>NC_136731.1:3921250-4547500 GCF_936440315.1 Barbus barbus | reverse complement strand
CCCCAAGCCCCCCCCGGACCAACCCTGGAATAGTGCAGCCGCCAGGCCGGCAACCTACGTCCGCCGGCACAGGCATCCCCAGTAGCGCCGCATGCAGCCGCCAGAAAAACAGCACCCAAGAGTCACCAATACCCCATCCAGGCCAAGATCGCAGCCCCAGCGCCGAACCCCCCAAGAAACCCACCCCCAGGGAACTCCCAGATGCCCCAAGCCCATATGGCCACCCCAACAGCAAAAACCACAGCCGGACAGAATCAGGACCCCCACTCACACTAGGTGATGGAGCTGATCAAAGGAGTCCAGAGAGATTGATCTAATGTGGCAGCAGAAGCTGTGTCAAGACTAATATAATCCCACAAATAATTTCTATATTGGTTGATATTAAGATTATTTTTATTTTTCCAGTTCATGAGGACAGTCTTCTTAGCAATGCATAGGGCAGTGAAAGCCATGTGGATTGTGTTACCTTCTGTAGTGACACCATCTAGGTCGCCCAACAAGCAGACTGAAGGAGAGGCTGGAATAGAGCATTTAAGACACTTTGATAAATCTTCACAAATCCTGTACCAGTACCTCTGAACAGGTGGACAGAACCATAGAGCGTGGATGTAATTGTCAGGTGTATTGCCTTGACAGTGTGAGCAGTTGTTAGAAGCTGTAAGACCCATCCTGAACATCCGATGACCTGTGTAGTGCACTCTATGCAGGATTTTGTATTGTATTAATTGTAAACCAGGATTTCTAATCAGTTCAAAGGTTTTTAAACATATCTGAGACCAGAAATTATGGTCCCAGTTTACTGCTAGATCTGCCTCCCATTTTGCAATAGGAAGTGATACTGATTCATCTATTTTGGAAAGTGTCCTGTATATTTTAGACATTAATTTGGGGGTTTTGAGATTAAGAAAATCTGCCACACTTGGTGGTATTTGTAATTTGATATGATTAGATTTAAATTTCCCTTTTACAATAGATTTAATTTGTTGATATTCTAAAAATCTGTTTTTGTTAATCCCATATTGTTTAACTAATTTGTCAAAGGGAATAAAGTCTGTCCCTTCTAATATATGTTCCAGGTATTTAATACCTTTACAACTCCAATCTGTGAGGTTCATCATATTATTGTTTAGTAATATGTCAGGATTGTTCCAGATGGGGGTACGTTTGCATGGGATTAGTGAAGACTCAGTCATTTTTAGAAACTCCCACCATGCTGTCAGAGAAGAGCTGATACTGATGCTTTTGAAGCATACGTGTCGTTTGATGATCAAGCTAATGAATGGCAGATCCGAAATCTCTATATTATTGCATAATGCCTGTTCTACATCTAGTTAAGGCTCATCTAAGAGGGTGTGTTTTAACCACCCTGAAATGTGTTGAAGCCTGTTGGCTAAGAAATAGTGGTGAAAGTTAGGTAGATCTAGTCCTCCTTTATCCTTGGTCTTTTGTAGCGTTTTTAAGCTAATACGCGGGGGTTTACCTTTCCAAAGGAATTTAGAGATGGAGGAGTCCAGAGATCTAAACCAGTCAGGTGATGGTTTGCTCGGGATCATTGCAAATAAATAATTAATTCTTGGCAAAACCATCATTTTTATTGAGGCGACTCTTCCCATGAGTGATATGGGTAGAGACTTCCATCTGGTTAGATCATCTTCTACCGTCTTTAAAAGTGGGATGTGGTTTAATTTAATCAAATCTGTCAGCCTAGGAGAAACATTAATACCTAAATATTTAATATTTCCAGATTGCAGTGGAGTGGAGGAATTCTGGAAGGAGCAATTAATTGGAAGAACTGTTGATTTTAACCAGTTTATTGAATAATCTGAGACTCTTGAGAAAGAGTTTATTAATGTAATTACCTTAGAGAGAGTGGTTTGTGAATGCTGAAGAAAAAGTAACACATCATCTGCGTAAAGACTAACTTTATGTTCTACATTCTTGCATTTAATGCCTTTAATCACTGTAGCCTGTCTAATTGCTGCTGCTAGTGGTTCAATAAAAACTGCAAACAGTGAGGGGGAGAGGGGGCATCCCTGCCTGGTGCCCCTCTTAAGATAGAAGCTAGAGGATGTTTGGCCATTTGTCCTGACACATGCTGTTGGAGAGTTATATAATATTTTTAACCAGTTTATGAAAGAGTTTCCAAAACCAAATTTGTGTAAAGTTGCAAATAGAAAATTCCAGTTAACCCTATCAAAAGCTTTTTCTGCATCTAGAGACAATATTGTAATTTGAAGGTACGTATTTCAAAGTACGCTTTCTCGACGCCTCCATCTCCCAGACGGGGCTATTTGGCGACACTGTCGAGGGTTTTGCACAGCAATTCTCGGCAGTACAAAAGCAGACAGAGGCAATTCAGCACATCCTCCCTAAACGGCGGGATGCTCCAGCTGCCACCGCTGGCCCAAGGGCCAGGCCCCAGTCTGCTGGTCGCCGTGGGCGCCCTCCTGCGTCCTCCAGAGCTGCGGAGATGGAGGAATTTGCTCTTTCCCAGGAGACGACGAGGTTAGCGTCGCTCCTTCCCCCGGAGGAGGGCCGGGTGGAGAATCCTGTGTTTTCTTTTGTTTCTGTTCCGCCACTGGCTCAAGGGCCAGTGGTACCCACATTGTCAAAGAAAGAGCAATTTCCCTTTCCTCCGGGTTCCCAGGTCTGCGGGCTGACAGTGTGCGACGCAATGCCTCCTCACTCTCACCCGAGACCCATATTGCCAGTGGCCAAGAGAGTGCGGTCTGGGGACGCGATGCCTCCCCGCGCACCTCTAGCCAGTCCCCCCGGGGACTTAGGGAGTTTTGTGGGGATGAGTCAGAACGCACTGCCTTCTGTTCCATCCAACCTTACTCCCCCTCGCTGCACCACTGCGGGCACGTCGATTGGGCCTTTGGTGCTGCTTGCACGGTATCTGGGGGCGTGGCTTGCGCTACCCAACCCGTCTCGCTGGCTCATTCGCACAGTTCGACTCGGCTATGCGATTCAGTTCGCCAGGCGGCCGCCCAGGTTCAGCGGCATCCTCGAGACTTCGGTGGCAGTCCGAGATGCGCCTGTCCTGCGCGAGGAGATTGCTGTCCTTCTGGCAAAGGGTGCAATCGAGCCGGTCCCTCCAGCCGAGATGAGGCAGGGGTTTTACAGCCCCTACTTCATCGTGCCCAAGAAAGGCGGTGGCCTCCGGCCAATCCTGGACCTGCGAGTCTTGAATCGGGCCCTACACAAGCTCCCGTTCAAGATGTTGATGCAGATGCGTTCAGTCCGTGGATTGGTTAGCAGCGATCGACCTGAAGGACGCTTACTTTCATGTCTCGATTCGCCCTCGACACAGGCCGTTCCTACGGTTTGCGTTCGAGGGGCGGGCATGGCAGTACAGGGTCCTCCCCTTCGGGCTCTCCCTGACTATCCGTGCCTTCACGAAGGTGGCGGAGGGCGCCCTTGCCCCGTTACGGGAAGTGGGCGTCAGGATCCTCAACTATCTCGACGATTGGCTCATCCTGGCCCGATCGCGAGAACAGTTGGGTGGTCACAGGGACCTGGTGCTCCGGCACCTCAGCCAGTTGGGGCTTCGGGTCAACTGGGAAAAGAGCAAGCTCTCCCCTGTGCAGAGAATCTCTTTTCTCGGTGTGGAGTTAGACTCCGTGAGTAGGACGGCACGTCTCTCGGACGAGCGTGCCCAATCAGTGCTGAACTGCCTGAGTTCCTTCAGAGGCAGGACAGTGGTTCCGCTGAAACAGTTTCAGCAGCTCCTGGGGCATATGGCATCCGTAGCCGCAGTCACGCCGCTCGGGTTGCTTCATATGAGACCACTTCAGCACTGGTTACACTCACGGGTCCCGAGATGGGCATGGCGCCGCGGGACACGTCGTGTGACCATCACGCATCGTGTCGCCGCTCTTTCAGCCCCTGGTCGGACCTTGCCTTCCTACGGGCCGGGGTGCCCTTAAGACAAGTGTCCCGGCATGTTGTTGTCACAACAGATGCCTCCAGCATGGGCTGGGGCGCTACATGCAACGGGCAGGCAGCCTCGGGGCTCTGGATGGGGCCTCGACTGCTTTGGCACATCAACTGCCTAGAGCTGTTGGCAGTGCATCTGGCCTTAAAGCAGTTCCGGCCACTGCTCCTAGGCCAGCACGTGTTGGTCCGCACGGACAACACTGCGGCTGTTTCGTACATCAACCGTCAGGGAGGTCTACGATCACGCCGCATGTCACAGCTCGCCCGCCATCTCCTCCTCTGGAGTCAGTCACAGCTCAAATCGCTGCGCGCCGTCCACATTCCGGGGGAGCTCAATCGTGCAGCCGACGCGCTCTCACGACAGCTCACTTCCCCGGAGAATGGCGACTCCATCCCGAGACGATCCGGCTGATTTGGAGTCGATTCGGGGAAGCTCAGGTAGACCTGTTCGCTTCCCGCATGTCCTCCCACTGCCAGCTGTATTCTCCCGGGCCGAGGCCCCCCTCGGCACGGACGCACTGGCACACAGCTGGCCTCGGGCTCTGCGCAAGTATGCGTTTCCCCCAGTGAGCCTGATCGCACAGGCACTGTGCAAGGTCAGGGAGGACGAGGAGCAGGTCTTGTTGGTTGCGCCATATTGGCCCACCCGGACCTGGTTTCCGGAACTCACCCTCCTCGTGACAGCCCCTCCCTGGCGCATCCCTCTGAGGAAGGACCTTCTTTCTCAGGGGCTCGGCACCATACGGCACCCGCGTCCAGATCTGTGGAACCTCCATGTGCGGCTCCTGGATGGGACGCGGCAGACTTGAGTGGCCTGCCACAGGCTGAAGTGGAGTCTGTTCGCGGACTGGTGTTCTTCTCGTCGGGAGGACCCCCGAAGATGCACGATTGGAGTGGTGCTTTCTTTCCTGCAAGAGAGGTTGGAGCGCAGGCTGTCGCCCTCCACCTTGAAAGTGTACGTGGCTCCTATTACGGCCCATCACGATGCAGTGGACGGCCGGTCCCTGGGGAAGCACGATCTCATCGTGAGGTTCCTGAGGGGTGCCAGAAGGTTAAATCCTCCTAGGCCACCCCTGATGCCCTCCTGGGATCTCTCTATTGTCCTGGCTAGACTTCAGAGGGGTCCCTTTGAGCCGCTGGACTCAGTCGAGCTGAAATTCCTGTCGGCTAAGACAGCGCTCCTGACCGCGCTCACTTCCATCAAGAGGGTCGGGGACCTCCAAGCATTTTCGGTAAGCGAAGAGTGCCTTGTGTTTGGGCCGGCCTACTCTCACGTTGTCCTGAGACCCCGGCCTGGATACGTGCCTAAGGTTCCCACCACGCCCTTCCACGATCAGGTGGTGGACCTGCAAGCACTGCCCTCGGAGGAGGCAGACCCAGCCTTGGCGTTGCTGTGTCCCGTAAGAGCGCTGCGCATATACGTGGACCGCACCCGGAGCTTCAGAAGCTCTGAGCAGCTCTTTGTCTGCCACGGAGGTCAGCAGAAAGGGAAGGCTGTCTCCAAGCAGAGATTGGCCCACTAGATAGTGGATGCCATCGCCTTGACGTACCAATCCCAAGGCGAGCCGTGCCCCCTCGGGGTGAGGGCTCACTCCACACGGAGTGTTGCCTCCTCCTATGCGCTGGCGCACGGCGCCTCTTTGGCAGACATCTGTAGAGCTGCGGGCTGGGCGACACCGAACACCTTCGCGAGATTTTACAGTCTCCGCGTTGAGCCAGTCTCTTCCCGTGTGTTGGGTAACAGGTAAGTGGCGGGAAGAGTTGGCCGGTGTCACGCTTGCTGCGCCATTCCCCCTTACCCGGGGATACGAGCGTCTATTCTCTCCTCCAGTTAGTTCCCCGGACGGCGAACCCTGGCGGAGTTCCTCCAGCACCCCCGGCAGTCAGGCTGGGCGGAGCAGTCTGACGCCAGGCCCAGTACCGGTGTTAGCTTGCCCGGGTCTCCGGTCAGCCCCTGTACTCGGCTAGGTGCCCGTGTGGCCTGATTCCCTTCGGGTGATCCCACACGTGTATTCATCCACGGTACGGTTTCCCTCACGGTAAATCCGTGTCTTCCCTTTGACAGAGCTCTGTCAGACCCTGCTGGCAGCCTTCCTCCCTTCTCCTAGGTAGGATCTGCCCCAGGGTCCAGGCGTATGTAGCACTGCCCCAGGCTTGGGCCAGTCCATACCAGTGTCTCCACACGTTACCTCCCTTCGGGCAGGGTGTGGCCTCCGTAGCGCCCTTCTCCGGAAGGCTCGCTTCCCCGTCGTTACTGCCGGGCTTTAACAACAAACAGGAAAGACTTGAAGCAGTCTTTCATAGTAGGTCGAAATCCCTTCCGATTTCTGGGGAAAGGAACAGCGGCTTGGCTATCTCCAGCAGCAATGTACTCAGTGGTCCCTGCGGGCACCAAGGTTAGCGAATTTGCACTGGGGCGACGGGAAGGTTGCGACCTTCGCATCGCATTTGTCTGTCACGCGCTAGCTTGTCAACATCTGCATGCCACAAGGTCGTGACGGGGTTCAGGTTGTGGCGCTTTCCATAGACCCCTAATGTCGTCACGACATAACTCGTAGTGACCGACAGATAGGGAACGTCTCGGTTACGTACATAACCCTCGTTCCCTGATGGAGGGAACGGAGACGTTATGTCCCCATGCCACAATCTTGAACCATCGCTGGTTGCCAGGGACACGTTCTCGGCTCCTCAGCGGAAAACCTGATGAGTGGATGCACCTGTCGCCCTTTTATACCCGTATGCACGGGGAGTGGCTCAGGTATGCAAAATCCACTAGCCAAATTTCATTGGCGTTTTCTCTTATCAGAGGCAGTCGGGGCTCTCAAGTAAATCCCCTAATGTCGTCACGACATAACGTCTCCGTTCCCTCCATCAGGGAATGAGGGTTACGTACGTAACCGAGACGTTTCTGCTATTGAAGCAATATACTCAAAAACAATATATACAATATATTTACAACATATATTAAGGTTGTTTTCATGTCATTTATAAGCTTGGTGTGATTATTTAGAATTAAGGATTGTTTCATCTATGGCTTAACCGCGTAATGGATACAGTTGATATATGTACTTTGGGTTATGCAAAATACTTTGGTTTGATTTGTTATAAAAGCTGATTTCATCAGCAATAATCTGGTATGGATGAAAATTGTCTTTTCCCATCATAATGTACAAATTAGGACACTTATAGGAATCTGCTAGGGTATGTTTTTCATGTTATGGAATAATGTGACCAAGGATTCACGCACGGAAACTGAGCCGTGCGGGGCGGAGCTCCGCCCTACAGAAACACTTGTGATTGGATCAAACGCCCCACAGGAAGAATCCGATTGGGTCAGTCGCCCGTGGGTGGATCCCAAATCAGCCCGTTAAAAACAGATACCCAACTGTGTCTCGGGGTTGGAAAGAAAAGTTTTAAACTCAAGCTTAATCTCAGCTCGCTCGTTGCTCTCTGCTTGCTCGGCGCTCTCAGTCATTTAACATCATGATCGAGCAGTGAACAGAGATCAAGACTCAAACTTCCAAATAACTTTAACATCTAAAGCCTCAGAAACTGAAACCAACTTCCTAGGAGCCTCATCAAGGAGGAACAAAGCCAAACATCCACTGAAGAGTATTCTCGTGACAACGACCGACCAAGCCGCCAATCCGCGCACAATCTTTCCTGAACCGGGAAGGAACTCAACTGAACTGAAAGCAAAGAAAGTAAGACAATATTTCCTAAATCTGCTGGAAACTGGTTGTATTCATCGCTAAGAGTAAAGATAGAAGAGTTCCATGTGTGATTTCCCTCAGGTTGAAAACGAGCATTAGAATCTATAACCCTCTTCAGATCAAAAGAATTCATTGCAATGAATGTGTGTGTGTTTGTTTACGTCTTCTGTTTGTGTCATTTAGCTTAAGTATTGTGTTAGAGTAGTGAAATAAACGTTGATTCTATTAAGAAATCTTATGTCTGTTGCTATGTGATTTTTTTCAAGTCTGAAATTATTTGCCAAAGATCGCGTACCTACGCTCAAAAGTTACTTATGCTAATTTTGCCCAATGTCAACATTACATAATCAGTTCAGATTTACTATGGCCACAGAGTTAGTCTGAATTGAGGCATACTGGTTAATGCATGCTGGACAAGTCGTTAATGAGGTATGATTTAGAAGGTATATGTTGGACATTTTGATTAATATCAATTAACCTGTTAACCTTTGCCAGTGCGTCAGCGCACTGAACGCTCTTTGTTTTTTTTATTTCTATAAATAGATTCTTTGGCCAAAACACATCCGTTTCTCTCAGCTGTTGCCAGCGGAGAGCAGTGCGCAGTTCGAGATGGGCAACCAAGCCTCTTCTGCACCCCCTGTCCGACCGTGGAACCTAGGGCTGGGCGATAAAACGATAACGATATGTATCGCGATAGACACGTGAACGATATCAATAAAAAATGTGTTCGATAAAACGTTCGATATTTTTTATTCTTCGTCGGAAGAAAACAAAGGTTGCGAAGCAAGTTTGGTTGCATTAACAAAGGCACTCGCTCTCTGGTAACCTAGCAACGTAGGGAGTGACACGCTAACAGCCAATCATGTAACAGTATCATGTTTGGTTGCGCCATATCGTTGTCTCGTGTCTAAGTGCGCACGCGCGGCTGAGAGTGCACGTCTGCAGCCAGACCTGGCTGGTCTGCTGGATTCCTCTTCATAAGCAGAAAATGAGTGCCGCAGCAAGCGAGGAAATTGTAAATAAAAGAGAAAGTCAGCTCGCCAGTATGGCAGTTTTTTGGATATTATAAGTCTGACCGTAGTCAGACCAAATGTCGTCTGCAAATTATGCAAGACCGTCATCCCCGCCAAGACTGGTAATACCACGAACTTGATGTACCACCTTAAAAAAAATCAATAATTATCGATATCGACCGATATGAAACGCTGATATCGTGATACAGTTTTCAGCCATATCGCCCAGCCCTAGTGGAACCAGGTAAGTGTTGCACAGCACACACAGACCCCGCTACGGGCCGCCTCCAAAAGAGAGCCTCCTGAGCCGTGTCCCTGCGTTCCACTTCGCTGCCCCACTGCAGGTACATCTACGAGCCTGGTTAGCGCTCCCCAGTCCATCTCGCTGGCTCATTCGGACCATCAGGCTCGGCTATGCGATTCAGTTCGCCCGGCGTCACCCCAAGTTCAGAGGTGTCCACTTCAGTGAAAGCTGTTGATGCCCATGTCTTGCGTGCGGAGATCGTAGTCCTACTGGCGAAGGACGCGATAGAGCTGTTCCCTCCAGCCGATATAAGGTCAGGGTTTCGTACGTCGAACGTGACCGACTAAATAGGAACGTCTCGGTTAAGGTAACCCTCGTTCCCTGAAGGAGGGAACGGAGACGTACGTCCCGTCGCCACACTTGCTGTACCCCGCTGATGCTACCGCCTTACCTGTTCGGCTCCTCAGCGAAAACCTGAAGATGCAACGCATCTGCTGCTCATTATACACCCGCGCTGCGAGGTGAGCAGCTGCTGCATATGACTGCATGCAAATGTGCATCGGCTCGTTTTAGTTACACTCGAAGCAAATTGGTCTCTCTAGCGAGATTCCTATTCATCGGTCAGTCCAACATACGTCTCCGCTCCCTCTTTAAGGGAACGAGGGTTACCTATGTAACCAAGATGTTCAGTAAACAGGCGCTGTTTGACGGGCTTTTTCGTGCGCGCGCTTTGGGTGTATGTGCTCAGAAAAAAAGCGCATGCCTAACCACCGCATGAATGCAACGTTTAACTAGCAAGGCTTTAAAGCAGATGCAAATAATGTACTTTTGTGATTGTGAATAAGTGCAGTGTCCCATGAGAGTAACTCTACCGCTGAGTTAACACTGATGTGAATATATACTTTATACTTTGTCTGCCGGCTGCCTTTTGAGCGCGCGCGATCAGAACAAACAACGCAATCTGGCCGATCATCAAATAGCAACAGCTCTCATATGGACACTACGACCACGTCCACCCCTGGCACCCCCATCCGCGTTGGGCAAAGGCTCAAAATGATCACTTGATGGTGCTTCTTGAACACTCGCGCCTTGCGTGGTGGCACCATTGCGCTGCAAAGATGTACCGGGAGAAGCACGATCATTAGACGACCGATCGCCATTTCCAAAAGGCAAATATTCCCAGTCAGAATCGGCGAATAACTTTTGCAACACATCCTCACGGTACAAATTTTTATTAGCCATTTTGCGATTTTCTCTCACAAATCTCACAATTTACTTAGACGCTATGAACTGAACTGTTTCCGCATCAATGACGCAATAGCTCACTTGCTCTGCTATTTCCTCCAACACTTTTGGTCTAGAATCAAAGTACTACATGTCCGCCATCTAGTGGTAGGGAATACAAATGAGACACAGAAACAGCTTCTTCCCTCAGGCAATCCATCTCATGAACATTTAACTCTTTAATCATATAAATATCGAATCTTAAGAATGATTCCCTAAAAGCTAAAATTAGAACAATGGTTCTAAAGTTTATTACATGAGTTATGTAACCGATCTGTAATTTTTATGGCCTCACTCTGAAAATTGATTTCATATAAAATTATTATGCTCATCGCGATTGGCGTGAGAAGACGAATACAACGATGCATCTCACATGGTTTTGACCTGAGGCCGAGTCGGGCTGTAGAGTATGCATTTTACCTGCTAAAGAAGAGACTGAAGGGAGTAACCCCCAACACTGAAAGAAGCTGCGGTGAAAGCCTGGAAAAGCATCACAAAAGAAGAAATCAAAAGTTTGGTGATGTCAATGGGTCACAGGCTTGATGCAGTTATACGCCAATTTCACGAAGCTGCCATGTTGAAATCAAAAGCAAGGCTCCGGTGGGAAGAAACCTGGAAGTAAAGGTAAACAACAATGACTTGGACTACCAACCTAGAGCTGCTACCGCGATTTAATATTTTAGATGTCGAAAAATGGGCCGACAAAGGATGTCGAATCCTACGATCTGTTTTGTTAAAGGAATACACAGTAACTGGGTCGAGGGCTACGTCACCGATATTGAAGGTAAGGTTAACGTTAGATCACATGACATGAAGGCAAACAAGCTAGCAAGATAGCTCTGCCTTACCGGTTGAAATGCATTCATTTGTCCATGTTAATCGAAACCAAGATGGCGCCACTGATGGCTGCTATTGTGCATTACTCTTCAGTGTTTGTACTGTTTTTGTTTGTTTTTCCTATTTTTTGTTTTTCAAATACGATCCGTTTTACCAGGGATAACCTGCTGAACATTCGGCAGAACACACCACAAAATCTTTTACCGGATTTAGATTTTTCGGATGTTTTTCTGGACATTGGAGTTGGCGGAGCCGTAGCTCTGGTCAAACACTACAGGAGGCGCAGGCGGGGGAAGCGAGCCGGAGCGCTCATGAAGCTTCGACAGCGCGGATTTCGAACGGCGTTGCCTAGCATCCATCTGGCGAATCTCCGCTCTCTACCGCACAAAACAGACAAACTCCTTCTGCTCTCTCGGACAAACAAGGATTTTTCTAACTCTGCTGCTCTGTTTCACAGAAACCTGGCTAAATGGCGACATACCGAACAGCGCGATTCATCTGGCTAATTACCAGCTGATCAGAGCAGATCGGGACGCGGAATCAACAGGGAAATCGCGCAGCGGCGGGACGTGCTTTTACATCAATGAGAGGTGGTGTACAGATGTAACTGTGTTAAAGAAGATGTGCTGTTCAGATCTAGAAACGCTCTTCATTACCTGCAAACCGTTCTATTCGCCACGGGAGTTCTGCTCGTTCATTCTCGTGAGTGTCTACATTCCACCACAAGCGCACGTGAGCACAGCTTTACAGAAACTTGCTGATCTGATCACAGACACAGAACAACAACACCCAGACTCTGTTTTAATCATTCTCAGGGACTTTAACACTTTAACCTTCAACCCCATTTAGGGCCTCGCAGGTGAAAATAACCTACCTGAATTAAAATGGTAACAGTTTGTGACAAAGTGTGCTTACACAAACAAATTAGGTATCTTTGGAAAGAAGAGACTCTGGGCTTTACTATCTATCATCCAGAGTTGATAATGCTCAAAAAGATAAAAAGTTATAGACACTGACGTGCCTTGAAAAATATTTTTCCACACTGAATGTTTTTTTATTTCATATACAAATACATGAAATAAGTCCTGGAGCAATCCAGAAAAGTAATGGATCGAAAGCCATGTGTCTCATCAGTTCATATTTCAAATTTGAAGAAGATACCATGAAAAATGAGATTCCTGCAATATTTTTTCTGAAACTATTTATAGTCCCCCCACCCCCCTGTTTGAGGAAAAATAACCACCAAATGGATTGCAGAATTATACAAGCTATTTTAGTCATTATACATGTTCCTGCATAGTTTTTCAATTATAAAATAATAGACAGATTTATTTGAGCACTAAAAAATACAAAAATAATTATTTGAGTAATAAAAAAGGAAAAAAAATAGAAAAAAATGCTTTGTATATAGTATGTATACTGAAGTATTCTTCGTTATTCGTTATTACAATGATAAATATCACTGCCAGACGTGAAGTGATATTGCCAGACATGGTCATAGAGTCAGTAAACACACGCTGATGTGCTTCCATTCAGATTATAATCAAACAGATGGGCCATATAATCAATAATAGCTGATCAATGAATCACAATGATAGCCGTCATAGAGTCGCTAATAAACACGCTGATGTGCGTCCATACAGATTATAATCATGCAGACACGGCCACATTCCCCACACAATACACACACACACATATAAAAAATGTAGAAGAAAAAAAAAACAGTTTTTTATGGATAAAGCAGATCGCTAAGTTATGCCCCGCTCAGATGACAGCGTGCGTCACAGAAGCGTCACTGCCGGCAGGAGGGAGCGCCAAATTCAAATAATCTATATTCCGCTTTTCTGAGACTTTTTTTTCCGTAGACGGTCTCATTATGTTTGTAAGACCGTATTCTACAAAATCGTTTTGTTTTTTTACCACCAAGACGCTGTTTTTGAGCGTAATTTATTCCATAACGGACGCGAACAATAACTCTCTGAAGAAATGAAACGTAAACAAAGGAATATTCATCCTTATTACAACGTTATTGTTTCGCTGGACTAAAAGTGCTCGCTGGGATGTTTTTCTGTGGACCCTTACCTCTCTAACTAAACTGGGATTTCAGCAGTGGACGCGTTTGTGGCTCGTTATTACAATGATAAAGGTACGTACGGCTTTTTTACTCTGCGTGTTTGGATGTGTACTGCTTACACAAATGTAGCAAATTTGTGCCACTCATTCCTTATAAGCTTTCCATCGAAAAACAGCGATCTGTCGTCGATGCTTGAGGCTTAGACCCTCAGAATGATATAGAGTTTGACAAGATTAACTTTGTCCCGTTTCATTTATTCTATTAGAAAACAATGACACATGCAAACAAAGAGCGTTCAGTGCGAGGTCGCTCTGGTGCAGGCTAACAGGTTTTAACCTGTTAACCTTCGCCCCCCATTGTGGGCCTCACAGGTGAAAATAACCTACCTAAATTAAAATGGTAACAGTTCCTGACAAAGTGTGCTACACAAACAAATTAGGTATCTTTGGAAAGAAGACACTCTAGATTAGATTAGATTAGATTAGATTCAACTTTATTGTCATTTATGCAGAGTACAAGTACAGAGCTAATGAAATGCAGTTAGCATCTAACCAGAAGTGCTAGAATATAGTGTTTTATATACATCTAAGTGCAGAGTGTAAGGATTACAGAACCTCAGACACTTTGAACTTCTGAGATGGACAACACACACACAGTGCATTAACATACAGACATCTGTCTCCACATCCCACTGAGAGAGAATACAAGAAAATGCCTCTCTCACATATGCATCAGTTCCTGTTCATCCCCTTCCTTCCCCCATCCTTCTCTCACTCAGCCCACTCAGAATGGTCGATAGCAGAAATGTAATATTCTGCATTAATGCAAGTGTTATTTACAGTCATGTTTGGTATCATTTGAATTGTCTCAGGGCGACTGGTACAATGGTCTCATTCTTATAAGAAGTAAACTAAAAGGTAATACAGATCCCAAGAGTTCAGAGATATTTTACACACTGTAGAGGGCGGATCAGCACCTAGTGGTTTTCATGCAAATTACCTTTTGTTCCAAAAAGGTGTTAACTCGACTTGATTAAATTGCAAATTACAAATGTTAATTCCTGTCTCCAGTTCGGGGGATGTCTATTCTGGTCTGAAGTACTTAAGGAAATTTGGCAAAAGGATCAGGGCGATTCTGTAACCAGAAGCCCGTAGTGTGGGTCTCAATGCTCACACTATGTATTACTATAAAGTCAGGTATGCATTCTTCACTCGTAGATTTATCTTTGAGAATTCGATGCTTTGTATTGATATGATTTGATCTCTTTGAATTGCTGTGGAATTGACATAATACATACAGTATTTACCTGACTGATAATAAATTGTTACATTTGACCTTATTCTGTTTTACTCTGTAATTATTGACTCTAGTAGATTACGTTGCATCCTTGTTAAAGACATGAGCAACCGAATGAACGAGTAAATATAAAGTCAAGAGTTAACTAGAATAATCAAATATCAGAAGAATAAATTAGAAGTGGACAAGCAATCAATTTGTATTTCAAGCTAAATACGAGGTCATGATAAAATGGAGTCAGATTAAATGAGAAAATGGAGTCAGATTAAATAATAAAATGGAGTCAGATTAGAGTTTAATTTAAATTGAAGAACTTTGCACACTGGAAAGACCGAACACGCAGGAACCCTTCTGCCGTGCCATTGGCTGCCGTCGTTGGACCAGTGGACGGGCCTTACAAGAGTAAGTGAAGATATGATTTACAGAATATACAGTGGAATTGCTATATACAATATTGAGCAGAGTATGTACAGAATATAAATAGGAATGCAATGTAGGGATTGTATGTACATTATGAACAGAGCAATGTAGATTATATAGATTACAGATTATATATACACATTATGAACAGCAGAAACGTGAGAACAGTGGTAATAAATAAATACAGCTGGATGAGTGTGCAAAGTATTGATAGAACAATGTATTCTATGCAAAATAGCAGTAGTGCAATATTTTATAGAAATAGTTTACTGTGCTTGTACAGTAACAACTTTAAACAGTTTATAGTGTAATGACTTTGACAATGTGCAGTCTGTGCAAAATATGAGTAGTGCAAATGCATGTGTGTAAAGTACTGTGACCAGTGCAGTAATAAGCAGGTGCAGGTTAGATTGGTGGTGTGGCGTTCAGAAGTGTCACAGCCTCGGGGAAGACGCTCTTACTGAGCCTACTAGTGCGAGAGCGTAGGCACCTGTAACGCCTGCCGGATGGAAGGAGGGTGAAAAGTCCATGATTAGGGTGAGAGGCATCCTTGATGATGTTTCTTGCCCTGCCCAGACAGCGCTTATGATAAATGTTCTCAATGGAAGTTAACTGGGTGCCGGTGATCCGTTGAGCAGTTTTCACCACCCGCTGGAGTGCTTTGCGGTCAGATGCGGAGCAATTGCTGTACCATACTGAGATGCAGTTCGTGAGTATGCTCTCAATGGTACAGCGGTAGAATTCCACAAGGATCCTGGGATTCAGGTGAACTTTCTTAAGGCTCCTTAAGAAGTAAAGGCGCTGCTGTGCCTTTTTGACCAGAGTGGAGGTGTTATGGGACCAGGTGAGGTCATCAGAGATGTGGATGCCAAGGAACTTGAAACTCGACACACGCTCCACTTCAGCTCCGTTGATGTAGATGGGTGTGTGTGCATGACTCCTAGTCCGCCTGAAGTCCACAATGATCTCCTTTGTCTTCTGGGTGTTTAGCTGTAGATTATTGGTGGCACACCACACAGCCAGGTGCTGCACCTCATCCCTGTAGGCTGACTCATTGTCATCCTTGATCAGACCTACCACCGTGGTGTCATCTGCAAATTTGATTATGGTGTTGGAGCCATAAACAGGAACACAGTCATGGGTGAAGAGGGAGTACAGGAGAGGGCTCAGTACGCAGCCCTGTGGCACGCCGGTGTTCAGGGTGATGATGGAGGAGGAGAGGTTATCTAACTTGACGGACTGAGGTCTGTTAGTCAGAAAATCTAGAATCCAATTGCAGATGGGTGTGCTGATTCCAAGCTGGCTGAGCTTGGAGATCAGCTTGGAGGGGACTACTGTATTAAATGCAGAACTGAAGTCCATGAACAGCATTCTCACATGTGTGTTTTGACTGTCCAGGTGGGTGAGGGCAGAGTGAAGCGCTGTTGAGATGGCGTCCTCTGTTGACCTATAGTGGCGATAGGCAAATTGGAATGGCTTGTCTGGGAGGGAGGCAGAGCTGGAGGGGGGCACAGAGTTAGGTGGTTTGTAATCTGTGATAGATTGTATGCCTTGCCACATACGCCGGGGGTCTGAAGAATTGAAGTGATCTTCAATCTTCTGTTTGTGTGTGAGTTTGGCCTGGCAGATACCCTTCCTCAGGTTGGCTCTGGCTGAGCTGTAAGCCTCCTGGTCTCCAGACCTGAAGGCTGCATCTCTTGCTTTGAGCAGGAGGCGAACCTCTCTGTTCATCCAGGGCTTCTGATTGGGGAAGATTTTTATTTTTTTGTGTGTAGTCACTCTGCTCACACATCTGTTGATGTGCTCCATGACAGAGTTGGTGTAAATGTCAATGTTAATCTGAGAGTTTGTGGTGGCCCGGGCAGCAAACTCACTCCAGTCTGTGTGCTGGAATTGATGTTGAAGAGTGGAGTCAGCACCTTCCAGCCAGATTTTAACAGTCCTTGTTGTAGGTTTCACACATTTGATGAAACCTATCGGGGTATACTTGGGGAGCAGGAACAAAGAGAGGTGATCAGACTGACCCAGGTGGGGGAGGGGTGTGACTTTGTAGCATCACTCACATTAGTATAAACGTGGTCCAATGTTTTATGTCCCCTTGTAGTGCAGGAGACATTTTGATAAAATTTAGGGAGAACAGATCTAAGAGTGCAGTGATTGAAGTCCCCAGCAACAATAAAGGCTCCATCCGGGTGCAGGGTTTGTAATTTGCTAATAGCAGCACAAAGTTCTTTCATAGTCACGTTAGCATTAGCGTCCGGAGGTACATAAACTGCAGCAGCAACAATGCAAGTGAACTCACGTGGTAGATAGAATGGCCTGCACTTGATAATCAGGAACTCCAGCTCAGCAGAGCAGTAGGTATCAACAATGACAGAGTCTTTACACCATGATTTATTTACATAAATGCATACTCCACCACCCTTGTTTTTACCAGAGGTTGCTGCTACTCTGTCAGCCCTGAAGAGAGAGCCATCCATATGCACCACGCTGTTTGGGACATCGTTGCAGAGCCATGTTTCAGTGAAGAACATAACATTACAGTCCATAAGCCATTTCTGTGTGAGGGTCCAGATCTTTAGTTCGTCCATCTTGTTCATCAGAGACCGTACATTGGCAAGGAAGATGCTGGGCAGAGCTGGTCGATGTGAGTTTAGCCTTAGCTTAGCACGCAGCCCTCCACGCTTTCCCCGTCTTTGTTTACGGTCTCGACGCCGACGCCGAGCACTTCCGGTCGGTACGAGTGATCCGCTTGTCCGCGGTGATCTCAGTAGCTCCGGCGGGAGTTCGCTGAAGTCGAAAGGATGATCTAAAACTATGTTGGAACACCGTTTGTTGATGTCCAAAAGTGACTGTTTACTATAGCTGTAGTTCGCATAACTGGATCGCGCGAACACGAATGAAATAACCAGGTAAATTAACACTATTTTCCAAAATCTGGTAAGACGCTGAGCCTCGCGATGTGTTCGCGCTGCCATCTTTTTCAAATATCCCGCCATCTTTGTCAAATATGCTAGGCTTTACTATCTATCATCCAGAGTTGATAATGTTCAAAAAGATAAAAAGTTATAGACACTGACGTGCCTTGAAAAATATTTTTCCTAATTGTTTATTTCATATACAAATACATGAAATAAGTCCTGGAGCAATACAGAAAAGTAATGGATTGAAAGCCACATGTATCATGAATTTATATTTCAAATTTGAAGAAGATACCATGAAAAATGAGATTCCTGCAATATTTTTTCTGAAACTATTTATAGTCCCCCCACCGCCCTGTTTGAGGAAAAATAACCACCAAATGGATTGCAGAATTATACAAGCTATTTTAGTCAGTATACAGATTCCTGCATAGTTTTTCAATTATAAAATAATAGACAGATTTATTTGAGCACTAAAAAATACAAAAATAATTATTTGAGTAATAAAAAAGGAAAAAAAAAGAAGAAAAAAATGCTTTGTATATAGTGTGTATACTGAAGTATTCTGATTGCCAGACATGAAGTGATATTGGCAGACATGGTCATAGAGTCAGTAATCGCACGCTGATGTGCTTCCATTCAGATGATAATCATACAGATGGGCCATATAATCAATAATAACTGATCAATGAATCACAATCATAGCCGTCATAGAGTCTGTAATAAACACGCTGATGTCCGTCCATACATATTATAATCATGCAGACACGGCCACATTCCGTATAAAAAATGTAGAAGAAAAAAAAAACATTTTTTTATGTAAAAAGCAGATCGCTAAGTTACACCCCGCTCAGATGACAGCGTCACAGCCTGCGTCACGCTTTCAGGAGGGAGCGCCAAATTCAAATAAACTATATTCCGCTTTTCTGAGACTTTTTTTTCTGTGGACGGTCTCATTCTGTTTGTAAAACTGTATGCTACAGCACCGTGTTGTTTTTTTACCACCAAGACGCTGTTTTTGAGCGTAATTTATTCCATAACGGACGCGAACAATAACTCTCCCGAAGAAATGAAACGTAAACAGAGGAATATTCATCCTTATTACAACGTTATTGTTTCGCTGGACTAAAAGTGCTCGCTGGGATGTTGTTCTGTGGACCCTTAGCTCTCTAACTAAACTGGGATTTCAGCAGTGGACGCGTTTGTGGCTCGTTATTACAATGATAATGGTACGTACGGCTTTTTTATTCTGCCTGGTTTGATGTGTACTGCTTACACAAATGTAGCAAATACATCCCTTATAAGCTTTCCATCGAAAAACAGCGATCTGTCATCGATGCTTGAGGCTTAGACCTTCAGAATGATATATAGTTTGCCAAGATTAATGATATTCTTTCACGTTAAATTCATTCATAAAGATTAAACTAGTGGGGAAAAAAACGCTTCAGTGCGCCGTCGCTCTGGTAAACGTTAACAGGTTAATAAAGCAAATCTCTCCTGTGAACTGCCAAAATACAGCAAGCACATCACATGTCCCACCAGAGACAGTAATATATTGGATCACTGTTACGCAACAATAAAGGACGCATATCACTCGCTTTAGGACTGTTTGATCACTGTTTGGTTCATCTTATTCCGACCTACAGGCAGAAACTTAAGTCTGCAAAGCCTGTATTAAGATCTGTTAAAAGATAGACTAATGAAATCTATAAGCCTGTTTCGACCTCACTGATTGGACTGTTTTTGAAGCCGCTGCCACCGATCTGGATGAGCTCACAGAGACTGTAACATCTTATATCAGTTTCTGTGAGGATCTGTGCATTCCTAACAGGACTCATCTAATCTACAACAATGACAAACCATGGTTCACTGCAAAACTCAGACAGCTCCGTCAGGCCAAAGAAGATGCTTACAGAAAGGGGGATAAAGTCTTGTACAAATAGGCCAAATACACACTGGAAAAGAAGATTAGAGTGGCAAAGAGGAATTATTCTGACAAGCTCAGGAAAAAATGATCTTCCAATGATCCTGCTTCAGTGTGGATAGGAATGAAGGATATCACCAGTTACAAGTCACCATCCCCCAGCACTGTGGAGAATCAACACCTGGCAGACGACCTGAACGAGTTTTATTGTTGTTTTGAAAAATCACCCCACACCCGCCCTGAACACCTCTCCACACAACCATTAACACCTCCAGCAACCCCTCTCTCCCCCACACCTACAATTCAAATCAGCGAAGAAGATGTGTGCCAGGTCTTCAGGAAGAAAAAAAGAAGGAAAGCACCAGGCCCAGACGGTGTGTCACCAGCCTGCCTAAAAACCTGTGCTGATGAGCTGGCCCCCATCTTCACACAAATCTTCAACAGCTCACTGGAGCTGTTTGAAGTCCCCTCATGCTTCAAACGCTCCACCATCATCCCCGTTCCAAAGAAATCCAAAATTACTGGACTTAATGACTACAGATCTGTGGCCCTAACGTCTGTAGCCATGAAATCATTTGAAAGACTGGTTTTGGCTTATCTGAAGGACATCACTGGTCCCTTACTGTAAACCCTGCATTTTGCCTACAGAGCAAACAGGTCTGTGGACGATCCAGTCAATATGGGACTGCACTTCATCCTGCAGCATCTGGACAGACCAGGGACTTATGTGAGGATCCTGTTTGTGGACTTCAGCTCCGCTTTTAACACCATCATCACGGAAACCCTTCAGAATAAAATAATCCAGCTCTCCGTCTGTCAGTGGATCAACAGCTTCCTGACAGACAGACAGCAGCTAGTAAAGCTTGGTAAATTCACATCCTACACCCAAACCATCAGCACTGGAGCTCCTTAGGGCTGCGTACTCTCCCCACTGCTCTTCTTCCTCTACACGAACGACTGCACCTCTAAAGACCCCTCTGTCAAGCTCCTGAAGTTTGCAGACGACACCACACTGATTGGCTTCATCCAGGACGGTGACGAGTCTGCTTACAGACAGGAGGTTAAGGAACTGGCTGTCTGGTGCAGTAATTTCATCTACTTATTAGAAACGGGTTCTTTGTACCCCTCTAAATCGATTAATGTCCCATATCTCCTTTTCTACGAATCTTGCAATGAAATGCAGATAGAAGAATATAGTAGGCCTAATACAGATACAAAGACAGCAATAAATAACACGGATATTAAGAAGATGTACATAAAAATAACAAAAAATGTCATTAAATCTCAACTCTGGGCGTCTAGAATGAAAAGCTTTGAATGCGCGTTCCCTCCGTGTTGGTCCTGGTTACCGTAATCATAGTAATACACGCGTATTATGGCTGGCTTTACCCCGGTGTTTTTTGAGGGTATCGGTTAATTTCTTGATTGCTGTTTTGACAGTGTCTGCTTGCATATTTTAATCATATTTGGTAATTATCTTGAATGTATTTGCCCTGATTTGATCCATGGGAAATTTACCTAACGTTATATTTAGATTATTTCGTTGTCATTATTTAGTTTTAAGGAATAAAAAAGCCTCTTATCAACCTTGATTGACACATTCTATCATATTATTTTGACAGTTAATGTTTTGGGCTGGAAATCGTCCAATCTGGCAACCCTTCAGGTGAGTCTCTGCAGGTGACTTCCTCTTTCATTTTCTCCTGAAGGACGTGTGTTCTTTGATATGCTTGTTTTTGATCAGATGTTGTTGTTTGGTGTTGTCTGTGGTTGATTTCATCATTTGTGTTCACATGAGACTAAGATTGTGTATTTGAGTGAACTCTCAGGATGTGTTCAGCACTACACTTTTAGAGTATCTCTACTTTACTTGAGTATTATTTTTCCTCTTAAGATCGCGCACGCGTCCATTTGTGTCTGGCTTCCGGTGTTTATCTGAACAAAACAGCTTAAGTACGTAAGTAAACATCTGTGTTTCCATCTTTGGCTTGTAATGGAGTAATATTTGAGCAGCAGTGTCTGTTCTTTCACTAATGGAGTTGTGTCTGTGTTCAGCTTCATCATGAATCTCACACAAACACCCCGAGATCAAGAGCTTCCTCCAGGATCCAGGTACTTTACAGACTTACTATATTAACACTAATAAACAGACATCAGAAAATTCATTTATTGATGTCTTTGGATCTTATTAGAACACAAATAATACACATTTGTGATTTAAAAACAAACAAACATAAGTTTCATTTTTTATTTTGTTTGTATCCCAATAAATCGGTTGAAAATTGCTTATTTTTTTTATCTGTGATACAACATTTTAGCTACATTTTTCAAAACTTTTGTTGTAATTGTGTCAAACAATAATGTCTATTTATGATACAGAATATATTCATATTTAATACACAAATTTCTAGGGCCTATAAATTATGAACATGATCAGAGCTTTTCTGATAAACCTGTTGTATTTACTTCATGCTCTCTGATTGAGATTTCATGCTTTTATCAAGTAAAGTATTTTTGCTGTGAAATCTTTATTGTAATGTAAATGTAAGAATAACATTTATATTAGTCATTTGTTTGTTTAATTTGTTAAAAAGTAGATGTTGAATATGACACAACAGGCTTTTGAGGAAGGTTTATTTGTTTATCTCTCAATAATGAATAATGATTTAATTATTGACAATAAATTATCATTTAAGAGTTTGAAGTATTAAACTGATTTTCTGAAATAGGCAACAGAGTCTAAAATATCTTGATTTATAGCCCTAAACGGGTGACGAATCCCCTGAGATACAAAAATTTACCGGCAGATTATGAAAAATGTACAAATTAAATTCATAAAATTTCAGCATAAACATAAGATAACACTTAACAACAACTTTTTAAACATGGAAGTTCCCTGCAAATATTGTAAATATGTGAAATACATCAACTTTTATATACAACAGCTGGCCGTGATGTTTTAAATGCTGCCTGTGAACGAAACAAAGAATGAATGAACTCAGTCACCAGATCTAAATATTCACAACAAACACACTTTCAGTTTTATTTTTTAAGTTAAAAACTTTAATTTTATTTAAAACAATAAGACCATAGAGCCTCCTTATGAAGTGATTTTAATGTTTTATTTCTAAAGGTCCTTTATTAAAATGAATGTCATCATTAAATCTGTTCAGCAGAAGAGATCAGAGCTGTGTGTCATATTTATATTGTGTTTTGTTTTATATTCATGTTAATATGGTATTCATATTACTTATTATACCAGAGAGTCTATGAAAACAAATGATGGTTTCTGTATCAACATAGTAAAAATGAAAACATATTTTTTTAATCAAAGGTTAATATTAATAATTAATTGAAAGGGTTCTTTGTTATAGTTCAGTTGATCAGAAGAGATCAGAAGCAGAGCCCAGCTGTGTGTTTATGAAGAGTGACGAGTCTATAGATCATCCACAACATTTCAGGTACAATATTTTATTAACAGACAGAGTTTAAATATTTGTTATGGTGTTTGATCATGTGATTATTTGATCTGATGTTTTATCATTTGCTCACACACTCTCTGTTATAGTTCAGTTCATCAGAAGAGATCAGAAGCAGAGCCCAGCTGTGTGTCTATGAGGAGTCATGCTTCTATGCATCATCCACTTCATTTTAAGAGCGATGACACAAGGTTTAACCTCAAGTATTAAATTGTTTTGTAAAATATATGATTAATTAAACTGTCCTAATTATACAGCACTGTAATAAATAAATATGAGCAGAAGTCTGGCTAGAAAATGCAGTAAATGTATTGACAACGAACAGATATAGAGCACAGCATATAATTATTTATTTACATTTATTTAAATGGCAGGTGCATTTTTAATAAAGTCACTGTTATTAAGGTGAGAAAAATGTCAGAGTGTTTGATTCTTGATTCAAGGTCAATCCTGCAACACAGATCAGAAACAAAACCCGTCTGTAAGAAATATGACCAGCCTATGAATCAACAACAAGACATGTATCCTGGTGTGAGGTAAACTGTGGGATTTATTAATGCAGTGCATCATCACACATTACTCAAATACATCATTAATAACTGACACATTTCAGAAACCCTATGATATGTTCAGTGTCTCATAACGTTTTGCTCTGTACATTTACCACTGTAGCTCATGTAATAATGTGGTATTTTAATTTTCCAGCCATGAAGTCCTCAACACGTTCAGATCGAATCTGCTGAAGAAGTTTGGTCGTCTGTATGAGGGAACAGCGACGCAGGGAAACCCAACACTCCTGAATGAGATCTACACAGAGCTCTACATCACAGAGAGTGAGAGTGGAGAGATCAGTAATGAGCATGAGGTGAGACAGATTGAGACACAATCCAGGAGAGCAGCAACAGAGGACACAGCCATCAAATGCAATCACATCTTTACACCTTTACCTGGACAAGACAAAGCCATCAGAACTGTGCTGACAAAGGGAGTCGCTGGCATTGGAAAAACAGTCTCTGTGCAGAAGTTCATCCTGGACTGGGCTGAAGGGAAAGAGAATCAGGACGTCCAGCTCATATTTCCACTTCCTTTCAGAGAAATCAATCTGATGAAGGACAAAACACTCAGTCTTTCAGATCTTCTTCATGTGTTTTTCCCTGAAACTAAAGAAATGGAAATATCCAGTGATGAATATAAAGTGCTGTTCATCTTTGATGGTCTGGATGAGTGTCGACTGTCTCTGGACTTTAAGAGTGAAGTGAAACTGTGTAATATATCTGAATCAGCCTCAGTGGATGTGCTGCTGATGAACCTGATTTTGGGGAATCTGCTTCCCTCTGCTCTCATCTGGATCACCTCCAGACCAGCAGCAGCTGATCTCGTCCCCTCTGAGTGTGTCCATCGAGTGACAGAGGTACGAGGCTTCAATGAGCCACAGAAGCAGGAATACTTCAGGAAGAGGATCAGTGATCAGAGTCTGGCCGACAGGATCATCTCACACCTGAAGTCATCAAGGAGCCTCTACATCATGTGCCACATCCCAGTGTTCTGCTGGATCTCAGCCGCTGTTCTGGAGAAGATGTTGACTCAAGCAGAGAGAGGAGAGATTCCCAAGACTCTCACTCAAATGTACACACACTTCCTGATCCTTCAGACCAACATCAAACATGAGAAGGACTATGAGAAGAAGGTGACAGATGAAGACATGATCCTCAAACTGGGGAAAGTGGCTTTTGAGCAGCTTGTGAAAGGAAACCTGATCTTCTATGAGGAAGACCTGAGAGAGTGTGGCATTGATGTGACAGAAGCATCAGTGTACTCAGGATTGTGCACTCAGATCTTCAGAGAGGAGTTGGGCTTGTATCAGGGGAAAGTCTTCTGCTTTGTTCATCTGAGCATTCAGGAACATCTAGCAGCTCTATATGCGCACCTCTCCTGGACAAACCACAACAGAGATGTGATGCGGTCTAAACTGAAGGTCTTCTTTCAACGTGTTTCATTATCTGAGCTGCATCAGAGAGCTGTGAAAGAGGCTCTACGGAGTAAAAATGGACATCTGGATCTTTTCCTGCGGTTCCTTCTGGGTTTGTCAGTGGAGTCTCATCAGATTCTCCTACAACAAATAATGAAGCTGAAAAAAAGCAGCTCTGGCAGCAATGAGAAAACAGTTGAGTACATCAAGAAGAAGATCAGGACCATTGACTCTCCAGAGAAATCCATCAATCTGTTCCACTGTCTGAATGAACTGGGTGATCGTTCACTAGTGGAGCAAATACAACAGTATCTGAAATCTGGAAATTTAAGTGAAGCCGGACTCTCTTCATCTCAGTGGTCAGCTGTAGTTTTTGTGTTGTTGACATCAGAAGAGGAACTGAATGAGTTTCGTCTTGATAAATTTGTTAAAGGAAAGAATAATCCTGAAAATATGAGAGTTCTTCAGAAGCTGCTGCCTGTGATTAAAGAATCCAGATCAGTTCAGTAAGTATCAATGAGAACAATCACTTCACTGTTAAAACATTAAGAAAATCAGAGTCAAAAGCTCATAAATCTTCAGTGATGTGGCTGTTATTTTAGTGGTCTGCATTTTGATGTGTTTTCAATACAGAGACACTGTAAAAGATTTCTTCAGGAAAACAAAGTCAGAGAAGTTGCATATAAATAATTCAGGTTTTCCAGTAAAAAATGTTAAAATTAAAATAAAGAAGGAATTTAAATATTTCTCATCTGGCATAAAAGACCAAACAAGTGGAGAAGCAGCTCAAAACTCCTAAAATCTGATGAATCAGCTAATGGAGCAAAACAGCAGCATACTTGAACACTTTTGAACACAACAATTGAAACATAGAAGGTAGTTAATTATTATAATTGTTTGTTATTTTTATATTTTGTTAGTTTTGACATTTTACAGAAGGGCATCTGGAACGACGAGCTAGACTCAAACTTATGAACACATGAACTATCTGCCAGTTCACAGTCCAGCATGTGGAGGATTTTTAAACGTTAAACCAGTTAGAAGTTGAATTATATTAAGTTACTTTTTATTCCATTACGATACAATTACATATAATTACAATTTTATTCTATTCATAGATAAATGTTGATTAAATCCAGTCTTAACATTCGTTTAAATTTACCCATCAAACTTGGATAATTTGACAATGCATGTGCAGTTTTTCTTTTCTCATAATATTAATTAATTTAATTGGAATTGCAAGTTGTTGTTCATTGCAGCAAGTTGTTTGATTGTTTTTTTGATAGCTGTTTGATCATGTTTCACATGATTTTCATGACGTACATTAAAACCTTGAGAATCTCTATTGAGTTCAACACATTTCTATTCAGTTTTAAGCTGCCAGATGAGAGCAAACATGACACAATGATCAAGTGTTTGATCACAAGAGTTAATAAATGAGATGTAATTGGGAACACGTGGCTCCTGTGAAGCAGATGTCCTCCTGTAGGTGTTTCTTAGAGGAGCAAGTGACTGTTTCTCCAGACAGATCCGTCCTTATATCACTATGAAACAATATCTCACATTCAGCTCTGTGTGTCTGTTCAGTCCTGAAGCACATGACAGTTTCAAACAGCAGCATTGAGCATCAACATGCATAAATCTCATTCTATCAGCAGCAGTATGTGGCAATGCTTGTCATTATATCTCCTCTCCTGCTCTGAGACCAGAGTCAATAACAAACTACACACACTTCAACTACAATTCACATTCTGTCATTGTTCTCTACAGGTTGAGTAAGTGTGGCGTCACAGATGAAGGTTGTGCTGCTCTGTCTTCAGCTCTGAGATCAAACCCCTCACACCTGAGAGAACTGGATCTGTCGAAGAATAAACTAGGAGATTCAGTGAAGCTGCTTTCTGATGTACTACAGGATCCTCACTGTAAACTGGAGACACTGAGGTAAGATCATATGACACACTGTAAACTATACTGTATGTGAAGTGCAGAATAAATTACAATTTTGAAAACAAAATTAAAAATCCAAAAACAAAACAACAAATTTTGAACACAATAGCAAATCTAAACACAAAGCAAGTCAGAAAACACAATGACAAGCCAGACAAAATGGAAAAGGTAGGTATTGTTTGCAAATTGAATACTTATCACTGATTGGATGAGACATCTGTCAATCAAGACAGATGATCAAAAAAAATTTTTGAAACTTTGTTTCTTGTACATGTGTGGACTTCTGTGTTCATTTTAACCCTTTTATTTGCAATAGTAAAAACCTTTTAAATTGATTACTTGTTTACACGTAGTGCATATAGACCATCAGACAAAATGAGAAAAGAAACCAGTCTCATACTGTAAGTGGAGAGTAAAGACAGTGAATGAATCGTTCGATTTAACCGGATCTTCTTAGTGAACCAGTTCACCAAATCGGACCGAATCGTTTGAAACGGTTCGTGTCTCCAGTAAGCACTAATCCACAAATTACTTCATTTATTCACTTTTTTAATGTGCCTGACACTCCCTCTGTCTCGAAATAAACCAATATCCCGGAGTTATTAATTTACTGAAACAGTAGACTGAGTGAACTGCTGTGAAGAGAGAACTGATGAACACGAGCAGAGCAGCATGTGTGCAGCGAGCCGGTAACGAACGAACACGCCACTGCTAGAGCGGTTCTCGTTCTCGAGTCAAGATTAATTTACTGAAACAGTACACTGAACCCGTTTCTTTCAGACACGTCTGATTTGAGAACCATTGAGCTGATGTTACTGCTCATGCGTGATTCAGTGAACAGTGATTTCCTCCCTGACTGACACACGTCTGAACCAAACTACCCGTACCACTCAAATTATAAAACATTATTATAAGCTAACCGTTGTGAATCAGGCTAAAATAAGGAGATCGTTTTGAACACTGGCTGGTTATCTACTTTCTCTAATTTTAATTTCAGATCATTTTTAACCAAAACAAGTTACGGACTGCAGCTTTATGTTTGTGCTTTATCTTTAATAATGGATTCACAGCTAAACTGATCTGATCTGAGAGTGAAGAGTGTGTCATTGTTCTCTACAGGTTGTGGGATTGTGGCGTCACAGATGAAGGTTGTGCTGCTCTGGCTTCAGCTCTGAGATCAAACCCCTCACACCTGACAGAACTGGATCTGTCGTGGAATAAACTAGGAGATTCAGTGAAGCTGCTTTCTGATGTACTACAGGATCCTCACTGTAAACTGGAGAAACTGAAGTAAGATCATATATGACACACTGTAAACTATACTGTATGTGAAGTGCAGAATAAAATTACAATTTTGAACACAAAATTACAAATCCAAAAATGAAAAAAAAAAAAATGAATTAAAGTCATTGCCAAATCTAAACCCAAAACAACTCAGAAAACACAATGACAAAATGGAAAAGGTAGGTATAACCAAAGTTATGTTCGTAAACGAAAACTAAAACTAAGACCAAAACGATTGAAAAAACAATCTGGTAAACTGAAATAAAATAAATTAAATATGATTGCTGTTATTATTGAATTTCATTAGACCAGTTATGATCTATGCGCGGCTGTTCACGGAAAAGTGTGCGCAAGACACGACACAATATCATGATTATGATTAAATAAGAAAAAAGACATCTAATATAACCAAATTAGGCTACATTTATTTTCATATTAAATATTTCAACACGCCATTAGATATGACATTAAGCACAACTTGAAACTGAAACTAAAACTGAAACTAAACTATATAAAAACTAAATAAAAATCTGTTCACAAAATAAAAACTAAACTAAAACTAACAAAAATATGATGAAACTAATAAAAACTAAACTGAATTTTATAGCAAATTTGAAAACGATATTAAAATAAAACAAATAAAAAAATTCTAAACTATAATAACCTTGGGTAATAACACTATAAATTAACCGCAGGTGTGAATGTTTGTGTGTGTTTGTGACCCGAGACTCTGAGATAGACTCCAGCCCCCACAAACCTGCAGAGGATAAAGAAGATTGAAAAATGGATGAATGTTATTACATAATATTTGGTAATGGACTGCAATATACAAATAATATCTCACAGCGCAGGTGATCTCAGATTTTACTATCTTCAGTGATGGATGAGAAACCTGTAAACACACACACACACACACACACACACACACACACACACACAATCATTCCTCCATACATATTAGTACAGAGACATATAGTGAATATTATCATTAATAAAACAGATTTAGCATAAAGACATAGTGCAGCAAAGAAGTCTTTCTTGAAGGAGACTTTGGATGTTTTATCATCATGTTTTGTGTTCTGTGACATTTTAGACCTCAGTCCAATGATCCATCAAACACTGATTAGTGCTCTAAGTTTGTGCTTTATCTTTAATAATGGATTCACAGCTAAACTGATCTGATCTGAGAGTGAAGAGTGTGTCATTGTTCTCTACAGGTTGAGAGATTGTGGCGTCACAGATGAAGGTTGTACTGCTCTGGCTTCAGCTCTGAGATCAAACCCCTCACACCTGAGAGAACTGGATCTGTCGTGGAATAAACTAGGAGATTCAGTGAAGCTGCTTTCTGATGTACTACAGGATCCTCACTGTAAACTGGAGATACTAGAGTAAGATCATATATGACCCTCACATGAAGCACATTTAAAGTAAATATGAAGTGTTCAGCCTCAGGTTTTTAGTATTAAATAAACAGCATAGTAAAAGTAATTGGTTCTGATGTTCACTGTAGTTTATATGTAGATGATATCTGCATTTGATACAGAAGCAAGTACATGAATACCATCAAGTGAAAAATCCAGCTGAAGATAAACAAAATACAATCTTGGTCAAAACAGAACGGTTTCAAGTTCTCACAAACAGAAACTGTCTGTATGCATTAGGGATGTGCAACAGCGATCGAGTACTCGGCCGTGACAGCGATGATCGATCATGAAAACGATGATCGTGGAGGAAAAAAATAATATTTCTGATTGGTTATAGCATCACTTTGGGCGGCACCCTGAGCCCATACTGATCCTATAATAATGAAGCAGTGATTATTTTCATCATATTTGCTCAACAGTAGGCATACTTCAATTAAAATAGTTTTCGTAATGGCTTCAAAAACACGCAGGCTATTTTAAGAATCACTTGATAATGTAGATGAAAATATTGCACAAATCTGCCAAAAACATTAATGACATAAGCATTATAATGAGAACTTTATATAAAATGTGAAATCTATAGTAAATCCTGTCCTTGCCCGTGTTTCAGCGCGCTGTTGAAAGCTCTCTCTCTCTCTCTCTCTCACACTATAGCGCATACCTTAAAGTTCAAGCATATGCATCCTTTTGTGCAGATACAAGTTGTAATGTTACGTTTATGTTATGTATCTAGGTTATCTGATTAATATCATAGGAAGTGTCATAGAACGAGTTTCAGTTTAATGGCATAAAGTCAGCTTCACTCAGGCAGCTATTTGTTTTTAGATGCTTCTTTTTTAATAACATTGCTGCATCATAATCATAATCTAACATCTAACAGTGTTATAATCATGTGTTCATGTTTTCAAAGACTTCAGATATTTTTATTATCTCCATTACGGCCATGCCCCGCATCCGAGTACTCCATTAATCGTTTTTGAAACCTATCGATGATCAAAATAAGAAATTGCCAAAAATGCCCATCCCTAGTATGCATTTCTGTCAACTTCATTCCTTGCACTATGAACTAGCGACGCTCCAATCGCTCTTTTTTTTCCTCCAATACTGATTCTGACACCTGGGGTTCAGTATTGACCGATACAGATCCCGATCCCATACCAGTGCAGTTTTTTTTTTTTTTTTTTTAATCAATGTATAATTTTTATATCTCTGTGTGGAACTGATAATCACTCTTTCACAATCAACTAAATACAGACCAATGTTTCCTCTAAGCTGAGCGCGGCCGCAGAGAAATAATGTGCCGCGTACACACAAAAATGAGTTGAGAAAGCCATTTGATTGTATTGTGGTAAAAACGAAAGAATTGCAATGCTCAGGTAAAGCGCTATAGAGCTGCTGCTACAGAGTTAGAACCGGTGAATGTGGTTTACAGGTTTCTTAGAAAGAGAATGATGTGCATCAAACCCAATACTTCAATGGTTGCGGATGAAATGAGTTAGCTCAACACGAGAGCAAACGCAGTGACATGTGAAATAAAAGCTCCTCATGTATTAAAGAAGAGTGGCTTGATTAAGTGCTGGAAATAGCGGAGGATGGGCACAGAACGGGAACAAAACTCTTGAGACATTTCCAGTCACACACAGGTGTATTGTGCAAACTGTACTTCATAGCCATGTTTAGATAGCTATAGAAGAATTCATGTTTTTCTATTATATTTAACTTACAGATCTGAGTTTAAATGCTTCAGTTTGTTTTCTATTCTCTTCTATCAGTTTAATGCTTGTGTTGATAATATATTATATTACATTATATTATATTAGCTCTATATTATAAACCTAATAAATAATTGACCTTGTTTTTAATGGAGTCACTTATGATCATCAAGGGATCAAAATACAGAAGAAAAAAACAGTAATATTGTAAACTCTTAGGCTATTGCAATTTCTAATATTGGTTTTCTATTTTAATATATTTTAAAATATAGTGTTTAATATTCCTGTAAAGCAAAGCTGAACTTTCAGCATCATTACTCTAGTCTTCAGTGTCACATGATCCTTCAGAAATCATTCTAATATTCTGATTTATTATCAGTGTTGAAACTGTTGTGCTGCTTAATATTTTTGATCTGATCTGAGACTGAAGAGTGTGTCATTGTTCTCTACAGGTTGAGAGATTGTGGCGTCACAGATGAAGGTTGTACTGCTCTGGCTTCAGCTCTGAGATCAAACCCCTCACACCTGAGAGAACTGGATCTGTCTGAGAATAAACTAGGAGATTCAGTGAAGCTGCTTTCTGATGTACTACAGGATCCTCACTGTAAACTGGAGAAACTGTGGTAAGATCATATATGACACACTGTAAAGTATACTGTATGTGAAGTGCAGAATAAATTACAATTTTGAAAACAAAATTAAAAATCCAAAAACAAAACAACCAATTTTTAACACAATAGCAAATCTAAACACAAAGCAAGTCAGAAAACACAATGACAAACCAGACAAAACGGAAAATGTAGGTATTGTTTGCAAATTGAATACTTATCACTGATTGGATGAGACATCTGTCAATCAAGATGTACAGAGAGTTAAAAAAAATTGTGTGACCAACTTTGTTTCTTGTACATGTGTGTTAATTTGAACCTTTTTTTTTTGCAATAGTAACACGCTTTTAAATTATTACTTGTTTACACGTAGTGCATAAAGACCATCAGACAAAATGAGAAAGAAAGCAGTCTCATACTGTAAGTGGAGAGTAAAGACAGTGAACGAAGCTTTTGACTCCAACCCGAGTACAAGCTCAGAGATGTTTATTTTAAACAAAAATTAAACATTCAAAATATGTAAATAAAGTGTCTGACAGGTATGTAATGGTGGGAATAAAGCACCTAATGGTTATTTAATAGTTCTTCTGATTGATCAGGCCGGCTGGAGATCAGTCATGTGCAGCTATTTCTCAAACCGTGGCTCTCTTCATGGAGCTTCACAGGTTAAACATGGTTAGTGTTAGGAGCAGGTGTAGGAGTGGACTTTAGTGAGAGCCACAAGTAGAGTCCCAATAAGGCTGCATTCATTTATGATTATTATAAATATAATCATATGCCGTGAATATGTTATTACATAAACTTTAAAGATCATGATTATGATGTTTTAACTGACTGAAGTTATAATTACTGACTTTATATATTTGAATGTGTATTTTCATCCCGGGACGATAGATTATGTCATTACGTCATCGCGAAAGATGTCACTACGTTAGGGCGTAAAAGAACCGATGAGCTGGTTTTTTGAACCGGTTCATTGAAACAAACTGTCCGAAAGAACTGGACTCCCCATCACTATTCTGCAGGATCCTCACATGCGATACTAAGCCTACTAGCCGGGAAAACTGCTTCATGTTTACAGACGTGACGTAATGACGCAGTGCCGTGCTCGAATTTCCCACAGAAACCTACCCGTATCTCTCAAATTATAAAACATTATTATAAGCTAACCGTTGTGAATCAGGCTAAAATAAGGAGATAGTTTTGAACACTGGCTGGTTATGTACTTTCTCAAATATTGATTTCGGATCATTTTTAACCAAAAACAAGTTACAGACTGCAGAAACTACGGTTGAGAAACCTGTAAACACACACACACACACACACACACACACACAATCATTCCTCCATACATATTAGTACAGAGACATATAGTGAATATTATCATTAATAAAACAGATTTAGCATAAAAACATAGTGCAGCAAAGAAGTCTTTCTTGAAGGAGACTTTGGATGTTTTATCATCATGATTGTGTTCTGTGACATTTTAGACCTCAGTCCAATGATCCATCAAACACTGATTTGTGCTTTAAGTTTGTGCTTTATCTTTAATAATGGATTCACAACTAAACTGATCTGATCTGAGAGACTGAAGAGTGTGTCATTGTTCTCTACAGGTTGAGTAAGTGTGGCGTCACAGATGAAGGTTGTGCTGCTCTGGCTTCAGCTCTGAGATCAAACCCCTCACACCTGAGAGATCTGGATCTGTCTGAGAATAAACTAGGAGATTCAGTGAAGCTGCTTTCTGATGTACTACAGGATCCTCACTGTAAACTGGAGACACTGAGGTAAGATCATATATGACACACTGTAAAGTATACTGTATGTGAAGTGCAGAATAAATTACAATTTTGAAAACACAATTACAAATCCAAAAATTAAACACAATGCCGAATCTAAACCCAAACCAAGTCAGAAAACACAATGACAAGCAGAGGCGTCATGCCCATTCAAATTAAGGGGGCACGTGCCCCGTCAGATTTTTGAGTAAAGTGGATTTTGAATGACAAAAAAATAGGCGAATCATATTTTTATATTTGATACAGTCACACTGGCGTGATTAGATCGTTCAGTGCGTCAAATCACCAGCCAGCCAGAGACAGATGTGTTTTTACAGCGCTGCTTTATAACCAATCACACACGATTCTGTTGAGCTTATGAATGCAGTGACCAATCAGAGGCGTTCAGATGAGTCATCGCTGACACGCGGTGTTTCGTTCAGGGCTCGCTCGCTGAGTGAATTCTCTTATCAGAAACAACAAAGTGCAGAAGTGCGTACGATGTAAGTAAGAGATCCATTTGACAGTGCAAACAGCTTCAGTGATTATAATGGGAGTTTCTGAGACTGAAGTCTTGATAATGAAATGATAATGTTCTTTGATAATGTAAGTTTCCTTTGCTGTGTTCTGTACAATGAACGTGATATAATTAGTAACTTACAACATTTATTAAATTCATGTTAAATACAAAGTCAGTCATAAAATATTTAATGTGGTACTTAAGTAAAAAGTCAGATTTTATGAGAAGTTATTCATTCTACAGAAATGTCCACTTTTGGTACGGCAAGATGTCTTAAAATATATGTATTTTTCAAACATTTAAACTTAGACCACATTATTAGATTATCTTTTGACTTCATGAATATACAAATGACAGGTTTTGTTAATCTTTTGTGCATTTATTTACCCATAAGGAAGCTGACACCAGTGACAGTAACACAATTTTCATGAAAAATGCATTTTACAAAATGGCTTTCTCAAGATATCAAACCACATGTTGTCAATCATTGTAAACTCACTAAATTAAGTAGTTTAATCCGTTTGTATTCTAGTGTTTACAATTCCCTAGCAATAAAGCAACTTTCAACTAAAAGCAAAGTTCAACCGAAAGCTTTATATGAAATCAAGAGATAAATAAGAACATTTCTGATAACTGAAAAGAGACAGTGGGTTTATCATGGGCCTTTCTTCATAGGTCTTCAGGAAATAGGACGAAGGAAGTCAAGTGATGTCATCAGTGTGATTTTTATTTCAAAATAAACTATTTTTGTTAAACGGTAACACCAGTGACACAACTCCAGTGGACCACTACTTTCATTATTTTATAATATTTATTCATCATTTAGTTTTTTATGTCATTTACATCATATATTTGATAGTTATGAATACATTATTGTATTTTAAATGGTAGAGAAACCTGTTTTTGACCTCAAAATAAAGCACTTTTTCTCTGTACATGGCTGTGGGGACGAGCAGTTTTGTGGTGCTTGCAATTCTATATAATTAATTAAAAAACAAACATTGCCACATTGATGGCTCAAGAAGGTGTAATTGTTCAAATAACATATTGTTTCATTTTAAATCGTAACCCTAAAGTGTTTTTCAAGTGTAATATTTCTGTAAAAGCTAGGGACAGAAAAATGGACATTTCTATAGAATGACCCTAATAGAACATTAGGCTAATTTGCCCGTTATAGATTAACTAGCATGATATATAAATGTGAAAAATGCATTTACTTGCAGTTTAATTACTGTGAATATTTCGAAGAGCCTAAAAAAGGAAAAATTAAGTAAAACATAAGCCTACTGCTGTCAACCCCCATCCCCCCCACCCACCCACCTGTGCCCCCTCAAAAATAATAAGTGCATGGCGCCCCTGATGACAAGCCAGACAAACGGAAAAGGTAGGTATAACACTATAAATGAACCGCAGGTGTGAATGTGTGTGTGTGTGTTTGTGACCCGAGACTCTGAGATAGACTCCAGCCCCCACAAACCTGCAGAGGATAAAGCAGATTGAAAAATGGATGAATGTTATTACATAATATTTGGTAATGGACTGCAATATACAAATAATATCTCACAGCGCAGGTGATCTCAGATTTTACTATCTTCAGTGATGGATGAGAAACCTGTAAACACACACACACACACACACACACACACACACAATCATTCCTCCATACATATTAGTACAGAGACATATAGTGAATATTATCATTAATAAAACAGATATAGCATAAAGACATAGTGCAGCAAAGAAGTCTTTCTTGAAGGAGACTTTGGATGTTTTATGATCATGATTGTGTTCTGTGACATTTTAGACCTCAGTCCAATGATCCATCAAACACTGATTTGTGCTTTAAGTTTGTACTTTATCTTTAATAATGGATTCACAGCTAAACTGATCTGATCTGAGAGTGAAGAGTGTGTCATTGTTCTCTACAGGTTGAGAGATTGTGGCGTCACAGATGAAGGTTGTGCTGCTCTGGCTTCAGCTCTGAGATCAAACCCCTCACACCTGAGAGAACTGAATCTGTTTGGGAATAAACTAGGAGATTCAGTGAAGCTGCTTTCTGATGTACTACAGGATCCTCGCTGTAAACTGGAGATACTAGAGTAAGATCATATATGACCCTCACATGAAGCACATTTAAAGTAAATATGAAGTGTTCAGCCTCAGGTTTTTAGTATTAAATAAACAGCATAGTAAAAGTCATTGGTTCTGATGTTCACTGTAGTTTATATGTAGATGATATCTGCATTTGATACAGAAGCAAGTACATGAATACTGTAGTATTTTTATACCGGTATGGGGGGTTAAACCTACTATTCACATCCATATTTCCCAAAACAATTCATAATAGTTTCAATTCAATCCGTAGTTTCCTTTCAGTTGAGTGGATGTTAAATGAAGTTTCAGATCTCTCCTCCCGGTGTCCGTGCTCGTTCAGCCGAGTTCAGACCACTTGAAGCTCCAAATAAGGATTTATTCAGGTTCTGATAACTGGTTATTTAATAATTAATTACTCAGAGACTGGATTTAAAAGTTTAACGAATCACCAATACAATGGTTTCATTTTATTTAAAAACAATAACTGATAAGCAAATAACAAAATAACAAGCGAGAAGTCTTCACCACGTTAACCGTTCTTTTACAAAGCAAGCAAAATAACCACATAGCAATAATAACTACAAAGCAATTAATATCTGTGCTCTCTAAATACAGCACATACTCATAACATAACATTGTGACATTTACACTTCTGTGATATAAGTTTGGAGTTCCATTGTTCCTAAACCATTTGTTAACATAAATCAACTGAAAAATCATACAAATTAATCATCTGTCTCATTAATTTCATTATTATTTTGTTCATCGACTCTTGCTTTCTCATTAACTTCAGAATCTCTTTTAGTTTGAAACAGATCTTTTGATCTTCCACCATATTCTTGTGACGCTCCGTCTTCTGCTTCCTCTTGTCCGTCTTATTCTGGTAGCGTTGAAATCCCTGATCTAAAAGATCGTGAAAATCCATTTCTATTCTGTCCGGCTGTTTTGTTTGGTTAGTAGAGGATTGATCAGGAAATTGCACATCATTAAAGTCCGATAATCCTTCAATACCATCAAGCAACAAATCCAACTGAAGATAAACTAAATACAATCTTGGTCAAAACAGAACGGTTTAAAGTTATCACAAACAGAAACTGTCTGTATGCATTTCTGTCAACTTCATTCCTTGAACTATGAACTAGTGATGCTCCAATCTGTCTTTTCTGCCTCCAAACTGATTCTGACACCTGGGGTTCAGTATTATCTGATACAGATCCTGATCTGATACCACTGCAGTTTTTCTTTCTTTTAAATCATTGTATAATTTCTATATCTCTGTGTGGAACTGATAATCAATCTTTCACAATCAACTAAATACAGACTAATTCATTATAAAAATATATATATATGTATATTCATAATATGTGACAAATATATAGTATAAACTAAGTTAGTGGATAATTCAGCTGCAAAAGATGTTCTAGATATATTCACAGACTTAAATATGTTTGCATTACGAGTGAGTTTCTAGAATTATGACCATTACAAATCCCATCCATGTATTCCATATTCTTAAATCAAAGTCACATAAACAGTTTAAAAAGTTATCACAAAAACACATTTTTCACACTTAAAGCAAAGCACACAACATATTCACAATCTCTATTGAGTTCAACACATTTCTATTCAGTTTTAAGCTGCCAGATGAGAGCAAACATGACACAATGATCAAGTGTTTGATCACAAGAGTTAATAAATGAGATGTAATGGGGAACACGTGGCTCCTGTGAAGCAGATGTCCTCCTGTAGGTGTTTATTAGAGGAGCAAGTGACTGTTTCTCCAGACAGATCCGTCCTTATATCACTATGAAACAATATCTGACATTCAGCTCTGTGTGTCTGTTCAGTCCTGAAGCACATGACAGTTTCAAACAGCAGCATTGAGCATCAACATGCATAAATCTCATTCTATCAGCAGCAGTATGTGGCAATGCTTGTCATTATATCTCCTCTCCTGCTCTGAGACCAGAGTCAATAACAAACTACACACACTTCAACTACAATTCACATTCTGTCATTGTTCTCTACAGGTTGTATGATTGTGGCGTCACAGATGAAGGTTGTGCTGCTCTGGCTTCAGCTCTGAGATCAAACCCCTCACACCTGAGAGAACTGTATCTGTTTGGGAATAAACTAGGAGATTCTAGTAGGAAGTTACTCTCTGATCTGAAGAAGGATCCACATTATAAACTGGAGACATTATACTATTGTGAGTGTTTGTTTATTTAAAGTTTCTAAATTGAGTAACAGACCTCCTGTGTGTGTGATTGGAGAATATAAGATCATAATTCAGCTCCACTTTAGTCTCTTTAAGATGTGTTTAATTCTGTGATGTGACTGATTTATGAATAGTTTAATCTCTTACAGAGTCTCTAAGTGATAGTAGTTGTTGATCATGTTGTTCATTCATATCTCTGGCTGTAATATGAATATACTGTGTGTTTTCTGAGCTGGATCTGCTGATGTGATGTGACAGCAGTAATGTCTCAGACTCATATCTGACTGTCTGTGTGTTTTATTGTAGGACTCTCAGTATTTATCGGTCAGTGCAGTTTCCTCCGGATCAGCTGATGGTGAATAAGGAGCCGCTACAGAGACGTCACAGTCACACAATCAACAGAGACTGCGTGATGGGACACAAAAACATTTTCCTGACCGACTCCCAACACTCGTTAACCAATCATTGATCGTTCACTGACCAAATTAAAATGTTAAATTAGATTGAATTAAATTGTAATGGATAAGTTTGTGACCCAAACATTTGTATTCATGCAGAATGAGAGATGTATGTTTCTCTTTAAATAAATTAGTTTTTTCTAGGTGTTTGTTGTTTATAACTAATAATTTTATGCCTGCTTATATTTTCTGATTTATATTTTGCTCAGTTCTGAATTAAAAATGACTTTATTGTATTCCTTTACTAAATGATTTTTAAGAACCTTTTCACTGTAACGTTTATGGGTAGCTTAATGTAAAACATTGTCATGAATTCGCTGAACTCCATTAGTAAAAGACAAATTCATTGTTTTATACAGATAGCAGAAACAGGTTTAGGCTGACAGAAAGACTCGTCTGATGTAATCTAGAGATCTCAGACTGAAGATGTGTGATATGAGATCACAGCCTTTTATCACCAAACTGATTCAAAAGGGTTGCCAAATATTATAGAGACTTTTAAGAGTTATTATATCCATACAAACCTCACACAAACACTGGCAGTTTATAGTGTATTTCATTTCCCAACAGTGACTGTCCACTTCAGAAACAGACTTGATTACAGATGCATTTAACCCATATTTTCTCATTACGCAATTAATTATTAGGATCTTCTGAGGAGCGTTTATTTCTTCATCTCTCAATCAGCATTGGATTGCATTGCATTATATGTTTGGATCATTTCAGTCTCATCTTACGAAGACATATTACTGGAGATATAGAGCGACCGCTGATATTTAGATCATTTTATGTCAGTATCTGCTCTACTGTTAGAAAGATCTCATTGATTTACAAGAATCAGAATTTCATTATATAAATATCAGCATCTGCACCAAATAGCATATTTTTGCTCAGTTTGAGCTGTTTTTTTTCCTCCATATTCAGACTATATGAGCCTCAAAAGCCTGATGCATCAAATATGACATGCAACAAAAGCATACATGCAAACTTAATTTAAAAAAAAAAGAAGCAAAATGTTTCATATAAAATATATATATTTTTCTGGCTCTTTAGACTTTACAGGGTTAAAGAAGAATGATTAACCTGGCAACAGTAGAAATAATGTGTAATACTGTAGCTCTGACTATATTCTCTTTATCTGTTGATATCTGAACCCCTGAAATATTCCCTAAACCTGATGCAATAACAAACAGAAGCGGTTTGACTGCTTGTATCTCTGTCCACTCAGTGTTTGACACGAGAGAGTGTTTCTGAGTCTCTTCTCCAGGAGTGATGCTGCTGAACAGAGGCCTGTCAAACACTGAATTACTGAATTAACAAAACACGCTTCACACTGAGACTTCATCAAAATCAGCATGATTACAAATGTGATATTGATATTATACAACAGTTCGATAAACTAAGAAGTTAAAATTAAGAGACTTATGTTTTAGACACCATATTTCCTGCTTTTGCTCTATTTCTCCAACAAAAATAATTACAAACAGTCACAGCACTGTTCTGTGTCTCTGAGCAACATGAAGGTGTTTCAATCAACCGTTTTTTTATTTTATTATTATAATTATTACAGAATGTCAATGTTACGGAATGTGGTTGTAGTAATGAAACGCACGACGAGGAGTAGACGAAAAGGAGGTCTTTTAAGCATCAACACAATATTCCATGTACTAACATTCAGACAGGACAAAGATACAAATCAAACTGAGTGCTTATAAAGGAACAGGAACCAGGAGTAAACGAGATAATTAACACAAAACAGGAGTGACTGATTAACTGATGACTGGAAACTAGAACAGGAAATAACAAAAAAGGGCAAAAGGGAAACTAAACAGAAACTAAACCGTGACAAATATCGCCCCCCTCCCGGAAGGTGCGTCCCGCTCCGTAACAGTCACATAGGGGAGGGGAGGGGGGCTCCCTGGAGGCTAGGACAGGATAGGGAGGAGACAAGGGAAGCCTCCAGGGCGGGTCAGGAGACTCGGGAGGCCATGGTGGAACTGGAGACTCGGGAGGCCATGGCGGGACTGGAGACTCGGGAGGCCATGGCAGATCTGGGGGCTTGGATGGCCTTGGCGGATCAGAGAGCTTGGACGGCCATGGAGGATCAGAGAGCTTAGACGACTATGGCGGGACAGAGAGCTTAGACGACCATGGCGGGACAGGAGGCTCGGTTTATATATCCAGACATGGATATATAAACCCCCCCCCACCCAATTTTCTTGGGGAAGTTCCCCCCAGGGAACAATTGAGGAGAAGCGGGCTCTGTGGAGCTCTCTGGAGGAGCGGGCCTTGTGTGGGCGCTCTGGAGGAGCAGGCTCTGTGGGGCTCTCTTGAAGCGTGGACACTTGGGGGCGCTCTTGAAGCGCGGACACATGGGGGCGCTCTTGAAGCGCAGACTCTTGGGGGCGCTCTGGAAGCGCGGAGCTGGACAGAACCAGTGGAGACACAGGAGAGCTGGACGGAACCAGCGGAGACAGTTACAGTTCTCTGGCGGGCTTGCCACATTCTCAGGTGGCGGAGTAGGGTTGACCGCGAACGGCGGCAGGCTTGGGTTGGCTGCGAACGGCAGCGGGCTTGAATTCCCCGCGAGCGGCGGGACCATCATCGCCGCGGACTGGGCTCCGGCTTGGGATCGGAGACTCTCTAAACACCGGATGACTGCCTCCTGCCAATTGAGATTGGAGGTGTCCTCCTAAATGTCCTTATTATTCCAAATAAAGTAATGGTGTGGTGAAAAATTATGTTTGTAAATCAAATTCCACACAACAAAAGCTTGATGATGAAATGCCGAAAGTTTCACAGGTATTTTGCTAATATCAAAATTGCAAACAAGAAAAAACTTTATGCCACCCAGACTAGATAAATTATGAAGGGGAATCATATTCCAAACAGAGGTTGGGTACTTAACAAGTTGTTTAATCCAGTTGATCTTAAAAGTATTGTTTAGTCTAGACAAGTCAAGGAAATTGAGACCACTAGTTTCATATGAGTTCATTAAAACTGCTTTCTGCTATAATATAATACTGCTATAATAGTAATATATACTGCTATAATAGTCATACCTTTAACAGCACTGGCTTTAATATGATTAGCAAGAAGTTGACTTACTATCAAAAATAAATATGGAGAGACAGGGCAACCCTGTCTAATCGCTCTGGATAAATTAAATCTAGTAGAAGTGCCACCCAACAGTTTTATTGAACTGTTGCTGTTCTTATAAAGAGTTTTAATTGCACTAGTGAAAGAATGTCCAAAACCAAATTTTATAAGTGACTCAAAAATAAACTGATGCTCTACGGAGTCAAAGGCCTTACACAAATCAAGGAAAAGATAAAACCATTATCTACATTAAATTCAGGATAACCCAAAATATCTAAAACTAGTCTTATATTGTTTGTAATATGTCTATTGCTCATAAATCCAGATTGTGTTTCTTCTATAATAGAATCTAATACTCCTTTGAGTCTTTTAGCTAATATCAGGGCATATACTTTATAATCATTATTGAGTAGACTACTTGGACGCCAATTGTGGAGAAAAAGTAGATCCTTTTTTGGTTTGGGAATTAATGTAATTAATCCTTGAGTCAAAGTAGAAGGAAGGCACTGATTGTTTATACTTTCATTAAACATTTTTAGCAAAACGGGCCAAATCATTAATAAACTGCTTATAAAATTCTCCTTTTAAACCGTCCGTACCTGGTGATTTATTGTTTTTCAGATGATTAATTGCCTTTATCACTTCCTCAACAGAATTGGGCATATCACAGAGTTCACTTTCATTTTTGTCAATAGCTTTCACCTCTATAGAACTCAAAAAAGCATCAGATGTAGCTTGAGAAAAATTGGAAGTATATATTCTCTTATAAAATTCATAACAGTGACTAGAAATTAGTTTATAGTCCTTCGTTACAACCCCATTCACATTTAATTTACTAATGTTGTTATTAATATGGCGTCTCTCTAAATTAAAGAAGTATTGTGAATTTTGTTTGCCTTCTTCAAGCCAACGTCTCCTCGATCGAACAAACGCACCTTCATCTTTTCTTCTATACAGTTCATCTAGTTTGATTTGCAGATCTGATAATAGTCATTTCTCATCTTCTAATAAATTTTCTGGACATTTATTTACCAATTTTGTAATTTCAACAATAATGCTGGTTTCTTCAGCTCTATTCAATTTGGCCATTCGGCTGCCAAATGACCTAAAATATTTAGTAACCTCAAATTTCAAAAGTTCCCAATTTGAGCAAAAAGCATTTTCCTTATTGGCTTTATCACAAAATCTGTGAATCAAATTAGTGATCTCTTTTTTTTTACCTCATCATACAGTAGCAATGAATTGTTGAGTTTCCAGTACGATCTGTTGATAAAACAGTATACAATGTATTAGAGAATTGAATATTTATGCATATAGTTTTATGATCTGTTAGTGGAGAGGAAGCAATATCAACTACTACATCATCTTTGTTAAAGCTCTCAAACAAAAGCCAGAAGTCAATTCTGGACTGACTGGACCCCGCTTTTATTGCTCCAGGTAAATGACTTATGTGGAAATTTGTCTCTCCAAATATCTATTAGATTGAGCTTATCCATGAAATTTTGAAGATTATTGTTATTTAAGTTAGGCCGACCCGAAATCTCCTCCAACTAATAGAATAGCACTTGGATACTTGTTTAGCCAACTAATAAATATATTTTCTATGGATTCAAAAAGATTGTTATTATCCAAATTGTGATTATATCCATATAAATTCCCCAAAATGAATATGTTATCATGTAGCTGTCAGGGTTCTGTCGTGTCTGTCATGTGTTGCCGCCTAATGTTTCCTTATTTGGTTTGTTTCCTGTCCTTGTTTCATGTGATTTATTAGTTCATTCTGTTCAGGTGTGTTTGTCTCATTAGCGTGTGTATTTAAGTTCCTGCCTGTTGAGTTTCATGCTGTCTGGTCTACTCGTTACTCCCCGGTGTTCCTGTTGATGTTTGCCTTGCCTTGTCCTGCCATGATGTCATGATTAAAGTCTGTTATTTGAGTTTATATCCTCGTCAGCGTGTTCCTGGTTCCTCCCTCGTGTGTGCACCGTGACAGAAGACCAGACCGCACCAGTAAGCGGCACCCCTTCACTTTGTTTTGTTTTCCGTTTTTGAAAAGTCTTTTGTTTGTTCCTGTTCTGTTTGCGAGTCCGCTGGCCGCGAGCCCTCCAGTCTGACGATCGCGGGAGAAGTTCGCCGTTGTCCGCGGCTCATCCTCGTAGGAGATATTCGCCGCTGTCCGCGGCTCCCAACCTCACCGCTCACCCAAGTCCGCCGTCCGTGGGGAAAGCCAACCCGCCGTCCGCGGCTCCCCCTATTCACGGCGCTACCCGCGGCACACCGAGCCCGCCGTTCGCGGGAGATCACGTCGCCGTCCGTGGGGAAAGCCCACCCACCGTCGGCGTCTCCCCTGTTCACGCCGCCGTCCGCAGCTTCCCTGTGCACGCCGCCGATCCGCCTCTGACTCAATGCCCGCCGGCCAGCCTCTGACTCAAAGCTCACTGGATTGCCGCTGACTCAAGCCCGCCGGATTGCCGCTGACTCATGCCCATCGGCCGCCTTTACCCTCTCCGTGGATCAAGTCCACACGTCACGGCCAGGAGAGCCGTGTTTGTGTTTGTTGTGCCCACAGGAACATTTTAATCTTACCTTGTCATGTCTTGTCTTGTCCATGGAGACTCGTCTGGGGCAGGCTCCTCGTCTTGTGGCCATGGAGGCCATTCCAGCCGCCTGCCCCCCTGTCGCGGAAGTGGAAGCGGTTGCTGAGGGAACCTTGTGAGGGCCCCTGACTCCTTGTCATGCCCATTAAGAAGCCTCTACTTCCGAGCTAGCCCAGGTGGGCTCCTGTTCCTGTGGGCGGTCCTGTCCGGTCCTGTCCTGTTCCTGTGTCTGTGTTTAGCCCTGGAGGGCTATCGGGGTCCTGTCCTGTTCCTGACTGTCTGGCCCCGGAGGGCTCCTGATACCCCCTGGATTCCCCATGGGAATTTTTTTTGGGGGGGGGTAGTAGAGCTCTGGGTGGGGTGGGCGGGCCGATGAAGGATGCCACGGCCACAAATACCACCCGCCATAGCCTCCTGAGCTCCCTGCTCTGCCATGGCTTCCTGAGCTCCGCCGGGGCCTCCGTCTGTTCTGCTCTGGAGGTCCCCGTCCTGTGTTCCTGTGGATGTCTGTCCTGAGGGGCCTCCAGAGCGCCTCCAGAGAGTCCGCTGGCCGCGAGCCCTCCAGTCTGACGATCGCGGGAGAAGTTCGCCGTTGTCCGCGGCTCATCCTCGTAGGAGATATTCGCCGCTGTCCGCGGCTCCCAACCTCGCCGCTCACCCAAGTCCGCCGTCCGTGGGGAAAGCCAACCCGCCGTCCGCGGCTCCCCCTATTCACGCCGCTACCCGCGGCACACCGAGCCCGCCGTTCGCGGGAGATCACGTCGCCGTCCGTGGGGAAAGCCCACCCACCGTCGGCGTCTCCCCTGTTCACGCCGCCATCCGCAGCTTCCCTGTGCACGCCGCCGATCCGCCTCTGACTCAATGCCCGCCGGCCAGCCTCTGACTCAAAGCTCACTGGATTGCCGCTGACTCAAGCCCGCCGGATTGCCGCTGACTCATGCCCATCGGCCGCCTTTACCCTCTCCGTGGATCAAGTCCACACGTCACGGCCAGGAGAGCCGTGTTTGTGTTTGTTGTGCCCACAGGAACATTTTAATCTTACCTTGTCATGTCTTGTCCATGGAGACTCGTCTGGGGCAGGCTCCTCGTCTTGTGGCCATGGAGGCCATTCCAGCCGCCTGCCCCCCTGTCGCGGAAGTGGAAGCGGTTGCTGAGGGAACCTTGTGAGGGCCCCTGACTCCTTGTCATGCCCATTAAGAAGCCTCTACTTCCGAGCTAGCCCAGGTGGGGGAGTACTGTCAGGGTTCTGTCGTGTGTGTCATGTGTTCCTGCCCCTTGTGTCCATATTTGGTTTGTTTCCTGTCCTTGTTTCATGTGATTAGTTCATTCTGTTCAGGTGTGTTTGTCTCATTAGCGTGTGTATTTAAGTTCCTGCCTGTTGAGTTTCATGCTGTCTGGTCTACTCGTTAACCCCGGTGTGTGATGTCCTTGTCTGCCTTGCCTTGTCCTGCCATGTCCTGTCCTGATGTCTTAAGTAAAGTTTATTGTTTGAGTTACACCCTCGTCTGCGTGTTGCTGTTCCTCCCTCGTGTGTGCACCGTGACAGTAGCATGTAATACAAAATATTTTACTTCTGAATTTGTTTTTAAAGTTTAAAAACTAAAAAAACAACTAAAGCAATCAGTTGCCTTAATTTTTTGAGTTCTGGTCATTTGTGTCTTAAATGCACATTAATAGTTAAAGATAAAACGTGTAGTAGTAGGCTATATGAGATCCTGCCATTATATGATGAGATTTTAAAGGGACAGTTCACTCAAAAATGAAAATACTGTCATCATTTACTCAAGTTGTCGTAAACCTGTAAAATTTCTTTGTTCTCCTCAATATAAAAGAAGATATTTTGAAGAATTTTCGTAAACAGAAAGTTTCTGGTCCCCACCGACTCCAGTGTATGTTTTTTTTTTTTTATATACTATGGAAGTCCTGGGGTCCCGGCAACTGTTTGGTTACCAGTATTGTTTGATATTTTAAAGAAAGTTTGTAACCAGGCTGTTTTGGGGCACCACTGACTTCCATAGTATGAAAAAAAATACTATGGACTCAATGGTGCCCCAGAACTGCTCTGTTTCCCACATTCTTCAGAATATCTTCCTTTGTGTTCAGCAGAACAAAGACATTCATACAGGTTTGGAACTACTTGAGGGTGAGTAAATGATGACAGAATTTTTTGAAAAAATAGTTTTTTCCTACTATTACATTGGATATAGGAGTGTCACTGGACTATAAAAAGCTTAACAAGACGTTTCGGTGTCTATCCAAACACCTTCATCAGTTGTAAAACAGGAAGTAACTCTGGTGAATATATATACACAAAAGACACTGCTCCGTTTGGAGAGTAGGAGGGGCACCATCGTGAGCTGTAACACCATCTACTCTGGCATGTGTTACACATTTAATCTAGTAGTCATATGACCTCTATAGGTCTGTTGATCATGTGACACTTGTGTATATATTTGCCAGAGTTACTTCCTGTTTTTACAACTGATGAAGGTGTTTGGATAGACACCGAAACGTCTTGTTAAGCTTTTTATAGTCCAGTGATTTTAATAGTCCAGTAAAATTTTTAAACACCTGGATGTGTTAGTGATGAATCTACATAGGAGAGTATAGTATACGTGAAGCTTTTAGCTCATGCACTGTCTTCCCCTTCAACGGATCCTCAAGCTGGTTACAACTGGTTTGCATGTTTTTGAAACATCCTGTGGTTGCTGTATCTTAGTTCTGAGAAATATTATGCAGCATCCGTAGAGGTGTCAGATGAGGGGGAGGGGATAGTATCCTTATATAACCCCACAGTGGTATAGAGGTTCTTGTCTTCTCGCTGCAGAATCTCTATGTCAGACAAACTTCTTGCAAGAATAGCATTGATAGCTTGCTCTCTGAGTTTTATTCCACCTCGCCACAAAGTTGGAAATGATTTTTCGACAACAAGAGTGACACTGAAGGTCTTCTGGCAAGTTTGACACATTCAATCCAGCAATAACCATGAATTTCGAGTGAGTTGAAATGAATGCGTTTTCTATATAAATGATGTAAGGGATAATCCATGGCTATACCATGGTCACTTGGCATTAACAAGTTAGCTAAAGCAGCTGATGATGTTTGTAGTGCACTATTTGACCGTAAGGGTAAAAATTATGGTTATTTTCATCAGCTTTGTTTACTAAATTGCTACATTATATGTAACTGTTTTATTAATAATAGACACAGTGTAGTGCTTCTGAATGTGTGTGCATTGTGATTTCTGAACATATCATCATATGAAGTGTACTGTATAGTGGTTTTTATAGGTTATATTTAAATTCGCACATAATATAGGTTGTATGACTTCGCCCAATGCTAGTATTATATTTAACACTGATGAAAAGCAGGGTTGTTAATATAAAGGTGCTCACTGGCTTAGACGCTTAACATCTAAGCCTGCACAATACGCAGTGTACACATATCTAATATTTGGCTCTTTTCTTTGGCCATATTACAGAAAGAACTAACACAAGCATCAGGGGCAGACTGAGCAGTCCGTGGTACACAATACAGAAATTTAAATATAGTTTTAAAACATATGCTTATCATTAACAATGCAAGGGTGACTTGCCTACATAATTATCATTTTTAGATGAATTAGACCTATCCCTTTAACGTTTTTAGGTGAATTAGTCCTATGCCTTTTATTCGCCATTTCCTTTTTGAAGCAATATTTGAAAAATGCTTTCGACCTCAGGGTCGGACCGAGTCCCGCTTGCAGCCAGTCAGGGGCGTGTATAGTAATGATCGGGAGAAGTGAGTGCTTTCAAATGCCAACATCATTTGGCAAAGTTCGCTTAGTGCACCTTATGAAAAAAGACAAAAAGAAAAGTTAATTGATTGAAAACATGCCACCAAAAATCAATGACGCAAGACTTTGATTAGCACTATCCAACCTAATCGTACAGTTTGATCATCACATCCAATGTTGCTGTGCATTGCTTCCATATTTAATCTGATTATTACGCCATCAATTGATGCATAATAAGCAATTATAAATAAGAAAAAAATGACAAACATGTGCTTCTCCCGTCAGAATAGCATTACATTGCAGATCGACTTCACCTATTGGCGGAACTGCACATGACCGCTCGAAAACTTTAAAAATACTTATTTTAGGGAAATCTATTTAGTTAACTTTCTGTGCTAAAAAAAAGTTGAGATTACTATCTCAAGAGCATCTAAGCTCGAAACGTCACCTATGGTGAGAACATAAATCATTATTTTTCTATCTCTGGAACTGTGGTGTGCCTACTTTGATTTTTTTGGTCATGAAATGAAGAAAAAGTATCAATAAATGATGTAACTGGTACAATTTTTGAATACTATCTGTACTTGGATTGTCTTCCTAAAATATTTTATTACATGAATTTGTTCAAGTTGAAAAATGTACAGTATGTAACACAAAGTCTGTATATCAATGGCTACTGTTATGTGTAAAATTCTTGCTCCATTAATATTCTGAGAAACATTTACCTTTATATTTTACAGACAGAAACGTCTTTCACCATGCAGCGCAACACTGATTCATCGAGGTCCTCCAAAAAGATTGCGTTTGCATACAGAGAAGAAAGTGATTGATGATAATGGGAGAGTCAGAAAATGGACTTATGGGAAAAAAGACTCGAGTAAACAAAACAAAATTGTTCTGCTGGTGGGAGAGACTGGTGTCGGTAAGACCACCATCATCAACACTATGGTCAGCTACTTACTGGGAGTGAAATTTGAGGATGAAATATGGTATGAAATCACAGAAGAAGCAGCTGGAGATCAATCAGAATCCCAAACCTCTGAAATCACAATGTATGAGGTCTTTCCTGAAGAGAGTCCCATATCGCTCACCATCATTGATACTCCAGGTTACGGAGACACTAGAGGACTGGACAAGGATCTGGAAGTTGCTGGGAATTTAGCCATGCTGTTTGAGAGCAGTGATGGAGTTTATGAAGTCGATGCCGTTTGTTTTGTGACTCAAGCGTCTAAGAATCGTCTCTCAGACAGACAGCATTACATTATCAGTTCAATTCTGTCTTTGTTTGGGAAAGACATCGTGAACAACATTGTATTTTTAATCACACACTCCGATGGTCTGCCACCCAAAAATGTCCTCGGTGCCATTAATAAAGCTAGAATCCCCTGCAGACGCAACAAAAGTGGCCAACCTGTTTATTTCTTATTCAACAATTGTCATGCTGAAGCCCGTCACAATGAGAAACGTTACATGCGTGCTCAAAGAGACGCCTGGGAAAACTGCACTGAAGAGATGGAGAAATTCCTTCAGTCTCTGGATGAAAAGGAAAGAAAAAGTTTGGAGCTGACTTCAAACGTCCTGATTGAGCGCATTCAGCTCGAAGCGCTTATCTGCAACATACAGCTGCGAATTCAAGAGAAAGAGCAGAAAAAGGCTGAAAAACTTCAGATTCAGGAGGCAATGAGACAAAACAAGGAAAAGATTGAACAGTGTAAAAACTTCCTCATTGAGGTCAAAAGGGCTGTCAAAATGATGGTTCCCATTGAAAGCAAGTCATGGAAACACAGGAAGGCGACGACCTGCACTGTCTGTCAGGAAAACTGCCATGAGTTTAACTGCTGGTGGGTTTCTAATCCCAGCAAATGTAAAGTCATGAAAAACGGTTACTGCACCGTCTGCACAGGGAAGTGTCACCACAGCAAACATGTCAAAGAAAGCAAGAAATACATCATCAGCACTTCAAGCATCACAATTGTGTTTGATGATCTGAAAAAGATGTATGAAGAAACTCGAGAACTAACGAAGTGGTTTTCAGTTATAATGGATTATCTTGACAACGATCTGCAGATGATTGAGGACCAAAAGTTAACTCTTTTGTTCAGTGCATACAAGACCATCAAGCATCTGTCTCAGATCGCATTAAAACCAGACTCGGCCTTCACTCTTCAGCATCTCGACTTCTTCATCCCCAGAGTGAGGGAGGCTGGGAAAGAAATCTGGGTGCGAGAGCTGGAGGAGATGAAGAGGATCGCTGAAGCTGAAGAAGCGAATCAAGATGCTGTGAGTTATCTGAAAGCTGGTCTGTCAAGAGTGAATCTGTAACAGTTCTTTGGTGGGAAATAAACAAATACATAGAGGACAATTGACAAATCGATGAAAATGAAGAAGATCATGTAAAATCAATGTCGGGGACTTTCTGTAGATCTGAAAATAATGAGAGATTTCATTTAATCGTGATATCAAGCTCATTTTCATGTGTTTTAATGATTAGTTGGTCACAACTTTTCCCTCAATAAATTCTTAATTTGCTGCTTATTAATAGAATCTGTCCATTTAAAGGGACCGATTATGCAAAATTCACTTTTATAGGGTGTTTGAACACAGATGTCTGTATAATGTGCTTTCGTAAAATAAAGAAAATATGCACGGTGCATTCTCTGCCATCTCGGACTCTGTCACCTCTCTTCACAGACACCATGAATCTCCACGAATACTTGCCTCAAAGAAATATATGCATAGAAAACCTGACATGTCTACTTTTAAATGAAGTAAGTCACGTCCAAAACAAAGTAATCCATATGAAACCAACGCAATGTCCAGTTTTTCCTGTCTCAACTAATTATATCCAATGCGGTCACGCCCACGAGCCAATCATCCATGTGAGACGCATGCGCATGTAAACGCCCACATCGCCTCCACGTAAACAAGTTCATCCCGGCTACTTTTTGTTTCTGGAAGAAGAATAACCCACAATTTACCTCAAAAGAAGAACACCACAACGGGATGCGTCGCCATTGATATCACTTTGATGAATAGCCTAAGATTACTAGCATTTGTTGTTATTGTGACATAACTTGTACACGTTTTACTAGCTAGACCAGGGTTGGGGAACATCCGGCCTCCGGACCTTATGTGGCCTGCGAGACAGTTTGATCCGGCCCATCAGTCAATTCAAATTCCCCCTCTTATCCCTCAGGAAAGAAAAAAAGCCTAGACAGCAATGAATTTTCCTGTGATAGAAAATGGCAAAAATATAATAAAAATTGAAATATAATAGATATATAATAATATAAAATCGGTTTCCCTGACTGGGTCACAGTGAGCGTGAATGCACACCATGCATGCAACGTTCACAGCTGTCAAGCATCATGGCGACAGGTAAGAAAGAAAAGTAGATGCAGAACGTGGCTGTAACGGGCGAACGAGACGTGAGACGTGCAGATCCATTTGCAAGCTTTATTCCAAGACGTGGTCAAAAACATAGGCAGGGTCAAAACATCAGCAAACAGGTATAACACAGGCAAGACAGAGTAATCCTAGGGCAGGCGTGGGTCTTTGATCGGCGAACAATATCCAGAGGGCTTGAGAAGAGGGGTAGTCCAATAACATGAGGAGTACAAACAGAAACCGAACGCCGAGACATCGGTTAATCCGAGATACACAGACAGGAAACAAGGCAACACGAAATGACTAGACTAACTAGAACCAGAAACTAGACTAGACTCAACATGTAGCAAGTGGCGTGGTTACTTGGCAAGTGTTTATTTTTTTTGTAATGTAGACGTCCTATAAAATATTCGTACACAAATTGAATATTTCACCCGCATAGATTAATAGCCCGCAAGTGAATTCTGTTTGCATCATTATTTGACTTTTTATCACTGTAAAGCAGCTTTGAAACAATCGGTATTGTATAACGCACTATATAAATAATGGTGACTTGACTTGGTACAGATCTTCAAAGAAAAGTGCATGAAACACAGGCAACCTGCATAAACACAAAATTCAGTTTATTAATGATAACTGTATTTGCTTTTGTTTTATATTAATTTTCTTAGGAATATCGGACAATATTTAGTGCTGGATATACTCAACAATAGAATTTTTCACAGCACTGTACACCAGCATTTATGATCAGTAGTGTGATATTAATGTGTGGAAATTGGCATTTTATTACATTTGCTATTTTCAGGAAAATGCACTGGTAACAAACAAAAATTTCAACAGAAGATGATGGCTGTGGTGAAACAAGCACTCAAATAATGGTGAGTAGTAATCTACTTTATTTATTTGATCTTTTATAAAGTATTATCTTTATAGTTTAGAATGCATAATAACTGCTATTGTATTTCAGGAACTAATCCCACCCTCATGTCGGTCCAAACCCGTAAGATCTTTGCTCATCTTCAAAACACAAATTAAGATATTTTTGATGAAGTCCGAGAACTTTCTGCAGGCAGCAACGCAACTCACTCATTTAAGTTCCAGAACAGTAGGAAAGACATTATGAAAGTAATCCATGTGACTAGGGATTAAATCTAGATTAAATCAAGGCTTATCTAATAATTTTGTTGCATTGTTTACATTTAAACTATCATTTTGAACCTGGATTTATTTTATATTTAAGACAGATTAACTTTAATCCTTTAGCTCTCATATCTCCAAACTCAGATTTAAATCTCAATTAGGGATTCACAGGCGCGGAGGTTTAAATAAAATTGTTCAATCAGCCACATATTGTAACTGTAGACGCACTAAGACAGAAATAGTGTGTGTGGTGTAGTATTTTTATACCGGTACAGGGAATTAAAACCCAATAATCATATCCATATTTCTCCTGATAAGTTCATAATGGACCATTCTATACTCACCTCTTCGTTGAATGGATATTAGATGTAGCTTCACCCCTCTGTTCCCGGTGTCCGTGCTAATTCAGTTTTGACCACTTGAAACTCGATGTAAGGATTTATTTAGGTTCTGATAACTAGTTATTTAAGAATTAATTACTCAAGAGACTGATTCAAAAGCTTAACGAATCACCAACACAATGGCTTCGTTTTATTCAAAAATACAGTAACTCATAAGCAAATAACAAACGAGATGTCTTCACCACGCAACTTGCTGGCCACGTCCATCGTTGCCTTCAGCCTTTTATAGTCTTCCATCCACCTGCATCATTTCTGCACTTGTCCTCTGTCTCCCCTCGCTGTCTGGGTTGGTTTCAGTTCCTGGAGCTGGCAGAGACCTTTCACCCAGATACTACTCATGGCAGGGTTAACAGTTCAAATACAAAATAACTACTTCTCCATTTTTAAAATCATTATTTTAAACTATAGAAATTTTAACACCTCACTACACACATATACATACACAAATGTAGGTGTCAAAACCATACACTTCATATATAGCAAATATGACTAACACCTCATGACTTTATTTTGAAAAGAAGGTCCATTCTGCAAATGTATTCAACAAGTGCAAAATGCATCTCCTTGACATCGACCATTTCTTTGCAAACAAACTTCATAAGCATATTATTAATAACCTCAAAGCAATTCATATTCGTGCTCTCCATATACAGCACATACTGGAAACATAATATCTTGACATTTATATTTCTGTAACAAGAGTTTGAAATTCCATTTCTTCTAAATCATTAACATTTGTTTCAAATCCTTGATTCGCTCTAAACGTTGCTTCATTTAATCCTTGTTGGTGCAACCCACCCTTACTGACATACATTTTAAAACAGAGAAAGACAAATGAATGATGCATTTATATAGCGCTTTGTGTATTGCTGTACACCCAAAGCGCTTTTACAATCATGTGGGGGGGGGGGGGGGGGGGGGGTCTCTCCTCAACCACCACCAGTGTGCAGCATCCACTTGGATGTTGCGACGGCAGCCACAGCACAACGGCGCCAGTGCGCTCACCACACACCAGATACAGGTGGAGAGGAGAGAGAGTCATAGAGCCAATCAAGTGTATGGGGATTATTAGGAGGCCATGATAGACAAGGGCCAGTAGAGGGAATTTGGCCAGGACACCGGGGTTACACCCCTACTCTTTACGAGAAGTGCCATGGGATTTTTTTAATGACCACAGAGAGTCAGGACCTCGGTTTAACGTCACATCCGCAAGACGGTGCTTTTTGGCAGTATAGTGTCCCCGTCACTATACCGGGGCGTTAGGACCCACACAGACCACAGGATGAGCACCCCCTGCTGGCCTCACTACACCTCTTCCAACAGCAACCTAGTTTTCACCAGAGGTCTCCCATCCAGGTACTGACCAGGCTCAACCCTGCTTAGCTTCAGTGGACAACCGGTCTATGGCTGCAAGGTGATATGGCTGTGACACCCAAATGAATCAGAATCAGAAAGAGCTTTATCGCCGAGTGTGTTTACACACACAAGCAATTTATCTTAAGTGTTAGAGGAGTTTCCAGTACAGAACGTACAAACATAGTACAGACATACATCAAATTAAGGTAATAAAACACTAATATTAGAGAGAATAGACAATAGCAATATACAGAAAAAGGACAAATGTCCATTGACAGAACTGTGAATGTACATATGTGCTATTTACAGAAGAAGGTTTGATGAGTTATTTACAGATGTGCAATACTGACGTGTGTTATGTGTTGTTCAGGTGGGATATGAAAACTGTTATGAATGATAAAGAGTAGAACAATAAAACGATTAATTAAAAAAACACTCTGTTAATTATTTGTTTAATAAACTTCGATTAATCAGTTATCATTTAACTCCAACTACTACTCTGTAATTACTCTAATTTCAGACATGCATTTTTTTTTATGACTGGTTAGAGTAGAATAATGAGTGAAACTCTTCCCACATGAATGGCAGTGATACGGCTTCTCTCCAGTGTGGATCCTCTCATGCATTCTCAGATAATCTGAGCGTTTGAAGCTCTTGTCACAGTGTGAACACTTGTGCGGTGTTTCTCTCGTGTGAAGTTTCCTGTGCCATTTCAGTGCATTAGCTGTAAAAAAAGCCTTCCCACACTCAGAGCAAACATGATCCTTCACACCGCTGTGTCTTTTCTGGTGATCTTTTAAAGTACTCATCAGACTAAAACTATTTCCACATAAAGAGCACACATAAGGCTTCTTCTCGTTTGTATGAACTTTTAGGTGTCTCACCAGGAAATTTGCCCTAAAAAACGTTTTATCGCATTGATCACAGCTATATAGCGTTTCTCCAGAATGACTAAGCAGATGTACTTTAAAAACGCACACATTTCTGAAACTCTTCCCACATTGATCACATGTGAACAGCTTCTCTCCAATGTGGATTTTCTCATGCATTCTCAGATAATCTGAGCGTTTGAAGCTCTTGTCGCAGTGTGAACACTTGTGCGGTGTTTCTCTCGTGTGAAGTTTCCTGTGCCATTTCAATGCACTAGCTGTAAAAAAAGCCTTCCCACACTCAGAGCAAACATGATCCTTCACACCGCTGTGTCTTTTCTGGTGTCGATTTAAAGTACTCATCAGACGAAAACTATTTCCACATAAAGAGCACACATATGGCTTCTCCTTTGTATGAACTTTTAGGTGTGTCTTCAGGAAATTTGCCCTAAAAAACGTTTTATCGCATTGATCACAGCTATATAGCGTTTCTCTAGAATGAGTAAGCAGATGTACTTTCAAAACGCACGATTTTCTGAAACTCATCCCACATTGATCACATGTGTGTGGCCTTTCTCCAGTGTGGATTTTCATGTGTTCTTTAAGGCTTTCTTTTTGTGTATAACTCTTCCCACATTGAGCACACTTGTGCGGTTTCTCTCCGGTGTGGATTGTCATGTGTTCGTTGAGTCTTGCTTTACGTATGAAACTCTTCCCGCACTGATCACATGCATATGGCTTCTCTCCAGTGTGGATTTTCATGTGTTTGCTAAGGTATCTTTTTTGTGTGAAACTCTTCCCACATTGATCACATGTGTGTGGCTTTTCTCCAGTGTGGATTTTCATGTGTTCTTTAAGGCCTCCTTTTTGTGTATAACTCTTCCCGAACTGATCACATGTGAACAGCTTCGTTCCAGTGTGGAATTTCATGTGTGCATTAAGGTTTGTTTTTTGTATGAAACACTTCCCACATTGATCACATGCATATGGTTTATCTCCAGTGTGGATTTTCTTGTGTTTGTTAAGGTTTCTTAAATATTGGAAACTCCTCCCACATTGATCACATGTGTGTGGCCTTTCTCCAGCGTGGAGCCTCATGTGTTTGTCAAGGTTTGCTTTATGTTGGAAACTCTTCCCACATTGATCACATACGTGTGGCTTCTCTGCAGTTTGAAATTTCACGGGTTTGGTACGGTTTCTTTTTATTGTGAAAATCTTCTCACACTCATCACATGCATACGGCTTCCCTCCACGATCAAGATTCTGCTTGCATGAGAAACTCTTTCCACAGCGAGAGCAAGTGAAACATATATTGTCGTTTTTCAATGAGGAGCTCCAGGATATCTCTTCAGTTTTGACCTGATGTTTCTCCCCTGCTTCAATGAGTTCTTCAATCAGACCTGAAACGAAAGTCAAATGTTTCAAAAGTTTGATTTTTAGCAAATCACTAAAACATTACTAAAATAAATTAATGAAATTAAACAAAATCAAAGAGAGAAATGTGAAAGGAAAACGACATGTGAATCCTGACATAACAGTAGAAATATGAGCATTCTGATGCGTTCATTTGAATTGAAATATTATTTTTAAACATTACAGTTTGCACAAATTGAACATTTTTGTAATGAGAACAACTAACAATATATATTTCATTGACTACATTTTAAGTCAGGTATGTAAAATGTTTAAAATTTTAGTAATATACATATAAAATGGTTCAGGCTGTCACGTTGCACACAGCAGGGAGGAGCGAGGAGACGCAGAATACCTTAAATAAACAGCATTTAATGACCAAACCAAAGGGAAAACAAACATAGAACAAAGCAGGAGACCTGGGGCCCGTTTCAATAAGGAGGATCAACCAACTCCGAGTTTAAACTTGAACTCTGAGTTGACTTACTCTGAGATGGGAAACTCATAGCCCCGGTTTCACAGACAAGGCTTAAACCTAGTCCTAGACTAAAATGTAAATCTCAACGGTTTCAACTGAAAGAAACTTGAACTGACTGATTTTAAAGATGTCTTTGTTTTGTCTTAAGATGCACACCAGTAATGCTTTATTCTAAGGCATGTTTATAAAAATTACTTAAATGTCCTAATTAAACTATGGCCTAATCCTGGTTTAGGCTAAGCCCTGTCTATGAAACCAGGCCATAGAGTTTTCGGTTACAGAACAGCTGAATTGTGTTAGTTTACTCAACTCAGAATAGGTTGACTCTGAGTTTAGTGCGTGCACCGCGACTATGAAAAGTCATGATCAGCGGAGCGCCGAAATTACGATTCACCATGTCAACAGCTCCCGCCAAAAAGACGTCAGCATGCGTATCCGTCAGTGCGTAACTTTAATTCTTAATAACTGTCAATAATTGTTATAATATCAGAGGTGAAAACTGTAAATTATTGAATATTCATTTTAATGGTATCTCATGGCCACAAAAAAAAAAAAAAAGACAGAAAAAAGAAACAAGAATGTGGCAGCAGCTAAAAAAGAAAGTATAAAAACACAATTCAATCAAGGTACAGCTTTAAACATGAAAGGTTGATGGGTGTGGGCTAAATGACTTCACAGACATTTGACATTAAATATCATTCAGTGTCTATTTCAGTGCGCTGTAGCTTTTTCCACAGTCTAACACACTCTTTTCACGTAATTATTCTCTAATCCAACCTGTTACATTTCTTAATTAGAGTAATAATATTAACTACTGACTTGTCGACAGCAAGCACCAGCACCACTGACAGATGAAGAGGAGATGGTCGAGTATTGAAAGATTTCTAAAATCCAAAAGTAAAAAGAATAACTTTTGCTTTTATATTAGGAAATAAAGATGACCAAAAAAAAAACTGAATAATTTGTTTATTTAACAGCTGTGTTGGTGGTTATGGCTCGTACTACCCCTCCATCTGGCATTCATAAAGTAATCATAAAATAATATGCTTGTCATCAATGCATCCAACCACCCAAGGAAATCCTGAAGGAAGTTCTGATTATTGGGTTACTTCCAGAGGTCACAGAAAGATGTTATCAAGTGAACATCATTTAGCCTCATTTAAACCCGATTTTTACTGCACTGACCTACAGTCCTGTGATACTCCTCTATGACAGATTTGTGCCCAGGAAAAAAATCTCAGAAAGAGTGTGAGAGCGATGCACACTTTCCTTAAAATCTGCATACAGGACTTATAATGTGCTCTGCATCTCCGACGTTTTAAAGTGCATTTTTCTTATTTTGCTAATTATATTCCAATGGGGTAAGAAATTAAAAATATTCTTGTTTCCGTTTACATTAAGATTATTTTTCTTACCCTATGGCGGACAATTTTACTTGTTTTATGTAAAATGCACTAAAAAGGAAAATCCCCCAGGAAACAAGACTAAATGTAGACCATTTTTCATATATAAAATGCATATTAAGAATTTTTAGATATTTGTACTTGAAATAAGACAAAAATACTCCGTAAGAAAAGCAATTTTGCAGCGTGAATGAATGAATAAGGTATTTAAACTTCGCTAACACCATAAAAAGAGGGAGGAGACCGAAATAAACTCTGGGTTTACCGAAGATAACCTGCTCCCGACCAGGTTAGGTTCACAGAGTAAGTTACTATGGTAACGGACTCTGAGTATAAGTTACCTCTCTTTCAGAAACGGGCTTGACTTACCCTGCTTTCCCGGGTTTGACAAACCTCCCATTTTGAAACGGAAAACCCAGAGTTTCCCTGATTTCGGGGTTAACATACTCAGAGTTTTCACTTAACCTCCTTTCTGAAACGGGCCCCTGGTAGACATACAACGCCAAACACAGGACACTGGAAAACACTGGGTTTAAATAACGAGGAACAAAACGAGGATAATCAAACACATGTGGAAACTAATTAAATATAATGAGGACAGGAACCAGAAAGAGCTTTATTGCCAAGTGTGTTTGCACACACAATGAATCTGTCTTGGTGTTAGGAGTGTCCAGTACAGAAAGTACAAACATAGTGCAGACAACAAATAATTAAGTTAATAAAAAACACTAATAATGAAGAGAATAGACAATAATTATGAATAACAATAGTAGTAAACTAAAAATATACAGAAAAAGAAAAATGTCCATAGACAGAACAGTGAATGTACATGCATCCTTTGTACAGATGAAGGTTTGAGAGTTATTTACAGATGTGCAGTACTGGAGTGTGTTATTTGTTGTTAAGGTGGGATATGGCCTTGGGGAAAGAAACTGTTCTTCTGTCTGGCTGTTTTGGTGCTCAGTGATCTATAGCGCCGGCCAGAGGGCAACAGTTCAAAGACTGGGTGCGAGGGGTCCAGAGTGACTTTCTTAGCCCTTTTCTTCACTCTGGAGGTGTAAAGTTCTTGGAGGCTAAGCAGAGGGGCACCAATTATCCTCTCAGCAGTCCTGACTATCCGTTGTAGCCTTCTGATGTCTGTTTTGGTAGATGAACCAAACAGTTATAGTTATAGATGAACACAGGACAGACTCGATGATGGCAGAGAAAAACTGTTTCAGCAGCTCCTGTGGCAGGTTGAACTTCCTTAGCTGGTGGAGGAAATACAGCCTCTTGCTGGGCCTTTTTCGCAATAGAGTCAATGTGATTGTCCCAACAGGAAGATAACCAAATATGGGCATAGAAGGAAAAAAAAATACAGGAACACAGGTCTGACATTGCAGCTCTGGAGGCCCCTAGGGACAGGCTTACACGGGACGGAAGCCCTCCAGGGCGGTATTTGTTCCGGGACCCATGGCAGATCAGGCAGTTCAGGGTCCCATGGCGGAGCGGGCAGTTTAAGTGGCCATGGCGGAGCAGGGAGCCATGGCAGAGCAGGTAGTCCAGGGAGCCACGGCTGGGCAGCCTCTGTGGCCTTTGCCTCGCCACTCGGCCCGGCCACTAGAGCAGGGACCCTATAGCCACCCCCCAAAAAAATCCCTTGAGAGAAATCATGGTCTTTGAGGCCCTTTGTGGGCCTGACGTGGGAACAGGAGCCCTCCTTGGGCTAGACTCGGGAACTGTGGCCCTCCCTGGGCCAGACGTAGGAAACAACAGCAGTCTCTGGGCTGAATGTGGGAATAGGGGCCCTCTCTGGGAGCACTCTCAGGGCTAAATTCAGGAACAGGAGCCCTCTCGGGGCTAAACTCAGGAACTGGAGCCCTCTAGGGGCTAAACTCAGGAACTGGAGCCCTCTCTGGGCTTGACAGGGAAACAGCACCTCTCCCTGGGCTTGACATGGAGACAGGAGCCCTATTTGGGCTGGACGTGGGGGCAGGAGCCCTCTCTGGACTAGATGAGGGAACAGCAGACCTCCCTGGGCTTGACGTGGGGGCAGGAGTCCTCTCTGGGCTGGACGTGGGAGCAGAAGCCCTCTCTGGGCTGGATTCGGGGATGGGAGCCCTTCTCTGGGCTGTATTCGGGGGACTGGAGCCCTCTCTGGGCTTGACGTTGGAACAGCAGCCTTCCCTGGGCTTGACGTGGAGACAGGAGCCCTATCTAGGCTAAACTCAGGAGCTGGAGCCCTCTCTGGGCTAGACGAGGGAACAGCAGACCTCCCTGGGCTTGAAGTGGGGACAGGAGACCTCTCTGGGCTGGACATGGAGGCAAGAGCCCTCTCTAGGTTGGACATGGGGGCAAGAGCACCCTCTGGGCTTGACATGGGAACAGCAGTCCTCCCTGGGCTTGACGTGGAGACAGGAGCCCTCTCTGGGCTAACTTGTTTTCTAGTATAAATATCTAAAATGTGTTGAATCAGGATGCATTTACTTGTGACAAGTAAAATTACTTAAAGTCCCCCTGTAGTGAAAATCAAGTTGTTTTTTTTCCTCTGTGTGGTGTTTTTAATATGCTTTTAGACAAACCATTTCCCAATCCATTAAATCAATATCATTGCTGAGTATTTTTCTCCTTAAAACTGTAGTTTCCCATTGGCACTCGCAGAAATGCGTTTGAAACAGCCCTCGGTTTGCTAAGTCACAAAGCAATAACCAATCACATCAAGGGATCGATTCCTATCACTAGCATGCAAAATATACCAATACCGGCACAAAACCAAAAGTAAATTAGAGTAAAAAACCCATGATGCCGTGGTTTAATGTGAATTTAGAACCACTAACTTGAATAATAACTCGTAGCAACAGTGTAAAAGTAGCCGGGAGTCAGACCCATCTCTCCTGCATCGGCATCCGCACCTCACATGCGTTTGCTCGCGGGCGAGAATCAAGAATCACAAACAGCTGTATTCGAGTCTTCAAGGGATTTTAGGACACAACGTCGTCAAGCAAGTAACTTTAACGAGTGTTACATTATTCAGTGTAGTTGTCCGCTAGTAAAAACAGTTTTATCAGTCATTATCCATGTATGCCTTGTTTTGCGTTTACTACAGTGGAGACTGAGTGGAGGCGGGGCTAATTTGCATATTCATAGATCAGTGTATAGTAAATGAGGCAAGGGTGTAGAGTTACATTCAAGCTATTTTAAGGCATGAGAAAATTATTTTCATAAGAAAAAAACATTTAAATGTCATTTTGATGATCAAAGATAAGTTTTAAGGGATAAAATATTTGACTACAGGGGGACTATTTTTGATGAAATTGGAGAGCTATCTGACCCTCCATAGACAGCAACGCAACTGAAATGTTCCCACAAATGTTTTGTGCTTTTGATTGCACAAAAGCAAGATAAGGGATTAAGCTGGGATTTTCCAGTTATCCTGGCTGAATTTAGCAAATTCAACAATAGGGTAGGTGACGTTACATGAAAGCAGGCTAAATTAAGCTAAATTATGTTACTATGGAGATTTATTCTTTACAGCTAGCCTGCTCCAGAGCATCTTCTGCCATTTCAGAGAGTACCACAACGCAAACGCACACTTTCCCCTAAGCGTAAACAACGCTTAATACGCAGATTACATGCGCGCGCTTTCCCCCCGAACGAAAACAACGCTGATTACGTCAAATAAGTTTTTAGGTACTCTCCAAAATGACGGAAGACGTAACTTGGGGGAGAAGAATGGTTGAGTAAATTATGAAATTTTGTTTTCTTTGCATACAAAAAAAGTATTCTCGTAGCGTCGCAAAACTGAAGTTGAGCCACTGATGTCACATGGGCTGTTTTACCGATGTATTTACTACGTTTCTGGACCTGGGAACATTTCAGTTGCGTTGCTGTCTATGGAGGCTCAGATAGCTCACCGATTTCAACAAAAATATCTTAATTTGTGTTCCGAAGATGAACGAAGGTCTTACAGGTTTGGAACGACATGTGAAACCGGTCGCTGTTGGGTCTTCTTTTTTCCTCCTACTGAGCTCGTGAGAGCTGCATTTAAGGAAAGCATGTTTCCATCAAAGACAGGACACTGCATTCCTTTGTGCCTTCAACTAGTTGTTCATTTACGCATTAAAGACATCCACCTGAGATTAGGTAAGTGAAAGTGTTGCATTCATTGGATACATCTGGTTATACACATTGTTAACAAAACTGATAAAGTATTTGACTGAATTTAGTCCTCCAGCAACGCTTTAATTTACATCTGTCTTTACAACATTCTTCAAAAACATCATTCATTTCTGTAGAGCTGGACATTTTAATAAGGATCAAATGAGTGCGTTCGGCTTTGAGAATGAAAACCAACCTGTTTGTTCCTCAGTCTCTTCTTGTTTGATTGTGAATGTTTCTTCGATCTTGATGTCTTCACTCTCCTCTTTAATAAACATCATCTTTATAATCGTGAGTCACATATATCTCAGTCGCTTCAGCAGGAGATTTTCTGTGCGTTTCAACACTTTCCTGTTCAATATTATGAGAGAAAACAACAATGCACATTAAATACTGAATGCATCTCAGTCAGTTCACTAGTTCAGTGGTCAGCTCACTAGTTCAGTGGTCAGGTAACTAGTTCAGTGGTCAGCTCACTAGTTCAGTGGTCAGGTCACTAGTTCAGTGTTCAGCGCACTAGTTCAGTGTTCAGCTCACTAGTTCAGTGGTCAGGTCACTAGTTCAGTGTTCAGCGCACTAGTTCAGTGTTCAGCGCACTAGTTCAGTGGTCAGCGCACTAGTTCAGTGGTCAGCGCACTAGTTCAGTGGTCAGCTCACTAGTTCAGTGGTCAGCTCACTAGTTCAGTGGTCAGCGCACTAGTTCAGTGGTCAGCGCACTAGTTCGGTGGTCAGCGCACTAGTTCGGTGGTCAGCGCACTAGTTCGGTGTTCAGGTCAGTAGTTCAGTGGTCAGCGCACTAGTTCAGTGGTCAGCGCACTAGTTCAGTGGTCAGCGCACTAGTTCAGTGGTCAGCGCACTAGTTCGGTGGTCAGCGTACTAGTTCGGTGGTCAGCGCACTAGTTCGGTGTTCAGGTCAGTAGTTCAGTGGTCAGCGCACTAGTTCAGTGGTCAGCGCACTAGTTCAGTGGTCAGCGCACTAGTTCAGTGGTCAGCGCACTAGTTCAGGTGGTCAGCGCACTAGTTCAGGTGGTCAGCGCACTAGTTCAGTGGTCAGGTCACTAGTTCAGGTGGTCAGCGCACTAGTTCAGTGGTCAGCTCACTAGTTCAGTGGTCAGCGCACTAGTTCAGTGGTCAGGTCAGTAGTTCAGTGGTCAGCGCACTAGTTCAGTGGTCAGCTCACTAGTTCAGTGGTCAGCGCACTAGTTCAGTGGTCAGCGCACTAGTTCAGTGGTCAGCTCACTAGTTCAGGTAGTCAGCGCACTAGTTCAGTGGTCAGGTCACTAGTTCAGGTGGTCAGCGCACTAGTTCAGTGGTCAGCTCACTAGTTCAGTGGTCAGCGCACTAGTTCAGTGGTCAGCGCACTAGTTCAGTGGTCAGGTCAGTAGTTCAGTGGTCAGCGCACTAGTTCAGTGGTCAGCTCACTAGTTCAGTGGTCAGCGCACTAGTTCAGTGGTCAGCTCACTAGTTCAGTGGTCAGGTCACTAGTTCAGTGGTCAGCGCACTAGTTCAGTGGTCAGCGCACTAGTTCAGTGGTCAGCTCACTAGTTCAGTGGTCAGGTCACTAGTTCAGTGGTCAGCGCACTAGTTCAGTGGTCAGCTCACTAGTTCAGTGGTCAGCTCACTAGTTCAGTGGTCAGTTCACTAGTTCAGTGGTCAGGTCACTAGTTCAGTGGTCAGGTCACTAGTTCAGTGGTCAGCGCACTAGTTCAGTGGTCAGGTCAGTAGTTCAGTGGTCAGCGCACTAGTTCAGTGGTCAGGTCACTAGTTCAGTGGTCAGGTCACTAGTTCAGTGGTCAGTTCACTAGTTCAGTGGTCAGGTCACTAGTTCAGTGGTCAGCGCACTAGTTCAGTGGTCAGGTCAGTAGTTCAGTGGTCAGCGCACTAGTTCAGTGGTCAGGTCACTAGTTCAGTGGTCGGCGCACTAGTTCAGTGGTCAGCGCAGCGCACTAGTTCAGTGGTCAGCTCACTAGTTCAGTGGTCAGCGCAGCGCACTAGTTCAGTGGTCAGCGCACTAGTTCAGTGGTCAGTGCACTAGTAAGGGAGTCAAAGTGAGAGTTAATCACATGAAATCACTTGATTAAAAACACGCAGTAGCACTACAATTAAATAAAAGAACACATTATACAGACATTTTGTATTTAGTTATGACTTATATTTGGTATTCATTTCCTTTTTAATTCTATTATATATCACACTTTGATCTAAAAGCAGGTTTGTAAAAGTTATCATCACACTTTCGTTGTTTTGGGCAGCTGTGTCTCGCGCGCGGTGATTCAAGAGAGTCGATTCACTGAATCATTTTTGTGAATCAATTGAGTTTCTGAAAAGCTCTGGCTGTTTATCAATATGCGTTCTTCAGCGATCTTGCGTCCTTGTGTTCTCGTTCTACGTCATCATTAACCGTCGAAGTTCAGTTCCAATGCTCAAGAACGCAAGTACAGAGGATGCATGAAAGTGCCCGGATATGTTCTTGAAACTGAGGATGCATCGAGTGCAGACTTGAGAGAATCGAGCCGTTAGAAATCCCAGAAAACGCTGTGGGCGGCCGGTGTACGGAAGCCTGTAAGCTTTAAAGTCGCTCTCGCAAATACTTAACGGCTCTTCAAATTGAAAGTAAACATTTATCGTTTTGTTTTGGTTAATTTTTATTGGCATATTAAAATGAATCTTAAAAGTAAAACATATAACGCTGTAAAATAAAACACAATACAATTATATGAAAGTAATATCTATAATAGTATGAAATGTTTTAATATGACATTGTGTAATATTGTTCATTGGCCGTTTCTTATGCTGAGACTATGCGGTCAGTTAAGCAGGAACGCAGCACATCTCAGTTCTCATATAAGTGCGCGTTCTGTGTCCTCGCGTCCTTCAGAGGAAGCTTGGCAAGACCGGTCTCCACGAGAACGCAAGTCCGTTCTTGGAATTGAGAAACAGCCTCCGTTTCGGACTGAATTTATTCACACTAAACAGATTCACGATACAGGATTAGATTAAATATCATAACAGAATAACGCATTGCAGTGTTGCCCTCAATAATTCTTTCTGCACTGCTTGTGAATTGATTGAACGGTGTAAGTTATATGGATAAGCACATTAACAAAACGATTTAAAAACACAAACCTTTCTGCAGCTCTGATGATGGAGCGTGACGCAGGCTTATGACGTCACATCACCAGACCAAAATAAAAGTCCTGTTCGCACGCTGAATTATGATATATAATAAAAGCGCTGAATTATGATATATAATAAAAGAGCTGAATTATTATGATATATAATGAAAGAGCTGAATTATTATGATATATAATGAAAGAGCTGAATTATTATGACATAAAAGAGCTGAATTATTATGACATAATAAAAAAGCTGAACTATTGGTGATATGTGTCGTCCAATGATGTGATAAAAATATTAAGAACGGCTAATGAAACAGTGTCAGATTTTGTCTCAAAAAAACTGTTTTGGTGCAATGATTTATACCAGATCTAAATTAGATTATAATGTAAAATTCTCAGGTTATGAAAAAAATGTGTACTTGTAAAAAATATTAAGCGCATATTTAAAGTTAATGAAATACCTAAAAAAAATGCATACAATGGCAAAAAAAAAAAAAAAAAAAAATTTTTTTAGAAGATAATAATAAGATAAATGAAAGCAAAAGTGAGAGTTATGAATGAATCAGACACTGCATTAGAGTGTTTAGCCTCCATGATGTTCACATCGTCTAGTTTTGCATATGAATAAATAAAGATCATACATGTACTATCTTGTTTCTTTGCGTTTAAATCTAGATGTATTCACACTGGCCCTTTCTACTTCTACATGAACACACTTGCCTGGGGGACACGTCGCCTGTGTATTCTACACCCATGCTTAAACGTGGGGCTTTAATCCACTCGTGTTATACATATTTGCGCTGTGAATGAAATAACGCACAAGCAAACATTTTAGGTGGTATCTAGATATATCAGAATAGCCTATGAGACCCATGGAAATGTCTATTTCTTAATGTAACTTGTCTAAGAAAATTGTTTATTTCCCTGACAAATATGAAAAGTGAAAAGACTCAAAGCAAAGATTGTGTATTGACAAATAATATGCTACCCACTGACAGGGCTTGTTATTCTATTGTATGGCCTTCAAATGTCTTAAAATGTACACATCAGGGCTGTCAAAATGGCTGAAAAACTAAATTCGAATTTAATATTTAAATATTATTATTTGAATACTATTCCAATTTAAAAAGGCATAATTTCAGTTAGGGGAGGGGAGGTTTTGGCTTGTCTCCTGAGGCCACAAGAGGGCGTGCATTTTTTTATATGATTTTTTTGGGACCTCGGTAACTATAAAATCCTGGCTAAAGCCCTGAATGGCTCATACCATTAGCACCTGAGCAGTGGAATAAAATGTGTATTTTGCACATTTCAACTAAATAAGATCATTTGCACAAAAATCTTCAGAACTTCTTTCTTGTCGATTCCTATGTCCTTCTCTATGGCCAGCAGGAGGAGGTCAGACAGCCGCTCTTGACCACACTGATTTCTGAGCCTTGATTTGACCAGCTTCAGCTTTGAAAAGGATCTTTGTACCGTTGCAGTGGACACGGGTAGAGTGGCATATATTTTGATTAGTTTGAATAGTGTGGGGAATATGACATTAGCATTGTTTTCCTTGAATACTTCGAGCATAGACTTGACTGTCCTCTTGGGACACTTGTGAGACGCATGGAAGACTCTCAGCTCTGTTTGAAGGTTGGTCTCTTCCCCCTGAAGTCCATAAAACTCACATAGTAAATGTGCTGTATCAACACCTTGGCCAATATCCTTCCACTGCTCTGGGTCAGTGAGTCTCTGCAGTGACATCACAATGTCCTTCCCCGTAAAATCTTCTCTCAAGCTCCTGTCTCAATCTGTCCAGAAAGGTATAGTATGTCCTTCCCCTGTAATATTCCTCCAAGGTCTGGAATGCATCATCTTCTCTTGCTGATTTGGAAGTGTATTTCAATATTTGTGGGAATGCTTATGTCATTTTCCTCTGCAATTGTTGTGGCAGTGTTGTATATTTGTGAGAATTTGCTGTCTCTCCTCAGTTCCACTACTCGCTTCAAGACACCATCTAAACACAGAGTAAGCAGCAGCCAAGTCCAGGTCATCCTGCTGGAGTACTTTTGAGGCAACTGATGTCTCCATGAACACTGGCGTTGCTATTTCAAGACACAGCAAAAATTCAAAATGTTTCCTCATTCATAAAATTCCTGCAGCTAAAGCAATACATGGCATCATTCAGTGGAGAATATTCCAGCTAGGGGTCATCGTTATACCATTGGGCTTGAAAAGAGCGCCCATCTGGATTTTTAGGGAACCATAGGGCCCGACTGAATTGGAAAATGTGATGAAGTTCTGATCGTATTTAACATGAGCTGGATCTGTGGGATTAGCCAACCTCAGCAAAAAATCTAAATCTGTTGACTCTGCCCTACTCGTCATCTCAATATCTCTTGCTGATGCTCTCGTCTCCCTCATCTCATCCTCTTGCTCATCTGTCATTTCCCTATTTTGCCAGTCTGTCCTGATCTCATCTGGGATTGGCTCTGGCTCTCTGAATGCAGCTGATGCACTGGGCTCATCATCTATCCAATTACATATTATTGTTATTACCATTATCATTATTATTGTAATAATGCCCACTAGTGGTATTTATGTTCTGCTCAGGCAAGATCTTTGACATGACCTCTAAAATAGCCTATGTTTTTTTAGATTACAATTATTTAGCATGCAGCTCTTTAACCCTATACTTTCTAGCATGGTCCTCTCATCTCATATTTGGTGATCATCACTTAGGCCTACCTGCCCTATGTGCCTCCTCCCGGTCCACATTTTCCTCACATAGTCTGGAGGCTTGTGACTGCTCCTCCTCATCTTAAATGTAATGTAATTATTAAACATTGCCATTAGTAGGCTAAAATATGAGTCTGATTAATTAAGCAATTGTGACCCTGGACCACAAAATGTTTTAATTGAGATTTATACATCATCTGAAAGCTGAATACATAATATTTCCATTGATGTCTGGTTTGTTAGGATAGGACAATATTTGGCCGAGACTATTTGAAAATCTGGAATCTGAGGGTACAGAAAAATCGAAATATTGAGAAAATCGCCTTTAAAGTTGTCCATTTCTATTGGCGATAGTGCTGCATCCATTCACAAAAATAAATGTTTTATATATTTATATAAACAAAATGTTTGACCAACCTGCAGGGCAGTTTTATTTAACTCGACTGCTGTTTAAAAATAACTATATGGCTGGCTTGAAATGAACACAATAAGGCTGGACATTAAAAAGCAGACACCTAAAGTGGGGAAAAAAGTTATTTGATCCCCTGCTGATCTTGTACGTTTGCTCACTAACAAAGAAATGATCAGTCTATAATTTTAATGGTAGGTTTATTTGAACAGTGAGAGACAGAATAACAACAAAAAAATCCAGAAAAGTAAATTCAGAAAAGGAGTTGAGATTAGAAGCACTTTCTTAAAGGAACCTGTCCAGGAGAAAACAAGCACAACCAAACACATATCAAATCAATAGCAGACAAAGGAACAGAGAAGAACCATTCTCCAGTTTGAATATGTCTAATGACAATAGCTTACTGTACAACCGCAGCTGTACGGAGGTGTTGATGTCGTGTGAAAGCATTTCTGATCCAATAAATGTGCATGTGTGTCATTCACAATATACATGTAACGGGGTTGACGAGACGTGAGACGTGCGGATCCATTCGCAAGGCTTTATTATAAAACATGGTCAAGACAGGCAGGGTCAGGAGACAGCAAACAGGTATGGCAGAGGCAAGACAGAGCAATCCGTGGAACAAGCGAGGGTCGACGATCGGCGTACAATATCCAGACAGGGCAAGGCAGAGAGATAATCCAATAAACACGGGCAGGGTCAGACACGGCAAGATAAACAAGGCAAGACTCGGAAAACTAGGACTAGAAAACGCTTCGTAAGGTAGACGGGCTAACAATACTCGGCCCTGATGCTTCTTCTTCTTCTTCTTCTTGGTTTTTAACGGCGGCTGGCAACCAACGAAAATAGGTGCATTACCGCCACCTTCTGCTCCGGAGTGTGGAACAGATTTTTATATTCTGTTAATCAATCCCGTCTCTCTAATAAAATCATAGAAAGCTTTATTGTTTACTTCACTCGCCCATTTTATTAATACCTTAAAATTTAAATCCTGACTTCTATTTTTACTTAATTGTTCTATCATTCTTCCTCTTTCTTGCTCATACTTCCTACAATCAATAAATACATGAGGTATTGTTTCTTCAACATTACAGTATTCACATAATCCATTTGGATGCTTCCCTAATATTTTAAGATTGCCATTTAAATTTGAATGCCCTAATAGTATTCTGTTATAGATGACCTCCTCTTTCCTTGACTTTCCTATACACTTTATATTTTGATTTACTTTATTTATTAAACTATAAAGGAATCTACCCTTTTCCCCATTGTTCCACTTAATTTGCCATTCTTTATTCACTTCATTCCAGATTAAAACCTTAATCTCTGATTTACTTAATGGGACTTGTATCTCTATTGTTTCTCTCCGTAATGCTTGCTTTGCTAATTTATCCACTTCTTCATTTCCCTTTATTCCTATATGTGCTGGGACCCAAATAAACCTGACTAATGTTTTATTTTGAACAATTCTTGAGTGAATTTGTAGAATACTAAAGAGAATATCTTGGTGACTTGATTTAAAAGATATCAAACTCTTTAAGACTGCAACTGAGTCAGAACAAATTAAAACATTCCCAGGTTTGTGTTCCTCTATCCACTGCAATGCCAACAGCATTCCTATCATTTCTACAGTATAAACTGACAAATGATTAGAAGTTCGCTTTACTCCATTGATACCCTGGTGGCCACTGTTTTGGACTAAAAAAGCAGACCCAGTTATTTGACTTTCTGGATCTTTTGATCCATCTGTATACACTTGTATATGCTGAGGGTATTGCTTTCTGGTATATATTAAAAACACAGATGCCAGGTCAGCTTCTCTTTCTGTTTTTTTAACCTCTAACAGATGCAGGTCTACTTGAGGCGTTACATATATCCATGGTTCATTTTCCTGAATAAAAACTGTTGGGCTCATCTTGATGTTATTTACTTGTATTTGTTCTGCATATATTTTACTACTCCACCCAAAGCTTGTTCTACATCCTTCATTCTGCTCCCAACAATTCTGTACCACCAATTTTGTAGGATGATCATCTTTATGCCCCTGGAGATTCGCCCAGTAATTGACCGTTAATTGTTTCCTTCTAATTTCTAATGGCATCTCTCCTACCAAGACTTGTAACGCTGGTATAGGTGTAGTCTTTACTGCTCCACAACACTGTCTCATCGCTTGAGCTTGAATTTTATTTAGTTTATCTAACTGGTTTTTTGACGACGATCCATAAACTCCACAACCATAGTCAAGCACTGACCGGATCAGTGCTATATAAATTATTTTTAAAGAAGAAAAACTTGCCCCCCATTCCACTCCACTTACACATCTCATGATGTTTATCACCTTCTGGCATTTCTCTACTATTTTATTTATATGTTCACCCCAAGTAAGTTTTGCATCAAAATACATACCTAGAAACTTAAATACATTCACCCTTTCCAAAGTTTCCCCATACATCTTCAAACTCACTTCTGGAACGACCCTCTTCCTAGAGAAAATTAGTGTTTTAGTTTTCTCCACTGAGAATTTAAACCCCCAATCATAAGCCCATTCTTCCACTTTCCTTATAGTCTCTTGTATCTTCCTATTAATATACAAAATATTCCTTCCTCTCTTCCAGAGAGCTCCATCATCTGCAAACAGAGACTTACCTACCTTTGGTTCTACTTGATTAAACACATCATTGATCATTATGGAAAACAATAGTGGACTTATTACACTCCCTTGAGGAGTACCATTATCTATCTGGAATACATTCGATACTTCATTTCCTATTCTTACCTGGATGCTTCTATTCTCCAAAAAATCTTTTATCCAGTTGTATATTTTTCCACCAATATTCATCATTCTTAATTTTATCAATAGCCCCTCTCTCCACATCATATCATAAGCCTTCTCAACATCCAAAAATACTGCTATTACTGATTCTTTATTTAACTGTGCTTGTCTAATTTCATTTTCTAAACATATAATAGAATCCATTGTTCCTCTTCCTTTTCTAAAACCACTTTGGTAATTTGACAGTAATCCTCTTTTTTCCAGTAAATAAGTCAACCTTTCCGTAATAATCCTTTCCATAATTTTACAAATATTCGACGTCAGAGCTATCGGTCTGTAATTAGAGGGTTTTGACGGATCTTTTCCTGGCTTTCTTATTGGTATTATTATTGCTTCTTTCCAAACTTTAGGAAGTCTTCCGTCCTCCCATACTCTATTATATAACTCTAAAAGTTTCCCCAGAGCCCTATCCTTCAGATGTCTCATCATTATATATCCGACCTGGTCCTTACCTGGAGATGAACATTTTTTATTTTTATTACAAATAGCTCTCACCAATTCACCTCTGTTGAGTGGGAAGTTAATTGGCTGATCTTCCATTCCCCTATTCCTTACCAATTCTTCCATATTTCTTCTCTTTGTTATTTCTCTCCTCCTCTTACCTTCCTCACTTAAGTTCCCTGACCCATGTATTTTTGCAAATGTTTTTACTAGCATTGCTGCTTTGTCTTTATCTGTTATACCTATTTCTCCTTCTGACTCCAACACTGGATAATCCCACTCTTTCTTAATACCTTTCATTCTCTTAATCATATTCCACACTTCACCTACTTGAGTTGTCCTTCCAATTCCACTACAAAAATCTCTCCAACTTCCTCTTTTAGCTTGCCTGATAGTTTTCCTCACAACTGCTTGAGCTTTTTTGAATAAAATTAGATGATTATAATTATGTGTCTTCTTAAGAAGTTTAAAAGCCTTGTTTCTATCTCTCACAACTTTACTACACTGGTCTGTCCACCAAGGAACAGCTTTTTTTGTTATATTTCCTTTGCTTTTTGGAATTGATTCTGATGCTGCCTCTAATATTGCTGCACACACTTTTCCGTTAAAGATGTCAATATCTTGATTTGAATCAATTGCATCCATTTTTTCCTCACACATTTCCTCAAATTTATCCCAATTTGCTTTTTCAAATATCCATTTTCCTCCTCTTTGCGTTTCTGCTCTCTCCGTCTCAATATTCAATGTTATAACTATTGGGTAGTGATCACTCCCAATGCTAGATTCCCCCCAAACTTCCCAATTACACTTACTGGCCAGATTACTCGAAACTAGTGTTAAGTCCAATACTGACTCCCTTCCCTTACAAACATCTATCCTTGTACCCCTCCCATCATTTAAACACACCAACTCCCTTTCCTCTATTAATTCCTCAACTACTTGACCATTGGCATTAATGTAATTTCCTCCCCATAGGGTATTATGTGCATTAAAATCCCCACACCATATCACTCTTTGACTATCTTGACCATGTACTTCCTTTAGCTTCTCTAGCTCCAATTTTTTACATGGATTATAATAATTTATGATAATTATCTCCTGACCTCTACCCCATATCCCCACAGCAATATATTCTTGATCCCTTCCTTTTCCCAGTATTCTATATGATATTTCTTGTCTAATAAATGTTGCACACCCACCACCATTCCCTTCTTCTCTATCGCGCCTTACTATACTATACCCTTTTAAAACAAAATCTAAACAACTTTTCATCCAAGTTTCTTGAACACATACTACATCTGGTTTAATACTTAACTCTTCAATAAAATGCTTGAACTCGTTACCATTTGCTATAAGAGATCTTGCATTCCACTGAAATATTGTTATCATTTATGTGTCCAATCTAGTTTCTTGACTTGATCTTATCTGAAGTTCATCTCGAACTTCTTCCCAAGTCAAGCCTTTCATTCCAAGATGACGTATTGCTGCTATAACAACTAACTGTGTCTTTTGTGTTTTTGATTCAATCCCAGCTGTACTATTTATAACTCCTGCAATAAATGTTACTAATTTCTTCTTTTCAATCATCATTATTTCTCCTGGAACTTCTTTATTTCCTTCATCTGAAACTCCTGGCTGACCTCTTTGTTCTCTAGCTTGTCCTTTAACTTGTTTTGCTGCCTCCGCATAAGTTATCTTCTTCTCCACCCTCCTTTTCTGAATGTCCATCTCTATTTTCATTACTTCACATCCTCTGAATGCTGCACTATGATCCTTCCCACAGTTGCAACACTTTGGTTGTACTCCTTCCTCACACTTGCCGTATTCATGATTTCCTCCACAGCGAGCACATCTACACTGTTCCACACACCTTTTAGCAACATGCCCAAACCTTTGACACTTAAAACATCTCACTGGACCTGGTATATACTCTCTTACAATATAACTCATCACACCCAACATTACTCTTTTAGGAATTTCATTCCCTTGAAACTCTATTACTACTGTTTCAGTGTCTCTTCTGTTTCCATCTGCACCTGATTTTATTCTTCGCGCATTTTCTATCATCCCTCCCTTTAAGTTATCTTTCAACTCTTCCAATCCTATATTGAGAGGAACACCAAAAATGATCCCTTTTCTCCCCTTACTTTTACTTTTATCTCCAACTCTGTTTGTGCTGACAACTTTAATCCCTCCTACCTCTTTTAATTTGAGAGCCTTATTTGCTTGTTCTTCTTTATTACATCCAACTAGCAAATTTCCATCAGAAAGAACTTTAGCGAACTCAATATTTCCTATATCTCTATTTATTATCTTGGTCAATTTTAATGGATTAATTTTGCTTACCCCAATCTGATCTCCAAACCTAACAATGCATATTATGCTCTCTCTACTCTTGTCATCAGACTCTTCTACATCGCTCCTCTTCTTTCGTTTTTCTCCCCGATTTCTCCTTACTTCTTTCCATCCATTTCCTAAAGATTTATCACTTTCCTCTTCGCTTTCTACTTCCATACTCCCTTCACTATCCCCCCACTCAATCCTCTCTGTTCCATTCACGGAGCAGTCGTGCCTCACCGCCGATCCTTTCCGATTTCTCACTGAAGTTTCCGCCATTTTTCCCTAGCCGGCCCTAACCCCGGCCCTGATGCTGAGGAAGTCCATGGTTTAAATAGTGTGTGTGATTGTGAAATGAGCATCAGGTGCGTGTGATGAGTGAATGGTGACAGCTGTGATCTGTGCAATGCATGGTGGGAAATGGAGTCCAGTGTGCTGTGTAGTGTGAGAGTCAATGTGGTGAACGGGTGACCTCTGGTGGTGGTAAAACAGGAGAGCATGGTCAGGATTCGTGACAATACACTAACAGCTTTTCTCTCCTGATATTTTTCTTTTCACAAAACGTTGCCTGTTGAAACAGTTTCACTTTTGACAAGGTTGGCTGTTTGTAAAACACCTGCACAGGTGAACCCAGTTTTTCTTATTTGAATATGTACATATGTATTTAAATGATGTTTACATATTCAAACGTGAAAAAGAAATAAAAACCATGTTTAGAGTAATGCTTTCACTTTATCTGTGCTAAGATAACAACAACCTCCCTTATGGAACAAAAATATATAGGAATACACTGCAAAATATAATGCAATATCTTGCATAATACATTTCCATATACTGGAAACTAGTGCATATATTTTTCAGTATACAGCAATATATGCATTGACAATATATGGCTATATATTGATACATACATATATATTTAGAAATTAGGACAAAAATAAATCTAATATTCATAACGTTTGATCCTTTGAGTATATATTGCACATAAATGTGAATGTATATACACACATTCACTGAATGAGTTACAGCAGATTTCTAGTTCCCAGCATGCTTGGCTTCTGACTGTTAAAGGAGAGTAAAAATAGTAAATTTAAGCGTTATCCATGTGTTTTTGCTCAATATTAATATGGGGGACATCTGTTAGTGTTTAATGTTATATTATTTTGAAATGATAAAGGGTTTCTGGTATGTCTGAGTTTTTGGGGATCCGATCATGCTGAAGAGTAGAGTCTGTGATTAGGAATAAGATTGGCCAAACAACATTAAGATGATATGTTACTTTATTTAAAAAGTAATGGCTGGGCACTTTTCAGCACAGTGATAGTCTGCTCACACACTGTTAACTAAAGTGTTTCGTATGAGCAGGTGTGCTTATGCTATTGTAAACTAGCTATATTGTAAAATATGAAACATGTATATTGTAAATTATTGTTAAATATAAAACTATATTTCCTTATGTATCATTCAATATATTGTAATAGTTACATATTATTCTGTATAATTTCTAATATATTGTTATATCATTTAATATAATGATCATTCATATATTATGAAATATATTTTCTTTGTGTTAGGCCTCTGAAAACACTATATCAGCAAAAAAGACAAAAAAAACTGAAGTACAGATCTAAAGTAGCTTGTACGGTTTTAATTTAAGTAAAGCAGTGAGTCTCACATCTCACTGACTGCTGCTCGGTTTTCTTATTACTTGTTAACAAAACATCCATTCACTCTATTCAAATCAAATTAAACAACCACCCAATAAAGCATTACAATAGTCTAACCGTGAGGTCATAAACACATGAATTAGTATTTCTGCATTTGACGTTGAGAGCATAGGTCACAATTTAGATGTTTTTTGAGATGAAAAAACGCAGTTTTACAGATGCTAGAAACATGACTTTCAAATGAAAGATTGCTATCAAACAGCACACCTAGGTTCCTAACTGATGAAGAAGACTTGACAGAGCAGCCGTCAAGTGTTAGATAGTGTTCTAGGTTATTACATGTGGGGTTTTTAGGTCCGATAATTAACACCTGTGTTTTTTCAGGATTTAGCAGTAATAAGTTACTCGTCATCCAGTTTTTTATATCGACTATGCATTCCGTTAGTTTCTCAATTTGGTGTGTTTCACCGGGCCGTGAAGAAATATAGAGCTGAGTATCATCAGCATAACAGTGAAACCTAACACCGTGTCTCCTGATAATATCTCCCAAGGGTAACATGTAAAGCGTGAAAAGTAACGGCCCTAGTACTGAGCCTTGAGGTACTCCGTACTGCACTTGTGATGCACGATATGGTACCTCTTCATTCACTGCTACGAACTGATGGCGTTCAGATAAGTACGATTTGAACCATGCTAATGCAATTCCACTAATGCCAACAAAGTGTTCTAGTCTATTTAAAAGAATGTTGTGGTCGATAGTGTCGAACGCAGCGCTAAGATCCAGTAGAACTAATAAGGTAGCAATGAGAGGTCAGCACTTCAACTTATCGCAGCCAGCTCATATGGATCAATGAACTGAATGGAAGCCAGTTTATCCAAATAACGGACCCTGGCATCTTTGTTGCATTTATCATCGTATGGGATTCTCTCAGTTTTCTTGTGCTTATTACCTGTTTTCTGGTGTGTCTGTGTGCACTAAATAATGTTTATCGAGTAAACTGATTTATTATTCCGCTCATTACAAAAACACAAAATGTTTGACCAACCTGCTGGGCAGTTTTATTTAACTCAACTACTGTTTACTACTGTGCTTTCCTGTAGCTCAAATAGTAGAGCATGGCGCTAGCAACGCCAATATCATGGGTTCAATTCCCAGGGAAAGCAAGAGCTGATAAAAATGTAAAAACTGTAACTTGAATGCAATGTAAGTCACTTTGGATAAAAGCGTCTGCTAAATGCATAAATGTAAATGTTTAAAAATAAGTATATGGCTTGAAATTAACCCAAAATAGGTTGGAAATTAAAAATCACACATACAGTGGGGGAAAAAATTATTTGATCCCCTGCTGATTTTGTACGTTTGCCCACTGACAAAGAAATGATCAGTCTGTAATTTTAATGGTAGGTTTATTTGAACGGCGAGAGACAGAATAACAACAAAAAAGCCAGAAAAACGCATTTCAAAATAGTTGTAAATTGATTTGCATTTTAATGAGTGAATAAGTATTTGATCCCCTATCAATCAGCAGACACTGCTGGTGGTCGAACGGTCCATTCTCCAGTTTGAATATGTCTAATGACAATAGCTTACTGTACAACCACAGCTGCACGAAGATGTTAATGTCGTGTGAAAGCATCTCCACAACATTATGAAAAATACCACTGTATTTGATGCACAGAGTCAGATAATTGTATTTACACTGCAATAAATATAGGCCTATATTTTTCCACTAAAAGTAGCTAAAAGATGTTCATCTTACCAGCACAACTGCATTAATTTAATTAGAATTTAATTTTTTTAAAACAATTTAAATATTATTTGGCCAGTGGAAATTAATGAGATCAAGTCTATTCTAAATTATTTTTCTGAGAACTATTTTAACACAGTGTCACATGGATGGGAATATGCATGGAAATGGTGTTCTGGCATATGCATGCTTTTATAAAATCTGAACACTTTTGTGCATATGCAAAATCGAGCTTTTGTGCGTACGTACACTTTTAGGATGAAATCTACGGAGAGATTTATACATGAGACCCCAGAACATGTGCGTTCAATTAGCTGGTTCTACATGACATTTGTCACAACTTGGATCAATGCCACGGAACATACTAGTTTACATTTTGACCAGTGGACTATGCACTGTACAACCCCGTGACGAGCACAGACAAATGATGTATAGACACGTTTCAAAGCCAACTGCCAGGTCTCTGTTTCAATGTCTCAATGTTAAGATCCCTAAATTGTATAAATCTTAGAGATGGCTCCACTATGATAAGGATTGGTATGGGAAATGGTATCAATCAGAGCAGAGGGTGAAATCAAAGGGAACCCAGAGAAATGCTTGCAGACAAAATCCTGGAAAAATGTGACCGAGGCGAATTAAAAACTTGAGTCAGTTGTTTGAATAATGCAAATGTGCCATCAATGTAAAGATCCTTAATCCTTAAAAGAAACTATCCCATTATCCACCCAGGCTGCAAAAGCCTTGGGGTCAGTAAGATTTTAATTTGTGTTTACTGGTGTCACGTATGCTCATCAAGACTGCATTTATTTGATCTAAAGTACAAAAATGCAATATTGTGAAATATTATTGCAATTTCTAATATTGCTTTCTTTAAAATATAATTTATTTCTGTGACACAACGCTACATTTTCATCAGCCAGTGCTCCAGTCTTCAGTGTCACATGATGCTTCAGAAGTCATTCTTTTATGCTGATTTATTATCAGTTTTTGGGACCTGTGATACTTTTTTCTTTGATGTATTTGAACAGCATTTATTCAAAATAGAAATCTTTTCTAACAATATAAGTCTTTACTATCACTTTTTATCCATTTAACACATCCTTGCTGAGTAAACGTATTCATTTCTAATTTCTAAATTAAATCATCATATTAGAATGATTTCTGAAGGATCATGTGACACTGAAGACTGGAGTAATGATGCTGAAAATTCAGCTTAGATTCACAGGAATAAATTACATTTTAAGGTATATTAAAATAGAAAAACTTTATTTTAAATTGCAATAATCTTTCACAAAATTTCAGGGTTTTTTTTCTGTATTTCTGATCCAATAAATGTGCATGTGTGTCATTCACAATATACACTAACAGCTTTTCTCTCCTGATATTTTTCTTTTCACAAAACGTTGCCTGTTGAAACAGTTTCACTTTTGACAAGGTCGGTTGTTTGTAAAACACCTGCACAGGTGAACCCAGTTTTTCTTATTTGAATATGTACATATTTAAATGATGTTTACATATTCAAACGTGAAAAAGAAATAAAAACCATGTTTAGAGTAATGCTTTCACTTTATCTGTGCTAAGATAACAACAACCTCCCTTATGGAACAAAAATATATAGGAATACACTGCAAAATATAATGCAATATCTTGCATAATACATTTCCATATACTGGAAACTAGTGCATATATTTTTCAGTATACAGCAATATATGCATTGACAATATATGGCTATATATTGATACATATATATTTAGAAATGAGGACAAAGATAAATCTATTATTCATAACGTTTGATCCTTTGAGTATATATTGCACATAAATGTGAATGTATATACACACATTCACTGAATGAGTTACAGCAGATTTCTAGTTCCCAGCATGCTTGGCTTCTGACTGTTAAAGGAGAGTAAATGTAAGAGTTATCCATGTGTTTTTGCTCAATATTAATATAGGGGGACATCTGTTAGTGTTTAATATTATATTATTTTGAAATTGAAAATTATTTTTTGGGGATCCGCTCATGCTGAAGAGTAGAGTCTGTGATTTTGGAATAAGATTGGCCAAACAACATTAAGATGATATGTTACTTTATTTAAAAAGTAATGGCTGGGCACTTTTCAGCACAGTGATAGTCTGCTCACACACTGTTAACTAAAGTGTTTCGTATGAGCAGGTGTGCTTATGCCATTGTTAACTAGCTATATTGTAAAATATGAAACATGTATATTGTAGAGTAAATTATTGTTAAATATAAAACTATATTTCCTTATGTATCATTCAATATATTGTAATAGTTACATATTATTCTGTATAATTTCTAATATATTGTTATATCATTTAATATAATGATCATTCATATATTATGAAATATATTTTCTTTGTGTTAGGCCTCTGAAAACACTATATCAGAAAAAAAAAAAAAAAAACTGAAGTACAGATCTAAAGTAGCTTGTACGGTTTTAATTTAAGTAAAGCAGTGAGTCTCACATCTCACTGACTGCTGCTCGGTTTTCTTATTACTTGTTAACAAAACATCCATTCACTCTATTCAAATCAAGTTAAACAACCACCCAATAAAGCATTACAATAGTCTAACCGTGAGGTCATAAACGCATGAATTAGTATTTCTGCATTTGACGTTGAGAGCATAGGTCGCAATTTAGATATGTTTTTTGAGATGGAAAAACTCAGTTTTACAGATGCTAGAAACATGGCTTTCAAATGAAAGATTGCTATCAAACAGCACACCTAGGTTCCTAACTGATGAAGAAGACTTGACAGAGCAGCCGTCAAGTGTTAGATAGTGTTCTAGGTTATTACATGTGGGGTTTTTAGGCATAATTAACACCTCTTGTTTTTTCAGAATTTAGCAGTAATACGTTACTCGTCATCCAGTTTTTTATATTGACTATGCATTCCGTTAGTTTCTCAATTTGGTGTGTTTCACCGGGCCGTGAAGAAATATAGAGCTGAGTATCATCAGCATAACAGTGAAACCTAACACTGTGTCTCCTGATAATATCTCCCAAGGGTAACATGTAAAGCGTGAAAAGTAACGGCCCTAGTACTGAGCCTTGAGGTACTCCATACTGCACTTGTGATGCACGATATGGTACCTCTTCATTCACTGCTACGAACTGATGGCGTTCAGATAAGTACGATTTGAACCATGCTAATGCACTTCCACTAATGCCAACAAAGTGTTCTAGTCTATTTAAAAGAATGTTGTGGTCGATAGTGTCGAACGCAGCGCTAAGATCCAGTAGCACTAATAAGGTAGCAATGAGAGGTCAGCACTTCAACTTATCGCAGCCAGCTCATATGGATCAATGAACTGAATGGAAGCCAGTTTATCCAAATAACGGACCCTGGCATTTTTGTTGCGTTTATCATCGTATGGGATTCTCTCAGTTTTCTTGTGCTTATTACCTGTTTTCTGGTGTGTCTGTGTGCACTAAATAATGTTTATCGAGTAAACTGATTTATTATTCCGCTCATTACAAAAACATAAAATGTTTGACCAACCTGCTGGGCAGTTTTATTTAACTCAACTACTGTTTACTACTGTGCTTTCCTGTAGCTCAAATAGTACAGCATGGCGCTAGCAACGTCAATATCATGGATTCAATTCCCAGGGAAAGCAAGAGCTGATAAAAATGTAAAAACTGTAACTTGAATGCGATGTAAGTCACTTTGGATAAAAGCGTCTGCTAAATGCATAAATGTAAATGTTTAAAAATAAGTATATGGCTTGAAATTAACCCAAAATAGGTTGGAAATTAAAAATCACACATACAGTGGGGGAAAAAAGTTATTTGATCCCCTGCTGATTTTGTACGTTTGCCCACTGACAAAGAAATGATCAGTCTGTAATTTTAATGGTAGGTTTATTTGAATGGCGAGAGACAGAATAACAACAAAAAAGCCAGAAAAACGCATTTCAAAATAGTTGTAAATTGATTTGCATTTTAATGAGTGAATAAGTATTTGATCCCCTATCAATCAGCAGACACTGCTGGTGGTCGAACGGTCCATTCTCCAGTTTGAATATGTCTAATGACAATAGCTTACTGTACAACCACAGCTGCACGAAGATGTTAATGTCGTGTGAAAGCATCTCCACAACATTATGAAAAATACCACTGTATTTGATGCACAGAGTCAGATAATTGTATTTACACTGCAATAAATATAGGCCTATATTTTTCCACTAAAAGTAGCTAAAAGATGTTCATCTTACCAGCACAACTGCATTAATTTAATTAGAATTTAATTTTTTTAAAACAATTTAAATATTATTTGGCCAGTGGAAATTAATGAGATCAAGTCTATTCTAAATTATTTTTCTGAGAACTATTTTAACACAGTGTCACATGGATGGGAATATGCATGGAAATGGTGTTCTGGCATATGCATGCTTTTATAAAATCTGAACACTTTTGTGCATATGCAAAATCGAGCTTTTGTGCGTACGTACACTTTTAGGATGAAATCTACGGAGAGATTTATACATGAGACCCCAGAACATGTGCGTTCAATTAGCTGGTTCTACATGACATTTGTCACAACTTGGATCAATGCCACGGAACATACTAGTTTACATTTTGACCAGTGGACTATGCACTGTACAACCCCGTGACGAGCACAGACAAATGATGTATAGACACGTTTCAAAGCCAACTGCCAGGTCTCTGTTTCAATGTCTCAATGTTAAGATCCCTAGCCCATGTAAGAAGAAGACTGTCAGAGGCCAAGGGATGATACGTGAACAAGATGTTATAAATCTTAGAGATGGCTCCACTATGATAAGGATTGGTATGGGAAATGGTATCAATCAGAGCAGAGGGTGAAATCCAAGGGAACCCAGAGAAATTCTTGCGGACAAAATCCTGGAAAAATGTGACCGTGGCGAATTAAAAACTTGAGTCAGTTGTTTGAATAATGCAAATGTGCCATCAATGTAAAGATCCTTAATCCTTAAAAGAAACTATCCCATTATCCACCCAGGCTGCAAAAGCCTTGGGGTCAGTAAGATTTTAATTTGTGTTTACTGGTGTCACGTATGCTCATCAAGACTGCATTTATTTGATCTAAAGTACAAAAATGCAATATTGTGAAATATTATTGCAATTTCTAATATTGCTTTCTTTAAAATATAATTTATTTCTGTGACACAACGCTACATTTTCATCAGCCAGTGCTCCAGTCTTCAGTGTCACATGATGCTTCAGAAGTCATTCTTTTATGCTCATTTATTATCAGTTTTTGGGACCTGTGATACTTTTTTCTTTGATGTATTTGAACAGCATTTACTCAAAATAGAAATCTTTTCTAACAATATAAGTCTTTACTATCACTTTTTATCCATTTAACACATCCTTGCTGAGTAAACGTATTCATTTCTAAATTAAATCATCATATTAGAATGATTTCTGAAGGATCATGTGACACTGAAGACTGGAGTAATGATGCTGAAAATTCAGCTTAGATTCACAGGAATAAATTACATTTTAAGGTATATTAAAATAGAAAAACTTTATTTTAAATTGCAATAATCTTTCACAAAATTTCAGGGTTTTTTTCTGTATTTCTGATCAAATAAATGTGCATGTGTGCCATTCACAATATACACTAACAGCTTTTCTCTCCTGATATTTTTCTTTTCACAAAACGTTGCCTGTTGAAACAGTTTCACTTTTGACAAGGTCGGTTGTTTGTAAAACACCTGCACAGGTGAACCCAGTTTTTCTTATTTGAATATGTACATATTTAAATGATGTTTACATATTCAAACGTGAAAAAGAAATAAAAACCATGTTTAGAGTAATGCTTTCACTTTATCTGTGCTAAGATAACAACAACCTCCCTTATGGAACAAAAATATATAGGAATACACTGCAAAATATAATGCAATATCTTGCATAATACATTTCCATATACTGGAAACTAGTGCATATATTTTTAAGTATACAGCAATATATGCATTGACAATATATGGCTATATATCGATACATACATATATATTTAGAAATGAGGACACAGATACATCTAATATTCATAACGTTTGATCCTTTGAGTATATATTGCACATAAATGTGAATGTATATACACACACATATACACACATTCACTGAATGAGTTACAGCAGATTTCTAGTTCCCAGCATGCTTGGCTTCTGACTGTTAAAGGAGAGTAAAAATAGTACATTTAAGAGTTATCCATGTATTTTTGCTCAATATTAATACGGGGGACATCTGTTAGTGTTTAATGTTATATTATTTTGAAATGATAAAGGGTTTCTGGTATGTCTGAGTTGTTGGGGATCCGATCATGCTGAAGAGTAGAGTCTGTGATTAGGAATAAGATTGGCCAAACAACATTAAGATGATATGTTACTTTATTTAAAAAGTAATGGCTGGGCACTTTTCAGCACAGTGATAGTCTGCTCACACACTGTTAACTAAAGTGTTTCGTATGAGCAGGTGTGCTTATGCTATTGTAAACTAGCTATATTGTAAAATATGAAACATGTATATTGTAAATTATTGTTAAATATAAAACTATATTTCCTTATGTATCATTCAATATATTGTAATAGTTACATATTATTCTGTATAATTTCTAATATATTGTTACATCATTTAATATAATGATCATTCATATATTATGAAATATATTTTCTTTGTGTTAGGCCTCTGAAAACACTATATCAGCAAAAAAGAAAAAAAAACTGAAGTACAGATCTAAAGTAGCTTGTACGGTTTTAATTTAAGTAAAGCAGTGAGTCTCACATCTCACTGACTGCTGCTCGGTTTTCTTATTACTTGTTAACAAAACATCCATTCACTCTATTCAAATCAAATTAAACAACCACCCAATAAAGCATTACAATAGTCTAACCGTGAGGTCATAAACACATGAATTAGTATTTCTGCATTTGACGTTGAGAGCATAGGTCACAATTTAGATATGTTTTTTGAGATGGAAAAACTCAGTTTTACAGATGCTAGAAACATGGCTTTCAAATGAAAGATTGCTATCAAACAGCACACCTAGGTTCCTAACTGATGAAGAAGAATTGACAGAGCAGCCGTCAAGTGTTAGATAGTGTTCTAGGTTATTACATGTGGGGTTTTTAGGCATAATTAACACCTCTTGTTTTTTCTGAATTTTGCAGTAAGAAGTTACTCGTCATCCAGTTTTTTATATTGACTATGCATTCCGTTAGTTTCTCAATTTGGTGTGTTTCACCGGGCCGTGAAGAAATATAGAGCTGAGTATCATCAGCATAACAGTGAAACCTAACACTGTGTCTCCTGATAATATCTCCCAAGGGTAACATGTAAAGCGTGAAAAGTAACGGCCCTAGTACTGAGCCTTGAGGTACTCCATACTGCACTTGTGATGCACGATATGGTACCTCTTCATTCACTGCTACGAACTGATGGCGTTCAGATAAGTACGATTTGAACCATGCTAATGCACTTCCACTAATGCCAACAAAGTGTTCTAGTCTATTTAAAAGAATGTTGTGGTCGATAGTGTCGAACGCAGCGCTAAGATCCAGTAGCACTAATAAGGTAGCAATGAGAGGTCAGCACTTCAACTTATCGCAGCCAGCTCATATGGATCAATGAACTAAATGGAAGCCAATTTATCCAAATAACGGACCCTGGCATCTTTGTTGCGTTTATCATCGTATGGGATTCTCTCAGTTTTCTTGTGCTTATTACCTGTTTTCTGGTGTGTCTGTGTGCACTAAATAATGTTTATCGAGTAAACTGATTTATTATTCCGCTCATTACAAAAACATAAAATGTTTGACCAACCTGCTGGGCAGTTTTATTTAACTCAACTACTGTTTACTACTGTGCTTTCCTGTAGCTCAAATAGTACAGCATGGCGCTAGCAACGTCAATATCATGGGTTCAATTCCCAGGGAAAGCAAGAGCTGATAAAAATGTAAAAACTGTAACTTGAATGCGATGTAAGTCACTTTGGATAAAAGCGTCTGCTAAATGCATAAATGTAAATGTTTAAAAATAAGTATATGGCTTGAAATTAACCCAAAATAGGTTGGAAATTAAAAATCACACATACAGTGGGGGAAAAAATTATTTGATCCCCTGCTGATTTTGTACGTTTGCCCACTGACAAAGAAATGATCAGTCTGTAATTTTAATGGTAGGTTTATTTGAACGGCGAGAGACAGAATAACAACAAAAAAGCCAGAAAAATGCATTTCAAAATAGTTGTAAATTGATTTGCATTTTAATGAGTGAATAAGTATTTGATCCCCTATCAATCAGCAGACACTGCTGGTGGTCGAACGGTCCATTCTCCAGTTTGAATATGTCTAATGACAATAGCTTACTGTACAACCACAGCTGCACGAAGATGTTAATGTCGTGTGAAAGCATCTCCACAACATTATGAAAAATACCACTGTATTTGATGCACAGAGTCAGATAATTGTATTTACACTGCAATAAATATAGGCCTATATTTTTCCACTAAAAGTAGCTAAAAGATGTTCATCTTACCAGCACAACTGCATTAATTTAATTAGAATTTAATTTTTTTAAAACAATTTAAATATTATTTGGCCAGTGGAAATTAATGAGATCAAGTCTATTCTAAATTATTTTTCTGAGAACTATTTTAACACAGTGTCACATGGATGGGAATATGCATGGAAATGGTGTTCTGGCATATGCATGCTTTTATAAAATCTGAACACTTTTGTGCATATGCAAAATCGAGCTTTTGTGCGTACGTACACTTTTAGGATGAAATCTACGGAGAGATTTATACATGAGACCCCAGAACATGTGCGTTCAATTAGCTGGTTCTACATGACATTTGTCACAACTTGGATCAATGCCACGGAACATACTAGTTTACATTTTGACCAGTGGACTATGCACTGTACAACACCGTGACGAGCACAGACAAATGATGTATAGACACGTTTCAAAGCCAACTGCCAGGTCTCTGTTTCAATGTCTCAATGTTAAGATCCCTAGCCCATGTAAGAAGAAGACTGTCAGAGGCCAAGGGATGATACGTGAACAAGATGTTATAAATCTTAGAGATGGCTCCACTATGATAAGGATTGGTATGGGAAATGGTATCAATCAGAGCAGAGGGTGAAATCAAAGGGAACCCAGAGAAATTCTTGCGGACAAAATCCTGGAAAAATGTGACCGTGGCGAATTAAAAACTTGAGTCAGTTGTTTGAATAATGCAAATGTGCCATCAATGTAAAGATCCTTAATCCTTAAAAGAAACTATCCCATAATCCACCCAGGCTGCAAAAGCCTTGGGGTCAGTAAGATTTTAATTTGTGTTTACTGGTGTCACGTATGCTCATCAAGACTGCATTTATTTGATCTGAAGTACAAAAATGCAATATTGTGAAATATTATTGCAATTTCTAATATTGCTTTCTTTAAAATATAATTTATTTCTGTGACACAACGCTACATTTTCATCAGCCAGTGCTCCAGTCTTCAGTGTCACATGATGCTTCAGAAGTCATTCTTTTATGCTCATTTATTATCAGTTTTTGGGACCTGTGATACTTTTTTCTTTGATGTATTTGAACAGCATTTATTCAAAATAGAAATCTTTTCTAACAATATAAGTCTTTACTATCACTTACTAACACATCCTTGCTGAGTAAACGTATTCATTTCTAATTTCTAAATTAAATCATCATATTAGAATGATTTCTGAAGGATCATGTGACACTGAAGACTGGAGTAATGATGCTGAAAATTCAGCTTAGATTCACAGGAATAAATTACATTTTAAGGTATATTAAAATAGAAAAACTTTATTTTAAATTGCAATAATCTTTCACAAAATTTCATTTTTTTTTTCTGTATTTCTGATCAAATAAATGTGCATGTGTGCCATTCACAATATACACTAACAGCTTTTCTCTCCTGATATTTTTCTTTTCACAAAACGTTGCCTGTTGAAACAGTTTCACTTTTGACAAAGTCGGTTGTTTGTAAAACACCTGCACAGGTGAACCCAGTTTTTCTTATTTGAATATGTACATATGTATTTAAATGATGTTTACATATTCAAACGTGAAAAAGAAATAAAAACCATGTTTAGAGTAATGCTTTCACTTTATCTGTGCTAAGATAACAACAACCTCCCTTATGGAACAAAACTATATAGGAATACACTGCAAAATATAATGCAATATCTTGCATAATACATTTCCATATACTGGAAACTAGTGCCTATATTTTTCAGTATACAGCAATATATGCATTAATGCTTTGTAAAACATATTTTACACACAAGCTCAACCAAGACCAAAACAATGTATTTTTCCTGCCAAATTTACAAATGCTTACACACTGTATGTTAGAATCAGAATCAGAATCAGAATGAGCTTTATTGGCCAAGTATGTTTACACATACAAGGAATTTGTTGTAGTGACAGAAGCTCCACAGTGCAACAGAAAGACAGTAACAGGACAGGACACAGGTAATGAAACAAAATAACAAGAAATAGCCAATAACCAATGTACAAAGCAGAAAAAATAAAATAAAATAAATAAAAATAAACAATATATAATATAGACAACTATGTATGTACAGGTCAAGTATGTGCAAATTAGAAATGTAAATGAGAAAAATAAAAATAAAATGAGTGAGTGTGGTGAATGGATAATGTATTAGCTGTGTGTTCCACGTTTATTATTGAGTGTTCATGAGATGTATTGACTGAGGGAAGAAACTGTTCCTGTGTCTGGTCGTTCTGGTGCACAGAGCTCTGTAGCGTCGACCAGATGGTAACAGTTCAAAGAGGGAGTGTGCTGGGTGTGAGGGGTCCAGAGTGATTTTGCCAGCCCTTTTCCTCACTCTGGATAAGTACAGTTCTTGAAGAGTGTGGAGGGTTGTACCAATGATTTGCTCAGCAGTCCGGACTACCCTCCGTAGTCTTCTGAGGTCAGATTTGGTAGCTGAGCTGAACCAGACAGTTATTGATGTGCAGAGGATGGATTCAATGATGGCAGAGTAGAACTGTTTCAGTAAGTTCTGTGGCAGGTTGAACTTCCTCAGCTGGCGAAGAAAGTACAACCTCTGCTGGGCCTTCCTGACAATGGAGTCAATGTGAATATCCCACTTCAGGTCCTGAGAGATGGTGGTGCCCAGGAATCTGAATGACTCCACTGCAGTCACAGTGCTGTTCATGATGGTGAGTGGGGGGAGAGCAGGGGGGTTTCTCCTGAAGTCCACAATCATCTCCACAGTTTTGAGCGTGTTAAGCTCCAGGTTGTTAAGACTGCACCAGACAGCCAGCTCCTTAACCTCCTGTCTGTAAGCAGACTCGTCACCGTCCTGGATGAGGCCAATCAGTGTGGTGTCGTCTGCAAATTTCAGGAGCTTGACAGAAGGATCTTTAGATGTGCAGTCGTTGGTGTAGAGGGAGACGAGCAGTGGGGAGAGAACGCAGCCCTGAGGAGCTCCGGTGCTGATGGTTCGAGTGCTGGATGTGAATTTACCAAGCTTTACTAACTGCTGTCTGTCTGTCAGGAAGCTGTTGATCCACTGACCGACAGAGGTGGGGACGGAGAGCTGAGTTAGTTTATTTTGAAGGGTTTCCGTGATAATGGTGTTAAAAGCGGAGCTGAAGTCCACAAACAGGATCCTCACATAAGTCCCTGGTCTGTCCAGATGCTGCAGGATGAAGTGCAGTCCCATGTTGACTGCATCATCCACAGGCCTGTTTGCTCTGTAGGCAAACTGCAGGGGGTCCAGTAAGGGTCCAGTGATGTCCTTCAGATAAGCCAAAACCAGTCTTTCAAATGATTTCATGGCTACAGAAGTTAGGGCCACAGGTCTGTAGTCATTAAGTCCAGTAATTTGGGGTTTCTTTTGGACGGGGATGATGGTGGAGCGTTTGAAGCATGAGAGGACTTCACACAGCTCCAGTGATCTATTGAAGATCTGTGTGAAGATGGGGGCCAGCTGATCAGCACAGGTTTTTAGGCAGGCTGGTGACACACCCTCTGGGCCTGGTGTTTCCTTCTTTTGTTCTTCCTGGAGTCATGGCGCACATCTTCTTCACTGATTTGAATTGTAGGTGTGTGGGGGAGAGAGGGGTTGCTGGAGATGTGAATGGTTGTGTGAAGAGGTGTTCTGGGCGGGTGTAGGGTGATCGTTCAAAACGACAAAAGAACTCGTTTAAGTCGTCTGCCAGGTGTTGATTCTCTTTTGTTGTGATGATACATCTTCTGATGCACCAGGGCACATCATCAGTGATGTATCCTGAGGTCATCGGGTGTTTCGGGTCTCTCGAACATCAGACACCCTCACTCAAGCGACCCAGCTGAGGTTGATCAAGCCTCAGCTTGTGCCCTGGCAGCTCAACCACGGTTCCGCTCGCTTAATCCAGAGCCACCTAGAGGCTTTCTCCGCTGCCTCTGTGCTGTTACAGATGGCTCTTCTCCTCCTTTCGCCTGTGATGCTGAGTGCAGTATATGCCTTGCAGAGGGACTGTCCAGCAAAGCCTCTGCACCCTACCTCTACATGCAAGCACCTTGCCTTCCAGCCTTGTTCGTGGCAGTCGCTGACTAAGTCCTGATATTTCCCCTTTTTCCGCTCAAAGGCCTCCTCCATTCGCTCCTCCCATGGCACGGTGAGCTCCAGCATGACAACATTTTTTGTTGCCTCAGATACCAGGATGATATCAGGTCTGAGTGAGGTCTTAACTACATGCTGGGGGAACTTGAGCTGCTTGCCCAGGTCTACTGACAGCTGCCAGTCCTGTGCAGTTTGGAGAAGCCCTGATGTTCCTTTCTTTGTTCCTGGCTTTTCTCCGGCTCTAATGAAGCTGATGGTTTGCTTCCTAGGTCTGGACTTTTGGCAGATGGAAACAGCACTAGAGATGCTCTCTGTGATAGTCTTGAGCACCCGATCATGACGCCAGCGGTATCGGCCTTCCCCCAGAGCTTTTGGGCAACAACTCAATTCGTGCTCAAGGGTCCCCTTGAGTGCTGGGGGATGGTGTCTTGTAACTGGTGATACCCCTTCAATCCTCTCCACACTGAAGCAGGATCACTGGAAGATCATTTTTTCCTGAGCTTGTCAGAATAATTCCTCTTTGCCACTCTGATCTCCTTTTCCAGTGTGTATTTGGCCTGTTTGTACAAGACTTTATCCCCTTTTCTGTGAGCATCTTCTTTGGCCTGACGGAGCTGTCTGAGTTTGGCAGTGAACCATGGTTTGTCATTGTTGTAGGTTAAATGAGTCCTGGTAGGAATGCACATATCCTCACAGAATCTGATATAAGATGTTACAGTCTCTGTGAGCTCGTCCAGATCATTTGCAGCAGCTTCAAAAACAGTCCAATCAGTCAGGTCGAAACAGGCTTGTAAATCCTGCTCTGTTTCGTTAGTCCATCTTTTAACAGATCTTAATACAGGCTTTGCAGACTTAAGTTTCTGCCTGTAGGATGGAATAAGATGAACCAAACAGTGATCAGAGAGTCCTAAAGCTGCTCGTGGAACAGAGTGATATGCGTCCTTTATTGTTGTGTAACAGTGATCCAATATATTACTGTCTCTGGTGGGACATGTGATGTGCTGTCTGTATTTTGGCAGTTCGCGGGAGAGATTTGCCTTATTAAAGTCCCCTAGAATGATTAAAACAGAGTCTGGGTGCTGTTGCTCACTCTCTGTGATCAGATCAGCGTGTTTCTTTAAAGCTGAGCTCACGTGTGCTTGCGGTGGAATGTAAACACTCACGAGAATGAACGAGCAGAACTCCCGCGGCTTGCAGTTAATGAAGAGCGTTTCTAGAGCGTTTCTATCTGTACACCACCTCTCATTGATGTAAAAGCATGTCCCGCCGCCGCGCGATTTCCCCGTTGATTCTGTGTCCCGATCTGCTCTGATCAGCTGGTAATTAGGCAGATGAATCGCGCTGTCCGGTATGTCGCCATTCAGCCAGGTTTCCGTGAAACACAGAGCAGCAAAGTTAGAAAAGTCCTTGTTTGTCCAGGAGAGCAGAAGGAGTTCATCCGTTTTGTTGGGTAGAGAGCGGAGATTCGCCAGATGGATGCTAGGCAACGCCGTTCGAAATCCGCGCTGACGAAGTTCCACGAGCGCTCCGGCTCTCTTACCCCATCTGCGCCTCCTCCTGAAGCGTTTGACCAGAGCTACGGCTCCGCCAACTACAATGTCCAGCAAAACGTCCGAAAAATCAAAAACTGGTAGAAGATTTTGTGGTGTGTTCTGCCGAATGTACAGCAGATCATCCCTGGTAAAACTGATCTTATTTGAAAAACAAAAAACAGGAAAAACAAACAAAAACAACACGAACACTGAAGAGCAACGCACAATAGCTGCCATCAGCGGCGCCATCTAACAGATAGATCTAACATCTAACAGAGAACATAGAACAGATAACGTCATGTTCTAAACCTAACTCATAGGGTAAAGTCAAAGTGAACAGATGTTTATATGGTGAATTGAAACACAAATACATCCCCTGTGTTTTATTCCATTGCTAATGAGAAACAGGTGATTGAAGTTAAGCAAATATATAGTTTACAGCCGATTCCCATGTAGGGCACACACTCAGGTGTTGAGGTTTGTAGTGTTGTGATATAGTGAGAATAGAATGAGAATGATATCAGAGAGACATGAGTGAACATGTATTTGAGAGTTGTTGATTAAAGTTGATAAAGCGTCAACAAAGTCTAATTATTGAGTTGAATATCACAATATAAATGGAGACAAGGATGAACATTTAATAGGACAATTATGATTACTGTTCAACTGCTTTGGAAGCAACACTTGGATCTGAAAGACGGACGGACCTTACATGGAAGCCCAGGTGAAAAAAAGTGAACTTCCATAATATACTTAAAATGCTCTATTTTCACACACTAATTTTGAACGGTTTTTCTCAATTGCTAAAACACAACAACCAGGCTTTTGAACTAAAATTTCCTTGACGCTATTTTTAAAAAAGCACACCCATTTGCCTAAACTATAAACATTATTCCCCTGCTTTGACATCTGAGTCAGATTTGGTGAAGTACAGGCATACAGAGAAGAAGAAGAGAAGGAGAAAGATGAAGAAGAGGAGGAGAAGTAAGAGGATGAGTACAACATCATGGTGGAGGAAGAGGAATGGGAAGGGCAAGAAGACAAGCAGTCTCCAATGAAATTCAAGCCACTCTTGTTGACCATGTCCTCGCCCAACGAATACAGCCAAACTTGAGTCACTTTACCATTGCGTCCATCATAAGAACTTTCAGGGAGGAAAATAGGTAGATGTAATTCAGACCACTTTGTACTATACGGTTATGAGTACTGTACTGTGTTCTGCTACAACATATACATGTACTGTAACTGTTGCACTATACTGCTGTAGTAATGGCCATAAGCCAACGAGGGGTAGTCCACCGCCATTCCATTCTTGGACCTTATAACAGTATGTTCCTCCTTGGTTTCCTCGATGGTCTAAGAGAGCGTATGTTCCAGCTTGACCAGAGGGAGCCGGCACAACCAGTGCAGCCTTGCTACATTGTTGTTTGGGATAACGTCAGCTTCCATCTCTCGGGTCTGGTTCGTGACTGGTTTAACAATAACCCAAGGTTTTTGAACATATTTCTGCCTGTATATTCTCCCTTTCTAAACCAGATAGAGGAGTTTTTTCAGCATGGCGGTGAAAAGTATATGTATAGTGGAGCCATAAAACTCTACTGTAGATGGTGATGGCGCAGGCTGACGGGTGTTAACGTAATTGATGATATTCACAGCATTAAACGACTTGGCACAAGCTGATTGGTTCATCTTGCATACGCAGACAATGAGCTTGCTACTTTACATTTAACTGGCTGGTTAGCTTTCACTTGTGCATTTACAGAATTTATAGAATTCCTCTGAAACCCACCACCTTGCCCAGCTCTAACTGTATAGATCTGCTACGGGTTATTTTATATGATGCAGCAGCAGTATGTTTTAAGTACTCACAGCACCGTATCACCGTATGCATTGGCAGTAGTAAGTTCCCGTACTTGCTTGTAGCATCAGCAATAATCTACAACTACAGCAATAACCAACAGCAGCAGCAATTTAGCAGCAGCAGCATAGCAGTGTCAGTCCTTGTCTTGTGGTTCCCCTCCTCTCGTGCCCATATTTGGCCTTCCTGTTCCTGTCCTCGTTTGTCATCATTGTTTAATTAGTCCCTAGCCCTGTGTTTGATTAGTCCACACCTGTTCCTCGTTAATTTCCCAGTGTTCTTAAACCCTGTGTTTCCCTGCCTCTGTGTCCAGTCTGACCGTCAAACCCCTCTCTTCAGTTGATGTCTCCACGGTTCCTGTGATTCCTAAAGTTTGCTTAATTAAAGTCTGTGTTGAAGAGAAGTTGCTCGCCTCTGCCTTTCCCTGCTCCCAGAGGGAGCGTGACAGAAGACTGGACCGATACAACTCAACTATGGCTGAAGACAGGCTTTGGTGTCTGCGGCAGGATGGTCGGGATTTGGTAAGGTATGTTGAGGAGTTTCTTGAGCTTTCCAACGAGGTGAGCTGGATTGACGCCTCGCTCGGTGTGTGTTTTCGGTTTGGGTTGGACAAAGATGTCATCAGCTGCGATATATCCCCACGTCCAGTTTTTCCCTTATCGGGCTGATAAATTATGTCCTCAATGTACATGGCATTGATTTCGAAGTCGAAGAATGTCAAACAGATCTTCGTCCAACCCAACCCGAGAACAACCCGGCCTCACCAGCTCACCACTTGCCAGGACCCTCCACATGCCCTGCCAAATGTTCCGGCCACCCAACTCTTCCCAGCACTGCTGCTGTCCTCAGCCCAGAGCACCCCCGCAACCCCGCGCTTCAAGAGCGCCCTCCTGTACCTGCTCCTCGCAAGTGCCCTCCTGGGTTCCCGCTGGTTCCGTCCAGCCCTCCTGGGTTCCTGCTGGTTCCGTCCAGCCCTCCTGAGTTCCCGCTGGTTCCGTCCAGCCCTCCTGAGTTCCCGCTGGTTCCGTCCGGCTCTCCTTCGTCTCCGCTGGTTCCATCCAGCCCCGCGCCTCCCGAGCGCCCCCAAGTGTCCGCGCTTCCCGAGCGCCCCCAAGTGTCCGCGCTTCCCGAGCGCCCCCAAGTGTCCGCGCTTCCTGAGCGCCCCCCAGTGCCGGCTCCACGCACGTGCCCTCCATTGCCGGCTCCACGCACGTGCCCTCCCGTGCCGGCTCCACGCACGTGCCCTCCTGAGTTCCCCGCTGGTTCCGTCCAGCCCTCCTGGGTTCCCGCTGGTTCCGTCCAGCCCTCCTGGGTTCCCGCTGGTTCCGTCCAGCCCTCCTGGGTTCCCGCAGGTTCCGTCCAGCCCTCCTGAGTTCCCGCTGGTTCCGTCCAGCCCTCCTGAGTTCCCGCTGGTTCCGTCCGGCTCTCCTTCGTCTCCGCTGGTTCCATCCAGCCCCGCGCCTCCCGAGCGCCCCCAAGTGTCCGCGCTTCCCGAGCGCCCCCAAGTGTCCGTGCTTCCCGAGCGCCCCCCAGTGCCGGCTCCACGCACGTGCCCTCCAGTGCCGGCTCCACGCACGTGCCCTCCATTGCCGGCTCCACGCACGTGCCCTCCCGTGCCGGCTCCACGCACGTGCCCTCCCGTGCCGGCTCCACGCACGTGCCCAACAGAGTCCGCGCTGCAAGAGCACCCGACAGAGTCCGCTCCTCTGTGGCTCCCAGGGGGGAGCTTCCCCAAGAAAATTTGGGGGGGGGGGGGTAAGAGGGTCACAGCCTGTGTGGCCGGGCCAAGGGATCTATTCCACCAAAAAAGACCAAATACATTAAAGGGTTACTCCACCCCAAAATGAATATTTTCTCATTAATCACTTACCCCCACGTCGTTCCAAACCCGTAAAAGCTTTGTTCGTTTTCGGAACACAATTTAAGATATTTTGGATAAAAACCAGGAGGTTTGTGACCGTCCCATTGACTGCCAAGTAAATTACACTGCAGGAAGCATCGTCAGAATAGTCCATCTGCCATCAGTGGTTCAATCTGAATTGAATGAAGCGACGAGAACACTTTTTCTGCGCAAAGAAAATAAAACAACGATTTTAAGATTCAAGATTTTTATTCGTCACATACACAATTATACAGAGTATAACCAGCAGTGAAATGTAAGTCAGGTCCGCTCCAAGGACAGTGCAATTGTATAGACAAATATTAAGAAAAAGAAAACTAGAAAAATTAAAAGAATAAAATAAAAGATAAAACTTGACAATTTTTTAAATACAGAGATATGTTAAAAGCACATTTCAGTCATGACAACTCTTGGAATGAATTTAGCCAGCATTTATTAGTAGCATGGAATGTACATATGTAACCGGTTCTACTCCACCCGCTCCGAGCGGGATTTGAACCGCGGTCTCCGGCGCGGGAGGCGGGCGCTCTAACAAGGAGGCTAAAAGCCACGGCCTCTAGCGTCAGTCGCCAGAGCACCTCTTTTTGAGATCAGGGGAGTGAGGTTTACACGCACCAGCACTTACTTGCCTACGTCTGTTACACATACAGTAGGCTTGGTCTTGGTGGACAAGATCTGCTACACTGCTTGCTGAAGGAGTAACAGTGTGTTTCCACGGGCACGTAGAGAGTGCAGCGGAGCGAGCGTTTTCAATACATTCCTATGGAAGTTGAGCTTAAATGCTCACCCGATGCATTATGGGATTGAAAGCAGCGCAGAGAAAGCGTTGAGAGCGGCAAAAATTCAATTCAAATTTATTTGTATAGCGCTTTTCACGACACGAATCGTTGCAAAGCAGCTTTACAGAAAATATATGTTTCTACATTATATTTAGTAATAGCTTATCAGTGGTGACTATCTCAACTTGATGTCCATATGGCAGAAATATATGGTAAAAATCAAGCAGTTAATGTCATGTAATCAAACACATGGTGAACACTATTAACAGGAATGATTATATGTTGCGATCAAACTTATAGCAAAATTTGGTAGTTTTGTATATTGTCTGAGGGTTGACATCCTCTGAGGTCTTCTGAGGGGTTGGCATCATCTCTTCTCAGCTATTTGTAAGGGCTGGATCCAGACTGAAGCTTGTGTAATTCCTAGCAGAAACAGAGAAGGTAATAGAGAGAAATTAGCGTAGCTGCTGTTCAAACTAAGCAAAAAATTATGTTCAACCCAAGCAAAAGAATGAAAATGTGCATTTGATCAGATGTAACTGCAGTACAAGATTATGAGATACATTATGTGAATGCTTGGCTAAAGAGATGTGTCTTTAATCTAGATTTAAACAGAGAGAGTGTGTCTGAACCCCGAATGTTATCAGGAAGGCTATTCCAGAGTTTGGGAGCCAAATGTGAAAAAGCTCTACCTCCTTTAGTGGACTTTGCTATCCTAGGAAGTAGGAACTACCAAGAGTCAAGAGTTTTGTGATGTTAGGGAGCGGGATGGGTTGTAGCGTGATAGAAGACTAGTTAGATACGTAGGAGCTAAACAATTTAGGGCCTTAAAAGTAAGTAGTAATATTTTTTAACTGATATGGAACTGAATAGGTAGCCAGTGCAGAGACTGTAAAATTGGGGTAATATGATCATATTTTCTTGACCTGGTAAGAACTCTAGCCGCTGCATTTTGGACTATCTGTAGCTTGTTTATTGAAGATGCAGGACAACCACCTAATGGTGCATTACATAATGGTGCTTTTCCGCATCAGAGACGGGTAGCATGTTTCGTAACTTGGCAGTGTTTCTAAGTTGGAAGAATGCTGTTTTTTTAACATGAGAAATATGATTTTCAAAAGACAAGTTGCTGTTTAATGTAACACCCAAATTTTTGACTGTAGAGGAAGTAACAGTACATACGTCTAGATGCAAATTGTAATCTACTAGATTCTGTGTACTGTTTTCTGGTCCAACAAGTAAGTCTTATCCGAACTGAATAGGAGAAAATTATTGGTCATCCTGTCTTTTACATTTTTAACACACTCTGTTAGCTTAGGTAATTTAGAAGTTTCATCTGGTCTTGTTGAAATATATAGCTGAGTATCATCAGCATAACAATGGAAACTAATACCATATTTTCTAATAATATTACCAAGACGCAACATGTATATTGAAAATAGCAGAGGCCTTAGGACAGATCCTTGTGGCACGCCATACTTCACTGGATTTAACTGAGATAATTCCCCATTTAAATAGCCAAAGTGATAGCAATCGGAAAGGTAGGCTCTAAACCATCTTAAAGCCTGCCCTTGAATACCTGTAGGGTTGTAACGGTATGAAAATTTCTTATCACGATTATAGTGACCAAAATAAACGGAAGATTTGAAATGGGTCTGTAATTTGCTAGTTCACTAGGATCTAGTTCACTAGGATCTAGGATCTGTCAAAGCAATAACTAAATCAGCATACTATCATCTCAAAAATATTGCAAGAATTAGATGTTTTGTCTCCAATCAAGACTTGGAGAAACTTGTTCATGCCTTTATCACCAGCAGGGTGGATTACTGTAATGGTCTCCTCACCGGCCTTCCCAAGAAGACCATTAGACAACTGCATTAGACAACTGACAACTGCAGCTCATCCAGAACGCTGCTGCCAGGATTCTGACTAGAACCAGAAAATCTGAGCATATCACACCAGTCCTCAGGTCCTTACACTGGCTTCCAGTTACATTTAGGATTGATTTTAAAGTACTTTTACTCGTTTATAAGTCACTCAATGGCCTAGGACCTAAATATATTGCTGATATGCTCACTGAATATAAACCAAACAGACCACTCAGATCATTAGGATCGAGTCAGTTAGAAATACCAAGGGTTCACACAAAACAAGGGGAGTCTGCTTTTAGCTATTATGCGGCCCGCAGCTGGAACCAGCTTCCAGAAGAGATCAGATGTGCTAAAACATTAGCAACATTTAAATCAAGACTCAAAACTCACCTGTTTAACTGTGCATTTGAATGAGCACTGTGCTGTATGTCCGAACTGACTGCAATACATTTTATGTATAATCATTTTCTTTAAATTTATTTTAAATCATTTTCTATATCATTTTAAAATTCCTTGTTTTTATTATTCTTATTTCCATGTTTTTATTGATTTTAATGTCTATTTCACTTTCTTTTATGTAAAGCACTTTGAATTACCACTGTGTATGAAATGTGCTATATAAATAAACTTGCCTTGCCTTGCCTTGCCTTGCCTTGCCTTGCCTAGTTCCTCTTTGAAGAATTTATCTTCCAGAATCTGGCAGAAAGTTTTAGGAGCTCATTTTTAGACAAGACTTTTCAGGATAGGAGATGGACTAAAAATGAACTCCCAATACTTACTGCGACATGGAGCTAAGGAGAAAATGTAGAACTTGACAAATAAGAAAAACAGCTCAGTCAAAAGGGTATACAGTTTAAAAGCAAATAGAAAGTACTATTTTTTGGGGGGGGCAGATTTGCACATGTACAAGGTTTAAAATGTTTATTAAATATTTTCAAATAATATTGAAGTTTTGAGCACCTGCATTCCTCTATGTCAAAGATGAAAAAATGGGATTTACAATAAGTGATTTACAAAATAATTTTGACTTGTTTATTTAGAGTAACGTTTCTAAGAATGTGCAAATTTTTAATGTTAACAGGGTTTACCGTGTTATTACAACATTAATAAAAAAATTGCTAAATTCTTTCAAATTTAAATCTTGCACAAGAACTACAGCAAAAACCAGTTTGATGCATGTTTTATTAATATTTTAGAAATTATATTTGAATATTACCAGTATTGGCTTTCGTTAAATTCCTTTGAACACGACGGCTCAAAACAGTCTAAATTTATGAAACTTGCACATTCAAAACATTATTACTCTGAAATTTTTAATGTAAATGTTAAGTGTAAGGTCTGTCATGACACTACATATGCTGGGGTGTGAATTTGAATGGTGCTTGATATACAATAATTTAATATTTATGAGTGAAAGTAAATGGTGAAAGAGTGGGAACCCTGTTTAAAGGTAGAGGGTCTGTTCTTTATTTTGATGTATTGCATATTAAGATATTCATACAACAAAATATGCTGAGAGCCATGACAATTTAGTAAAAAATGACCAAAAATGCTGGCGGGGAATGAGTTAAAGAATGTTGAACCTGACCTTCTTCATTGTGTGCTCTCTGTAACCGAGTGTGACAGTCCCACCCACATCCACATAAAACACATGAAAATCTCAGAATAAGCATTTGAATACGTTTTTTTGTTTGGTTTGAGTCCGAGATGAACGTAGTGTTGGGGTGGAGACAGAGAACTCTTGATAAATGCAGTGGTTTTTGCTTTCCATCTCATCAGAAACCTGAAAGTGAAGAGACCTCAGTCGGATCAGAGCAGAACAGAAGGATGAAGTTCAACATCTCTTTGAGTGTTGCTGGAGTCATACTTCTCTACGTAGCAGGTAAGATCTTACAAGAAGCCTACAACATGACAAAGTTAGATGTACATTTAATGATGTTTGCTTCAATTGTTAAATAACTTACAAGCCATCTAATTCCTAAGAACCTTTGTAAACACACTTAATTTATGTTTTTCTTGACTGATCTGAAGACTTACAGTTCAAATTGCTTGGAATTGGTTTTGTAGATTAATTAATTTTATGTATGAGGTTTTTGGTCACTTCATAAATACTATACTTTTATTTATGTTATTTATAGATTTGATGACTTTAATATTACTTTTAAAAAGTGATGATAATAAAGAATGTACTGTACCCAAATTTGTATGGAGCAATGTAAAAATATAAACTACTCACATATTGCTTGAAAAAGTTCACAAAGACAGGCTCATTTCTTTAATATTCAGTAACTCTCAAATACAGATGAAGTTTCTTTAATATAGCTACTATTTGGGGTTTGGCTGCTCCATCTTTTCTCCAAATCGCTGAACCTAGTAATGATTTATTGTGTAGCAGACACACAGTCAGTGTGAAAACACAATGTAAGCCTGCTGCTAATACACATAAGAGTGGTTGTGAGCCACACAAACTAGCTCTGTCTGGAGGATTGTCTACTTACTTTGTCTTTGTCTACCTATACAGATTCCCTCTGCCAGTTAGATGGTAAGTTATCATAATGTGACACAGACTGTGTCCTCTGTGTCTATCTGAGGCATTTTAAGAAGGAAATGTCACATCTTGCTTTCTCTCATCAGAATGTGGTCAAGCCCCTCTTAAAGACAAGGACAGGATTGTTGGAGGGCACGATACGATGGTAGGGGATTGGCCGTGGCAGGTCAGCATTCATGTCAATGGCTTTCGCCATCGCTGTGGCGGGAGTCTCATCGCTAAAGACTGGGTTTTATCTGCAGCTCACTGCTTCGAGAAGTATGAAGTTTCAGGCCTAAAGATACAGTTGTATATTGATAATAGTGGGATTACAGCAGACTTTCTCTATTTACAGCATCATTCTATCTGACATTGTGATGTACTTTGGTCGTTTGAAACAATCTGTCTTACACCCACATGAGACGCACAGGAAAGCGAGACAAATCCTCATTCATAAGAAATATGACAGTTATACTTATGACAACGACATAGCCCTCATCCAGCTCTCCTCCTCTGTGGATTTCTCTTATAGCATTAGGCCTGTCTGTCTGGCCGATGCTAATAGTATAACTGATGCAGGATCAGAGAGCTGGGTCACTGGATGGGGCAAACTACATGATGAAGGTGACTGAACATTTGCTTGTCAGTTAACTGAATACTGTAAACAATACTGTAAACCTCAATCATTTACCTAGAATTAAAGCCATAAAATCTGTCCTCTGATCTGTGTCACAGACAGCGATTTTTCCGATGTACTGCAGGAGGTGAAGATACCAATTGTGAGCAACAGTGACTGTAATAATGCTTATAAAGGGATCAAAATCATCACAAGAAATATGATTTGTGCTGGATTGTTAAATCAGGGAGGAAAAGATGCATGTCAGGTAAGACATGAGTAATTAATTTTAACCCTTTTTAATCTAAATCAGTTTATAAAACACTACTCGTTACTTTTCAAACTTTAAAGTTTGAGAAGTGCCAGTCTTTACTGCACTGATATTTAACGACTGCTTTTTGATGCTACACATGTGGTCAGTAGCAAAAACTGCTTAGACTAGTCTAAAAAGTTGGTCATGTAATATTTTCTGCAGGACTGGTCATAACGTTTTAAAGTTAATTACATAAAAATGTAGATAGGTTTAATTTGTATACAAAAAGTAAAACTGTGGAAATTGCAATAAATCGCAAGTGGCAACTTCTCACTTTGAGCACACGAATGCGTGTGTCATTTATTTTTTAGGTAAAACACAGAAGAAAAACATGACGCTCAACCGCTTCTACGTCACCACGCCATTTAAAAGGACCGCGATCCCTGTAGTAATGAATAACACACTAAGAACAAAGTGCTGCGTTTATAATCAACAGTATGTAGAACTACGCTTAATAACAAAGGTGAATTATGTATGTCACATTCACTACACACGTCCCCCCAGAATTCACCATATCAGAAAAAAAAAAAAAAAAAAAAAAAACAGTCAATCAGTCGGCCACAACGGCTGCGCTGTTCCGGAGGTCGAGGAGACCCCACTGCAGGCGGAGTCCCGTCATTACACGTGTGTGGGGCATGGAGTGGAGATGGCTTGGGAGTAAGGGGGGCAAGGGGTGGGCGCAGAGCAGGAGGTCGTCCTCGTGGTGGGGGCTGAGCCAGGTCAATGGAGGTCCAAGTGAGCCGGTTTAAGGCGGTCAATGGAGAATCGCTCCGGTTTGCCGCCCCTGTCCACCACAAAATGTTTGTCCCCTGTCTCCAAAACCCGAAATGGGCCCTCGTAGGGCGGGTGTAGCGGCCCCCTGTGGGCGTCGTGGCGAATGAAAACATAACGAGCCGCCTGAAGCCCAGCGGGGATGTGTGACTGAGGGAGGCCATGACGGGAAGTAGGGACAGGTGCGAAAAGCCTCGCATTGTCCAGTAGAGCAGAGCGCTGGAGAGAAGCAGACCAGGGAACCGTAATGCCAGGGACAAAATCCCCTGGGACCCGCAGCGGCTGCCCATAAACCAGCTCCGCGGATGAGGACTGAAGATCCTCCTTTGGTGCAGTCCTGATGCCCAGCATCACCCATGGGAGCTTGTCGACCCAGTTACCGTCTTTGAGGCTGGCACGCAGGGCAGCCTTCATCGACCTATGAAAACGTTCACAGAGTCCGTTAGCCTGCGGGTGATATGCGGTTGTGCGATGGAGTCAGAGGATATGTCCGAAGGGGTGCCGAAACGGGCAACCCAGGTGCCAATAAATGCCCGTGTCATTTCGACGGATGCCACTGACGTCAGCGGCACAACCTCAGGCCAGCGGGTAGTCCTGTCAACCATGGTTAACAGATACGTGAAACCGTGAGAGGAAGGCAGAGGACCAACCAGGTCCACGTTTACATGGTCAAAACGCCTCTCAGGCACAGGGAACAACTCTAAGGGAGCTTTAGTGTGGCGGTGGACTTTGGCCCGTTGGCACTCAACACAGGTGTTAGCCCAGTCCCTAACGTCCTTCTTGAGGCCGTGCCAAACAAACTTCGCCACAACCAGTCTCTGTGACGCTTTCGAACCTGGGTGGGAGAGACCATGGATGGCATCAAAAACTTGTCGTCTCCATCCCGAGGGAACAACCGGCCGAGGGCAACGGCTCTTACCGGCAACGTGCTGCAAGTCCATGGTGAACTCGGAAATGTAGGACAGATGCCGCTGTTGGCGGGCGGACCACGGCTCAGCCACTTTGGCCATGGGAAAAGTCAGCGGCTTGTGGTCCACAAAAGCAGTGAAGTGTCGGCCTTCCAGCAGGGCACGAAAGTGTCTGATGGCGAGGTAGAGAGCCAGCAGCTCCCGGTCGAAAGTGCTGTTAGTGGCAGCAAAAGCCTCGACTCTGCTCTCAGTCCAGTCCACAGCGTGCTTGGGTTTACCTTTCAAAGCCTCGTGCAAGGGCAGCATGAGCTGAGCGGCACGAGGGATGAAGCGGTGGTAAAAATTCACCATGCCGAGGAATTCCTGCAGGGATTTGACAGTGAGCGGGCGTGGGAACTGTGTGACTGCCTCCACCTTTGATGGGAGAGGGACTGCCCCATCCTTAGTGACTCTGTGTCCTAAGAAGTCAATAGTGGAGAGACTGAACTGGCACTTGGCGGGGTTGACAATTAATCCGTGTTGGCTAAGCCGCTCAAAAAGTGTCCGAAGGTGCACCAGGTGCTGAGACTTGGACATGCTCGCTATCAGGATGTCATCCAAGTACACAAAAAGGAAAGGCAGCTCCCGCAAGACAGAGTCCATAAGGCGCTGAAAAGATTGGGCAGCGTTTTTCAGGCCGAACGGCATACGCAGAAACTCAAATAGACCAAACGGCGTAATTACTGCCGTTTTAGGAATGTCCAGTGGGTGTACCGGCACCTGATGATATCCCCGGATGAGATCCACCTTGGAAAAAATCACCTTGCCAGCCAGGTGTGCTGAAAAGTCCTGTATGTTTGGGACAGGGTATCTGTCAGGTGCCGTTGCCTCATTAAGCCGCCGGTAGTCACCACACGTGCGTCAGCCGCCGCCAGGTTTGGGGACGATGTGGAGGGGTGATGCCCACGGGCTGTCGGATCGGCGTACTATGCCCAGGCGTTCCATGTTGGCAAACTCAGCCTTTGCCACGGTAAGCTTGGTTGGGTCGAGGCGCCGAGCTCGAACGAAAACAGGAGGACCAGTAGTGGCGAGATGGTGCTCCACACCATGCTTCACGGTAGATGTCGAAAAAGTGGGCTGAGTGAGGGCTGGGAACATGGCAAGCAGACGGTGGAAATCATCGTATGTTGAGAGCATGCTAGACAGTCGTATGGGGTCGGACTCGCTGAGCGTGCACATATAAGAACAAAACGTGACGGCGTCAACCAGACGGCGGTTCTTTACATCCACCAACAGTCCATGTGCGCATAAAAAATCAGCGCCGAGGAGGGGGACGGCGACCTTTGCTGTAACAAAATCCCAGCCGAACTGCTGTCCTCCGAAACACAATTCGACATACCTCGTTCCATATGTGCGGATGGGGCTACCATTGGCAGCTTCCATAGGGGGGCCGTGGCTGTCGGTCGCCATGTCCAAACGGGATGCAGGCAGGACGCTCCTTTGTGCCCCCGTGTCGCACAGAAAATGGCGTCCGGAGATGCTGTCGCGGATGAAAAGCAGCCTGCCTATGCGGCCGACGCTCATGGCCACTGCTGAGCGCCGGCCCTGACATTTCCCGAACCGCCGAAACTGCATGGTGAACGGCATTTGGTAGCCTTGGTTCCAAACTTTGCATGGTAGAAACACAAACCCGAAGGCTGTTGGGGGCCAGAAGGCTGCTGCCGACGAGAAGTGGTTGCCGCAACGAGTGTGGAGTCGTCCCGCGTCGCCATAGCGACGTGCGCGGGAAAAAACGCGGCCGCACAATGTTCCTGACTCGCCAGGAAAAATTTATCAGCCTCTTCAGCCAGGCTCCGACAGTCAGTGATTGTGGTGTTGGCCAATGCAGCTCGCACTTGAGAAGGCAGTTGACGCAGGAAAAGCTGGATGAAAAGAAAATCTGGTCTGTGCTCGCCCAGAAGATCCAGCATACGGTCCATGAGCTTGGACGGTTTGCGGTCACCCAGTCCGTGAAGTGAAAAAAGCCTGCTGGCTCTCTCAGCGTCCGACAGTTCAAACGTTTTTAACAGGTGGGCCTTGAGCACTGTATACTTGTCAGTTGCCGGAGGATTTGTTAAAAGGCTCACCACTCTGGATGCCGTTGAATTTCCGAGAGCTGACACAACATAGTAGAATTTTGTTGTATCCGCGGTGATCTCACGCAACGCAAACTGCGCTTCAGTCTGGGCGAACCATGCCGATGCCGACGATTCCCAGAATTCGGGGAGTTTAAGGGTGACAGCGTTCGCGGTCATGGTCGTGTCGTGTCTCTGGGTACGTCCAGCAGACTAATGTCGTGGTCACCAGTGTGGAAATTGCAATAAATCGCAAGTGGCAACTTCTCACTTTGAGCACACGAATGCGTGTGTCATTTATTTTTTAGGTAAAACACAGAAGAAAAACATGACGCTCAACCGCGATCCCTGTAGTAATGAATAACACACTAAGAACAAAGTGCTGCGTTTATAATCAACAGTATGTAGAACTACGCTTAATAACAAAGGTGAATTATGTATGTCACATTCACTACACACTGTGGTATAAACTAACTGTATTGTATAAAGCACTATAAAAAAATAAAGGTGACTTGACTAACACTCGGTTAACTGCTAGACAAATTAGTTCTTAAGACAGAGTCTGCACATATTCTGTGGAGACGAGCACAGAGTTGCAGTGCAGAGATTTGGCCTGCACACACACACACACACACACACACACAGGGTGAACTCTAAAGCCAGAGTCTGCACAGTAGTGATACGCCCCTTTCACACAGAGATTCCGGAAAATACACGGGTAATGTGTTCCGGCAATTGTTCCCGGGTCGTTAGATTTGCTGCATTCAAACTGCCAGTGATTTTCCGGAATCTGTGCGCGCGTTCACACACAACCCGTAAATGTTCCGGAATGACACGTGACGTATATAATGCGCCGCGCACCATTTCACTAAATTGGCGAACGAAAAACAAGAAAAAAAAACTAAATTGGCGAACGATTTCAGCTTCAGTGCGGATAGTGAGGGGCTTCGATCGCTGCTTCATTCCAGTTTACACATTTTTCGTTGTGTGAATGTTGATCTGCCTTCAAAACACCTGGTGAAAGAGTCGCATGATAACGCGCGTCATCAGCCTTTACGGCATTTATCCGGCTTTTGTTCACACAGCTCATTCCGGGACTGAACCCGGCAATGTTACTAGGTCCCCAACCCGGGATTGGTCCCGGAATCAATCCCGGGTCGTGGTTGCGTTCACACAGAAGGCACTCTGGCAATTTTCCGGCAATGTTCCGGGACCAACGTGCAGTGTGAAAGGGGCTATAGTGAGTTGGAGCTGCGGTATCAAAGTCCCACCCAAATCCCCGTAGACCCAATCACACAATCATGACACCACACCCCAGTTTTATAGTATTATAGTATTTTATAGTATTTATTGCATTAGCTATGTGATCACACAAAACATTCATGAACATGATTCAGATATGTTAAATAAAATAAGTCATACTTGGCTTCTTCACAATCAAAATTGACTGACATATACAAAAAATAATAAAAGTCAGAGAATCTTTTGGTGGTATAATTTACAAATAAGCCAGAAGAATAACAAAGTGCTGTAAACTGTTAAAACGTTTGTGCTACAAAGCTGTGTAGTTATGATTAATATTGTGCAATATTTTAGACACATTATTGTCTGCTTTTGCTCAGTTTTAGATTCTATCGTTATTTGCACTTAGTGTAAACAGCATGTGTCACTAAGAAAATATGCTATTTTCACTTTAATAATGGTGTAAATTCCCACTGCCAAATAGAACCCCATTGAAGGTATAGTTCACCCAAAAATGAAAATTCTGTCATCATCTACTGTAATCATTTCATGGGAGCTGAAACCTAAAAGTTTATGTGCGACGAATTATTTGTTGAATTAAATAAAATGTTTTTTTGTGATGTTAATTTTTGTAGTGTTTATTTGGTGCTTACACATACATCAGCATGATAAGAACTACCTAAAATAACAGAAACCGTTTTAGGGGGAAAACTATTTGAAGTGTAATCAGATTTTGTTTGTTTGGCTCACATCCCATTTATTTATGGAGAGGACAGGAAGCTTTACTGCAGCCAACCACCAGAGGGTGATCAAAATCACTTGGCTTCCCTTTTCAGGACGTGTGTGTAACACTTGTTTTTACTCAAAGTTGAACATTTTTCAATTCTCAGTGGCGAGAAAAAATACTCAGTGCTCCCTCTGCCCACATTTGTGCCATTTTATGGGACATATCCTGCCCAGGATTTCTATATTACCTAAAATCAAGAAGAAAAAAAAGGCCAAAACCTGGATATTTTAGGCAATACAGAAATCCTGGCCAGGACGTGTCCCATAAAAACGGCACGTATGATCACCCTAACACTATTATTACTTATGTCTACAACAGCTGTTTGTGGTGTATTGTCAGAGTTATAAATGTTGAATGTTTGTCAATACAGGGAGACTCTGGAGGTCCAATGGTCAGTTTGAACGGTTCCCGGTGGATTCAGACTGGAATTGTGAGTTTTGGTAAAGACTGTGCTAAAGCACAATATCCTGGTGTGTACACCAGAGTCTCTCAGTATGAGGACTGGATCCAGTGTAACATGCACAATGCGGCACTCAACTCCAACTGCAGAAGTGTACCCAACCTCTTCTTATTCCCCCTTTCTCTCACATTCTCCTTCATTCCTTTCACGTTCTCCCTCTTTCTCTCTTCCTAAAGGTCGTTTGAATAGTACTACTTCGAGTTCTTTAATGATGAGGACAGTTCTGCTGTATATGCTCTCATAAACAGATGAAAAGGGCAGTTATCTTTCTTTTTTACAGTACTGTTATTGAACAGCTCTTTTACTGACATTAAGAGCAAACACTAATCAAGTTCAGCATGCTTCTGTCCTCTTTTCATCATCTTTTCATAAATAGTAGAGATGGAATGTTTTGTATTTTTGCCTGCATAACCGATATAGGGTCCGGAGCTCTGAAATGTGATCTGAGATACTGGTTGTTGAAAATGAAATTATCTTTAATAATTGTGACTACATTGGATTTATCTAAACAGAATAAACACAAAAGAAGAAGAACTGACTTGGGGAATGTTCTCTCACTGTCTTTTCTACTCACTTCATGCTGTTTTATTTCCAAGATTCTGTGATGAATAGTTTAAAAAAAGACTTTCAAAAGTCTTTTAAAAAAAGCGCTTCATTCTGAGTGGAGACGGTTTGACGATCCAAAAGCGCAAGTTTAGTGACAAGCTCTTTTGAATGCTTTTCATTGGTTAAATATCTGTAAACCCTTAAACAGGCATAAGGAAGACCAATAGCAGTGATTTAAAATAATAATAACAGCACACCTGACTGAGCTAGGGTATGGCAACATGCGCACCTGCATCCTGAAGACCTTGATTAGCTTATTCAGGTGTATTTGATTAAGGTTGGAGCTAAACTCTGCAGAGACACCAGTCCTCCAGGATCAACGTTCCATATCCCTGATTTAAAGTGCCCATATTATGCCATTTTTAAGGTTGCTAATATTGTTTTATGAGTCTCCTAAAACAGGTGTACATGCATCCAAGGTCAAAAAACACTTCGGTTTAATAAAAAAAATTGCTTTAATTTTACATAATTTCTAAATGATTCCTAAACGACTCGTGCGAAGCAGTTCAAAGAATCAGTCTCTCTAAACCCCTCCTTTGATCTCTCGCTGCTGTGATTGGTCAGATGGCGCAGTCCTTTGTGATTGGTCTACCGCGTACAGCACGAATGACAGCCCATGGGCGGACATATGCAAATGTGTTACTATGTGACGCACAGCCGTAACAGAATAAGATTCGAATTCCTGACGACTCGTTTAGGTGATTGCGAGCAGACTCTTTTTTTTTTTTTGATAGACAACAACTTTATATATTGTGCACTTTTGGCTTCACAACTTTGCAGAAAGTTTAAGTTCACATACTGCTACATGACAAGGTAATATTCGAAAAGGCATAATAGGGGCACTTTAGTACATCCTTGCTGACTAAACATATTAATGTCCTCAAAAAAATAAAGAAATAAAATAAGGCCACATCCACACGAAGCCAGAGCTTTGCCTGTCTGATTTGTTTTTTCTTTTGTATCTGCGTTCACACGAAACCACAAAACTGACACAAAACGATGTATACATGCCAGACCAGCATGTGGCGCTGTAATTCTCCAACAGAGATACACTAAAAACAGAGAAGAAGACTTGGACTATGCACATAAACCTTGCACGCGGGAAACAAACGAACATGGAACAATACATTTATTAATCTGTGTTAATGTTAGGTAATAAAAAGACAATCGTTCAGTGTTTTGTTCATGTTTTTGTTGCTGTTATGTGACGTAGCGGTGTCTGACTAGGGGCGAAATGTTGGCTGATGACAGAAAATATACAGATTGGCTGTACACAGGAAAACACAAGGGTGTCTCTTTCAGATTTATCCACTCTGGGACCCAGTCAGTTTCACTCTCTCAAAACGCCGGATCCGTCTGGACGAAACGCCAATACGATACAAAATTTTTACGTATACAGCGAAACGTTTCTCTGTGTGGACGGGGCCTAAAACTCTTAAATCTTTTGAAGTGTACACAAAATATTGTGCAGCACAACTGTTTTCAACACTGATAATAATCAGTTTCTTGAGCAGCAAATCAGCATATTAGAATGATTTCTGAAGGATCAATGAAGACTATAAATATATCTAAATACCAAATGAGATTGTAGCTGTAGCCTAAAAGTTAACAAATAATAAGTTCTATATTGAATCAAATAAATTATATATTTTTAAAGGGATAGATGACAGTAACGTTGACTTCCACAGTATTATTTTTTCCATAATATGTCAATGGCTATCGACAACTGTTTTGTTACCAGAATTCTTCAAAACATTTTCTTCTAGGTCTGTTTGGAACAACTTGAGGGTGAGCAAATTAAAGAATTACCTGAATTGTTTGTTTCTATGTGTTTAGTATGTTTCATATTATTATTACTTCATGTAATTAAATGCTGAAAATTCTTATCTCTATTGCTGTTGCAAGTCTATTAGTCTGCATTTAAACTACAAAACTTAATGTACAGGTCTATTTTGACAAAATGATTGTAGCCTATAGATATATTTCTCATGTCTGTGGGTCAAGTATTTGATGAGTTTTGGTTCTTTTTAGTGACGCCTTTCAAAAAGAAATCCGCGGAAACCAAGATGGCTGAAAGTGCACCCTGTATATTTTCTTTATTTTACATATAAACCGCAGTGCCTTGCTGCTCATATTAATCATGCAGGAAAAGTCATTTTTCAAAAATCCATAATAGGGGCACTTCAAGAAGCTGGACATCAGAAGTAAAATGAATCGAACAGGGGCCAAGAAAGCAATGAGAGACAGAAAGTTAATTTTGTCCTCCGCGTTGTCATATTTTTTATTTCTTTTTTTATGAGTGTTCTATATGAATATTCATGACTTTACAAACTCCTAATGAAAGTAAAAAATAGATGTTGGCGAGTATATTAAAGAGTTTTAAATGCCAGTTGGCCGGTAACATTTGTATGAGTTCTAACAATGCAATGTTGTCAAGAATCATTTTAATTACAGCATTTCAGTTTCTGTTTTCCTGATGCAAGTGAATCTGAAGTTTTTAATTTTAATTTGGCCGATCTCTGTTCTGGTCTCCCACCAGTCCTTGTTTCGGATTCTCGTTTTGTGCGAGAATCCGAAACACAAAACGGCATTTTTCTGCATGATTAATATGAGCAGCAAGGCACTGCGGTTTATATGTATATTTATGCAGAAATGGAAAAATATTAATTCTGCTGTTAAAAACAAAGAAACAGTAGGAGAGTGGTTATTATGTGCAAACAGTGCGAAACACTTTGTGCAGTGTGCGCATGTCAAAAAATAAATAAATTCCGATTTTGAAGCTTGTGACATATAAACGTGCACATTAACTCAATCACTTTATTTCAGTGTGTGTATGTATGTAGATCACTACATTCAGATTAATCAATCGGAATTAATTCAGTCCAATTTAACCAAAAATTTGGAACTTCGTTCTCGTGATCCTTGTCCTATACCCAAATTGCATAGGACACAATAAATTATGTATATCTACGAAATTCACAATTTGATCAGTTACTACTTTTTCTACTATTTTAGACACTACTGATAGAATTGAAATCGGTCTACAATTTACCACATTAGTTGGATCGCCTGTCTTAAAGACTGGGGTAACTAACCCTGTTTTCCAATTGATAAATTCACAAAATGAGTAATTGGTGCTAAAAATATATCACTATTATTTTTTCTAAATTACAGTCTAAACCATCTATATCTTCGGCATTAGAATTTTTAAAATCTTTTATAATATTCTGAATTATACTCTCTGTAACTGTTGTCAAATGAAATGCAGATTTTTCTAAATTCACTGATTTAATTTCTTTTTGTCTTATTCCAAATTTATCACTCAAAGTTTGACAAAGTAATTATTAAATACTTCAGCAATTTCATCAGGTTTATCAATTATACTTCCTTTAAAATCCAATTCTAAACATTTATTACATAATTCAGTGTCTTTCTTTATCAATTTATTAATAGTTTGCCACACCCCTTTACTTTTGCCTTTAGCCTCATTTAGAATATTAACAAAAAATTGTGCCTTAGCCTGCCTTAATGTCTTAACTACCTTATTTCTTAAACTATTAAAAAGAAGTCGATCTTGTTGCAAACCAGATTTTATAGCTTTTTCATAAGCATCCATACCTGTTCATTAATCCATGGTAAATTATTCTTTCTAGACTTATTTCTAACTAGTTTTGTATATTTATTCCTTACATTTTTTTAGCTCCTCAATAAATATTCTATGTGCTGTATCCAGGTTTTCAGAAAATAAAAGTGATTGCCAACCAATTTGTCCAAGCTCTTCTTCAAAAGCACAATTTTTTGGTATTCTATATGAATAATTCTGGTTACTCTGATTAGTATTATGATATACAAATCTATTCTTATTCAGCTTCCTAGAGACAAGTATTCAATTGTGATCTGATATTCCAGTTAAAAATGTTAAAGTTTTTGTAATTCTATTTGGTTTATTAGTAAAGATGAGATCTAATAAAATTTGAGAAGTAAAAAAGTGCCAAAAAGTCCAGGGCCACTTTTTGGCCCCAGTTCTTCTGTGACCCTTCAATGAAGCAGAATTTTTTCTGAACTCTTCCCCAGATGTGTGGCTCGACACAAACCTGTTTCTGAGCTCTACAGGCTGTTCTTTTGACCCCAGGGCTTGTTTTTTTTCTCCGATATGCATTATCAGCTGTTGGACCTTTTATTAAGATGTGTGCCTTTCCATATCATACCCATTCAATTGAATTTGCCACAGGTTACCTTCACTCTAAGTGTAGTAACATCTACAAGCAATATGACTGCTCCTGAGCTAAATTTCAATTGTCCCAAGGGTATGAATACTTATGCAATGGAATCATTTATTTTTAATAAATTTGCAAAGATGTTAAAAACATGTTTTTTGCTTTACCATTATGGTGTATGGAGTGTAGATTGATGTGGGGAAAAAAGTAATTTAAAGCAGTTTAACATAAGGCAGCAACAAAAAATGAAGGGGTATGAATACTTTTGTAAGCCACTGTACATCAAGTACACTGCACACAGATTCATCAAGGTATCAGACAACAATGGAATATGTTTCATACAATTTATTTAAAAAAACAATATAAAACCGGTCTCTTTAATATACAAAGAAAACTAAAATAATGTATTCAACAATTATTTTCCTCCGTGTCACAATCCGTTGCCATTCATGAGAGTATCATGACACATGCACATACGTCATGGTACTCTCAAGAATGAGGGATACAATGCCTTTATTGAATCATTTGCCAGCATACAAGATGTTTTTGGAATGGCTTTTAGTTTTTTTTAACATCTTTAACTGTTATGCTATGCCTGTAATTACTGCAAATGTTGAGGATTTTGTAAGAATTTGTTATTTGTGATTCTAGCAATATGAATCTCTGGCTTTTTTTTGGAGTGTAAATACATCCACTATCTGAGTCATCATCCAATGATTGTTCTATCATCCGTCATTTCAGGGTTGGACCGGGTCTCTCCAACCTCCGGTCTTGGTGAATTCAAAGCCAATTTAATGCATTGGACCTGAAGTAGCTACAGCATACACGTTCCTCAAATACCAGGCTCTTGTGCTCCTAGACACGGGTTGCATTACAGAAAAGAGGTCGCCTCTTACAATCAGCAAGGGGGTGCTAGGGACCCGGGGATCAGGCAGATCGTATTTCACAATCGTGTATTTATTTGGTTACATATTTTACCTCTCATGACATAAAATACATCACAACTCCAGTTTTTCGTTTGGGATCTCTCTCTGTTGCGCTGGCTGAAATAACACTATTTTGGGACTGGAGAGTGCATTTCAAAGCTCCTCAGATCATCTAATTTGGTGGAGTAATAAAAGTTATAAAGAATTGTGATGTACACATGAAAATATAGCAATAATGTTTTTAATGTGCATGCTTTTGGCCCCAGTGTTTTGTGTGATTACAAATAAACAGAAACAAATGAATAAGTAGGTGTCCTCTTTCTTTTGAGAAATAACAGTAAATACCACTTAATTTCTGCATGATTAAAGAGCAGTCCTGGCACAAATGAATCATCATTGTATCATTGTTTTTACTGTAAAAAATTGTTGCTTGGGTTTTAATGCTATAAGTAAAAAATAGCATAAAAAAAGGCAAACAGTTTTTTCATCATGTTTTGCAATCTTGCTAGTTTCCAATGTGAGAAAACGTCTTGTTGGTGAGATAATGAGGTTGCATGCTGTTGCATGTTGAGGACATTTTGATCAACAGTAGAAACGCAGCCTGATTTTGGGCTTGGTGCTACTGGTCCAAGGCTATCTGCCCCACCAGCCCATTGAAAGCACTGGCTCACTCTGGCCAGCCAATGGAGAAGCAGCTACTGGAGCTGTGGACCCGGCCTACTCATCCAGCCAGTCCAGGTCCAGGCCAAGGAAAGACTTTCTTATTACTCCAGAGTAAAATTTTAATTGTGTGTCGATGCTGATGTCCTGCAGCGCCTTGAAGAGGATGACATCCTTGTCCTCTCCATTTACCTTCATCACACATTGAAGGGGCTCCAGGTTGGGCCTCTTAGAACAACATTTAATTCTTCTGCCAACTGTGTCTGCATCGGGGTGGCAGTCGCAGCCAGTCTTTGCATCGATGCACAGGTCTCTCTGTCCGGCTTTGAAGAAGAAGAACAGGTACCTGGCATCGTCATGAAGTCCCTCCATCATGGTCATCCCTTCGGCTGCTCTGATTACCTTTCCGTGGTAATCGCACACAATGTCGCCTTTACAAAACGGTCGGGTTGCAACCACTCCTATAATCAAGAGAACATTAAATTGTAAGATCAGAATGAAAACTGAATACACAATACATGCACAGGCAAACTATTCAGTATGTGTGACCCTGGACCACAAAACCAGTCATAAGTAGCACTGGTATATTTGTAGCAATAGCCAAAAATACATTGTATGGGTCAAAATGATAAATTTTTCTTTCATGCCAAAGATCATTAAATCAAGATCATGTTCCATGATCTCAACTCCACAGGACCTCCAATCAACCACATCCACTGCTCTAACTCCCATCTTCTCCTTCTGTCCCCTCACCGAGACAGAAGTATCCAAACTTCTCCTCTCCAGCCATCCTACAACACGTCCTCTCGACCCGATCCCCTCACACCTTCTCCAAACAATCTCTCCCACACTCTTACCGGCACTCACACACATTATCAACACATCTCTCCTCACAGGCATCTTCCCCACAGCATTCAAGCAGGCTCGGGTAACCCCACTGATCAAAAAGCCTACATTAAACACTTCTCTTTTAGATAACTACAGACCTGTCTCTCTCCTTCCATTCATAGGGAAAGCACTCGAATGAGTTGTCTTCAATCAGCTCTAATGGTTTCTTTCACAGTACAACAAACTGGATGCTAAACAGTCAGGTTTCAGGAGTGGCCATTCAACAGAGACTGCGCTACTCTCAGTCACTGAAGCCCTGCGAACTGCAAAGGCTGATTCCAAATCGTCAGTCCTCATTCTGCTGGATCTTTCTGCTGCTTTTGACACTGTCAATCATCAGATTATCCTGTCTACTCTCTCATCACTGGGCATCACTGGGATTCCGCTTCGCTGGTTTGAATCCTATCTCACCAGTAGGACTTTCAGGGTGGCCTGGGGAGGGGAGGTATCCAAACCACATCAACTGGTCACTGGAGTTCCTCAGATCGGTTCTTGGACCCCTCCTCTTCTCCACATACACTACATCGCTGGGTCCCATCATACATGCACATGGCTTCTCCTATAACTGCTATGCCAAAGACACACAGCTCTATCTATCTTTTTAACCAGATGACCCAACGGTAGCTGCACGGATCTCAGGCTGCCTGGCGGACATCTCGGCATGGATGAAAGAACATCACCTACAGCTCAACCTGGCAAAGACGGAACTTCTGGTCTTCCCTGCCACTCCAACTCTACAGCATGACTTCACGATTCAGTTAGCCTCATCAATAATTACCCCATCAACTTTGGTCAGAAATCTTGGTGTAATCTTTGATGACCAGCTGACCTTCTGAAGAGCACATTGCAAAGACCGCTCGATCCTGCAGGTTTGCACTACACAACATCAGAAAGATCAGGCCCTTTCTGACTGAGCATGCTGCGCAACTTCTTGTCCAGGCCCTTGTTGTTTCTAGACTGGACTACTGCAATGCTCTTCTGGCTGGTCTGCCATCAAACGCAATCAAACCTCTATAAAAGATTCAGAATGCAGCGGCACGACTGATCTTCAACGAGCCCAAAAGAGCGCATGTTACACCTCTCTTCATCTCCTTGCACTGGCTACCAGTGGCAGCTCGCATCCAGTTCAAGTCACTGATGCTTGCGTACAGAACGACCACAGGCTCAGCACCCTCCTACTTCCACTCACTATTACGAACCTACATCCACTCCAGAAGTCTGAGATCTGCTAGTGAGCGACGCCTTGTGGTACTATCACAGAGAGGCTCAAAATCGCTCTCCAGAACATTCTCGTTCACCATTCCTGGCTGGTGGAATAATCTTCCCACCTCTACCCGGAACGCCGGATCCCTGGCAATCTTCAAGCAATAACTGAAAACTCATCTCTTTCGGCAGTACTTGACTTCATCCTAAACTCAAAAAAAAAAAAAACTCTTTCCCTCTATCTTTCTCTCCCCTTACTAGCTTGTACTTATTTGAACAATGACTGAGACTTGGTGTTACGAGCACTTCCTCTGTCTGACTGCCTCTTCAAGATTAATCGCTTTTTGTATTCCCCAATTGTAAGTCGCTTTGGATAAAAGCGTCTGCCAAATGACTAAATGTAAATGTAAATCATATTTTGTAAATTTCCTACCATAAATATATCAAAACTTAATTTATGATTAGTAATATGCATTGTTCAGGACTTCGTTTGGACAAATTTAAAGGCGATTTTCTCAATATTTAGATTTTTTTGCATCCTCAGATTCCAGATTTTCAAATAGTTGTATCCCAGCCAAATATTATCCGATCCTAACAAACCATACATCAACGGAAAGCTAACTTATTCAGCTTTCAGATGATGTATACAACTCAATTTAAAAAAATTTGACCCTTATGACAGGTTTTGTGGTCCAGGGTCACATTTTAGTTCTTGGTGCAGCTAACGGTGGCTAAAATGTATATTTAAGTAGTGGTTTTTTCTCGATTTACAAGGAAAATGAAAAGGTTTCTTACCTAGACCCTCCTCAGTACCAAAGTCCTTGATGGCCAGGCCTGTCCAGGCTTGCTCAGACACACATTTTATTATAACCTCATTTGTCTCAATGGTGCCTGCGGGCGCTGGTTTCCACAGCCGTTCGATTTCTTCTGGCTTTGGACAGTTGGCCTTCCAACCTTCCTGTGCAATCAGCATTGCCACCTTTGAGGCAGATGGCTTGCGGTGTGTGAAGTGTGCTGAAAGAAAGAATGAAATAACTTTACTCATGCAATTCACTTGTCACAATGAATTAATGGCCTATTTTGTGTCGATCACTGATTCAGAGCTGTATTAATGTATTGAAGACTCACACAGCAGATATTCCTCTCTCTGGGTAAACTGGACAGTTCTCCACTTCTCATAAAAGACACGGTCTTCAGGAAACCCTGATTCGACCCGCCGCTTTTTGGTTGGTGGCTGGCCCTCCAGTGAAACCGGAAATTTGTCCAGAAAGGCAGAGAAGTCTTTCTGTGAAGTGTGTGTGCTGGTTCCAGCAGTACTCAGTTCAGCCAAGGAGGTGTCATCATCCGAAGAAGTGCTGTGTAAGTGAAGAGAACAATGCTTAAAATAGGGCTGCTCGATTATGGCAAAAATTATTATTATTTTGGTCAATATTGTAATAAATTATTTAACACAATTATTTAAGTGTATTAGCTAAAAGTTTACTTTACATGTCCGTGTTCTCTTTCGCACTTTTAAAAACGAAACAAATCTAATAAACGTTAATAAATCAAGCACGCCTCGTTTTGCAAAAATCACGTTACATGATTATACTGATTTGGACATTAAGTTTGGGCTTCTATGGAGGAGCGAAACGCACCGCTGGAAAGGGGCGGACTGGGGCACAATAATCATTTTATCTCGATTATTGGATTTTCATAATCGTTGGAAGCCGAAATCAAAACTGTATTTCGATTGATTACACAACCCTAGTTTAAAATATAATAAAAATGAGTACAACTTGCTAATCAGCTGTTTAAATAGTTGGCGATGTGTTATATGCTTGTTGGATGAAGACACCTACCCCTTTAAGGAGTCCAGCAGCATAGCTGCATCCACAATATCCTGAGGCTGGGGCTTTCTGTTCGTATCAGTGCTATTGGCCAGGTAAAGATTCACGGCCTCACGTTTGTCCGCTGGGAGCTTATTTGCAGCAGTCTCAACAGCCCTCCGTACATCCTGACTCCTGAAAGGGAGCAGCTTATACCTGCAATAAGACATGAAATGTTCACTGTGATATGACTGTGACTGACAAGGGATAATAAAGTGTATCCATTCACACACACACACACACACGGATCTGTAAAGGTACGTACATTGCATGCAGGCGAGTCATGTCTTTTGAGACGCTGCAAACAGCCTCGCCGGCCGTCGTAGTAAAAAAACTCTGGCAGAATTTTTTAAGCCCGATGTTCTTAGCCCTGATCTGCTTGTAGTACAGCTGAAAGCACTATGGAAAAAGACCAGAGTTACTGATTGTAAAACACTGGGGGGTATGCAATATACTCTTTAAATCGTACTAAAACTTACAGTTTCCTCATCTTGTGTCAAGGCGATTTTCATACTTGAAGTTTTCTCCTTCCGTGCACCAATCACCACCCTGCCACCTTCAGCAATCCTCGCCACCCAGTCGGCATCCTGCAACATTGACTACGTTTTAGAGCGGTCAACCGATTAATCGCATCCAAAATAATTTTTTTTACACACACAAACATACATACATATATATATAAAAATACACACGCATGCATGTATGTATATATTTCCAAAAACTAGGTTAAATTTATATATTAAATATTTATTTATAATATAAATTATATTAATATAAATCTAGACATGTAAAAAATGTCAATATATACTGTATGTGTGTGTATTTATATATACAAATACAGACAGAACACACTCACATATACTAAACAAAAACTTATTTTGGATGCGATTAGGCTAATCGTTTGACAGAACTACTATGTTTAAATGCACACACATCAGAGTAAGGACTTAATCCCATTATGACGTGTACATGTCAAGAGCAAAATACTTCATTCCTGTTTACAAGCAATTTCCATTATTTGCTAAGAATGTTTTTTGTGACACGCCTCAAAATCCCCGTTACTTTGTTTACTGCATTATGTTCGTGTCGCGCAACACAGACATGACCTTATTTCCTCGGCTCCCCAGAAATATGATGATCCCCGCCATTGTTTCTAATGTGCGTATTACTGCAGGTGCGTGTCTCGTCACTCATGTACGTCACGAGCACACGTGTAATTTGGTCAAAGCGGCAATAAAGTGTACATGCCTGTATATTTCGATTCGAACACCACCTGTGTTAATATGAATATGCTTGCTGCAATTATGAGCTTAATCGCATTATTTAGAGCGAAGTATTAAAGTTTTATCACAATCGCATTAAAAGGGTGCATGTAAACACACTGATTGAAAATGTTCAATTTACTATTGCATGTGTTCAAATATTACAGCATGTCATGAATCCAAACTAGAAATAGATGAACTTACTGTAAAGCTTTCCACAACTCCTGGACGCTGCATGTGACGGAAAATCAAGAGCGCCTCACAATAATAGCGGTACAGCGTCTTTTCTATATTTGAGACCTCTTTCCTCGTAAGCAGATTCTCATGGATCCTCAGGAAGTCTGGCTTTGCCACTCTCAAAATCTTCTGGCAATCTTTAATGCAGAGAGTGCCATCGATTCTGTGTTTGGATTAAACGTAGCAAACAAGGCAGGTTATTAAAGAAGATGCGAGGAAACAACAATAACTTTAGTAAAAAAATAAGGGCAATGCAACAAACATAAAAACCCATTAACCTCAAATCACATGTCTTGTCACAATGGGTCTTGAATAGACTATTCCGCAAGGTCTTCAGCATGTTCATGTAACTCTGGCAGCTGGGCCGCAGCTGAGGGTCTCTTTTATGAAAATCCAGCCTTAGCGTCAAGTACTCCAAGAACCTTTTCATGCTCTTGATGTAATTGAGGATGGAGGCTGGACTCATGTTAGTGCTCTTTAGGGCGATCAGAAAGTCCCGGGTCTCTCTGCTTTTTGACAGGAAGTGCAGAGATGGCTCACTCCCAGTGGGCTGCAAGTACCGAAGGAAACGGGACACGTTCTCAACCTTTGAAGAAAGAAATGTCAGCATTAAGATCATGAAAGCGAGAAGACCCACGGATAGTCTGCTTGTTTGCATTTAACACCATGCCAGCTTCTGTGGCTATTTTCATGGCGAGAAAAATTCATAAATTATGTGACCCTGGAGCACAAAAGCAGTCTTAAGTCGCTGGGGTATATTTATAGCAACAGCCAAAAACACACTGCATGGATCAAAATTATTGATTTTTCTTTCATGCCAAAGATCATTAAGATCATGTTCCATGAAGATATTTAGTAAATATTTCAGATCCTAATTTTTGATCAGTAATATGCTAAGAACTTCATTTGGACAACTTTAAAGGCGATTTTCTCAATATTTTGTTTTTGTCGCACCCTCAGATTCCAGGTTTTCAAATAGTTGTATCTCGACCAAATATTGTCCGATCCTAACAAACCATGCATCAATGGAAAGATCATTTATTCAGCTTTAAATCACTGGTTTTGTGGTGTAGAATCACATATTAGTTGTTTTTTTTGCTACAAACTGTATTTGGCTTTAAAATCTCTTCAAAAGACTTAACTGAATAAAAAAAAAAAGTTCTCACGGGCTTAAAATCAGCACAACCTAATAAAACATGCTTCAGAGATAAAGGGGTTTGACAGAGGATCTTCTCCAAGTATATCCTGGAAGGACCTATTCTACAGCGGGTATAAACAATCTGGTCCCATCGTTTTGGGAAATTGTGCCGAGGATAGAAGTGAAAAAAGATCTTACCTCCTGTTGCCAGTTGGGGACCTTCCTTGACACAATCAGGTACCTTTTAAAGCCCACCAGGAGCTTGGACCGGGCAGGGAACTTGTCATAAAGACCCGCCTCTTTCATCTTTATCCTCACAGAAGCAGACATGGCTTGAGGATCTCCCGAGGATTCGGCGGTTGTGGCAGCATCAACAGTGGCCAAGTCATCTTCAGGCTCCAAGACCATTTCAGACTCCTCAGGCTGGTTGATGACGAAGAAACCACGGCGAAGCAGCTCCTTGACCATGGTGGTCCGAGAGCGTCCATCAGGCAGGAACAGACAGAGCTCATCGTAATTCCAGGTCCTGCTCTTCCGGATCCACTCTCTGCTGGAAGCCTTGGCCTTCAGCACCTGCTCCATTCTTTCTTCTGGTGTGCTCTTCTTCATGCACACCCTGGCCAGGTGAACAGAGATGCTCTCCTGTGGCTTGTAGCACTGCAAACAGTGCACAATGTGGCGACCAGCAGGCCTTTGAGAAAACAGAATTACAATGTCATGAAATGTTACTAAAAGAAACAGAACAGCGCCTACTCTATTAGTATTTCTACCTGGAATGGGAAGTGCACAAAATACCAAAATTCATAAATGAACATGCATTTACTAGATAAGCAAAATTACACATTTATTTAGTTGTTTTTATCAAAGGAACAGAAAAAATACTAAGATCAGGTTTTTTTAGTCAGAGTAACGGTGCACGTCGGTGTTAAACATGTTATTCCTGCTGCCGGCAGCGGGCGCTGTGACTGAATATTGGCGTGTAGGTGTGTTCAGGACAGCACCCTCATCAAACCTGTGTGTGTGTGTGTTTGTGCAGATTGAACATTGTTTGTCTGAATTACAGAAACGTCTCGTTTCGTGGCAAAACACCAGACTTCTGTTGACCGCCAAGATAATTATTTGTACACATTTGGATGTTAGATGTAACTTGTGTACCAAGTTTTGCACATGCACTAATTCAGATGCAACAACCACTTATTTTTCGATAACTGTGCCAAAGCAGGACACAGCAGTAACACAAGCCTCACCTCTTCTGATCTTGTTCAATCATTGTCGCAGCAATCATAGCATCTGATGCACGAGAAGAGTTTGTTTCTCGAAGGTAGAGCGCACAGCGGTCTTATTCTTCTTCTTCTTTGTCTTTGTTTGTTTTCCAGCAGTTGTAGGTGCATGAACGCCCTCTTCTGCTCCGGAGAGTGTGTATCAGTTCACAGGTTAACACTTGTGTGAGAGAACAGACTCGGAGCAGAGATCTCACCCCCTGTGTTCAGGTGCCCGTGTGGGCGGGGCTCTCCTGCTGAAGCTCAGCCAATAAGAAGCACCGAAGGCGTGGCCAGAGAAGTCTAATATTAAGCTGTGCATGAGTTTTTCTTTTTTTAAATGGAAATAATACATTCAAACATCTGCTGTAAGATTACGAGAGAGAGAGAAATGAATGCTTTTATTCATCAAGGCTGTCTTAAATTAAGTGAAAGTGACTGTGAAGACATTTCTGATGTTACATAAGATTTCTGTTTAATAAAGTTTTGAGCAATAATAATCAGAAATGATTCCTGAGCAGCAAATCAGCAACTAGAATGATTTCTGAAGGATCATGTGACACTGAAGCTGAATAAATTCACATATATTCACAGAGAAAACGGTTTGTTGAAATTGTAATGTTTTGCAATAATACTGTGTTTTTGATCAAATAAATGCAGCCTTGGTGAGAAATTAAATTAAATCTGAATGACAAATTACAACAGCTTAGTAATGAAATGCACACGTTATTTTATTAAACTCAGTTTATTTTATATAGTTTAACACTTTATTTTAAGGTGAAATCATTACTACATGTATTTACTACAGTAATAGCAATAATTACCAGTTATAATATGTTATACTAATAATTACACTTTAACTATATCATCTTAAGTTAAAGTTTGACCAACTGTTGTACTAAATACTTCATCTCAAGGCTTTTCATGCATTGTATATGTGCATACTTTAGTTTGACTGAAGTCATTTTAGGGTATTTTGCCCCAGGACTGATTTTAAATGACAAACATGTCTTTTGTGAGTTTTCTTGTTGAAATGTATGGCTCTCATGAACACAATACAATGAGCCGTTACCGCAGATCACTGTCGTTCACAGATTACTTTGATTGCTGTAAATCATCTTTTCATGAGGGCTGCAAAGATCAGCTTGAATTCCATTTTCATGAATTTAAACATATGCTTAGTTAAGCTTTAAAGAAATATTCTAAAACACTAACATACTTTAAATTAAACATTAGTGTATTTACTGAAAACATACTTATTTTACTTTTACTTAACGGCCAGGTTTCATAGACAGGGCTTAGTCTAAACCAGGATTAGGCCATAGTTCAATTATGTCATTTTTACAAACGTGCCTTATAAAAAACATTCCTGGGGTGCATCTTGAGACAAAACAAAGGCACTGATATATTTTAAGATCAGTCAGAGCAAGTTTCTTTCAGTTCAAACAGCTCAGATTTACATTTTAGTCTAGGACTAGGCTTAAACCTTGTCTGTGAAACCGGAGGAAAGTATATTTTCTGTTTACTTTGTGTAAGAACAGCAAAATGGGTCAGATTTAATGGGTTTAACGTATAGGAGCTTGTGTAGGCCTCCTGCAGTTGTAATACACAGCTTGCTTTATCGGTGTCTTTGTGATTGAAGTCTGCCCAACAACAGCACTGAGCAGACTTATTATACTCTTCTGACCTAGTGAAGAAAAAAACTTAAAACAATTAACAATTACTTAAAATGATGGTTTGTTTGTTTAACTACATACTGTGTCTTTGTTCTGTAGCAGCTCTCATGAAAAGATGATTTACAGCAATCAAAGTAATCTGTGAACGACAGTGATCTGCGGTAACGGCTCATTGTATTGTGTTCATGAGAGCCATACATTTCAACAAGAAAACTCACAAAAGACATGTTTGTCATTTAAAATCAGTCCTGGGGCAAAATACCCTAAAATGACTTCAGTCAAACTAAAGTATGCACATATACAATGCATGAAAAGCCTTGAGATGAAGTATTTAGTACAACAGTTGGTCAAACTTTAACTTAAGATCATATAGTTAAAGTGTAATTATTAGTATAACATATTATAACTGGTAATTATTGCTATTACTGTAGTAAATACATGTAGTAACGATTTCACCTTAAAATAAAGTGTTAAACTATATAAAATAAACTGAGTATAATAAAATAACGTGTGCATTTCATTACTAAGCTGTTGTAATTTGTCATTCAGATTTAATTTAATTTCTCACCAAGGCTGCATTTATTTGATCAAAAACACAGTCATATTGCAAAACATTACAATTTCAGCAAACTGTTTTCTCTGTGTTTTCAGTGTCACATGATCCTTCAGAAATCATTCTAGTTGCTGATTTGCTGCTCAGGAATCATTTCTGATTATTATTGCTCAAAACTTTATTAAACAGAAATCTTATGTAACATCAGAAATGTCTTCACAGTCACTTTCACTTAATTTAAGGCAGCCTTGATGAATAAAAGCATTCATTTCTCTCTCTCTCGTAATCTTACAGCAGATGTTTGAATGTATTATTTCCATTAAAAAAAGAAAAACTCCTGCACAGCTTAATATTAGACTTCTCTGGCCACGCCTTCGGTGCTTCTTATTGGCTGAGCTTCAGCAGGAGAGCCCCGCCCACACGGGCACCTGAACACAGGGGGTGAGATCTCTGCTCCGAGTCTGTTCTCTCACACAAGTGTTAACCTGTGAACTGATACACACTCTCCGGAGCAGAAGAGGGCGTTCATGCACCTACAACTGCTGGAAAACAAACAAAGACAAAGAAGAAGAAGAATAAGACCGCTGTGCGCTCTACCTTCGAGAAACAAACTCTTCTCGTGCATCAGATGCTATGATTGCTGCGACAATGATTGAACAAGATCAGAAGAGGTGAGGCTTGTGTTACTGCTGTGTCCTGCTTTGTCACAGTTAGCGAAAAATAAGTGGTTGTTGCATCTGAATTAGTGCATGTGCAAAACTTGGTACACAAGTTACATCTAACATCCAAATGTGTACAAATAATTATCTTGGCGGTCAACAGAAGTCTGGTGTTTTGCCACGAAACGAGACGTTTCTGTAATTCAGACAAACAATGTTCAATCTGCACAAACACACACACACACACAGGTTTGATGAGGGTGCTGTCCTGAACACACCTACACGCCAATATTCAGTCACAGCGCCCGCTGCCGGCAGCAGGAATAACATGTTTAACACCGACGTGCACCGTTACTCTGACTAAAAAAACCTGATCTTAGTATTTTTTCTGTTCCTTGGATAAAAACAACTAAATAAATATGTAATTTTGCTTATCTAGTAAATGCATGTTAATTTATGTATTTTGTGCACTTCCCATTCCAGGTAGAAATACTAATAGAGTAGGCGCTGTTCTGTTCCTTTTAGTAACATTTCATGACATTGTAATTCTGTTTTCTCAAAGGCCTGCTGGTCGCCACATTGTGCACTGTTTGCAGTGCTACAAGCCACAGGAGAGCATCTCTGTTCACCTGGCCAGGGTGTGCATGAAGAAGAGCACACCAGAAGAAAGAATGGAGCAGGTGCTGAAGGCCAAGGCTTCCAGCAGAGAGTGGATCCGGAAGAGCAGGACCTGGAATTACGATGAGCTCTGTCTGTTCCTGCCTGATGGACGCTCTCGGACCACCATGGTCAAGGAGCTGCTTCGCCGTGGTTTCTTCGTCATCAACCAGCCTGAGGAGTCTGAAATGGTCTTGGAGCCTGAAGATGACTTGGCCACTGTTGATGCTGCCACAACCGCCGAATCCTCCGGAGATCCTCAAGCCATGTCTGTTTCTGTGAGGATAAAGATGAAAGAGGCGGGTCTTTATGACAAGTTCCCTGCCCGGTCCAAGCTCCTGGTGGGCTTTAAAAGGTACCTGATTGTGTCAAGGAAGGTCCCCAACTGGCAACAGGAGGTAAGATCTTTTTTCACTTCTATCCTCGGCACAATTTCCCAAAACGATGGGACCAGATTGTTTATACCCGCTGTAGAATAGGTCATTCCAGGATATACTTGGAGAAGATCCTCTGTCAAACCCCTTTATCTCTGAAGCATGTTTTATTAGGCTGTGCTGGTTTTAAGCCCGTGAGAACTTTTTTTTTATTCAGTTAAGTCTTTTGAAGAGATTTTTAAGCCAAATACAGTTTGTAGCAAAAAAAACAACTAATATGTGATTCTACACCACAAAACCAGTAATTTAAAGCTGAATAAATGATCTTTCCATTGATGCATGGTTTGTTAGGATCGGACAATATTTGGTCGAGATACAACTATTTGAAAACCTGGAATCTGAGGGTGCGACAAAAACAAAATATTGAGAAAATCGCCTTTAAAGTTGTCCAAATGAAGTTCTTAGCATATTACTGATCAAAAATTAGGATCTGAAATATTTACTAAATATCTTCATGGAACATGATCTTAATGATCTTTGGCATGAAAGAAAAAGCAATCATTTTGATCCATGCAGTGTGTTTTTGGCTGTTGCTATAAATATACCCCAGCGACTTAAGACTGCTTTTGTGCTCCAGGGTCACATAATTTATGAATTTTTCTCGCCATGAAAATAGCCACAGAAGCTGGCATGGTGTTAAATGCAAACAAGCAGACTATCCATGGGTCTTCTCGCTTTCATGATCTTAATGCTGACATTTCTTTCTTCAAAGGTTGAGAACGTGTCCCGTTTCCTTCGGTACTTGCAGCCCACTGGGAGTGAGCCATCTCTGCACTTCCTGTCAAAAAGTAGAGAGACCCGGGACTTTCTTGTCGCCCTAAAGAGCACTAACATGAGTCCAGCCTCCATCCTCAATTACATCAAGAGCATGAAAAGGTTCTTGGAGTACTTGACGCTAAGGCTGGATTTTCATAAAAGAGACCCTCAGCTGCGGCCCAGCTGCCAGAGTTACATGAACATGCTGAAGACCCAGCGGAATAGTCTATTCAAGACCCATTGTGACAAGACATGTGATTTGAGGTTAATGGCTTTTTATGTTTGTTGCATTGCCCTTATTTTTTTACTAAAGTTATTGTTGTTTCCTCGCATCTTCTTTAATAACCTACGTTTAATCCAAACACAGAATCGATGGCACTCTCTGCATTCAAGATTGCCAGAAGATTTTGAGAGTGGCAAAGCCAGACTTCCTGAGGATCCATGAGAATCTGCTTACGAGGAAAGAGGTCTCAAATATAGAAAAGACGCTGTACCGCTATTATTGTGAGGCGCTCTTGATTTTCCGTCACATGCAGCGTCCAGGAGTTGTGGAAAGCTTTACAGTAAGTTCATCTATTTCTAGTTTGGATTCATGACATGCTGTAATATTTGAACACATGCAATAGTAAATTGAACATTTTCAATCAGTGTGTTTACATGCACCCTTTTAATGCGATTGTGATAAAACTTTAATACTTCGCTCTAAATAATGCGATTAAGCTCATAATTGCAGCAAGCATATTCATATTAACACAGGTGGTGTTCGAATCGAAATATACAGGCATGTAAACTTTATTGCCGCTTTGACCAAATTACACGTGTGCTCGTGACGTACATGAGTGACGAGACACGCACCTGCAGTAATACGCACATTAGAAACAATGGCGGGGATCATCATATTTCTGGGGAGCCGAGGAAATAAGGTCATGTCTGTGTTGCGCGACACGAACATAATGCAGTACATCGACGGACGAAAACAAAGTAACGGGGATTTTGAGGCGTGTCACAAAAAACATTCTTAGCAAATAATGGAAATTGCTTGTAAACAGGAATGAAGAATTTTGCTCTTGACATGTACACGTCATAATGGGATTAAGTCCTTACTCTGATGTGTGTGCATTTAAACATAGTAGTTCTGTCAAACGATTAGCCTAATCGCATCCAAAATAAGTTTTTGTTTAGTATATGTGAGTGTGTTCTGTCTGTATTTGTATATATAAATACACACACATACAGTATATATTGACATTTTTTACATGTCTATATTTATATTAATATAATTAAATTATAAATAAATATTTAATATATAAACATAACCTATTTTTTGGAAATATATACATGCATGTGTGTATGTAAATATATATATATATATATATATGTGTGTGTGTGTGTGTGTGTGTGTGTGTGTGTGTGTAAAAAAAAATTATTTTGGATGCGATTAATCGGTTGACCGCTCTAAAACGTAGTCAATGTTGCAGGATGCCGACTGGGTGGCGAGGATTGCTCAAGGTGGCAGGGTGGTGATTGGCGCACGGAAGGAGAAAACTTCAAGTATGAAAATCGCCTTGACACAAGATGAGGAAACTGTAAGTTTTAGTACGATTTAAAGAGTATATTGCATACCCCCCCCCAGTGTTTTACAATCAGTAACTGTTTGGTCTTTTTCCATAGTGCTTTCAGCTGTACTACAAGCAGATCAGGGCTAAGAACATCGGGCTTAAAAAATTCTGCCAGAGTTTTTTTACTACGACGGCCGGCGAGGCTGTTTGCAGCGTCTCAAAAGACATGACGCGCCTGCATGCAATGTACGTACCTTTACAGATCTGTGTGTGTGTGTAAATGGATACACTTTATTATCCCTTGTCAGTCACAGTCAGATCACAGTGAACATTTCATGTCTTATTGCAGGTATAAGCTGCTCCCTCTCAGGAGTCAGGATGTACGGAGGGCTGTTGAGACTGCTGCAAATAAGCTCCCAGCGGATAAACGTGAGGCCGTGAATCTTTACCTGGCCAATAGCACTGATACGAACAGAAAGCCCCAGCCTCAGGATATTGTGGATGCAGCTATGCTGCTGGACTCCTTAAAGGGGTAGGTGTCTTCATCCAACAAGCATATAACACATCGCCAACTATTTGAACAGCTGATTAGCAAGTTGTACTCACTTTTATTATATTTTAAACTAGGGTTGTGTAATTTATCGAAATACAGTTTTGATTTCGGCTTCCAACGATTATGAAAATCCAGTAATCGAGATAAAATGATTATTGTGCCCCAGTCCGCCCCTTTCCAGCGGTGCATTTTCGCTCCTCCATAGAAGCCCAAACTTAACGTCCAAATCAGTATAATCATGTAACGTGATTTTCACAAAACGAGGCGTGATTGATTTATTAACGTTTATTAGATTTGTTCTTGGTTTTTAAAAGTGCGAAAGAGAACACGGACATGTAAAGTAAACTTTTAGCTAATACACTTAAAAACGTGTCAAAATGCGGCGCTTTGCGATTGTAAACCCTCATCAGTTATGCCTTAAGTGTACGTAAACATTTGGGAATGAAAATATGTGCAACTCTTAAAGCGACAGTGGATAATATTCCTTCTGCTGTTAATTAATACAAACCCGATTCCCAAAAAAGTTGGGACACTGTACAAATTGTGAATAAAAACAGAATGCAATGATGTGGAAGTTTCAAATTTCAATATTTTATTCAGAATACAACATAGATGACATATCAAATGTTTAAACTGAGAAAATGTATAATTTTAAGGGAAAAATAAGTTTATTTTAAATTTCATGGCATCAACACATCTTAAAAAAGTTGGGATAAGGCCATGTTTTCCACTGTGTGGCATCCCCTCTTCTTTTTATAACAGTCTGCAAACGTCTGGGGACTGAGGAGACAAGTTGCTCAAGTTTAGGAATAGGAATGTTGTCCCATTCTTGTCTAATACAGGCTTCTAGTTGCTCAACTACCTTAGGTCTTCTTTGTCGCATCTTCCTCTTTATGATGCGCCAAATGTTTTCTATGGGTGAAAGATCTGGACTGCAGGCTGGCCATTTCAGTACCGGATCCTCCTCCTACGCAGCCATGATGTTGTAATTGATGCAGTAAGTGGTCTGGCATTGTCATGTTGGAAAATGCAAGGTCTTCCCTGAAAGAGACAACGTCTGGATGGGAGCATATGTTGTTCTAGAACTTGGATATACCTTTCAGCATTGATGGTGCCTTTCCAGATGTGTAAGCTGCCCATGCCACACGCACTCATGCAACCCCATACCATCAGAGATGCAGGCTTCTGAACTGAGCGCTGATAACAACTTGGGTTGTCCTTGTCCTCTTTATTCCGGATGACATGGCGTCCCAATTTTCCAAAAAGAACTTCAAATTTTGATTCGTCTGACCACAGAACAGTTTTCCACTTTGCCACAGTCCATTTTAAATAAGCCTTGGGCCAGAGAAAACGCCTGCGCTTCTGGATCATGTTTAGATATGGCTTCTTTTTTGACCTATAGAGTTTTAGCCGGCAACGGCAAATGGCACGGTGGATTGTGTTCACCGACAATGTTTTCTGGATGTATTCCTGAGCCCATGTTGTGATTTCCATTACAGTAGCATTCCTGTATGTGATGCAGTGGCGTCTAAGGGCCCGAAGATCACGGGCATCCAGTATGGTTTTCCGGCCTTGACCCTTACGCACAGAGATTGTTCCAGATTCTCTGAATCTTTGGATGATATTATGCACTGTAGATGATGATAACTTCAAACTCTTTGCAATTTTTCTCTGAGAAACTCCTTTCTGATATTGCTCCACAATTTTTCGCCGCAGCATTGGGGGAATTGGTGATCCTCTTGCCATCTTGACTTCTGAGAGACACTGCCACTCTGAGAGGCTCTTTTTATACCCAATCATGTTGCCAATTGACCTAATAAGTTGCAAATTGGTCCTCCAGCTGTTCCTTATATGTACATTTAACTTTTCCGGCCTCTTATCGCTACCTGTCCCAACTTTTTTGGAATATGTAGCTCTCATGAAATCCAAAATGAGCCAATATTTGGCATGACATTTCAAAATGTCTCACTTTCAACATTTGATATGTTATCTATATTCTATTGTGAATAAAATATAAGTTTATGAGATTTGTAAATTATTGCATTCCTTTTTTTATTCGTAATTTGTACAGTGTCCCAACTTTTTTGGAATCGGTTTGTATTAATATTAATTAAACAACAAAAGGCCGAAGGTGTTTTGTAGCTTTAATTTAATTCTTACAGTGAAGACTGTGCTGTTTTATTTTACATTTGATCATTCAATTTCTGTAGGCTGTTAGCTGAATACTTAACTTGCATTAAAAACTTTTTTTCAATAATTTGAGGACTTTGTTACTTATTAGCCTAGTATTCTGCTGTGCTATTGAAATTGTGAAATTTCACTGGTATCTAAAATGTAGATCTCATAGCAACCTTATTTAGAGAAGATGTATGTATCGCTATCTTTAAATTAATCACTCGTATAAAGTTTTGGTCATATGACCCACTAATAATTGTGATTACAATATTATTACAACATTGTGATTACAACATAATCGAGCAGCCCTATTTTAAGCATTGTTCTCTTCACTTACACAGCACTTCTTCGGATGATGACACCTCCTTGGCTGAACTGAGTACTGCTGGAACCAGCACACACACTTCACAGAAAGACTTCTCTGCCTTTCTGGACAAATTTCCGGTTTCACTGGAGGGCCAGCCACCAACCAAAAAGCGGCGGGTCGAATCAGGGTTTCCTGAAGACCGTGTCTTTTATGAGAAGTGGAGAACTGTCCAGTTTACCCAGAGAGAGGAATATCTGCTGTGTGAGTCTTCAATACATTAATACAGCACTGAATCAGTGATCGACACAAAATAGGCCATTAATTCATTGTGACAAGTGAATTGCATGAGCAAAGTTATTTCATTCTTTCTTTCAGCACACTTCACACACCGCAAGCCATCTGCCTCAAAGGTGGCAATGCTGATTGCACAGGAAGGTTGGAAGGCCAACTGTCCAAAGCCAGAAGAAATCGAACGGCTGTGGAAACCAGCGCCCACAGGCACCATTGAGGCAGATGAGGTTATAATAAAATGTGTGTCTGAGCAAGCCTGGACAGGCCTGGCCATCAAGGACTTTGGTGCTGAGGAGGGTCTAGGTAAGAAACCTTTTCATTTTCCTTGTAAATCGAGAAAAAACCACTACTTAAATATACATTTCAGCCACCGTTAGCTGCACCAAGAACTAAAATGTGACCCTGGACCACAAAACCTGTCATAAGGGTCCATTTTTTAAAAATTGAGTTGTATACATCATCTGAAAGCTGAATAAATTAGCTTTCCATTGATGTATGTATGTAGATGCAAAAAAATCTAAATATTGAGAAAATCGCCTTTAAATTTGTCCAAACGAAGTCCTGAACAATGCATATTGCTAATCAAAAATGAAGTTTTTATATATTTACGGTAGGAAATTTACAAAATATCTTCATGGAACATGATCTTTGGCATGAAAGAAAAATTGATCATTTTGACCTATACAATGTATTTTTGGCTATTGCTACAAATATACCAGTGCTATTTATGACTGGTTTTGTGGTCCAGGGTCACACATACTGAATAGTTTGCCTGTGCATGTATTGTGTATTCAGTTTTCCTTCTGATCTTCTAATTTAATGTTCTCTTGATTATAGGAGTGGTTGCAACCCGACCGTTTTGTAAAGGCGACATTGTGTGCGATTACCACGGAAAGGTAATCAGAGCAGCCGAAGGGATGACCATGATGGAGGGACTTCATGACGATGCCAGGTACCTGTTCTTCTTCTTCAAAGCCGGACAGAGAGACCTGTGCATCGATGCAAAGACTGGCTGCGACTGCCACCCCGATGCAGACACCGTTGGCAGAAGAATTAAATGTTGTTCTAAGAGGCCCAACCTGGAGCCCCTTCACTGTGTGATGAAGGTAAATGGAGAGGACAAGGATGTCATCCTCTTCAAGGCGCTGCAGGACATCAGCATCGACACACAATTAAAATTTTACTCTGGAGTAATAAGAAAGTCTTTCCTTGGCCTGGACCTGGACTGGCTGGATGAGTAGGCCGGGTCCACAGCTCCAGTAGCTGCTTCTCCATTGGCTGGCCAGAGTGAGCCAGTGCTTTCAATGGGCTGGTGGGGCAAATAGCCTTGGACCAGTAGCACCAAGCCCAAAATCAGGCTGCGTTTCTACTGTTGATCAAAATGTCCTCAACATGCAACAGCATGCAACCTCATTATCTCACCAACAAGACGTTTTCTCACATTGGAAACTAGCAAGATTGCAAAACATGATGAAAAAACTGTTTGCCTTTTTTTATGCTATTTTTTACTTATAGCATTAAAACCCAAGCAACAATGTTTTACAATAAAAACAATGATACAATGATGATTCATTTGTGCCAGGACTGCTCTTTAATCATGCAGAAATTAAGTGGTATTTACTGTTATTTCTCAAAAGAAAGAGGACACATACTTATTAATTTGTTTCTGTTTATTTGTAATCACACAAAAAAGACTGGGGCCAAAAGCATGCGCATTAAAAACATTATTGCTATATTTTCATGTGTACATCACATTTCTTTATAACTTTTATTACTCCACCAAATTAGATGATCTGAGGATCTTTGAAATGCACTCTCCAGTCCCAAAATAGTGTTATTTCATTTAATAATTACTTTGTCAAACTTTGAGTGATACATTTGGAATAAGACAAAAAGAAATTAAATCAGTGAATTTAGAAAAATCTGCATTTCATTTGACAACAGTTACAGAGAGTATAATTCAGAATATTATAAAAGATTTCAAAAATTCTAATGCCAAAGATATAGATGGTTTAGACTGTAATTTAGAAAAAATAATAGTGATATATTTTTAGCACCAATTACTCATTTTGTGAATTTATCAATTACACAAACTACATTCGCAAGTTGTTGGAAAACAGGGTTAGTTACCCCAGTCTTTAAGACAGGTCATCCAACTAATGTGGTAAATTGTAGACCGATTTAAATTCTATCAGTAATGTCTAAAATAGTAGAAAAAGTAGTAACTGTAGAGATACATAATTTATTGTGTCCTATGCAGTTTGGGTTTCGTGAACAGTATTTGACAGAAACTGCTGTATGTTATTTTATTGAGCAAATTCGGTCAAAATTAGATAAGGGTGGGGTTGTGGGTGTGTTCCTTGATTTACAAAAGGCATTCGATACACTAAATCACAATATTTTATCTAAATTATCACATTTTCATTTTTCAGAAGATACAATAAAATGGATCGAGTCTTATCTTACTTCAAGGAAACAGTGTACCCGGATTAATACATACATATCCTCTTTACGAGATTGTCCCACAGGGGTTCCTCAGGGGTCAACCCTAGGGCCATTACTCTTTAGTTTGTATTTGAATGATCTTCCAGATGTTTGTCCTGATGTGCATATTCAAATGTACGCAGATGACACTGTGATTTATGTACATGACAAAACAAAAGAAAAGGTGGCACAAAAATTATCTATTGCAATGACAAACATTTTAGATTGGTTTACTCAGTACTGCTTAACATTAAATGTTCGTAAAAGTGCATGTATGTATTTTCGAATTAAAAAGGAGGAGGTCCAACCAGCTATATTAGTTAATGGTGAAAAATTACAAATTGTACCAGATTTTAAGTATCTTGGAGTTATTTTAGCTTCTCATTTAACATTTGAAAAGCATGTTCGAAAAATAGTTTGCAGTGTCACCTCAACTTAGACATTTTTAATTTATACGGAGTCAACTTTCAATAGAAGCTTCAAGAGTTTTTTTTAATTCATTTCTCTTATTGTATTATTTAATGGTCGCAAGCAGGAAAATCTACTCTTAGACCTTTATATACTTTTTAAAAAAAAAAAAGTAAATTAGCACTAGGTACCAGATTAACACCTATAGTTTTTGGAGGTATCTGTAAGTGTTTTCTAATTTTGTTCAGAAAACTTTCAATTTTTTTTCAAACATTTCATTTCAGTTTTTTTATGCTGTCCTTCAGAATACAATTCATTTGCGAAATATGCTTAAACTGCCCTTCCACTGTGAGGACAGTGGTTTTTAACCTCTTTTGGGGGTTAGCGCCCACTAACCATTATTGACATTTGACATTCGGTCTTGCATTTGGTCACATCTGCTTGAAAGGGCTGCACTACCCAGAAAAAAAACATTACGTTTCAGAAGGTCCCTCAAGCAGATCTCCATGTCGGCCTTAACCATCCTCAAGTGGTCGGAGTCCTGCCCACCTGTAACACCTATGTATAATAGACAAACCATGTAATAAACTGGTTAACTGTTAACCTGACAGGAAGAATTTTGCCTTACAAATTAATTAAATGGTTTAAAAATTGATTCAAGTATTTTTTTAATTAGTTTCAATTTTAAATTTAATTGAAATTTATACCACCACCATGGTGACTTCAAACAGACCATATGTAACAAATGGTTTATAATAATTGGACATAAGGCAAAGCATACCTTATGCTGTCTGGATTTTTCAGCTGGGCAGCCTCCTCCAGGAACTCAACTATGCTGTCAAACAGCTCACAAAAACAAGCAAGGCAGTTACCTTTTTGGAGCCAGTCTGTCTGAAAAAGACATTCAAAAGTCTCGTAATTTTCCTGACACAGCTGTCAGAACAGTAGAACAGTCTGTCATTGAGGGCATGGGCTTTTATTTTGTTAATTGCGTTGACTGCGACATTGAAAAACTCGTGGATAACTAGACTGATGCATTTATATATTCATATTTAGTCATTTAGCAGACGCTTTTATCCAAAGCAACTTACAAATGAGGACAACAGAAGCAATCAATTGTAGTATTAAAACAACTAAAAACAGAAACTATAAAGCTAAAACTTTATAAATACTACATAAACAGATTTTAAAAAGAAAGAAATTACATAAAAACGACAAATGCATACAACAAAATTTCAAAACTTAACATTTAAGTGAAAAACAAAAATAAAGCTAAAAACAATTCAAAATATTAATGAACAAAAGGTATAAGAGTATAATAATGATTCTAACATAACACTAAGGCCCCGTCCACACGAAGACGGGTTTCTCTGTATACGCATACATTTTTTACCGTATAGGCGTTTCGTCCACACGAAACCGGCGTTTTCGAAGAGTGAAACCGATCATTTTTGAAACCGGGTCCCAGGGTGGATAAATTTGAAAACGCCGTTTTCATGTTTTCGTGTGGACGGCGAATCCGTATATTTTCTGAAACGATGACGTCATCAGCCCACGTCTCGCCCCTAATCATTTTTGAGGAATCCAGGCTGAAAATTGATGATGTTTTTACATGTATTAAGAGGTATACTTTAGATATAGTTAACTTTAGATACAATTCAGTCATACAATTTTTTTTATTTATTTCCTTTGTGTGACCTACTTACATGAAAGTACCCCAAACATTTCATCACATGTTTATTTAGGGTCCAGGGAGATTGAAGCACAAACATTTTTCTGAGGTGGCGGTACATTATTGTGCTATATGTGTGACTATATGGAGAGACTACTGAGATGATATTATCGAGTATGTCACTGACTTTGCAAAAAACAAACAAAAATACGTTTAAAAGCATTAATTCATTGCGTGATGAAGACTATATATCCCTATAATTCAAGTAATTAAAGAAAAAAAAATATATCCCTGTATGAGTTTTTATTTTTTATACATGCAAATTTCAGATACATGTATTTGAAATACAAAATATTATTTTGTATTTTAAAGCCTTTGTAAAAAATCTAATGTAATTTGTATTTAAATACTTTTAAGATGAGTATTTTTGTATTTTCAAAATACTTTGTGCCAGTCAACCTCTTTATCAGGATGCTGATTTAGTTTAGACAAATGTGTTTAAAGCATTACTGTATGTTAGGGCTTGGCGATATGACAAAACTTTATTTATCATATCCAGCGATGATATATAGTGTGAATCGATTCAACTTTTTCTAACTCGTTTACATAGATTGGCCTATGCCTATCAGAGTGAACAAATATATACAACCGAATTGCTGAAGTGTTGGATGAAATCCACTCTGAATTTGGGCTGTCACACAAGCGCATTGTGGCCAAAGTGACTGATAACGGCTCTAATTTTGTAAAAGCCATTAAAGAGTTTAGCATCACTGTAGAACAGCAAGATGAGGAAGATGGCAATGAGGATCTGTCTTTTGTACACATTGATTCATCACTTCCAGAGGAGAATGCGAATGGAATTGTTTTGCCAACCCACTTGAGGTGTGCATGACACACATTGAGTTTAGCCACCACAGATGCAAAGAAAGCCATGAGAGACAATCTTAGTCTCCCTCGTCTCAACAATGCCACAATGGGTAAATGTTCTGCCTTGTGGAATGCATCAGGCAGACCAAAGAGTGCCGAGAAGCATGCAGTGAATGATGGTAGGCTTCACTATTTCCTTCCAGGTGCTCACCCTAACCCCTAGATACGCCACAGTCTGAGCGCCTGGACCATGTTTAAGGGACTGTTCACCGTGAATGAATCCCTTGTGGGGGAGAGTAGGAAACCGTTGCTCTTGCTCGGCTTAACCCTCAGACCCGTCTTTTTGTGTAACGCCTCCAGGATACCCAGGTTGTGGGTTATCCCTTGCCATGAGTCGCTGACCAGAACCAGATCGTTGCCGAAGGCCAGCGTTGTGACCCTTGTGCCCGGCACACTCAGGTCCTTTCCAAGTCGTTCGAGGCCATGGATGAGGGGGTCCATGGCTAGGTTGAAAAGCAGCGGAGACATAGAATCGCCTTGCTTAACACCTACTCTCATGTTGATCTCAGGAGCCAGCCGATCCCCAATCTCTACACGGGTCACACAGTCCTGGTAGGAGCCCCGGATTAACTTCACCACGTGGGGGTTCACTTCCATCTCCCGCAGAACACACAAGAAGTGCTCATGGAAGACCGAGTCAAATGCCCTCGCAAAGTCCAGAAATACCACTGCGAACGGGTTGCGCTCTTCTTTGCAGTGCTCAAATAGGTTTTGCAGAACCTTGAGGTTTTCTGAGCACCTGGGACTGGTCCGAAAACCCCTTTATCTAGGATGAAAAGGGCAAATATACACCGATACTTGTTAAGACCCTGGAGAAGAGCCTTGAGACCATCGAACCGATGGGGAACAGTCTCAATTACCAATCTCTTAAAATTGTAAAATTGTAAATACCAATCTGTTAAAATTGAACCTATCATCTTCAGGAATGCTGAACTGGATTACCTGGAGGAGTACACCAAAATCTTGAAGCCCCTTGCAGTCGCCATTGATCGATTACTGGGCCAGTCATCCTGCTATTATGCTGAGCTTCTTCAAGTCAATGAAGCAATCCTAGCAAGTGTAACCCACCCATTCTTCAAAATGCACTGGCTACCCCAACAATTGTCAGGGGGAAAAAAATAATCCATGAACTAATGATCCAGTCGGCAGCAAACCTTGTCAGAGAAAGTGAGTCAAGTTCAACAACTGCTGATGGTGAAGTGGAAGACTCTTTTGTCTTTACCGATGGGTAAAGTCAAAACTGTTTGTGAGGTTGAACACAATCGTCCCCTCTTCAGCTCCTGTAGAACTCTTGTTTTCATTTGTGGGTTTAATCAATAGGCCACACAGACGACGCCTTAAACCCAATCTTTTTGAAAAGCTGGTGGTGCTAAAGGGTATCGAATAGATGGATGTCTGAAACACACAGGTACACCACCTGGAGGGGTACACCATCAGTTATATAACTGACTTTGACTTTGTGTTATTGAGTTCTTGTTACTGAGTTGAAGTCATGATGATGATAATATTCCATACACTTATTCGTGCTTTATTATACCTATTCATTCTCTATTATTGTTTTCTCTTATCCTCAATTAGGTTTAATTAGCAATTAAGTGATTTTTACCTTTCTTATGTACAGATTTTTATTCCAAATGGTAAATATTTATATAAATGATATAAAAAATTCAGTATTCCATTGCTTCTTGTCCACATATCCACAGATACCCACATGAAAAAAATACTATAGTAAAGTGTATCCTGTATATATTACAGTATTTACAACACTTTGTTAATGAATGCTACAGCATACTGTAGTATTAACTATACTGAACTGATAAACTGTAATAAATACTGTAGTATACTTTAGTTTTTACTACAGTAAACTGTAGTGTTTTGTATAGTTGTGGAAAACTTAGTATAGTATTGGATAAAGTAATTTGCTTAAGTTACTATAGTATTTACTATAAATTACTATAATATTTTTTTCTCATAAAAAAGTTGTTCTAGCATGTATTCACCACTAGGAGTCTCTATAACACAAAAGAATGGGTTTTTAAACAGTGCTATAAACATTTGGGCTAATTAAATAACATAACTGTCACGAATCCTGTCTATGCACTTCCGTTCGCTCACCACCAGAGATCACCCGCTAAATACTATGCACTCTTGCACCACACTAACTGTTGCACTTCACCCCGGACTACAGTTCCCATCATCCATTGCACTGATTACACATACACAGCTGAATGCACTGAGTACACACACACACAGCTGAATTCAATCAGACATGCTACATAAACCATGGACGTCCTCTTTCACACTGCCGAGTATTGTTAGCTTTATCGCTGTCTTTGCGTAGCAACTTTGTCACTAACTTTGAAAATTAGCAAAATAATACATCAAATCATAACATTTGTAAATACCTTGTCAAGGTTGTCAACTCTGCCTTTGCAGTGATTGTAATCCAAGATGACCTCTGGCTTCTTGTCCTCCCTGTCACTAATTTTGGCATCCTTGTGATTTTTACCCCTTTTGGGGCAGTATGACACAAGACTGTGTGTCTCAGTAAATGCAAAAAGAGAAGAAAACACAGCTCTGTCTCTCATTGTCAGAAGAGCAGGTGGGAGTTCAGGTTTGTTTTTGGGAACTGTGCCAACCATGGTCAACTTCCATTTCAGGAGCTCCTGGCCAAGGGCATAAGAAGTGAAGAAATTATCACACGTAACTGTGTGTCCTTGGAGTCCGGCGGTCAAATCCAGGAGCACACGCATGCCCTGATTTCTCTCTGGCTGTCCATCTCGAGGCTTGCCAGTGTAAATTTGCATGTTCCATGCATAGCTCGTCCTGGCATCAGATGCTACCCAGATTTTTATTCCATATTTCGCCGGCTTACTAGGCATGTACTGCTTGAACAAGCATCGACCTCGATATGGCACCAGGCACTCATCCACCATTATGTTTGGACCAGGGTTGAACACCAGTGGGAGACGCTCAACCCATAAATTCCACAGATTCCGAATTGGTGCCAGCTTCTCACTTTCACGCCGAGCAGATCTTGTGTCCTTGTCATCGAATTGGATGACTCTTGAAAAAATTTGAAATCTTCTCAGCACAAAAAATTGCACGCCCAGTTTCAGCCTCCCACAAACTTGACAGTGCCTCATTGTTGGAGCGATAAACTCCTGCAAGAAAGAGTAGACCAATATATGCTTCCATATCTGTCCAATCCACATCCCCCCAGTCAGCATCATATACACGCTTTCCTTCAACATTTGTCATCTCCACCAAGATGCTTCGGATGCTTGATGGAAAAAATAATAAAAAAGTTGACTTTATGTCCTCTACACGAGAACATGCATACCTTGTTGGTCCAGGTGTCAGCTTTGTAACTTGTGCAGCTGGATATCTCCCTGGCCCCTGTGAAGTTGGAGTAGTAGACCAGGTTATTTGCCCAATTTTAGAACTGAAGGTTTGGTCTGCATCTGCCTCCTCACAGTCCTCCTCCGATTCATGGTACTCTTCTTCCAACCCTGTGTTGTCTTCAGAGGGATTGCAGTCCTCTGGGGTCTTCCAAGCCTTCTTCATTTTCACTGGAATCCAGCACGTAGTCCAGGGTCTCGAGGAGAGTGTACCTCTTTGCCATGCTGTCAGCACAGAATGAACTGTGTGCTGATATAGTGATACATATCCTTTGCTAGTCGTTTCCGTGGTGATTCACCCCTTGCCACTCGCTCGTCATCCTCTTGGGCAGCTTTCTGCTTTCTCCATGTGCGCTGCCTGGGCTGAGTAGAGGGACAAGTTTGTGGTGGCAGGTTAACAGGCAGCTGGAACTGGGGAGGGGGCATAAACTGGGTAGACTGAGGCATTGGTAGAGCTGGTGGGTAGCTGGGAAAGGGTGCCCTTAAAAATTCCTTCTGTAAAAACTTTTGACTCTGTCAAAAAAATTAAACAAGAATTTTGAAACCGACTCTTCATCCAGTGTTTAGATTTTTGTACTTGGAAAAGTATGCAGATTAGTGCATATTTAAATAAATAATGCATCATTTGCATATTTAAACCTAACATTTTAGAAAACTTGTAATACAAAAAATGTTTGCAATTATCAATGTAATCAATCAACTAGGTATGGCGATTTTACCCTATTCACCTTCAGTGTCTCGCCTTGAAGTATATTTCATTTAAAATGCCCAAGAGTCTCCAGCGTTATTTTTAATATCACAAACAGGAAAGAACTTGAATAATACAATCATAAGAATAACTATATACAACTATATTACACAAGATTAATGTTTTAAAATGTTTAATGTACAGTTATTAGATGCAAGTATACATAAAGTATGACATTTCTTGTGAAATAAAAGCAAATTACGTTAGGCGGAGCTGCTCTGTTAAGAATGTACGCACTTCTGGTCCTGTGGTTGTGGTCCTGAAACTGCTGATGCTGCGGGTCTGCAGCTGGATTCTATTGGGAATGTGCGCTTCATGAAGAGACTATATAAACTAAGATCCAAACACAACCTTTTGATTACGAGTCCGACTCTCTAACCATTAGGCCACGACTTCCCCGCAATTGAGACAAAACACCATTGTCTCAAGGTCCATCATTACCAATAGAGTTCAATGGAACTAACAGTACTAATACTAATAATAGTAATAAAGAATGGAATGTATATAAACAATTATAATTTTCATAAATGTACCATTCTTCTTCTTCTTAATATTTATATTAGCATATCCCATTCTTATTATTATTGTATTTATCAATAGGCAATGTAACCACAATGTCGTATGCACGTAATTCCATTACCATCCCATTACGAACACACAACGTCGTCAGTACGTCTTCGTGACTTACTGACACCGTAACTGCAACGTTGTATGCACGCAATTTCATTACCATAATTTTTGTATGTTTTTATGAATGCACTACTACACAGCACAAGCGTTTTCAACAAGATAACCCAAAGGGGGCAATTTCTGCCATGCCAAATAGTATATTTATATATGGTTTGCGAATATTAATAACAAATAATCTATGGGATGTGCAGGTTTTGCAATGACACATAACTTGAAACTATTTCTACATCTATTTCTTCAATTGTCCATATTCTGACTTGGTGAAAAGAAACACATTTTATCTTTAAGGAACGTTCAATCTTGTTTCTGAAGTTTATTAACACTTTTTAAATAGCATTATGGTAATCAGAGAGCATATAAAGAACATATTAAACATCTCAGTAGTTCAAACGCCATAATAAACTACCTTTATACAGCCCTATTAATACATTCACATTAATTACATCCATAGGAATGTAGAACTGAAACAACAATGGAGGACAAAATCATCTTTGCTGTACGTGGATACCCGGAGCTGTATGATTCATCTTCGTACTTTTACAGAAACAGGAATAAAAAGGATCTTGCTTGGAAGAAAGTGAGTGAGGAGGTCGGACAATCTGGTAAGTTGTAAAAAACGCTCTTTACTTAATTTGAGCTATATATACACATATTGAGACTACAAGCTAGCTAAAGCCGGCAAATTGAGCTTATTCACCGTATTTTACAACTACTTTCCCACTGAAGAGTTGATGCGTTTTTTTCAGAGGAAGTGTGCAGAAAGAAGTGGAAGAGTCTGAGGAACACATATTTAAAGGAGAGGAGAAAGGAGACGGAGAAGAGGAGCAGGGTCAGGGAAAAAATGGAAGTACTCTGCGGTCCTGTCTTTCCTCGAACCCTTCGTCTCCCAAAGGGAGACAAGCGGGAATATGGAGAGGGGGGGATGAGGAGAATCAGGGTACGACCACCCCGAGGACCAAGGCGAGATAGAAGCTGCAGCAGCAGGGCAGTCAGAGACAGGAGGTGTGTTGACAAGTGAAGCAACACAACAGGGCATATATGTTGTTGTTTTTTAATGATGAAAAGTCTAAATTAATTTCTCTCAGGCTGGTGTAATGTTGTATTAATTTTTAATATTGTCATGACAGAGCCGACTGGTTCTTTTGATGGCAGTGAGCCTGGGTCCCCTCTGCCAGACCCTGCTTCTGCTTCCCCTGCTGGCCCTTCAACATCTGCTGCTGTACCCACAGGTGTGTACAGGCAATAATGACCATGTTTACATGCATATTATATTTACAGTAAGCACTCAGCCTCACACAACACTGACGGTTTCTGAATGAGTTTCATCCTTTTCTGCCTTCTCATTGAACAAAATGTGTTATCATTTGATACAGCGCCACCAAGAAGAAGAGCTCAGAGAAGGCCTAGAGAGCAGCCATCGGAGGTGGAGCGGCAGCTCCTAGAAGCACTCCGGACCCGTCCTGTAGCTCCAGCGCCGCCTCCACGCTCAGAGGATGAGCTCTTCCTCTTGAGTCTGGTCCCTTCCCTGCAGAGGTCGCCGCTTCAGACGAACAGCAGCAAGGAGAACTAAGGAAAAAGTTCCCTTGTAGTTGTGGAACTGGGATCCGGTGTTGGGGGTGCCTTTATCAGGACAGGCTTGCCGTCCAGTGCTCCACAGCAGAGCGGGAAGTTCCACCCCTCCTCGAAACCCTCTGCAATGGACCTCCATTCATCTGTGTTCATCAGTTAGTTGCCTTTTCATTAAATTGATAACTGTGTGTTCAGAAGAGTGAGAAGACTATGTCTGTGGAGGTTCTCAGTCATTAATTACTTGTAATTACACAGAATATTAAATGATTTACTGACCGGAGACAGATGGACAGGTGCTCTGCAGGTGGAATAGAGTTGGTGTAGAATTGGAATAGTAGTTAGTGTCCTGGAGGGAAATCCTTCCACCGACACGGGACCGGCTCAGTCAGAAGTACCGCTGAAAGCGGCCGTCATCCAGGCGCAGCTCCTGGAGCAGTTGCTGAAACTCACCGAGCTGGGTGCGCCTCTGAAGGATCTGATGGACCCAGACACGGCGCCGAACGAGTCTACGCCGTTTTTCAGCCTTCCATAGCACATAAAGCACAGCTACCCTCTCAACAAAATCAATGTCAGCCATTTCGCAAAGAGACTGGAGCTGCAAAATGTTCAAGCGTCCAACTACATACGATTTATTCACGTAAGTCGCGTCTGGTGTGAACGCACTGACATAAACACCGTCTCTCACTGTTGTTTTCACTAATTTCAGGTACGTTTAGTCTCTAAAATTACACAAATAGTACATACAAGTGTTCCTGACACTTTCTTTCATGTAAATGACATGCTTCCGTTGAATATTTACTTTATAGAAATGGTTTAGTGTCTTCGGGAAAAGTCCGTTAGCATCTCAACCGTGAGGCTAACTATAAGAGCTGACGTAACTATAGACTTGAGCGCTTGTTTCTGAAAGTTTGGGCTTTTAATGTCATCTTATGTGTAGATGAGCGTTTTTTATATAAAGGTTTTGCTTTCAATTTGTCAAAGGATGAATGGAAGTAAGCTAATTAATTTAACCTAAAAGTATGTACTGTACAGTTAATCGGATAAATCACTTACACAGAGCGTGAAAATGTGCTGACACTTAAAACAGGTTTTGATCCTTAAACACATATTAATACTTGTTCTGTGATTTCAGAAGCGTCAGAAAAAACCCTCTACGACACAGAAGTTCCTGATTTAAACAATTCTGAAGGGAGCTGCTAACAGAAACAGAAAACACTGGTGATCTGAGAAAGCTAAAATAACTTTATATGCATCTTTCACAACATATTTAGCCTTTATCACCATGCATCTGTGATTTTCTTTTGCAAAATTGTGTGTGTGTTTGCTTGTTAGTAATATCTGTTATTAAATTGTATATTCTGTAAATTATTATTTTTCTTTTCTGTATGTCACCTCTGCTATAGTTTATATATATTAAACCTGGCATTGTATAATAAATATTGTTGGCTCTGTGACAGATTGTTTATGAGATTCTTCCACACTGATGGCCGAGCTCTAGAGTTGGAGGGTATCTCCTGTCGAAGAACATCTCTAGACATTATGAAGCATATGACTAGTAAGTAATACCTCAAACATACACTGCCTAAAGTTTAAGGATCAGATTTGTCATGTATTTGAAAGAAGTCTTTAGTAAAACAGTAATATTGTAAAATTACCATTGTTGAATAACTTTTCTATTTCAGTATGTTTTAAAAAGTTATCAAAGCTTAATCGTCAGCATCATTATGCCTGTCTTCAGTGTCACATGATCCTTCAGAAATCATGCTTAGTGAAAACAAGAATAAATTACATTTTACAATATATTCACATAGAAAACAGTTATTTTAAAGGGGTCATAAGATGCTTTTTTAAAGAGTCACGTGACAGACACAGTGATGAAGCTCATGTGTTTGCACACAAGCTGCAATTGTGTGACCGTTTCGCCCTCTCTCACACACGTGAGCCCACACACACACACTCACACACAAAAAGTGTGTGGTGCGCAGTCTTGATCACATTGCAGCACTCCGAGGATCCGGGTCGGGTCCCAATCTATTACTTCGGGTCCTGGGTCTGTTTAACATTGTGTGTAATACTCGAGTCGATCGGAGAATACCGCACCCGACAGTGATCAGTGTCAGTCAGGACTTTGCGTGTGTTTTGTAACTTGCAAAATTAGGATGAGAAAAGTGTGAGCGGGAAATAAAAAAACGAGGCCTCCAGAAGCAGAGCGTGGGCGGAGTTAATGTTAGTACTGCAAGCGGACAGTGATCATGGATTCCTTCATGAGTGATGTGAAATAAAAAAAAATCGCAGTCAGAGAAAAACACTAGTTTTTTTCGGAACTTGTTTATTGACTTGTTTAATAGCAGATTGCTGTGCAATATGTGGCGATTGGGTCAATCGGGTCTGTGTCTTCCCAGCCGGGTTCGGGTCCAACTTTCGAATAATGGTCGGGTCCGCGTAGTACATTTAAGGCATTTCTCGGGTCTGCACGGGTTCGGGTCCCACTTTCAAATAAAATATGGGTCTCTTTGTGTTCGGGTAAGAATTTTTGGACCCGTGAAGACCTCTACTCCACACACTATAGGAACAAAACAAAACAAAAAATCTATGATTTTTATTGCTATTTTTGTGGCCTCTCACAGTTTAAAAATCTGATAAGATTTTTTTTTAGTGTGGGGCAGCCTTAATTGACTCACCTGATTCCTCCTTCCAGCCGGGTGAGAAGGCACAACTTCTTGTTTATAGGCCCAGGTTTCACTCCCTGATGGGAAAAACACAATAATATATAAGAGACAAGAAAATTAAAAAGAAATAACAAAAAAACTGAACTAGTCAGGCAAAGTAACATATTACCTATGACTGCCCTTGTCAAAATGAGGGCAAACAAATTGCATTTAATAATACATTTACATCCTTATAAGGTTCCTGATCATTACAAGTAGAAATGTGGCATTGACAAAACATGCTTCCAATATTGTCTATATGTTACCATAACTAATGACAGGAGTCGCGTCTCAACACTCACAGCTGTTCTGGGCTTATGCCACTGTTGCTCTGATTAGGCAGATTATGTTAGCATTAGCTAGCTAGTGACATTGTACAGGATTTCCGCTCCGCTAGCTTTCCATAATGTAAGAGGAAGCATATAACTTGAACATTTTGGTGGCTGGAGTTTTAGATGTTAGCGAGCATATCCAATGGACATCGGTTATTCACATCTTTGGTAGCTCCTGAAGGCTTCATGTATAAAACAGCACCATGACAGCATAGAGTGTACAAAACCGGAAGCGATCTACTATGGTTTGCGGAACGCGGGCGCATTTACCCAATTGTCATGTTCACAATATATTGCAGAAGATCTCAACATTGTCTCTCAAGGTCCACTTACATGCAGAGTTTTGCTCCAACCTAGTGCAGTGCACATGAACAAACTAATCAAGTTCTTCAGTTTTTCTAAATATAAAGTCACAAACAGGTGAGCGTGATCAGGTGTGGACCTAAACTCTGGGTGGGAATCACTCAGGTCCCTTGCTCAGTAGTCAGTGGTTAAGGGCTGTCTTTAGTTTGCTCCCTAAAAAAGCTGTGAAAACCAGGAAGCATCGATGCTCACTATGTTCCCTTACAGGAAGTTCTGAAGCTCAAAACAAAATGACACGTGATAGATTTTAAAACACAAACCAATATTATATTTCAGCATAAACATACATCACTAGACAGGTAATGTCTAAGTATTTATCATAATGTGCTGAAAATAGCATTAAAAAAATATATCAGTTTTACTGTTGTGCATAAATGTCAGTAGTAATGTTGTACAATGAGGACGGAAATAGTCACCAGTGTGTCCTTACCAGTGCCTGAATTTGTGTTCACAATATATTTATTCACAACCTAGCGAACTATGATGCTGATTGAGACGAATCCTCTGTATGACAGTGGACCTTGAGGGCCAGAGTTGAGAACCCCTGACATACTGATTAGTTAATAATCACTCATGAAGAATGAGTACACTTTAATTTGTACAGAAATATGCAATATTTGACTCATATTCAGCGACGCTATTATCTTTTATTCCCTTTTGTTTGTGTGTCAATCACAGCTAAATAAAACCAAAGGCCATTCAGCCACAGGTCACTGCATCTTTTGCTGTTCAAGTACGTTTTTTTATGTCAAACACATTCTCAGTATTTATTCGGTTTGGTTTTTATAACCGTTTTAGAGTCACCATTCCGGTGCGGTTCTTATGTACTATCCTTGTAACATTTCAGCAGCTGACTTTTATTTAGTACTTGCATAGTAATTTCAATTGTACCACATTTGCATATATAGCAGGGCTCCAGACTAACTTTGGAGACCAGCGCCACTGAGTTCTACAGATGGTGGCGCCAGAAGCAGATCTGGTAGCGCTTGGGGTGGTGTGTGGGGGTTTTCAAAATAAAGTATATTGTTTTGCATTAAAAAAAGTGTAGTTACTAGTAATATTACACATTTATTTCTTGGTAATGCACATTTGACAGTAAAGCACTGAGCTTGAGTTGGAAGCACAAAATGTACTTTTATTAACAACAGTAATAATGTAAGTTTTATATAGAAAATGAACATATTCTACTCTTATTAAATGTACCATTATTCTTCTGTAGTATTATATGGAACTGACCAACAGCTTCAGGGATTATAAAAGGAGCTCTCTTGCTTTGTGTGATTCAGTCAAAGAGAAGTTGGTGTTTTTCAAGGCATTTTGTGACTTTTCTTACTTCATACACAAAAAAGAGCAAACGTTTACAAAATTAGATTTCTTGACGATTTAAAATTTTATAATAGTGTTTTATAATTTCAAAATGTAAAGTAAAAAGTAGAAATGAATGACTAATAAGCCTATAAGTGTTCCTCTGCTGTTATCTACTGGTTATAGTGGTCATTTGATGCCCCCTTTTTTTAATTATACAAATGTGTTTGTTTACCACAAAGTATATTTGGTCATCCCTTTAAAATGCTGTAAATAGTTGTGTGAAATACTTAAGTGATCGATGTGACTCCAGGGGCCTGTACCATGAAGCCGGTTTAGCAGGCTAGCCAGGTAAGTTTCAGTTTAGTTTGCGCCAACTCTGGGTTTTAGGTACCATGAAAGTGGTTTGGCTTTTAGCAGTGTTCATCGCCATAGTTCATCGCTCCACAGCTAACCTGCAGGTTATGTTCAGGTTTAGAGAGCTCAAACCGAAATCTGACCAATCAGCTTCAAGCACCGTGACACATCTCTGACGCAATAAAGCCACTCCTCCAGTTTCTCTTACTCCAAATTAAAGGACGTTACATAATAAAACATTTTTAAAACATAAAATCATCAGATTATTTAGAGATGATTATTTTTTATTATTTATATAATTATTATATCTTTAATCCATTACACAAGCCAGCTTAATTTAATAGTAATTATTAAGCTTTTATTTTAAATTAATATAAACAAATTTACAAATACGTTTTAGAATCAATAGCTGTAAACATGACTACATATGAGTTTAGATTTTTAAGTGTTGTTATATCTATAAATATTATAAACTTTACAAATTTTACTTGCACTTATATGGTAAGATATGTTTTCCTCTTTCATGGATCGATCGTTTCATCTTGCTGTGTAAATGTGTTTAAATTCTTCATATTGTTCAATCTTTGGTAGTGAATCGCACTGACTCTCATGAGAAGTGAATCACAGTTTCAAGGCATGTGATTGGCTGCTCATTACTGATGTCATACATTCATGTGCACGCGCTCCATTAACTCAGGATCAAGCCTGAGTTGACAGAGGAAGTTGATGATCAGCTTCATGGTACCAACAAAGCCGGATTGGACTGGTTTGGTTTTGTAAAACTCAAAACTAATCCTGTAACCCTGAGTTTGTTCAGCCACCATCATGGTACAGGCCCCAGTTGTTTAACCTCAATTTATGAAGTGATGTGAATGTTTTGTGTGCCCAAAAACATTGCATTTTTATTTACAAAATAACATGTTCACGAGAGCACCATGATGCATCAGTGTTGTGTTGGCGTGAGAACTGTTCATCTCATGCTGCTTTTGTGAAAATGCATTGGATATACATCATTTGTGAATAAAAACATAATATTTTTGTTGTTGCTGTTTTTTGCGTACACAAGGCATCTGTTAAAAATATCTTCATTTGTGTTCTGCACAAAAGGGTCTTATGGGTTTGGAGCGACAATGAGGGTAAGTAACAGAATTTACATTTTTGTGTGAAATATGTTCACATGTGGTTATAATTGGTCATTGTTCTGTTTTATAAACATTTTCATTTTTTTAAAGATTTATTATTTTGAAAAATTATGTTTATACAATCTACTTTAAGTACTTTTGTTAATATTTATACCTCTGTGATTATGGTATCTTTCCTTAATTATCTGAATTGTCTGCTAGCAAATATTATGCTACCATAGCATATCTGTTTATAATGATGCTTAGCACGAAACCTCCTGAAAGGCTGAAAAGTTGATCATTTTATAAAACTTTTTGTTTTTGTGAAAACTTGTACCTGAATTGTAAATTATGCTTTTGACAGTCATTTTACAGTTTAATATGGTACTATAGACATCGCCGTACCCCACTCATATGGCATTAATTTTATTTGTGCAGGTCTTAAATTTGAGCTTAAATCACTGCAGAAACCCTGTAAAGGTCACCCTGTGTATATTATTGAGCTAATGCCTACAGTATATCATTAAGCGGCATCAGTTAATTTTTAGTTAGTATTGTTGGTATTGTTACTATTACTATTGTTAATGACCAGGATAGGATGATCAGTCTTTTTTCTCCCCCTTAACATTTAGTCAATAATGCATCCATGTGAATTCACTTACAAATAAGAGCAACAAGGTGACTGCAGAGTTTCACCCCAGTTTTTCAATGTTCAAGAAAATGAAACCAGATTTCTGCATCAAGATCAGGTCTGGTTTCAGATCATCACAGAAAGACCGAGATCTGATCATCTTCCTTGCCTAATAATTGAACCAGATCAGTATATTTGAGTTCTGTGAGGGGACACAGAACTCAAGTAACACTTCTTGAGTTATAGGCATGCAAACGTTGGAAAAAGAATATGGCACTTAGGTATGTTCAATGCAGTTCTTTTGACAGAAGGAAATGAGACACATCTGTAGTTTCAACATTATTTGTTCCTCAGGCCTTTTTCAGAAGTATCGTCTTTTTGCAAAGTGACCCACACTTGGTTTTTAACCACTGAAAATATGTACATTTTAACAATTTACTTCTGAAGCCGTATTGAAATTCCAATATCTCTGGAACCGAACAATATAGGGCCTTAGAAATTAAAATGCCAAAAGGAAAGTTTGTTAAGACCCAATATCTAAAAGACCATTAAGATATCTTTAATGCTTAATGGGATTCCACAGCTGATCGTCCGAGACCTGAGAACGTTAGTTGGCTGCTCACCCTAACCCAAAAAGGGCTAAGCCCTAAACCCCGAAAGGCTTCAGGGAAGGGGGGACTGACGTCAGAGGGCTCTGGACCTTCACTGCTGGTCTCTCAACGGATCAGAAAACGTGTGCTGCAAACGGTGAGACTGATTTTGAAAATCAATTGAAAATTGAAAATAATTTATTTGTGATTCAGAGTGGGTTTTAATTTGGTATATGGAGGTTTGATATTCCCAGACTTTATGATGCAAGGCCGAGCCACCCATTGGTTTCACGAGTAAGCACCGCCTGACGAGAGACAAGCACAGATCTTTGAACTGCCAAGTGGAGAGCAAACACCCGCCCCTGCAACAACTTCGACAGCATCATCATCATCCAGACCGTCTGCCATCAGCAATGGCATCAGAGCAATGAAATACTCCGTGACTGGAGTAAGCACCAGATCTAAAGCTCATGAGGAAGTGACACTGTAACCGGACAGCCTGAACGAGGATGAACTGGAGGAAAGAGGAGAGCACGTGGGAATTTTCCCCATGATTCAAGTGGCTGGACCGCAAGGAACTGTGATGGTTTTCCGACCATGGAATGAGAAAGATTTGAAAGAGGCTATGAGATAGCTGCGATCATCAAACAAACTTGCATCGGATGGGAGGACGAGAAACTGGAAAAGATAAGGCAGCATGCCATCCATGCTGAAAGACTGCTGGAAGAAAGAGGGGGAAAGAAAAAGGCGGAAGAGCTTCAGCTGACAACTCTGACGATGTACAAAGGCAAAGGCAGACTGACAACAGAGACTATCGCAGCAGAAACCAGAGAAGGAGGGGGAGTCAGGAGCAAAGTCCACCAAGGCCGCGCAGCACAAACAGATAAGAATGAAACACACTTACTAACGATGCTAATTGCAATGAAGAAAATATGCTTGCTTTGATACATGATCACATTGTAAGACTAGAAAATGACAAGTCATCTTTTAAGAAAATAGGCACATATAGTCATTTGAATGATTTAGCGTATAAACAAATGCCACAGATCAGATTATGGGTGAAAGGAATGGAAATGTCTTCCCTGGCTGACAGCGGGGCTATTAAATAGATCCAATTCTAAAATTAAGCAGAAATGTTGTACTTCATCTGGCCACACTGTGAAAGAAGATTTCAGTGTTCCATTGAGATGCGAGGATGAGAATGGCACAAGTTTTAAGCACTGTTTTCTGCTGTCACAAAGCTGCCCTCAAAATGTATTAGGAAGAGATTTAATGTGCAAACTGGGTGTTTGTCTATTAGCCAGCCCAGATGGAATTCATGTGGCCCAGTGCCAAATTCACACTTTAGCCACAATTCAACAATCGCAGTTGTATATTTACCAGTGGAAACTGAAAGATGATGAATTATGTGAAAAACTTGTCAATGCTACAAAGGACAGGGTTTCACCTAATTCTGAAAGCATGCCATTCTCTGATTTACATTGCTCAGCACATGTATCATTTGGAGGGGATGAAATGTTTGAACAGAAATGGTTTCAATGTACAGACACAACAGACTTGAAATGGTTCATCTGGACACAAAACAGATGTGCTGTTGCAGTTCACAAAGACAACCAATATTGGTTTGATTTTAATGGTAAGGCCTACACTTTCACGAGGCTCTGCCAGGGCTATTCAGAATCGCCAACCATATTTAACCAAGCACTGAGAAGGATGATGTTTTGATCGCAGCAAAAGATGAGAAAACGTGAGGAAAAAGTCAATCGCTATCTGTAAATGTGTGGCACACTCTAAAAGCGATGATTTTGTGTCAAACGAGCTGATGCAGCTGTGAAGGAGGCAGCTATGAGAACAGAGCCTTCTTTGATATGTGTAGCGGATAACAATGACTCATTCACACTCCCTTCTGATTCTCTCACAGCTATGCAACACCAGAGGAGAAGAAACAACGGGTCAAGGCCGAGTGCAAACTGAAAACAAACCATGTCTGCTAAAACATTGTATGACCACTGCCCTCTACAGCCTTGTGTGAAGATGACATGCTAAACTACTGTCGAAATGTGTCCCTTGTTCTCTCTCAGATATCTCAGCAGGTCAAGGACGCTCTGCCCAAGCCAGCTGAAGGAGTCTTGCATGATATCAGGCCTGGCGATTTCGTGGTAACCAAGGACTTGAGGAGGAAACATTGGAAATCTAAAAGGTGGAACGGGCCTGTTCCAGGTCCTGCTGATAACACACACAGTAATGTGAGCTTTTCTGATGAAAATTATGAGGCCAAGGAGATGCTAAAATCTGACACCTGCAGCCGATCTATTGAAGAAGAGTAAATATTACGTTGCAGACTAAGCGAAGGTTTAAAGCAGGTCATTGTCCGTGTTACGAGATAATGCCACCCGAGGGAAAGATAAGAAAGTTTTTCTTCTGGTTTAATATCATTTTTTTGTTTGTTTTCCTTACCTATAATCCAAAATGAGAGTTATTGTCTTCTTTATAGCTTGCTTATATGTTAGGGAATGACTATGTTCCATACAAAAATAATGCAAATGCTTTATATATATATATATATATATCTGTGTGTGTTAATCATGAACTAATAACTAAACATATAATGATGATGTACATGTGCATGAGGTGTGCATGTGTTATGGGGTGACTGTTTATAGAGAGTGGTAAATTCATAAAAATCACCTAACATTACAGAATAAAAGTGAAAGTGTTTTGTGTTATTTGTGGTCATGTCTCAATTGATTTCAATTAAGTGAACATTTGTGCTAATCATGGAGATTTTTCGCAGTGCAATTTTTATCCTTTGATTTGGTGTTATCAGAAACTAACGCAATATGAAAAAACTTATGAGCATCAAATGAGACAATGTCATACGATATTGTAATTACGAAGATAAACTCTGTAGATATAAAATACTTAAAGCATATCAAATTATTAGTTTAAACATTTAACCTAGATAAATATGCGCAGGGTGGACTGGGGCCAAAAAGTGGCCCTGGACTTTTAGGCACAGAGCGGCCCACCAAATCCGGTCCACACCACACCACAACATAAATGAGTGGCATATTATTGACATTATAATTTGTCTTTTCTGGTGTATATGACAAATAGTAAAGAATTTTAAAGAATTTTTACGAGGGACAGTTTAATATCACTAAAGTCAAATACCAATATTATCAGTCCATATGACACAATGCTCTGGTATTATCTAGAAAACTGGAACAGTGCAGAATGTGGACTGTTTTTTTGATGATGAAAATACAGTAAACAGTACTGTGAAATATATAATGTTACAATTTAAAATAGCAGTCTTCTATACGAATATATAGTAAAATGTAATTGATTCCTGTGATCAAAGCTGATTTTTCAGCATAATTTCTCCAGTCTTCAGTCACATGATCCTTCAGAAATCATTCTAATATGTTGATTTGCTGCTCAAGAAACATTTCTGATTATTAGCAATGTTGAAAACTGTTGTGCTGCTTCATTTTTTGTGTGGAAAATGTGATACCATTCAGTCTTGGGTAAGATTAAAAAATATGAATTAATATATTTCTTCAACAATGTCGAATTAATCAAATTGCATTATAGAATACAAAAAGGGACTTTGATTAAATTGATTTAAGTGACATTAAGGATATTTACACTTATTACAAAGTACTTATATTTCAAATAAATGCTGTTCTTTAACCGAGAACCATTCTACAAATAATAAAACCATTATTAATAATTGATCACAAATAATAACTGATAATAAAAGCAACAAATTGGGCAGCATTAGAATGATTTCTGAAGGGACACTGAGGACTGGAGTAATGATGCTGAAAATTCAGCTTTGATCACAGCAATAAATTACATTTTAAAACATCCTAAATAGAAAACCACTATTTTAAGTGTAATATTTCGTAATATTAGGCTATTGTTTTACGGTATTTTTGATCAAATAAATTCAATCTTCTTTCAAATAAATAATAAGCCTTAATTAATTCAAACTTTTAACCACCAGTTTGTATATAAAATAGGCTAATGCATGTGAATTAATAAGAAAATTATATATTAGGCCTATAATATAAATGACTTTCCTATGCACAGCACTCGAAAGCAAAAGTCTTTAGATTTACATTGTTCTAGAATAAGATTGAGAACTAATTTTTTTTATTTTTAACACGTGAAATCACGGAAGAAAGCAGATTTACATTAACTCTTATCTCATATCTGCTGAAAACTGCATTATGTAGCCTACATTATGACGATTCGAATAACTTGTGAAAAGGCCAGTAGTAGTTTGCATTCTTGAAAATTAATGTCTGTCGTTTAACTAAACGGTTGGAAAATATTGCTGAATTGACTCTTGTTATGTTTTGCAGCTCAGCGTCTGTGAACAGTAAATCCCGCCTTCTACACTTTGATTGGCTGTTTCAAACATTTTGACACTGACGAGCGCTTTTGAGCCGCTGCACGCTTTAATGAAGTGGGCCGCAATATCAAGAAACAATATCAATATCAAGAAAACATTGTGCGTCGGTCTTGAACAGGAGCGCTTCACAAAAATGCACCGAAACTCAGCAAATATTTTCCTTACAGACACGATGAATATATCTTTAATAAAGCTTTAAATGACTACAAAACTAAATAATTCAAATCCAAAACAAAAACTCTTTCATCATGTAATCTGTATTTCTTTCTAAAGGCGCGTCCAGTTATGAGATGGCGAGTCAGGATCATCAATTTCATCTTTGCGACACTGACTCAGAAAACACTACTTTATTATATTCATAAATAATTCAAATATCTCCTTACTATTTCCCCTAACATATACATGGTAACTTTTGCAGCAAGCGTCATGTTGCTGCAAGGGCAATGGAACGAAAACTCATTTGCATGCATTTTTAAGCATTGTGGTTTAAAAACAAGTGATTGAAATGCAAAAAAACAGCACTACATGTGGGAGCTGTCTGTAACATTGAGCATATTTTGCGATATTTATACCTATTTGATCAGGCTCCAGAAATTCTTCAAAAAGAACACAATGAATGGCCTTCTCAGCTGCCGTAGTTGCAACACTTCCATCATCAGAACAGGGGCTGTGTTCGAAATGGCATACTTGCTTACTGCCCAGTACATAGTGCATACTGCCTACTATTTTCTAAAGAATAGTGTGTGAAACAGTATACAATAAGCAACAAATGTTTCAGAGTAGTATGCTTAATTGTCACATCACAAACATTAATTTAGCACAGCTGTCTAAGATTTCTACCTTAAAACTATTCTTTTTACTAAGGCTTGTTAATAAGATTTCATATTAGTAAACAATGCTATATTGCCCAATTTAGCCTATACTTCAGTACTGTAGTACATTATAAAACAGTATGCAATAACATTGAGTGCAAATTATCATAAATTTTATTTGATGAACGCCACTTTATTGGGACAAAAACCTACCTACAGCTAAGCACACTGTATTATTAATGAGGCGTTTAGTCTCCATTTTTCAAATATTTACTTAATTTTTTATTGAAAATAAATGCCTTTCTGATCTGGTATGTGATGGGCTTAGAGTAATGTCCTTAGAGTAAATACACTCCATTTCTTTTCAGAGCTGCTTGACAGTGGAATTTAATTATGTTTGCTTAATTGAAATATTAAGTTTATTTGTACATTTTATTTATATATTATACTACTGCAATATTAATATTATTATGTAATATCTCTGAAACGCTATAGAGATAAAGGTGACGTCATTTGATTCTATCGGAAAAGTGCCGTAGAGATTAAAGTACAATTTATGTCGGAACACAACTTATATATTTATAGTTATATTTAGCAGATTCTGGCAAATATAGTAGGCCATCCGGGTATTGCATGCATACAGACAATTTGCATACATACTGCATGCTGCAGAAATAGTAAGAGTAGTATGAATAGTATGGCATTTCGAACACAGCCAGGGTGTTTAAGGCAACGCCGTTTCCGTTTAATAAACGTTTTGCATCGTTTTGTCAGGGCTGAATGTTTGGCGCCAAACCCCGTCACGAAAGAAGAAAGCCGTCGTGTTTACAATTGACAACGAGCGCTTGTCAGGATCAACTAAACGCTGAATTTTCAAAAGTATGTGAAAATTTTTAAGTTTGTGGCATAGAATCTTTAAAATATGTCCAAGAGTTTTACACACCGGTCTGTTATTGAGACGACATTTCCATGCCCCTAAACATGACAAGGAACAAAACTAAACGTGATTGGTTGCTATCAGAGTAACACTTACTGCATAACTAATAAGGAATTATTGAAGAACTAACAGGTAATTATTCATTAACACTTAATTCACTACTGTTAACAAAAGTAACTATGAAGTAACTACTAATGAACAGTCACACACAATTACATTGAGTTGTGACCCTTTCATATAAATGTTATTAGCAGCAGTAGTAGTATGAAAATGCGATATTAATAAATGCAATAAATTTTATAGAGGTTTGCTTGTGCAGTGAATTGTTTTGTGAGTGTGAGAAATCAGCTTCCGATAAGAATCCCACCACCACTCCAGTGCCATGTGATAACTTACCTTAGTTTTTATATTTTATATACAGTACTGTATGTGTGCCTCCTCAGCATATACCATATTACCATTAATTCAATTCCTGAATGTAAGGCAAGGACTGAGGGAAAGTGAAAATACAGGTAACCAATTAGTAATTAATAAACAAATTATCAAATAATTCCACAGGACTTATTTAGAACCTGAAACAGTAGGCCTATTCTAAAGTGAAAATATTGGGAACCTATTAGTAATTAATAAAGAATTATTAGATAATTCCGCAAGAATTACTTTGAACCTGAAACAGTATTCTAAAGTGAACCTATTAGTAAATAATAATTGTGACCCTGGATGAATGCTTTCATTCATATTTCGCTGTATATTCTATGTTTTTATTCATAATTTGGGTGTATTTTACTGTTCATATTTGTGTGTTTTTCAAAATAAATAAATTTAATTAATTTCGTATTCATCATTCACAGCTGTTGAAACAGCCTTTACATTAGTTTGGGCATATGAGGATATAAAATTAGGTTAAACTACTGCATAGAAAATAAATAATTATAAAAATTACCAACTGATTACCAGCACACAACTATTGATCCACGACGTTGCCACAACGTCACAGTTACGAACTGGCAACGTCACAAAATTACGTCGTGGCGACGTATACGCACCTTTCACTTTTCCGGTTGCCACGACGTAAGTTTGGTCACCAGATTACGTTGCAGTTACGTATTTGTGTTAGCTGGGATGTGACCTGTCAGTTTTCTTTGTAATTAAATCCTGACTTGTGACTAGTCTTTGTGTGAATGTCCACAAAACTCTTCTGAATGTATGCAAGTGGTAGGCTATTTTAGAAAGAAATTAAAAGGAATTATGGAGAATCAGTATATTAACAATAATTTCTCGCTATGTGAATAGTTTGTAATCATGTAATCTATAAAAAAGTAACTAGTCTGATTACAAGAATTTTAAAATGTAATCAGTTACTACCCAGCTCTAACTACAAGCCAAATATATGTACAATACTTAATTACACTTTTTAAGTATATTTTGATCAAATTAACAGTATAGAGAAGTATAGGCCAAATATACTGTTAATATAAGTCAAGTATACTTAAGTACAATTTATTTCACTTAAGTGCAAAGTTTATTACTGAGAAGTACATTAAAGGTAGACTGAAAGTATATATTTTAAATTTTAGTTAAACTTTAAAATTTTAGTAGTATACTAATAGCACAATTGAATAAATTGACTGCACTTTTCCATCCTAAAAATATATCTAAACTACAACATATACTCTCTGTAACACTGCATTGGCTGACTATTAAAAATGGTAGAAATTTTAAAATCCAGCTGGTTACTTTTAAAATCATTAAAGGGTTAGGCTCCTTATTAATGGACAGCTCCTTTTTATCTCTGTGATGCTGATTCTGAAGCAATTGTATTTTTTGTATTGTGTATTGTATCATGTTTATTGTATATTTACACAAGCAAACATTCATATATGCGCAGAGACACGATAATTCAATAATTCATATCCACACAGTTAATATTCAATAAAAACTGTATTTCTATAAAGAAATTCACTTATTTCTGGAAACATCAATATACCACATTTATCTACCACTTTGTTGCAAACAAACAATTTAAATAAACTATTACAGAGATACACATTTTAGTTTTCTTGGTTACAATTCTGGAATCCAACTTTTTAAAAGAGTATTTTGTCAAAATTAGACATTGTCTATAGAGGACAAATCACATATACTGAGATAAAGAACATTTTCAGGCTTTTGAAACAATCACTTTACTTTAAATTTACTTAAATCCTCTCTCTACATATTTTATGAAATTTAGTGGATTTCAGAATCACTAAACTGAAAAAGAGGAACTCGTTTCAAACTGTGAATCATAGACCGGGCAGAAACATTTCTGTTTAATTAAATGTATTTTTCCAAAGACTCAACAGCTTCATGTTTTGAGTATGTTCTCCAGTTGTCTGGGATCTTACCCCAACCATCAAATGTTTTATTGTAGTATTTTTCCAGATCTTCTTGGAATCTGCACACAAACCACTTCCAGTACGGCAGTTCAGAGAGGTCAGGGGTGATGCTCCAGTCTGCATAAACTCCCCCTGCTGTTCTGTAATCTCTCCAGAGGACTCTATCATCTGAAGCATTTGGATAAAAATATCCATTACCTGCTACTGATGATGTGCAGATGTTAATAGACAAGTTTGTTGTTCCTCTGTAAAACCACCCATTGAGTCCAATATTACGATGGATAGCAACACTGTGATCTACATCATGGTTTTCTATGGTGTTGGTGCAGATGGCTTTACAGAACGGACACTGAACCCAACAGCACTGACAGAGGTGATCAATCAAAAGCTCATCTGGTCTGAATTTAAAGTCCAGCTTTACTGGAAATGTCTCTTTGTTGAATCTACGGCTGATGTCTGACATTATATTAGGAAGTTCTTTTCTGATCACATCTTCTAAAACGTTGACATCATCAACATCATCATGATTGACTCCACTGAAGTCTTTTTCAGAGAAGATCAGCTCATCTGAGAGCCGCTGTGTGAAACTCTTCAACCACAAACCAGCATCTCTTTTCACTTGAACATGTTCAGTAGATTGATGAGCTGCTTTCATGATCTTCTGCTGCAGGAGTTTAGTGTTCTCCTTCATCTTGGGTAAAACACTGACACTGAACTTATCAGCGATGTACCGACTGACTTCATTTCTGATGAAACTCTGGAAGTGATCTCTGGGAGTTTTAATGTAGTTCATGTATTTGCCAAAATCCTCCTCTTCTGCCAGTGTCTTCAGGATGTGTTTTTCCAGATTTGATCTGTTTCCATTCAGTGATTCACAGTTTGATCTCATTTCATCTGTCAGATCTCTGGCAGTGTTCTTGTAGAGACTCTGCTCAATGGGATCTTTGAGTTTCTGACAGATGATCTCACCAAAAATAGCATCTGATGGGGCTCCATGACAGTATTTCTGGAAAATACTATAGTACTCATCTTTTTTCTTATCACTGAGGATTTCTTTCATGTTCATTATGCCAATGTCTCTGATTGCTGGAGTGTCACTGATGATCTTCATGTTCATTTTCCAAAACAAGTCAAACTCTTTCTTCAGTGTTTCTTCATCATTTGCTTTATCTTTGAGCTTTAAAGCAAGTTCTTTGCTCTTTTCAAATATAGTGTTTTCATGATGTGTCATCAGATGATGTTTTTTCTTAAGGTCTTGTTGATGAAGAATCTCATTCATTTTTTTCTTTGTTTCCTTCACAATGTTGTTCTCAAGCTCTTTGATTTTGGTTTCAAAGGATGTTTTCCACTGAATCAGTATTTCTGCATATGTGTCTTTCTCAAAGAATTCTGACATTGATTTTTTCACTTCTTCACTTGTATTCTTCAGTTCTTTTTTAAGATAAATTTTCTCAACTTCACGAATTGCTTCATTTTCTATTTTGTTGTGTAGTTTATTCTCAATTTTCAGCATGGCATTGTGAAGACTCCAGGACCACTTGCTGTATTCGGTCTCCAGTTTCCTGTAGACTGAAATCTCCAGAGAGTTTCTGAAGCTGAAGACAAATTGTTCATTCAGTAAACCCTCCCAGAGATCTTTAATATGAATTTTGAAGTCTTTCAGCAGCATTCTATGTGATTTTGAGGCATGATACTTAATACATTTCTTCAGTTCTTGAATGTTTTCACAGTAGTTTGGGTTTGGTGGTGCCATGGGTGGGTTTCCCTCCCACAGCTGAGCAAAATACTTCACATCATTCTGAACATCAAATTTAATGACTTCACTGAAATGTTCTGCATCATAGACTTCCTCTTTAGCAGCGAGTTTTGTCATCTCATCTAATTTCTCCAGCAGTTGTCTTCTTGCCTCCATGGTTTTTTCTCGAGCTGCGACATCTGAAACATTCTGATGCACAAACACACATCTGGGATTCAGTTTGACCTTCTTCATCCTCATAAAGGCCTGAACAACAATCTGAAGAATGTCCTGCATCTCAGCCGTGTTTTCTCCAAAAATGTTGATCAGCGTTAGATTTGCAAGACCAATAACAAATGTGGCAAATTCATTGTCATGATGTCTTGTTGATCTTCCAGCCAGTTCTAGAGAACGAAGACCCTCAGTATCAACAACCAGAATATAGTCAAAGTTCAGTTGTGTTTTCATCTCGTCTGACAATCTGACCAGCTGCATGAAAGCTCCTCTGGTGCATCTGCCAGCACTGACGGCAAACTGGAGTCCAAACATGGCGTTCAGCATGGTGGATTTCCCAGAGCTCTGAAGCCCTAAAACTGACAGCACAAAGACTCTGGTCTGGTCTCCCAGTTTCTGGATGAGTTCATCTAAAACAGCAGAGATCCAGATCACAGGAACATGAGCAGCATCTCCATCCATCAGCTCCACAGGAAATCCAGAGATCATCATCTCTGCTGCGAGACTCGGGAGAGAAGAGAAGTCAAACTGCAGGTCTTTCTTGTTCTTCTTCACAGATGAACATGATTCATAGATCTGACCGATCTCCCTCATGATGTGCTCTAAACCAAACGTTGCAGCCTGAAGTTCGTCAGATACTGTCTCAAGTTCAGTTTGTTCAGTTTTAAGTTGTTCTGACTTTTCATGTTTCTCTTTCAGTTGTAAGACTGTTGACCACTTTTCATGATACTTGTGATGTAGAGCAGAAAGATCAGCTGATGTATGTTCATCCAGGAGAATTCTAAGCCATTTGAGAAAAAACATCTTCTCAAGTTTATCATATGAGCACATTTGTTCGATTAAGCAGTTGATAAAATCGCTGATGTCACATTCATGCTGCTGTTCACGGATTTTATTCATTTGTGTTTTTTTTCTACTTATTTCCATTTCAATCTTTTCTCCTTGAGGTCGATGTAGTTCTTTGTTCTTCTGACACCACTGATGCCACAGTTTCCCCTGATGAGGCAGAAATGATTCTTTGATTTGTCTCAGCTCTTTCTTCTTCAGCAGACTGATCATCTGCTGTGCTGCTTCTCTTCCTCTCCTGCAGTCTTCATCATCTTCCTCATCTACTCTGATATCTGAGTGTTTGGACAGATCTTCAAGTCTAAAAGTGGTAGACAATTCTAAGAGACAAGCATTTATAGTTTTTCTGAGTTCTTCAGATACATCTGACTGACTTCTACATTTCTGACCAATTTTGAATTTCCCTTTCTTCGTCATAATTACAGAAGAATCATTCTCATCAAAAAGACAAATGAGTGGCTTTCTGTCCTTGTACAGGTTTTGGATCTTTGCTGCATGTCTGTCATTCCTGTCCAGTCGTGGTAGAAGAACAACATTGACTGAGGCCATCTCAGTGAGGATCTGCAGCTGTTTCTCATGGTCTCCTGCATCACCGTGTAGATTACAGAATGCAACACAGTCAGTGAATTTATCATCATATGTTCCAGAAGGGCAGTACCAGGCGATCTCCACCACTCCATCCATCAGTTCTCTGGTTCTGCTGCTGCCTGGGCAGTTCCTGTGGAAGAACGTGTTGTGTTTCTCATTGATCAGACTGTTCATCAGCTGAGACTTGGATGAAGACACAGAGCCAAACCTGAAGAAAAACACCATTGGAGTTTCTGCCTTGTAGACCATCTGGTTTTGACTGATGGTTTCATTGTTGGTGCCTCTCATCTTCCAGCTCTTGCTGATTTGTCTGAATGTCCAGAGAGGAAACTCAATCTGTTGTGTGAATGGATCAGGAACAAGCAGAGGCAGAGCGTACTGACACTGGGACAGTTTAGTCACCATCAGCTGCTTCAGGAAACCATCAGCACAATGAAACACAGCCATCTGAACATCCATTGGGTGAACAGGGTCTGACTGACTTGATGCTTTGTCTGACGGAGAGCTGTTTCCAAAAACATCATCAAAAATATCACTCTCTTCTTCAGAAAAGTCGTTGTCTGTTTGTTGTGTTTGATCCTGTTTGTCAGTCTCTTTAATTTTTATGTATCTTGCTCTGTAGTTCATCATCAGTAGTTTTTGTATGAAAGTCTGAATCAGCTCCTTTTCAGAATAAAACTCATGGGACTGTAATGAATGTTCAGTTATCTGAAGAACATCTGCAGCTCCGAGTTTATTGAGGTGCTTGCCTTCAACATGGAGTTTGTGGAATATATTATTCATTTTTAAGTCTTTATCCTTTTGTCTTTATCCTAGGTGTTAATCTGAACTGATTCCTGCTGTTCCAATGTCCTTTGTTTTCCCTGATGAAAAATAAATCAAGATTATTTCAGCTGTTACAGTCTACATAAATGAGATGTAGTTAATTTTTTTCAGATTTCCTTTCTGTTTATTATGCATCTCTATTGTAACTGTCATAAATTTGCCATTCTTACCCTGTTTTGTTAGCTCAAAACTCAATAAAAAAAAACCCCCATAGGAATAGTCCCTCAAAGTTTTTACAGTGCATTACATGCATTTTAGGGAGCCAAAGTTCAATACACTGGGCAATAATACAGCTCTAGAAATGGCTAACTCCTAGACCTACTACTGAACTTGGGAGCTGGTTGATACAGACACTTAAGGCCCATTCACACCAAAGATGATAACTATAAAAATAACTATAAGGAAAGCGCAACCTTGGTTCCCTGAGAGCGAACGAACATTGCGTCGCTTGACACTATGGTGAAACGCTGTTACTGAAGCCTGATTTGTTCACTTTTGTGTAGTTGCACAAACCAATGGCGCTGTAACCCACCAAAAGGGGAGGAACCAATCGCTATTTAAGTTGGCTCAAAGCACCAATTCAACAGAATCTTTTGACTGAAGCAATAGTCATCGATTCACATGCAGCTTTATAGCACTGCAACTTACGCAATGTTCATTCCCTTATCTCAAAGAACTGAGGTTTCGTTAGTTACCAGAGTTAATAAGTCTCTTCCTTTGTGTCACTTAATGCTATAGGGAATGCATCCAATAGCGCTGTGCTATAAGCAAGTGCAGGATGAAGACTGCTTTGCGAACCCAGCCCCAGAGCACCCGTACTGAGGGCTCCTATAAGCATAAGCAGGGACATCAAAGTTATAAAAGTTGGTATAGGTAGACGGCAACAACCAGCCAGCGGCTGCACAAATCTCACCAATAGAAATGCTGCTGGACCACTCTCAGGAGGAAGCCATTCCTCTGGTGGAGTGGGCCCTCCTGTCTATAGGGCATTGCAAGCCTACTGAGGCGTAAGCCAAGGCTATACCATTCACTATCCAGTGAGATCAGCAAGGTCTCTGCTTCGTAGCATAAAAAAAGCTGCTCTGAGTGTCTGAACAGACTAGAGTGCTCAACATACATTCTAAGGGCCCGAATAGGGCAAGGGGGATTGGGACCCTGTTCACCATCTGCAGCAGGGAGCACTAGAAGGGTGATAACTTGAGCTCTAAACAAAGTGGCCGAGGTGGACAGTAACTATGTACATTTAGTTGAGTACGGTACTTAAGCAAAATTTTTGAGTATCTGTACTTTACTTAAGCATTTTTTTTTGTAAAAACATACATTTCTATCAAGATCCTCAAAGTAGAAAGTCGTTATTATGTAGCCACTTTGATTGTCGGTGAGTGATTTTTTATTATTTTTTATTTAAAATGTGAACCTTTTTTTAGACAGGCTATCAGTAATCACTCTTGCATCAAGTGATTTCCCAGCTGTTTTTGAACACTATTAATTATTAAGATATTAATTTGCAACAATTAAATAATAAGAAGTTAATATTGTGGTATATATATTCAACACATATTTGAGTTTGCAAAATTGTGCAAATGAAAATATTACCTATAAAGCCACAGAAGAACTGTTGTGTGTCTCCTAAGAAAACACAATAGGTGTTTGACTTGAAGCAGCACTGCACAGACTTTTTCTATTCAGTCTGCGTTTTCAGCAATTTCACTGTCCACTCAGTTCAAATTTGGATGAATGGTTACACACAGATGTGTGCACGCACTGCCAGAGCTGTGTGAAATCACTACCATGCTGCATTTGTGAGGATGGGGAGGGATGTTAATTTCATTTTCCCATATGTTTTTAACATTCTAAAAGCTCTTTATTTCAAAGATACTACAAGCTAGTCAGTATATTCGGTAGGTGTAATGTATTATAAGTTGCTTCAGAGGTATTGCAAGTATTACATGCAACAATAATAAAACAGCTCATTAACATAAAAAAGGAAATTTACTTTTAAGTACTTTTAAAAGCAAGTATTTCTGTACTATAACTTAAGTAAAAATGTGTCTTTACAACTTTAACTTGTAACAGAGTAATATTTGACCAGCAGTATCTGTACTTTCACTCAAGTAATGTTGAAACTAATGTTTCACTAAAGTTGTGCCCACCTCTGCAAAGTGGAGAGGACTTTTAACAATACTATGTAGCCGTGCCTCGGTTTGAGGATGACTTTACAGTCGTTAGGCCTAAACTCTTGCAAGTCACACATTCACTGGCCATGCCAATGTCATTATGCAGGGCTTAGATCAGGGCAGGGCAACTTCGGTCCTGGAGGGCCGGTGTCCTGCAGAGTTTAGCTCGAACCCTAATCAAACACACCTGAAGAAGATAATCAATGTCTTCAAGATCACTAGGAAGGAACTGCCAGCAAGGAGACATGGAGTCATCAACGGCGATCTCCTCTTCAGAAGCGCCGAAGAAAACTAAGCCGTTCGCTGCCGACAAGGGACGTTTAACCTTCTGTGTGAAGCACACTGACGAAGCGAGGCTATGAGGAGAGAGGGAAGTATGCGGGAGCTGAATTGGTGTGATATCACTCGAGCCCGATGTCAGAGCCCCGCTGCTCCGCTGTTTCTTTCTCTTGGGAGACAAAGGAAATCGGAGAGCAGAGCGGGGAGGACCACCTTCATTAAAGAAGGCAATCCACGAGCAGAGAAGGGTGAGACTCATACCCTTGCAGTGAGAGCGTGACATCTCAGTGAGCACAGCCTCTGCACGGGTGCTGCCCAGACAATGCACTCATCCTGCCCACCTGCATCATGCACAGGGAGCCACACTTGCGGCATGACATTTGCCTTCAAGCACTTTGAGTACCCAGAAGAGCGTTATATAAATGTTACGAATTATTTGCAACAATGTTGCAGGAAATTTGCTCAGAAATGACTCTTTTCAAAGGTGCCGGATGTCCACAGGTCTTCGTCTGCTGGGGCTCCTTCTACAGCGACGAGCAACTGAGCTTCTTTCTTCCTTCTTGTTCTTTTCCAACTTACTGATAGCAGAGTCAGCTAAGATTATCTTGTCGCTGAAGGAGAAAGATCCTGATGAAATGGCGCTCCGAGCTGATTTATATAGTGATCAGCTCCTCCCTTTTTGGTGGGTCAGAGAGCCATTGGTTTGTGCAGCTACACAAACGTGAACAAATCATGCTTCAGTAACAGTAAACAGGAGTTTCCCCATAGCATCAAACGACACAAAGGGAGAGACCATTCAAGAGGGAACTAAATTAGCATCCACACCAATACACGATAAAGTTCTGTTTATTGTAAGTGTGTGCTGTGCAGTTAAATCTGCTGGTTTAAATACTTCAGGATCATTCCACGAAATCGGTGCCATTTGCATCCCTAAGAAATAATCAAACATAGAGTTAATATGAAAACATATAAATGTATGAATTAAAAACATAACAATACTATGTGTTCTTTCATGAATATTACATCAATAATATATTATTTTAAATAACTGAACTAGCACTTATGCTGATAATGTTAAAGGTTTTTGGCCTGTCCCTGACTATGATTTTTTTCTTTCAGCAGGACTTGGTCACATATCACATTTGTATATTGTTCTAAATACAGTCTCATTGTTAAGCAATGTTTTTGGCATAATTATACATTTTTTTTCTATAAAATATAAATAATTCAAAATAATTTCATGTCATCCCTGTTACCCTCATCAAAAAACTATTGTAAAATAATGGTAAATTCAAGTTACATCACTTATAGGATGTTACATAATCTCTTAACCAGGATTCCAACACTTAAAACACAAGAATGTTTTTCTCACTCCTGTTTAATGTTTTATTTCTGACTGGGGGGGGGCATTGTGCAATGTCAATACTGTTACCATTTTAAACATTGTAACAATTATTTATTACATTTAATATAATCAATATCTACAAGTAACACCGTTTCAAAGTATACAACTTGCTTTTATGAACTTAACAATTAACAGTTAGCAAATGTGTTTGAAATTGTCAAGCCTGTTACTGTCAACCTGTTACTTTTTAGAGTAACTGTTTTTGACATGTGGATAACAGGGATGACATAGATTAGTGCCACCATGTTTTTAAAAATTGTCTGTCTAAAATTCAAACATTTTAAAGCAGGGTTTCCGTGGGGTCTTAAATTTAGTTGTATCAAATTGAAGGCCTTAAAAAGTCTTAAATTTTACAAGAAAATCTTAATTATGATTTCAAGAGGACGGAAAGTCCAGAATTGCGATATGGCTGAATGTGACGATTAAACTTCAAAAGGCTATGACTTCATGAAATAAACATGAGCGCTGGCAAGTTCAAAGTCCGGTGCTGCGCTGCTTTGTGTTCTGTCTTTACCTGGAAAACCGGTATATTTCTGCCAAATGCGACACGTGCTGGCAGAGAATGAATCAGTTAACATACACTGGTGTGAAAAAGTGTTGGCCCCCTTCCTGATTTTTAATTTTTTTGCATGTTTGTCACACTTTAATGTTTCAGATCATCAAACAAATTTAAATATTAATCAAAGATAACACAAGTAAACACAACATGCAGTTTTTGAATGAAGTTTTTTATTATGAAGGGAAAATAAAATCCAAACCCACATGGCCCTGTGTGAAAAAGTGCTTGCCCCTAAACCTAATAACTGGTTGGGCCACCCTTAGCAGCATCAACTGCAATCAAGCGTTTGCGATAACTTGCAATGAGTCTGTTACAGCGCCGTGGAGGAATTTTGGCCCAATCATCTTGGCAGAATTGTTGTAATTCAGCCACATTGGAGGGTTTTCGAGCATGAACCGCCTTTTTAAGGTCATGCCACAGCATCTCAATAGGATTCAGGTCAGGACTTTGACTAGGCCACTCCAAAGTCTTCATTTTGTTTTTCTTCAGCCATTCAGAGGTGGATTTGCTGGTGTGTTTTGGATCATTGTCCTGCTGCAGAACCCAAGTTCTCTTCAGCTTGAGGTCACGAACAGATGGCCGGACAATGGGTCTCATTCACTAAACATGCGTACGCACTAATTTTTGCATGAAATGTGCGTACGGACGTTTTCACGAATAAATCATGATTCATCAAAAACTTTCGTATTAAAATTTATTCTAAATGTACGAAAAAATTAAAGAACAATTTATACCACACGTACGCAATAATCATGTACGCCCAGGGCCTTATAAGCATGTATAAAGAACCCCACATATAATTAGATATGTTATGTACAGGGTGGGTGAAAAGTAACTAGACGTTAAAATTGATAATAAAGTATAATTAGAGGTCCAATTATATAAATATATATATATATATATATAAAATTAGAGGTCCAAACAACAAACCACCTGATCTATGCTTATATAAACGGTGATTATTGTTTCTCACCTTGTGTTTGGAGGCATGGCACACTTGGTACTGCTTGAAGACATTGCGGCGTGTGCTCTAAGGAGAGAGCACGTCTTTAGAGAGCGCACAGCAGGGCCGGCGCCAAGGGGGGCACTCGTGGGCCGTGGCCCCTCAAACGAGTTACTGTGCCTCCCCACTTTCCATCCTCTCCCCTCCTTGCTGAACGCGATCGATTTTGAAAGCGAAAGTACCGATAAAACAGCGCACATAAGAAAGCAATTGAACGCTTTAGCGAGCGTCAGCAACTGCACGCGATCACAGATTGCACGCTCTTCACGAATACACCCCCCCCCCCCCACACACACACACAATGTGATTTGTGCCCCCCCCCCCCCCTAGAAATTTAAATGCCCCCCGATGGAGGTGCCCTGGCGCCGGCTCTGGTGCACAGATATGTTTGCTGAGAGTGACGAATGGCTGTTCAGTTGCTTTTAAATAACAATTTTTTTCTGGCTTCCACCTCAGACAGCAAAACCTCACGTTCATTATCGTTAAAGTTATTTTTCTTAGTCTTTTGTTTCGATGCCATAATTTTCTTTCTCTAGACGAGTGCCGCTTTGCGGAAAGCCCTTATATGGAGCTGGTTTGGGCGTGTATTATGCTAATCACTAACCTCGTGCACGCGGGCGCTCATTTAGAAGACTCCAGATTCACTAACAGAAGAACGAGTTTAAGAACAAGCTCATGTGCGTACGCACGTGTTGTGAATTAGGTGGAAAGTTTTCGTGAGAAGTTCAAATGTGCGTATAAATACGAAAAACGTACGCACTTGAATGAGACCCAATGTCCTTCAGGATTTTTTGGTAGACAGCTGAATTCATGGTTCCATTTATCACAGCAAGTCTTCCAGGTCCTGATGCAGCAAAACAGCCCCAGACCATCACACTACCACCACCATATTTTACTTTTGGCAGGCTCTGGCGGGCTTTGCCGCCATAGGCTCGTGCAGTGCTGCTGACGAGCCATTGGTTCGTTTTTATTTACTGCATGAGCCAATGGCCGTGCAGTCACACTGCGTGATTGAAAAAGTCTTCAGTCCTCTGAGAAAAAGGAGTTTTCTCCATAGCGTCTAGCGACGCAGTACGAGTGAAGTATTGACAAGGAACTACAATAGCGTTGCTGTTTTCTGAATCAAATACCTTTTCAGTAGCAAATCTCGTTTTTTGATCAAGTAGCGCGGTAGCGTCAACAAAAGCTAATGTTACATTATACAAAGCATTCTGAAGCGACAGAAAACTGTATGACCTGCAAGTTCATGAAAATGTAAATGTGATGCCCTTACTTCCTTTGATGTGGTGGTAGTGACCGAAAAAAACAAAAAAAAAACATTCGCTGGTCAAAAGCTTGAACTTGATTTTGGTGAAATGTTAATAATATGACACATGTAACGATGCAAATAAATGTAGCCAGACCTATTATCTATATGGTAACATCATACAATAAGATTTCATTAATGTTAGCTAATGTATTAACTAACATGAGCATACAATGAACAATACATTTATTACAGTAGGCCAGGCTTATTTATTCATCTTTGTTAATGTTAGTTAATGAAAATACAGTCGTTCATTGGTAGTTCAAGTTAGTTCACAGTGCATTAACTAACTTTTGATTTTACATTTTTTCTCAGTCACTTTTTGCTCGAATCTTAATATTTGCAATTTGTACAAACAGCACCACACAATGGATTACCTACAAAAGCCTGTAACTTGCTCAAAATCTTTAGTTCATCTAGTTTTTATGTTTTCATGTAAGTATTTATGTCAATGAACAAATCAGCGGCATGAGAATGAAAAGTCCTTGTGTCATTGTTCACAAACAAGAAAGGCAAAGTGCTTAGTCATGTTGTCAATATAACAGTGCACTCTGTTAGTATTAGCTGATATAAACTATGGCAACAGTTTGGATGACAGTTACTGTACTGAAATGCAGAAGGCTGCACTTCTTATGTATGCCATATATCCATTTCAAAAGTACAAATTTACACATTACTGTATGTGGGATATTGATTGAAAGAGACTGGATAGGATTCACAGTTACACTTTTACTAGTGGTCTGACCAAAAAAACATTACAACGTCATTGTATTATAGAAAAGAAAAATAAATATGGGCACAAAGGCGAAAATACAAAATTAGAAAGGCAAACACAGGCAGAGCTTTGCTTTTGTATGCAGCACTGTATGAGGGATTTCAGAGAGCTGGTTTATCATTAGTTGATCTACATTCTCTTCATAAGTGAAAGTCAAGATTCACCTGCACAAATCATGGCAAATTTACAAAAAGACTAATAGAAATGTGTAGAAAATTTATGACAACTAGGCTAGTTCAACCATTTTGCATTTAATGAGTTATACGATGAACTATGTTTTGATGGGTAAGACTATTGCACAGAGAACTAAATAATACATATTGAACAACATGACAATAGCAACTGATAATGTAGGAAAACGCAGACAAATCATTTGCATGAATGTACCAAAGCAACTTCAAAAGAATGAGAAACTGCTTTTATCATGTGATGAATTTCATTTCTGATCTGAGAAATGCACCAAAGCGACTGAGAAAAACTGTAATGCATTAGTAAATGTTGAGATTAACATTAAGATAAATGCTGCAGAAGTATCGTTCATTCTTAGTTCACGTTAACTACATGTTAACTAATGAACGTTATTGTGAAGTGTTACCATTTATATAAATGTATACAATAAAGCCACAATACCAACGACCACTAGGAGGTTTCCGGCTGACAGCAAAAAATTATTTTCCCTATGTCACAATCTGAGGTGAATCCGGCCCTGTACACGATACTGATTTTTGTTGCCAAATTGGTTTGTAACAGCTGTTGAATAAACAATTAATCGAAACTATTATGCCTTTCTATCTGCTTGACTGACAGTTTTATTGAAAAAGTCTTCAGTCCTCTGAGAAAAAGGAGTTTTCCCCATAGCGTCTAGCGACGCAGTACGAGTGAAGTATTGACAAGGAACTACAATAGCGTTGCTGTTTTCTGAATCAAATAGCTTTTCAGTAGCAAATCTCGTTTTTTGATCAAGTAGCGCGGTAGCGTCAACAAAAGCTAATGTTACATTATACAAAGCATTCTGAAGCGACAGAAAACTGTATGACCTGCAAGTTCATGAAAATGTAAATGTGATGCCCTTACTTCCTTTGATGTGGTGGTAGTGACCGAAAAAAACAAAAAAAAAACATTCGCTGGTCAAAAACTTTAACTTGATTTTGGTGAAATGTTAATAATATGACACATGTAACAATGCAAATAAATGTTGCATCGTTACATGTGATCACTGAGAGAGCATTGATTTGGTATGGTGTTGGTTCAATATAAAAAAATATATATATTTTTTAAATATCTTGGATGTAGTAAACTACTTTTGCCATGTTGCTGTAGCTTAGCTTGCTACATTTCCCAGGGCGGTAGCTTCATTTAATGAGGAGTAACTGTTAGCTTAGCTCACTACATTTTCCAAGTAGCTTGCCCAACGCTGGTAAATATATCTAAATGCCACTTCAGATGCATTGAAATGCAAGAATTTGACTCAAAAGATGATGCATACTTTTAAAAAAAATGGCTTAATGGTAAAAATGCCCATGAAACTTATTGGAAAAGATTAATTTCTATCACTGCTGTGAACTGACCACACCGAATATCAAAAACATTAGGAGTCAGCTGTCCACGGTAGTCCTTAAGATACCAGCACACTAACACACTCAGCAAAATATCGTCTAATTATTGTTATCGATAAAATCCCAGAAAATATAATTTGTTGTCAATTTTGCACACCCCTAATTCATTTGATCTAATTTATATAATCATTTATTGATAATAATAGTTAAAATCAATATTATTAATACTTTTGACTTATCCATTTTCTTACAAATGGTTTAAAGGCTGAAAAGTTGATCATTTTATAAAACGTTTTGTTTTTGTGAAAACTTGTACCTGAATTGTAAATTATGCTTTTGACAGTCATTTTACAGTTTAATATGGTACTATAGACATCGCCGTACCCCACTCATATGGCATTAATTTTATTTGTGCAGGCCTTAAATTTGAGCTTAAATCACTGCAGAAACCCTGTAAAGGTCACCCTGTATATCATTCAGCGGCATCAGTTCATTTTTAGTTAGTATTGTTGGTATTGTTACTATTACTATTGTTGTTGTTAATGACCAGGATAGGATGATCAGTCTTTTTTTCCCCCCTTAACATTTAGTCAATAATGCATCCATGTGAATTCACTTACAAATAAGAGCAACAAGGTGACTGCAGAGTTTCACCCCAGTTTTTCAATGTTCAAGAAAATGAAACCAGATTTCAGCATCAAGATCAGGTCTGGTTTCAGATCATCACAGAAAGACCAAGATATGATCATCTTCCTTGCCTAATAATTGAACCAGATCAGTATATTTGAGTTCTGTGAGGGGACACAGACAAGCAGATGGATGCATTATCTAATTACAATACCCTTAAGACATTAGATCTCCTAGAAATATAATGTGCTAATGTCAGCTATTGTCAGACAGCTCTGCCAAGTTAGTGCAAAACAATATAATGCCACTTAAAATGGTAAACATTTACGGCAGTGCTTCTCAAAGTCCGGAATTCAATCCAGAACCGCCTCCATTTCGTATCTCAAGAGCATTAATTATATTTCCTACTTTGATAAATGCATGTTAAACTTGTAAATCATTTGTTTAGGTTTTTTTTTATGTCTTTTTGGAGATGGTCCGAAATGAAAGCGAAGGCGAGATATTGAAACTTTTCCGTCATGACATTTGTTGTCATTACATCCAGTGAGCGTATGACGTTTGATAATCGGGCGATATTTCACCATAAGAGTATTCATTATTTTTTTTATTGTTGTTGTTGTTGTCATCACTTAGATTATGGCCATTTGTCTTATAGCAGTGTCCAGTGTTTCTCTAAAATCATACTGTGATATCTGTAACACTTCTTGAGTTATAGGCATGCAAATGTTGAAAAAAGAATATGGCACTTAGGTATGTTCAATGCAGTTCTTTTGACAGAAGGAAATGAGACACATCTGTAGTTTCAACATTATTTGTTCCTCAGACCTTTTTCAGAAGTATCATCTTTTTGCAAAGTGACCCACACTTGGTTTTTAACCACTGAAAATGTGTATCTTTTAATGATTTACCTCTGGAGCCATATTGAGATTCCAATATCTCTGGAACCGAACAATATAGGGCCTTAGCAATGAAAGTGCCAAAAGGAAAGTTTGTTAAGACCCAATATCTAAAAGACCATTAAGATATCTTTAATGCTTCTTGAGTTACAGGTATGCAAACTTTGGAAAAAGAATATGGCACTTGGGTATGTTCATTGCAGTTCTTTTGACAGAAGGAAATGAGACACATCTGTAGTTTCAACATTATTTGTTCCTCAGGCCTTTTTCAGAAGTATCATCTTTTTGCAAAGTGACCCACACTTGGTTTTTAACCACTGAAAATGTGTATCTTTTAATGATTTACTTCTGGAGCCATATTGAAATTCCAATATCTCTGGAACCGAACAATATAGGGCCTTAGCAATGAAAGTGCCAAAAGGAAAGTTTGTTAAGACCCAATATCTAAAAGACCATTAAGATATCTTTAATGCTTCTTGAGTTACAGGTATGCAAACTTTGGAATAAAAACTTAAAAAGTGAATGGTCACCATTGGCACATAATGCAACGAAGATGGCTAAAGTCAACAGATTTACTAACAGACCTATCAATCTCTGTGTAAAAGTAACATTATGATGCTGCCATCTTTCTGAAGTAATTTTGACCCCCCTGTAATTTAGCTGTGAATCCCAGGTGAAAACTGTCATTTTGACCCCCCTCTACAAAATAATGGATAACTAGGAAAATATTCATCCATGATATTTAATATTTTTGCTTTCCTCACTATACATGTTTATCGTTCTTCATGAAATTAGCAAAATAAAAAATCTGAACCGGGTAAGTTTTTGAAATTTGGTTGTTTTGACACGGAATGACCCAGTTAGGATTACCTAGGTTTACTACAACATCAAAAAATTGTTTAAATGTAAGCCTGAGTTTTAAACAAGGTGTAAAGTATGGTGCAACAAGTAAATCTAAACTTTAAGATTACGTTTAAGATTAATCATCAGTGAACCCTTCCCTAAGATTCATAAATGAACTAATCACTGAACATGGCATACACAATTAGAAAATCCACACATACACAGAAGTTCACTCATTTCACCAAATGGGGACATTGCATCAACTTCTACTGTTTTATATGTAGCTAATTCTAAATGAAAAATAAAATGTTTTTAAGTCATAAAGACAAACCTGCATATAGAAGGCTTCCCTCTCGGTGTCATCAGTTCAGTTATACGCTGACAATGTGAGTCTGATAAACATGTCTGTTTATAGGAAGTGGAAAAGTTTTGCATTCAGAAAAATCCCCTAACATTACAGAAAGAAAGTGACAATGTTCTGTTATCTGCGGTGATGTTTGTCACCTTACGGTTGAGGACTCATCTTGATGCTGGTCTAGAGAGCAGTTAGTCTCTGCCTCAGACCTGGTCACGCCCACGGACCGTTGACTGTTTATAGAGATTTACATTTACATTTATTCATTTAGCTGACGCTTTTATCCAAAGCGACTTACAATTGCTATATATGTCAGAGGTCGCACGCCTCTGGAGCAACTAGGGGTTAAGTGTCTTGCTCAGGGACACATTGGTGTCTCACAGTGGATTCGAACCCGGGTCTCTCACACCAAAGGCATGTGTCTTATCCACTGCGCTATCACCACCCACCACCCTCCTTATAGGGAGTGGAAAATTCTGAAAAATCCCCAAACATTACAGAAAGAAAGTGAAAGTGTTTTGTGTTATTTGTGGTCATGTCTCAACTGATTTCAATTAAGTGAACATTTGTGCTGTTTAATATTTCTGCTTAAAGTTATTAATACATTTATTATTGATCATGTGAATTGGTTCCTAGACTATATTTTCTGATTGCTGAAGTAACTGACAGAAAAAGTTATTAAAAGTTCCTTACCTTACCTTGTATACCCACTGATGCACATACTGCTATATACAGTGGGAATTTGTAAGTAAATGTAATTAACATCAAAATAAATTCACAAGAGCAAGTATATTGCTTGCACACATTTATGTACATTAAAGGCAAAATAACTGAATAAGAGAACAAGTATAGATCTGGATCTTCTTTAAGGGTATATTCACACCAGGAAAGTCCACTAGTTCACTTGCTTTGATCCGGACCAAATACAATGTTGATTTTTTTGGTTTGTTTGGTGCGGTTCACTTTCACGTTGCCCTTTTTGCAAGTGAACCAGAAATTCAAAAAACCACACGTGTGCTTTTCTCAAGCAGGGAAAACAGGAAGTGCAAAACAGGCTAATCATGGAGATTTTTCGCAGTGCAATTTTTATCCTTTGATTGATTTGGTGTTATCAGATACTAACGCAATATGAAAAAACTTATGAGCATCAAATGAGACAATGTCATACGATATTGTAATTACGACTTGCCGAAGATAAACTCTGTAGATATAAAATACTTAAAGCATATCAAATTATAAGTTTAAACATTTAACCTAGATAAATATGCGCAGGGTGGACTGGGGCCAAAAAGTGGCCCTGGACTTTTAGGCACAGAGCGGCCAACCAAACCCGGTCCACACCACACCACAACATAAATGAGTGGCATATTCTTGACATTATAATTTGTCTTTTCTTATGTATATGACAAATAGTAAAGAATTTTAAAGAATTTTTACGAGAAACAGTTTAATATCACTAAAGTCAAATACCAATATTATCAGTCCATATGACACAATGCTCTGGTATGACTGTAAAGATACTTACACTTATTACAAAGTACTTATATTTCAAATAAATGTTGTTCTTTGACTGATAACCATTATACCAATAATACAACCATTATTAATAATTGATCACAAACAATAACTGATAATAAAAGCAGCAAATTGGGCAGCATTAGAATGATTTCTGAAGGAACACTGAGGACTGGAGTAATGATGCTGAAAATTCAGCTTTGATCACAGCAATAAATTACATTTTAAAACATCCTAAATAGAAAACCACTATTTTAAGTGTAATATTTCATAATATTAGGCTATAGTTTTACTGTATTTTTGATCAAATAAATTCAATCTTCTTTCAAATAAATAAATACATAAATAAAAAGCCTTAATTATATCAAACATTTAAACACCAGTTTGTATATAAAATAGGCTAATGCATGTGAATTAATAAGCAAATTATATTTTTATTAGGCCTATAATATAAATGACTTTCCTATGCACAGCACTCAAAAGCAAAAGTCGTACTCGGTTACTGTCGTAACCTCGGTTCCCTGAGATACGGAACGAGTACTGAGTCTTGTTAAAGACGCTATGGGAAAAGTCTTTTTTCTCCTGAACTGAAGTCTTATTCAATCACGCAGTGAAACTGCACGCCTATTGGTTCGTGCAGTGTGTATAAAACGAACCAATGGGTAGGCAGCGGAGCTGCACGAGCCTATGGCGACGAAGCCCGCCAAATCCCGCCAGAATTGGGGGGGCTATTTGGCTATATAAGCGGCCGTCTCACCATAGGATCCTCAGGTTACTTCGACTGAAGCGACGACTGAGTCGTGCAGCTACCTGGCATGGCAAAGTACGCAGTACTCGTTCCGTATCTCAGGGAACCGAGGTTACGACAGTAACTGAGTACGTTCCCTGTCGATACTCCACTCGTACTGCGTCTTGTTAAAGACGCTATGGGAACACAATTCAATCACGCCTTGCTAAGGTAGAGGTACGACTGTAAATATACCTCCATAAGCATTTAATGCTCATAAGGAAGCACAATAGTATACCCCGGGCTAAGGCGAGCTAAACTCATAGAGGTCATGCTCGGCCTAGGTGATCGTTCCATGTAACCCTTGCATACTCAGTACGTACAGGACCGAAGTATGTAAGGAACCCACCAGAGATCTTGAGTGCTTTGCAGTCAAGAGTTCCCCATCAGGGTTGTTCCCACACGTATAAGTCATGCTCATCTAAGCAGAGAGGACCCTGGCCTGTAGGGCCGGTACGTCCAATTTATAAAACCTTGCAAATGGACGGCGAGGCCCAGCCAGCCGCCGCACAAATGTCTGTAATGGATACACCGCTAGACCAGGCCCATGACGAGGCGATGCCTCTAGTCGAATGGGCTCGTACTCCAATGGGGCACTGAAGGCCCAAAGAAGAGTACGCCAACATAACAGCATCCACTATCCACTTAGAGAGTCTCTGCTTCGTGACCGGATGCCCTTTAGCGCATTTACCGAAGCTAACAAAGAGCTGTTCCGTACCCAGGTTATTATAGTTTTGAATTTTTAAATTTGTTTTATTTTAATATCGTTTTCGAATTTGCTATAAAATTCAGTTTAGTTTTTATTAGTTTCATTCAAATTTTTGTTAGTTTTAGTTTAGTTTGTATTTTGTGAACACATTTTTATTTAGTTTTATATAGTTTAGTTTCAGTTTTAGTTTCAGTTTTAATTAAAGTTTAGCAGAATCAACAGATCACTTCCAGAGCCAAAGAAAGACTTGGGCATAATTAGTAAGGGAAATATTTAGCAACACAAAATTAACGCATGTTAAGATTGATTAGATGGTAAAAGTATACAAATATACACCAAAGGAAGCAGTCAGGCTTTTTACTAAATAAATCTACACAAGTTGCGCTTAATTATCATATCTAATAGTGTGTTGAATTATTTAATATGAAAATAAATGTAGCTTAATTTGGTTATATTAGATTTTTTTTTGTTTATTATTTAACCATGATATTGTAACTGTCGTGTCTTGGTCACTTTTCCGTGAACAGCCGCGTAAAAATCATAACTGGGTCTAATGAAATTCAACGGCAATCATATTTAACAGTAAAGGCTCATATTTGAATATGTTCTTTTCTTTATTAATGAAGAATTATTAGTGTGTGTATGATGTCATTTAGCCTATATTTGTTCGTAAGCCAGGAAGAGTGATCACAAGATGCTAGAAGTTTTGTATTGCTTACAGAAAGGATGCGCGGGCTCATCTTTTTTCTGTTAATTATCATGTTGCGCTGCATGTCTGTTTTTCTTCACAGCAACTTAAAATGCCCAATGTTGGTTTGATTGCTTGTGTTACATGAGAAAATAAATAATTTTGCCCACCTGATGTTGTAGATTAATGCGAGTGCAGTTCGGCTCGCGACTCGCGGTCTTTATGTCAAACGGTTCTGGTCTGGTACAGAAATAAATTAGTGCTGCTGTCGGATAACGGGTCGGGTGGTCTGTAAATTACTGCTGGTGCACGTTTCCCAAACATGACGTGCAGGACTGCTTTAAACCGTTCTCTCCGGCAGATAACCCCATGCGCGGGATGCGCCATTTACAGGTCTTTCCCTGAAGAGTCACAGCTCATAGGCTATTTTTCCGCCAAGGGGTGAGAACGTAATAATTACGAAAACAATGATTTATTTTTTGTTCATTATTATCTACGCTCAAAGTAGATCCTCAAAGCTCTAACAGGGCATAACAAAAATAACTCCCGGTCCTCCTCGGAGGGAGGGAGCGCGGAGAGTGTTATGACCTGAGATCTGAACGGAGTCGAAAGCACCTTAGGTACGTACCCGTGCCTTGGTTTTAGGACGATCTTGGAGTCGTTAGGCCCAAATTCCAAGCAGGCAGGGCTCACAGAGAGCGCTTGTAGGTCTCCTACTCGCTTGACCGATGCCAGTGCTAATAGCAGAGCAGTCTTCAGCGACAGTGACCGAAGGTTCGTAGACTGTAGCGGCTCAAAAGGAGGACCCTTCAGGGCCCTCAATACAGTGGGTAGGTCCCATGTAGAGATGGTAAGGGGCCGAGGCAGATTCAGCCTCTTGGCTCCCTTTAGAAAGCGGACAATTGCATTGTCTCTGCCCACTGATTGGACTGCTATAGGAGCGTGAAAGGCCGCTATAGCCGATACGAACACCTTGAGTGTAGAGGGAGGGCGTCCTTTATCCAGCAGCTCTTGCAGGAAGGACAGAATCACCGCTAACTCAGAGGTTTAGGCACCATTCGGAGAAAACCGACCATTTAAGGGCATAGAGGCGTCTCGTAGATGGGGCTCTAGCTTCAGAAATGGTGTTCAGCACTCGCTCTAGGAGGCCGGTAGGCTCCCATCGAGCGGCCAAATGTGAAGGGCCCACAGTTCGGGACGGGGGTGCCATAATGATCCGTTCGCCTGAGAGAGAAGATCCCGTCTCAGGGGCACGGGCCAGGGGGCTGCGGTTAGCAGCTGAGTTCTCCCACAAGGGGGCCACCAATAAGACCTTGTGTCCTTGTTCCCTGATCCGCCTGATGACCTGTGGAATCAGGGCGACTGGAGGGAATGCATAAAGGAGGAGGTTGACCTTCGAATAATCAACGCGTCCTTGACCTTCGAATAATAAGCTGGGCAGTGAAAGTTGTCTTTGGAGGCGAAAAGGTCTACTTCAGCCTTGCCAAAGATCTTCCAGATCGTCTGAACCGTCTGCGGATGGAGCATCCACTCTTCCGAGGTGACGTTGCTCCGAGATAACATATCCTTGGTTCAATCAGCCCGGCAAGTGTGCTGCTCTCAGCGAGCGCAGGTTGAGCTGAGCCCACTCCAGAAGGCACTCTGCTAGAATGAAGAGGCGCTTCGAGGAGAGACCTCCCTGGTGATTTATATAGGACACCACGGACATGTTGTCTGAGCGGATCAGCACATGGCGTCCTTTTAGCTCTGGCAGGAAAAACTGGCAGGCCCGACATACTGCTAGCATCTCCAAGCAGTTGATGTGGAGGCCTTTCTCCGCCTTCGACCAAAGGTCGGTTTGCCTTCGCACAGCGCCCCCCAACCCGCGTTGGAGGCGTCTGTCATGACAACTTTCCTGTTGCAGACCATCCCTATGGTCACGCCCTGTTCCATCCATTGTGGGTTCTTCCAGGGGGCCAGGGCTGTCACACAGGCCTGGCTCACCCTGATACACTGGCGACCATGTCGCCATGCGTGGGGTGGAACCCGTGGTTTCAACCAGCGCTGAAGGGGTCGCATGCGTAGCAGGCCCAGCCGTAGCACTGGTGATGCTGCTGCCATAAGGCTCAGCATTCTCTGAAACGTTTTGATGGGGTGGGCGGTGCCATCCTTGAAGGAGGCCGCGAGCTTTTGAATGGCCAGAGCGCGTTCTGGTGCTAGCGCAGCTTTCATCTGAGCAGAGTCCAGAACTGTTCCCAGGAACGACACCCGTTGGCTGGGAAACAGTGAGCTCTTGGCAAAATTGACCCTGAGCCCCAGGCATTCTAAGTGGCTGAGGAGTAGGGTTCTGTGTGAAAGCAACTGCACTTCTGACTGGGCCAGAATGAGCCAGTCGTCGAGGTAGTTGAGAATGCGGATTCCCATCTGCCTTAGAGGGGAAAGAGCCGCGTCTATGCACTTCGTAAAAGTGCGGGGGGCCAGAGACAGTCCAAAGGGAAGGACCATGTACTGATAAGCCACTCCCTCGAAGGCGAATCTCAAGAATCATCTGTGATGGGGGGCAATCTGGATGTGAAAGTATGCGTCTTTCAGGTCCAGAGAACAGAACCAGTCCCCTGTGCGAATCTGCGAGAGGATCTGCTTCAGCGTGATCATCCTGAACGACCTCCTCATGAGGGCGCGATTCAGGCGTCTGAGATCGAGGATGGGCCGGAGGCCGCCATCCTTTTTTGGAACGAGGATGTAGCGGCTGTAAAAGCCTGATTCGCTCTGGGCTGGAGGAACCCTTTCTATGGCTCCTTTGTCCAACAGCGTCATCACCTCTGAGCGCAGAACGTGAGCGTTCTTGCCCTCTACAGAAGTGGAGACCACGCTGCTGAAGCGCGGGGGTCTTCGAGCGAATTGGAGTGAGTAACCTCGTTTTATTATCCTCATAACCCATTCTGACACTCCGGGGATGGCCTGCCAGGCCTCGGCCCGCGTGGCAAGGGGCTGGATAAACTCGAGTGATCGACTGCATGGAGGCAGGGCGCTCATGAGGGGAGGAAGAGGAAGTCTGCTCTCTTTTGAAAATGTTTGTGTTTTATTTTTTCCACTATAACCTGTTAACCTTCGGCCCCATTGTGGGCCTCACAGGTGAAAATAACCTACCTAAATTAAAATGGTAACAGTTCTTGACAAAGTGTGTTTACACAAACAAATTAGTTTACACAAACAAAAAAACACAATCTAATTGTTCAAAAAGATTAAAAGTTATAAATATTTTTCCACACTGAATGTTTTTTTTATTTCATATACAAATACATTAAATAAGTCCTGGAGCAATCCAGAAAAGTAATAGATTGAAAGCCACATGTCTCATGAGTTTATATTTCAAATTTGAAGAAGATACCATGAAAAATGAGATTCCTGCAATATTTTTTCTGAAACTATTTATAGTCCCCCCACCCCCCTGTTTGAGGAAAAATAACAACCAAATAGATTGCAGAATTATACAAGCTGTTTTAGTCATTATACATGTTCCTGCATAGTTTTTCAATTATAAAATAATAAGACAGATTTATTTGAGCACTAAAAAATACAAAAATAATTATTTGAGTAATAAAAAAGGAAAAAAAATGCTTTGTATATAGTATGTATATTGAAGTATTCTGATTGCCAGACATGAAGAGATATTGGCAGACATGGTCATACAGTCAGTAATCACACGCTGATGTGCTTCCATCCAGATGATAATCATACAGATGGGCCATATAATCAATAATAGCTGATCAATGAATCACAATGATAGCCGTCATAGAGTCGGTAATAAACACGCTGATGTCCGTCCATACATATTATAATCATGCAGACATGGCCACATTCCCCACACAATACACACACACACATATAAAAAATGTAGAAGAAAAAAAAACAGTTTTTTATGGATAAAGCAGATCGCTAAGTTACGCCCCGCTCAGATGACAGCGTGCGTCATAGCGTGTGCGTCACGCTTTCAGGAGGGAGCGCCAAATTCAAATAACTATATTCCGCTTTTCTGAGACTTTTTTTTCCATGGACGGTCTCATTCTGTTTGTAAAACTGTATGCTACAACACCGTGTTGTTTTTTTACTACCAAGACGCTGTTTTTGAGCGTAATTTATTCCATAACGGACGTGAACAATAACTCTCCCGAAGAAATGAAAAGTAAACAGAGGAATATTCATCCTTATTACAACGTTATTGTTTCGCTGGATTAAAGTGCTCGCTGGGATGTTGTTCTGTGGACCCTTACCTCTCTAACTAAACTGGGATTTCAGTTTGTGGCTCGTTATTACAATGAATCTGGTACGTACGGCTTTTTTATTCTGCCTGTGTTGATGTGTACTGCTTACACAAATGTAGCAAATACATTCCTTATAAGCTTTCCATCGAAAAACAGCAATCTGTCGTCAATGCTTGAGGCTTAGACCTTCAGAATGATATATAGTTTGTCAAGAATAAACGATATTCTTTCACGTTAAATTCATTCATAAACATTAAACTAGTGGGAGGAAAAAACGCTTCAGTGCGAGGTCGCTCTGGTGAACGTTAACAGGATAACAGCGGGTGGTTGCTTGGGCGCTTGTACGGGCCCTGAATTCGCAGAAGACACAACGTCCTCTGCACCCGGCAACGAATGGGGTGAAAAGAGGTTTAAGAGAGGCTGTTTGGCGGGCGGTCCGGCCGTGGCGGGACTCGGCCCTCTCCTCTTCCTGTCCTGCAGATCAGGAAGACGCCGGAGGCACAGGGTCCAACACTATCCTGGGTCGGGGGCCCTGGCGCTTCAGAAGGGGGTGGCGTCTTGCCGAGCGGGAACGTCCTCGCGTCTGCTGAGTCTTGGCAGATTGAGGAGCGGAAACGGCAGGTGTAGGCTTCGCAGGCTGCTGAGTCGGCGCAGGTTTAGGGCGACTCGCAGCAGCAGAGGAGCCTGAGCACTTGGGCAGGAAGTGTCGCATGGCCTGTGATGCCTTCTGTGCCTCCGTGAAGCGATCAGCGAAACTTTCCACTGCAGGTCCAAAGAGGCCGTTGGGCGAAATCGGCGCATCAAGGAAGGGGATCTTGTCCGCGTCCTTGATCTCCGTCAGCGTGAGCCACAGGTGGCACTCGAGCACCACAATGCTGGCCATGGACCGACCTATCACCTGGGCGGTGGTCTTGGTGGCGCGCAGAGCCAGGTCTGTAGCACTTCTCAGCTCCCTTAGAGTCGCAGGATCAGGTTCAGACTCGTCCATAGCAGAGAGGAGTTTGGCCTGATAGACCTGTAGAACCGCCATAGAGTGAAGCGCCGAAGCAGCCTGTCCAGCTGAAGCGTAGGAGCGTCCAGCGAGCGCTGAAGTGGTCCTGCATGGCTTGGACGGGTGGTTGGCTTTTGCCTTCCAGCCGATGGTAGTGGGTGGGCAGAGATGTGCAGCCACTGACTCATCCAGTTGGGGCATCCTCTCCTACCCTTTCTCTTCAGTGCCATCAACTGTAGTGAGGGCGCATGAAGCCGGAGTACGGAGGCGGGCGGAATAAGGGGCGCGCCAAGATTTCGGAAGCTCGTCGTGAACTTCAGGGAAGAACCCCGGCAGGAACCACTCGTCGAGACGGCTGCGAGAAGGCTCCTCTGGCGGAGACCAATCCAGTCCCAGTTCCTCGACCGCCTTTGAGAGGGCACGGAAAAGTTCGGCGTCCATCCCGGTTCTGGCGGCGCTGGGCGCGGACGAATGCGGGAGGGTGGAGTCAACAGCTGAGCCCGACAGCTCCTCAACGTCCAAAGCTGCCAATGACATGCAGTCATCGGCCAGCTCTTCGTCACTTCCACCGAACGAGACCAGATCGCTCGCGCTTGCAGAGGGACGCTGGTCAGGTTGGGAAAAAAGGACGGGAGAAACCTCTCTCTGTGGCAAGGGCGAGGCACGCGGGATCTGAGCCAGCGTGAGCTGAGATCCTCTGCCCCGCTGTTTTTTCCTCACAGGTCCCTGGGAGGAAGAAAACGGGAGGGCGCGAGGGGTGGAGTCACTCTCTGAAAAGAAAGCGATCCGCGAGCGCAGAGAGGCGAGACTGATGTTCCTGCAGTGAGAACAATCAGTACCAGCGAGCGCGGCATCCACGTGGGATTTGAATAACGGCGAGGCATTTGAAACAACGCCTTTAATTTGCTCTTTTAGATGCGTGAAAGATCGCCGCATGGCTGCAGCAAACGAGACCGGGATTCCGCAGCACTGGAGCGCGAGGAAAAGGCGGCGTCAGCAAGCAGGCTTCCGGGATCAGCGAGGCGAAATCGTCGTCGCTGAAGGAGAAGAAATCTGAGGATCCTATGGCGAAACAGCCGCTTATATAGCCAAATAGCCCCCCCAATTCTGGCGGGATTTGGCGGGCTTTGTCGCCATAGGCTCGTGCAGCTCCGCTGCCGACCCATTGGTTTGTTTTATACACACTGCACGAACCAATAGGCGTGCAGTTTCACTGCGTGATTGAATAAGACTTCAGTTCAGGAGAAAAAAGGCTTTTCCCATAGCGTCTTTAACAAGACACAGTACGAGTGGAGTATCGTCAGGGAATTTAAGATTTACATTGTTCTAGAGTAAGATTAGGAACGAGTCTTATAGATTTTTAACACGTGAAAATACTGCAATATTAATATTATTATGTAATATCTTTGAAACAATGTATAAAGCTCTATAGAGATAAAGGTGACATCATTTGACTTGATCGGAAAAGTGCCATAGAGATTAAAGTACAATTTATGTCGGAACACAACTTATGTACTGATTTCAGTATACTTGATTCAAGATTCAAGATTTTTATTTGTCACATACACAATTATGTTATCAATGATGGCCTGGGGGAAGAAGCTCCTCCTAAGTCTCTCAGTTTTTGCCATCAGGCTACGGAAGCGCTTACCAGATGGAAGCAAAGTGAATAGACGGTTACCAGGGTGATTTGAGTCCTTGATTATTTTAACAGCTCTACTTTTGCAGCGTTTGAGGTAGATGTCCTGCATAGAGGTGAGAGCAGGCCCTGAGATGCATACATCCGGGTATTTCATGCATACAGAAAATTTGCATACTATGCTCAGCATACATACTGCAGAAATAGTAAGAGTAGTATGAATAGTATGGCATTTCGAACACAGCCAGGGTGTTCAAGGCAACGCCGTTTCCGTTTAATAAAAGTTTTGCATCATTTTGTCAGGGCTGAATGTTTGGCGCCAAACCCCCTCACGAAAGAAGAAAGCCGTCGTGTTTACAATTGACAACGAGCGCTTGTCAGGATCAACTAAACGCTGAATTTTAAGTTTGTGGTATAGAATCTTTAAAATATGTCCAAGAGTTTTACACACCGGTCTGTTATTGAGACGACATTTCCATGCCCCTAAACATGACGAGGAACAAAACTAAACGTGATTGGTTGCTATCAGAGTAACACTTACTGCATTACTAATAAGGAATTATTGAAGAACTAACAGGTAATTATTCATTAACACTTAATTCACTACTGTTAACTACTAAGGAAGATGGTTCAAGAAAAGTAACTATGAAGTAACTACTAATGAACAGTCACACACAATTACATTGAGTTGTGATCCTTTCATATAAATGTTATTAGCAGTAGTAGCAGTATGAAAATGCAATATTAATAAATGCAATAAATTTTATAGAGGTTTGCTTGTGTAGTGAATTGTTTTGTGAGTGTGAGAAATCAGCTTCCGATAAGAATCCCACCACCACTCCAGTGCCATGTGATAACTTACCTTAGTTTTTATATTTTATATACAGTACTGTATGTGTGCCTCCTCAGCATATACCATATTACCATTAATTCAATTCCTGAATGTAAGGCAAGGACTGAGGGAAAGTGAAAATACAGGTAACCAATTAGTAATTAATAAACAAATTATCAAATAATTCCACAGGACTTATTTAGAACCTGAAACAGTAGGCCTATTCTAAAGTGAAAATATTGGGAACCTATTAGTAATTAATAAAGAATTATTAGATAATTCCGCAAGAATTACTTTGAACCTGAAACAGTATTCTAAAGTGAACCTATTAGTAAATAATAATTGTGACCCTGGAGCACAAAACCAGTCTTAAGTCGCTGAGGTATATTGTAGCAATAGCCAAAATACATGGGTCAGTATGGGTCAAAATTATCCATTTTTCTTTTATGCCAAAAATTATTAGGATATTCAGTAAAGATCATGTTCCATGAAGATATTTAGTAAATTTCTTACCATAAATATATCAAAACTTCATTTTTTTATTAATAATATGCATTGCTAAGAACTTAATTTGGACAAATTTAAAGGCGATTTTCTCAATATTTAGATTTTTTTGCACCCTCAGATTCCAGATATTCAAATAGTTGTATATCGGCCAAATATTGTCAGATCCTAACAAACCATAAATCAATGGAAAGCCTATTTATTCAGATGATATATAAATCTCAATTTTGAAAAACTGACACTTAAGACTGGTTTTGTGGTCCAGGGTCACAATTACTTCATAAATTAGACTCAAATAAAATTTACACTCTAAAAAAAACCTATAAAAGTAATCATAAACTTTGATTATGATCTTTATTTCAGATGATAGGATTTCTTAATACAGCATATTTTATTCCGTTTTAACATATATACTGCCCACATTTAAACTAATTTAACAAAAATATTATAATCAAAAGTTTACAACATTTAAAATTCAAGTGGACTTAACCGGTCTCCTGTAATACGGAATAGGCATATGCAACTGACATTGCGTACCTGTTGTTTTGCATAACACAATTTGATTTACAGCACAGTAATTGTAACGGGGCTGACGAGACGTGAGACGTGCGGATCCATTTGCAAAGCTTTATTAAACATGGTCAAGACAGGCAGGGTCAATCAACAGCAGACAGGTATGGCAAGGACAAGACAGAGCAATCCGTGGAGCAAGCGTGGGTCAACGATCAGCGAACAGTATCCAAAGGGGCAAGGCAGAGAGATAATCCAGAGGCGAGAGCAATAATCCAAACAGGGAGCGAACAGAGTCCAAACGGCAGAGGCAAAGGCTAAATCCAGGAAACAAGAGCAGGGTCAAACACGGCAGGAAAACAAGGCAAGACTAAGGCTAAGACAGTGGCTCTGTAAAGTGCTATCGCTAGGTGAGTGATAAATGCAACAATACTCGGCCCTGAGCAAGAGCAAGTCCCAGGCTTATATGGTGTGTGGTGGTGATTGGAAAATGGTGATCAGGTGTGTGTGATGTGTGAATGGTGACAGCTGTGATCTGTGCAATGGATTGTGGGAAATGGAGTCCAATGTGCTGTGAGTGTAAAAGTCACTGTGGTGAACGGGTGACCTCTAGTGGTGGTTGACAGGGAGAGCATGGACCAGATTCGTGACATAGCCCCCCCCCAAGGAGCGGCTTCCAGACGCTCTTATATAGTCCAGGAGGGCGGTGGAGCGGAGGCGGAACAGGGGGAGGGACGGAGGGCCAGGTCCATGAGGAAGTGGGAAGACCGGGGACTGAGGCAGAACCGGCAGAGCAGGACACCCAGGCGGAACCGGAGACCAGGACAGAGCAAGAGCCCACCAGGGCGGAGCAGACGGACCAGGAGTAGATGACCACCAGACCGGAGTAGAAGACCACCACGGCGGAGCAGACGACCACCAGACCCGAGCAGAAGACCCCCACGGCGGAGCAGACGACCACCAGACCCGAGCAGAAGACCACCATGGCGGGGCAGACGACCACCAGACCCGAGCTAGAGCCCACCAGGGCGGAGTAGACGGACCAGGAGCCCACCAGACCGGAGTAGAAGACCACCACGGCGGAGCAGACGACCACCAGACCCGAGCAGAAGACCACCATGGCGGGGCAGAGGACCACCAGACCTGAGCAGAAGACCCTCGCCAGGAAGCAGACTGGGCAGGAAACCATGGCAGAGTCTGAGATCTGGGGGAAACAGAGACAGACAACACAGGGAGAGCAGAGACAGACAATACAGGGAGAGCATTCATGATCTCAGGGGGCGTGGCAGGGCAGGACGAGGATTCATAGACTGCGTTTATAGCCGTGACAGGACAAGGCGTGAGCTCACAGACAGTGAGTTCAGGGGCGGCCTTCATGACCGTGACAGGGCAGACAGTGAGTTCAGAAACGGTCTCCATGGCCGTGACAGGGCAGACAGTGAGTTCAGGAACGGCCTCCATGGCCGTGACAGGGCAGACAGTGAGTTCAGGAACGGCCTCCATGGCCGTGACAGGGCAGACCGTAAGTTCAGGAACGGCCTCCATGGCCATGACAGGGCAGACCATGAGGTCAGGAACGGCCTCCGTGGCCGTGACAAGGCAGACCGTGAGTTCAGGAACAGCCTCCGTGGCCGTGACAGGGTAGACAGTGACGTCAAGAACGGCCTCCATGGCCGTGACAGGGCAGACAGCGAGTTCAGGGACGGGTGCCACCACTTCGGGAGGTTCTGCAGCAGAAGCCGCCACCTCTGGAGGCACTGGAGCAGACTCGTGGACAGGAGAGGCCTCAGGAGCACAGTGTGCAGCCCACACACTCAAAATGGCAACCGCCATAACGGGAAGCACTGAGGTCAGGGGAACAGTCTCTGTAATAGCCAAGGTTGAGGCCCTGGGAATGCCAGCTACTCGCACCGACATCAGTGGTGGGTCCATCACACTGGATATCAGAACTCGAAGGACCGACCTTGAATCCTTGGGTGTGACAGACTCTGGCTGGAGCACTGTGACGTGGTGTGACTCTGGCTTGACAGCGGAGACGTGGTGTGACTCTGGCTTGACAGCGGCGACGTGAGCAGACTCTGGCTTGACAGCGGCGACGTGAGCAGACTCTGGCTTGACAGCGGCGACGTGAGCAGACTCTGGCTTGACAGCGGCGACGTGAGCAGACTCTGGCTTGACAGCGACGACGTGAGCAGACTCTGGCTTGACAGCGACGACGTGAGCAGACTCTGGCTTGACAGCGACGACGTGAGCAGACCCTGGCTTGACAGCGACGACGTGAGCAGACCCTGGCTTGACAGCGACGACGTGAGCAGACCCTGGCTTGACAGCGACGACGTGAGCAGACTCTGGCTTGGCAGGCATGACGTGAGCAGACTCTGGCTTGGCAGGAATGACGTGAAGGGGTGCTGTTGCTGCCGCCATTTTGTGAGTGAGTGCGGTGCCGTGTTCCTCCGCGACACCCACAGTGAACGGAGAGCCCACACACAGCAAAGCATAGTCCATAAATTTACTGAGAGATGAACGGGGACCCTCGCGGATTAACTGAGACTTGAGCGGCTGATTAATGCCCTCACAAAAAAAGTCTATTAGTGCATAGTCTGGCAGATCAGAAAAATAGGCGAGGTCTAAGTACTCCTGTATGTATTCCTCGAGCGGTCTCAAACCCTGCTCGAGGGTTAACAACAGTCGTGCAGTGTCCATACCTGGCCAATGTCCTCTGGAAAAGCTGCTGGATCCTTGTGTGGCCGAGTATTCTGTAACGGGGCTGACGAGACGTGAGACGTGCGGATCCATTTGCAAAGCTTTATTAAACATGGTCAAGACAGGCAGGGTCAATCAACAGCAGACAGGTATGGCAAGGACAAGACAGAGCAATCCGTGGAGCAAGCGTGGGTCAACGATCAGCGAACAGTATCCAAAGGGGCAAGGCAGAGAGATAATCCAGAGGCGAGAGCAATAATCCAAACAGGGAGCGAACAGAGTCCAAACGGCAGAGGCAAAGGGTAAATCCAGGAAACAAGAGCAGGGTCAAACACGGCAGGAAAACAAGGCAAGACTAAGGCTAAGACAGTGGCTCTGTAAAGTGCTATCGCTAGGTGAGTGATAAATGCAACAATACTCGGCCCTGAGCAAGAGCAAGTCCCAGGCTTATATGGTGTGTGGTGGTGATTGGAAAATGGTGATCAGGTGTGTGTGATGTGTGAATGGTGACAGCTGTGATCTGTGCAATGGATTGTGGGAAATGGAGTCCAATGTGCTGTGAGTGTAAAAGTCACTGTGGTGAACGGGTGACCTCTAGTGGTGGTTGACAGGGAGAGCATGGACCAGATTCGTGACAGTAATGATTTTATAGATTGATTATGAAATTGAATGATTTTATAATAGAATGTTATAATTCTTATAATCCCATTTTATGTATCAATAAGTAAATAAATAAACAAACAAGCCACCATTTTACAGAGTGTACTGTATCTGTAGTAAGTTGGATATTTATGGCAAGACAGTGGAGTTTTACTGTAGATTTCCTACAGAACATGCGCACAAAGCAATTATTTTACCATACAGGCAAAAACATATGTACAATTATAGTAATGAGTCCTTTTGGGTGTACAGCAAACAAAACGCATATTTAATTTCCATTATAGGCTAATAATAGTATTAGTGGACTGTAACAATGTTTCTACTGTAGTCCTTTTACTCAAGTAATTTTGAAAAAGAACAGGCCTACTTACTGGAGTAATATTTTATTGGGGTTTCTGTACTTTTACTCAAATACTTGATTTGTGGGCCACATGATCAATAATAAATGTATTAATAACTTTAAGCAGAAATATCAAAAAGCACAAATGTTCACTTAATACCCTTTGGCCTTCTTCGGTCATTTTTGAGCGAAAAAATTTATATTTTGAAATTTTAAATATCTTAGCTTCATCAGAATGAGATGACACTTGGTGATTTTTGTCACATTAGCAATATAAACGCACAAAAAAATCATGGACATGATTCGGATATGTTAAAGGGTCAAAAAAAAAAATAGTCACACTTGACTTCTTCGCGGTCAAAAATGACCGACATAGGAAATGAATGGGAAATACAAACAAATGTGAAAAGTCAGTTAATCTTTTGGTGGTACAAACTACAAATCAGCCACTGGTCAGAAAAAAAGTGTGCAGCAATCAAGGGGTGACTGTCTAGAATATCAGGAATGCAAAATAGACACCCACACATGCGCACACACGCAGACAGAGAAATTAGCTGGTAAGACAATTTTAGGGTTGGTGACTGCAGAGCTGGTCCCTGCGCGGCTCGTGCCTCCCCTCATCTAATCTTTTAGAATGTCTAGATATATATCTAAATGCAAAACCTAAGAAAATTAAGAAAATTCAAGAAGGTTACACAACATTACATAAGTTTTTATTTTTTAATGCCTTCAGATGGCCCAATTCTCACTTCAAAAAAATGGATTTTAAATGCCTTCACTCTATTTTAATGTGAAATATTGCATTTATTAAAAAAATAGTAAAAAAATAAAGAAATTTAAAAATTTAAAAAATACATATGAATTCTAATGGAGAAAATAGCTCATTAAAATTGTATAAATATTGCATAGTATCATAAAATTCCTTCAAAATCATAAATAATAATAAAAAATATTATTGAACAAAAATATATTGCATTGATTTTCCTGAACAAAAAAAAAATTAAATTTCAAGGCTTCGGTCACTTTTGACTGCGAAGGAGGCAAGTGTGACTCCTAAACGAAGAGGGCCAGAGGGTTGAAATCAGTTGAGACATGACCACAAATAACAAATAACACAAAACACTTTCACTTTCTTTCTGTAATGTTAGGGGATTTCTCAGAATTTTCCACTCTCTATAAACAGTCAACGGTCCGTGGGCGTGACCAGGTCTGAGGCAGAGACTAACTGCTCTCTAGACCAGCATCAAGATGAGTCCTCAACCGTAAGGTGACAAACATCACCGCAAATAACAGAACATTTTCTCTTTCTTTCTGTAATGTTAGGGGATTTTTCTGAATGCAAAACTTTTCCACTTCCTATAAACAGACATGTTTATCAGACTCACATTGTCAGCGTATAACTGAACTGATGACACCGAGAGGGAAGCCTTCTATATGCAGGTTTGTCTTTATGACTTAAAAACATTTTATTTTTCATTTAGAATTAGCTACATATAAAACAGTAGAAGTTGATGCAATGTCCCCATTTGGTGAAATGAGTGAACTTCTGTGTATGTGTGGATTTTCTAATTGTGTATGCCATGTTCAGTGATTAGTTCATTTATGAATCTTAGGGAAGGGTTCACTGATGATAATAATCTGAAACAAATTTTAGGTTTACTTAACACACCATACTTTACACCTTGTTTAAAACTGGCCAGGCTTACTTTCTGTAATACTGCTTCCTGTTCTAACTGGCCAGGCTTAGTGAACCAAAGTAAACTTTATTTCTTTCTGCTACTTAAAACCCACACATGTGACCCTGGACCACAAAAGCAGTCTTAAGTCGCTGGGGTATATTTGTAGCAATTCCCAAAAATACATTATATGGGTCAAGATTATTGATTTTTCTTTTATGCCAAAAATCATTAGGATATTATGTAAAGATCATGTTCCGTGAAGATATTTTGTAAATTTCTTACCATAAATATATTATAACTTAATTTTTGACTAGTAATATGCATTGCTAAGAACTTCATTTGGACAACATTAAAGGCGATTTTCTCAATATTTAGATTTTTTGCACCCTCAGATTCCAGATTTTCAAATAGTTGTATTTTTCAGATGATGCAGAAATTTCAATTTAAAAAATTTCCCTTATGACTGGTTTTGTGGTCCAACATTTGAGGATTATCATTTAACGTAATCAATCACTTCTAAATATTTTTCCATTTCACTCAAATCCAAATGTCACATTTTGGGAAATTTCTACTGCTTTCTTCAATTTTAAGAAGTAAAATAATGAGAATTCAGCGTTATAAGAATAATTTCTTGTTTTGTGCATGAAAGACTTTACAGATTGAATATTTGATGTGCATGTGGGTGAACCCGAATTGCCTGTTGTCTGATTTGTGAACCGTCTTTGTATGATAAAAATGTATTTGTGACCCCTGGTAAGCTAATTTTGAGCAACAGGCGACATTTTTTTTATAGATGTCAAATTTGAGGTTTTCACCAAAATTTGTTAATTAAGCCCTCAAATAGTAATTAATCATCTAAATTTATCATTATTTGTACGTTGTTTGAGAGCAGTACCTTTTTGCACTGATTGAAATCTGAATTGCACACAAAGGCACCTCCGACGTCAAGCGATCCAGATATGTACACAGCCTATACATAATTACAGTATTTAAGTATTCACCCAAACATAATAGTATGTCTTTAGTGAACATTTATGTAACTGTTGGGGGAAAACTTCTGATATGTAATATTATATTAGATCTATTCTTTGCAGTAGGTCTTAATATAGGCTGTCTGTCGTATAAATGTCAATCAAAAGATAAAAGAAAAGAGGGAATCACTCGATGCTCTTGATTAAACTGCTTTTGGAGTTTTAATTATCATTTTTTTGTAATGAACACACCAAAGTAATTTTTACATTTGATTATTTGTTTTTCTTACTTGAATGCTTGTGTTTAGATGTAAAATGAAAAAGTAATGCACTATTAAAAAAAGTCCAACTCTCTATCCATTAAGCCACGATTGCCCCTTAAAATATAGCTATATTGTGATTATTAATATAATACTTACTATTTAGTAATACTTTATTATTTTACGCTTCAAGGCGAACAAGCCTAATGATTCACTGGACCATTCATAAAGAACCATTTACTTCACTCCTGAATGAATCAGCCATATGAACAAATCAAATGAATAAATGACTCGATGACTTATTCATTAAGACATTTACTACCACCTACTGGCAGTTTTAGTTTCATCAAAGAAATAATTTAATATTTCCATGACAATAATAAAACTAATAAAATAAATTATTAAAGGTATAGTTCATCCACCAAAAATGACAATTGTGTCATCATTTACTCACCCTCGTGGGCCAAAAGAGTATAAGTAATCAATTTTATCAAACAAAATATGTCTTGCTGATTTCTACTTTTTTTTAATATCTGTTTGATGCTTTACACAACAATGACTTTAAATGATCTTTTGGGAATAATTTATCAGCCAAATTTGATGTGCGTTTGATTTGCGATTAATTCGATTAATTAATCGCCATGTCATGTAATTAAATAAGTCCTGGTAGGAATGCATATATTCCTATGCATATAGGTTCTGTGAGGATGTAGGATGTTACAATCTCTGTGAGCTCGTCCAGATCGGTGGTATCAGCTTCAAAAACTCTCCAATCGGTGCAGTTGAAACAGGCTTTTTAATACAGGTTTAGCAGATTTAAGTTTTTGCCTGTAGGTTGGTATAAGATGAACCAGGCAGTGGTCAGAGAGCCCCAAAACTGCCCATGGGACAGAGTGATATGCATCTTTTATTGCTGTGTAACAGTGATCCACTATATCAGGGGTTTTCAACCTTTTAGGACATGCGCCCCCCCAAGTTTGTCTAATTTCACTCGCCTTATAACCTTATTTATTACTTATATTAGCGCTTCATAATTCACATATCATACAATTTTATATATGTGTATATTAGTGCTGTCAAAGTTAACGCATTAATGCAAACTCATTTTAACAGCACTAATTTTATTAACGCATGATTAACACAGCGGAGAGGAGCAGCGCTTTCAGTTACACAGATATTATGTTGTTTCTCTAATTTTACATGCAAGTATCACCAAAATCACAGCACAGCTATTGTCATTATCTTATGAGTATTTGATTTTATCAGACTTAATATCAGAGATATTTTATCAACAGGATTTTTGTGCAAATTAACATCTTGGAAAAGAGAGCTGGTTATGTAGCCTAGTCTTAATGGGTTGTGTTTCACTATTTCATATTCATTCGTTGTCTGCAGAGGCGGACAGTAGTGAAGTATTTTTACTCTGCATTAAAAGTACTTTTCAAGTGTCTGCACTTTATCAGTGTTTTTCTTTAGAAAACTTTACTTCACAACATTCCAAAGCATATTATTGTACTTTCTTTTACTGAAGTAAAAGTAATTCAAAGATTTAGAAAGTACAACATTATTAATGTTCTTAAATATTAAAGGTAAAACAAACAACAACTTTTATTTATGAAATGTAGTGCAGTAAAAACTATGACATTATGCTTTGGAATGTAGTAAAGTTTTCCAAAGAAAAACACTCTGATAAACTACAGATACTTTTTAAATTTACTTGAGTAAAGTAAAAATACTTCACTACTGTCCGCCTCTGGTTGTCTGACAACAGAAACAGTAAAATATACCAATGAAAACAGTTTTATTAAGAATTTAGCTGCATCAAAATACAGTATGTGGGCACAGAGAGGCAAACAAATCTAATAAAAAATAATAAATGTACATTTTGCATCTTCAGAAGAAGTGAGCTGCCCTCTGTCGTACAAAAATGTAAACAGTTTTGTGTAAGTACATTTCTCAGTGCAAAGAAAGACAAGTAATGGGAACCTGGAATACATTTTTCATGTGTCTAATAGACATGAACAAGTATTTTAAAAAACATATGATCTTTGAAACATATGTTTACTCTTCATGCTCTATGTTAACTATGGTTTCAATAATAATAAACATACATTTGCATAAAGCATCCATAATTGTCCATGCCCATGCTGATTAGAGTATTAAAAACTTGAAAAGTATTAATTTAAGGTACATTTAGAACAAATAAAAATGTGCGATTTAGTTGCGATTAATCTTGAGTTAACTAATGACAATCATGCGATTAATCGTGATTAAAACATTTGAATCGATTGACAGCCCTAATATAAATATATATATATATATATACATATACATATCCACACACAACCCAAATTCTGGACATGTTGGGACGTTTTTTTCCCCCCTTTATTTTAATTCTCTTGAAACAACACACACACACACAATGTCACAAAGATAGGCACTATAAAGGAAAATACAACATCAAACACCTTTAGCTGTAACACTGTACATGACTCTGGAGTCAAGAACATTAAAGCTTTATATTAAAACATCTCCCCACCTCCCAAAAAAAAAAAAAAAAAAGGTGTAGAAGGTTACTTCAAGTGCTTTGCAGTCAGGGATGTTGTACATGAGCATCAGTGTAAATGCACAGACAACAGCTATCCAAATAGTGTATATTCAGACAGTTCGATTAAAAGAGATGAATCCAATATATTCACTCTGCCTGCAAGAACAGTCTTATTGGTTTCCAGATCTTGATGAATGTGGATAACTTATCTTTTAATATAAATCTTAGTTCTTCCAAATGTAACATATTTCTCAGTTCTCTTGCCCACATCTCAAAAGTAGGGACAGAATCTGCTTTCCACATCTGTAAGGTCAGTTTTTTTGCAAGCAACATGCAGAGCAAAATGGCCTGTGTTTGATATTTACTACAAAAGGCGTTCTCTGTACCTAAAAGTCCATGTTGGGACATTTTTAAAATTTGAATAAAATTAAAACTAAAAGACATGAGCCAATATTTTATTCACAATAGAACATAGATAACAAATGTTTTATTTGTTATAAGAAATTTGACAATTTTATGCACAAAATTAGCTAATTTAAAATTTGAAGTCTGCTACAAGCCTCAAAATAGTTGGGATAGGGGCATGTTTACCATGGTTTAGCATTTCCTCTTCTTTTCAAAACAGTTTGAGGACATTGGGCATCTAGGTTTCTGGAGTTTTGGTGTTGAAATTTGGTCCCATTCTTGCATAATATAGATTTCCAGCTGCTGAAGAGTTTGTGGTCGTCTTTGACGTATTGTTTGTTTAAATACGCATCAAAAATTCTCTATAGGTGAAAGATCTGGACTGCAGGCAGGCCAATTCAGCACCTAGACTCTTGTACTACAAAGCCTTGCTGTTGTAATAGCTGCAGTATGCGGTTTCGCATTGTCCTGCTGAAATACACATCATCTGGAGGGGAGCATATGTTTCTCTAAAACCTTTATAAACCTTTCAGCATTCATAGTGCCTTCCAAAACAAGCTGTCATACCATATGCAGTCAGGAATTATAGTTTGGAAAAGGTTTAACTAGTAAAATGTGTACAAGTTATGTCATAGTAACACAATAGCAACTAAGGCAAGTAGGCTAGTGAAAAAGACTTTCTCATGTAAATAGAGCTCCTCCACTGAATCAAGCGGCACATCAAATCTTCTTTTTTGCGGTAATACAAAGATCATTCCTCACAACATGTCTTCTTCCAGAAACGACACGTAGCCTAAATAATGTGGGTGTTTACATGTGCGTTCATCTCACGTGGTCGATTGTAATATCAAAAGCAAAAGTAGCTCGTGGGCATGGTCACTTTAAAAATAAGGGTAACACTTTATCGTTCAGTTGTAAGTCATTTATAAATGATTAGTTAATGATGAACTAATCAATTACAAAACATGACTATGCGTTCATAGATGATTAATAAGAGATATGTCAATATTTTTATCTATGTTTTGTACATTAAGTTATAAATCATATACAAGTGATTAGATGATGAACTAATCATTTACAAAACATGACTATACATTCACAAATGATTAAGAAATATGCTGAATATTTACAAATCTGTCCATAATCTTTAATAATATATTAATTAGTAACTATTAACCATTAAGGATCTATTTGATTATTTCATGATGCTATTTTTAATCACTTATAAATCATTGAAATGTCAACATTGTACTATTATTACAATAAATGTTATAAATCATTTACCACACTTTCTGCATCCCCTAATCTGAAGTATAAACTACTCATCGGTTGTAAATGTTTTACAAACTTATGGTTTCCAGTTGTGTGTAAATATATATATATATATATATATATACACACACACACACACACACACACACACAACCTGTAACCAGAAGGTTTGTAAAATCTTATGGACAGATTTGTAAATCGTCAGCATATTACTTAATCATTTGTGAATGTATAGTCAAGTTCTGTAAATGATTAGTTCATCATCATCTAATCACTTGCAAATGATTTATAACTTAATCTACAAAACATAGATAAAATATTAACATATCACTTATTAATCATCTATGAAGGCATAGTCATGTTTTGTAAATGATTAGTTCATCATTAACTAATCACTTATAAATGACTTACAACTGAATGTTAGTTTAAAGTGTTACCAAAATAATAATAATAAAGTTCAATAAGTTCAGACAGAGAAACTGGACATGGCGTTGGTTTCATACTGATAACTTTATCTCAGAATTATAATTTTTTTGACATTTAAAAGTTGAAGAGTTAAGCTTTCTATAGATATATCTCTCATGTTTGTATGTCAAGTATTAGTTGAGTTTCGGTTCATTTTAGTGATGGGATGAAGATTGAATATCATGGAGACCAAGATGGCTGAAAGCACAACCTGTTTGTTTTCTTTATATTACAAAAGCACAAAGTTTTGTTGTTATTATGAGTGTGTACAAATTAGTAGACCCTTTACAAATTCAAATGACATATTACTCTTTTCCGTACAATCAAAAATAACAGAGTAAGTTCCTTTTGGGTTTATCAGGAAAAAATGCCACAAAACTGTCAAAAAACAAAATGCTTACATTTATGGTTCATTATGGTACATTTTGTTCACTCGGGCAGCCATTGCCACTGTAGCCGGTGTATGCTGAGAATTCTCATACCCCTTCGTTTGAAGTGTGGTTCCAAAAAATCTTTGTTTGAAGGGCCAGCTAGCCCTTTTTCCCTACCCCTACGCCTCCAACCAAAAGAGAACAGAGACACCGCAACCCCTTCACGTGAATGCATGAGAGGGGTAGAGGTAAGGTGTAGAAATGGTATTGTTCCTACGTGAGGTTAATTTTTTAGCAATTTTTTTTTTACCCAAGCAAAGTCTCTGAGAACCACGTTGTGAGAGACACATTGCACTTCTGGAGACTTCAGGTAGGTTGTAGTTTTGGAAAACGGTGGTGCTGGAGACCAAATGGTTCCTGATGGTTTCACATCTAATTATTCACCTTAATTCTTAATTCTCTTGCAGGTAACATGCGCTTTTTCTTCTCCACCTGTTTTTTTCTGACTGTGCTGACCCAAAGAGCATTTTACTGTCCAATGGTCATGCCTTAACTTTGCAAATTCTAGTATTGCATCCTTCTCATGGGCATTTAATAATTTTTGACTTTTCAGTCTGAGTTATCTCTTTTTTGGCTCATTTGATCTGTAAAATAAAACCTGCTTAATAATTATGCACACCTGAATATAAGGAGTGTTTCACTTCCAGCCTTACATTTAAGAGAATAGCAGAGACCACACCAGAACTAACTGTAGCAATACAGAGAAACTCCATCATTGAGATCACTTCAAAACAGAGGTTCAGTGCATAATTAGTTCAGTAGCTCAATTATTTTAGATTTATTCTGTTGTTTAACAACCATACTAAATAAAATGTTAATCTCTTTTTCAGGGAAATTATAAGGACATTGAAACAGCAGGAATCAGTTCAGATTAACACCTACAAAAGGAAAATACATAAAAATGGAGAAGTTATTCCGCAAACTCCATGTTGAAGTCAAGCACCTCAATAAACTCGGAGCTGCAGATGTTCTTCAGATAACTGAACATTCATTACAGTCCCATGAGTTTTATTCTGAAAAGGAGCTGATTCAGACTTTCATACAAAAACTACTGATGATGAACTACAGAGCAAGATACATTAAAATTAAAGAGACCAGCAAACAGGATCAAACACAACAAACAGACAACGACTTTTCTGAAGAGGAGAGTGATATTTTTGATGATATTTTCGGAAACATCTCTCCGTCAGACAAAGCATCAGGTCAGTCAGACCCTGTTCACCCAATGGATGTTCAGATGGCCATGTTTCATTGTGCTGATGGTTTCCTGAAGCAGCTGATGGTGACTAAACTGTCCCAGTGTCAGTACGCTCTGCCTCTGCTTGTTCCTGATCCATTCACACAACAGATTGAGTTTCCTCTCTGGACATTCAGACAAATCAGCAAGAGCTGGAAGACGAGAAGCACCAACAATGAAACCATCAGTCAAAACCAGATGGTCTACAAGGCAACAACTCCAATGGTGTTTTTCTTCAGGTTTGGCTCTGTGTCTTCATCCAAGTCTGAGCTGATGAACAGTCTGATCAATGAGAAACACAACACGTTCTTCCACAGGAACTGCCCAGGCAGCAGCAGAACCAGAGAACTGATGGATGGAGTGGTGGAGATCGCCTGGTACTGCCCTTCTGGAACATATGATGATAAATTCACTGACTGTGTTGCATTCTGTAATCTACACGGTGATGCAGGAAAACATGAAAAACAGCTGCAGATCCTCACTGAAATGGCCTCAGTCAATGTTGTTCTTCTACCACAACTGGACAAGTATGACAGAAATGCATCAATAATTAAAAACCTCTACAAAGACAAAAAATTACTCATTTGTCTTGTTACTGACGAAAAATCTACTGTAATTGAGATGAAGAAAAGAAAATTCATAATTGGTCTGAAAGACAGAAATCAGTCAGACGTATCTGAAGAACTCAGAAAAGCTATTAATGCTTGTCTCTTAGAATCATCTTCCACATTCAGACTTGAAGATCTGTCCAAACACTCAGATATCAGAGTAGACGAGGAAGATGATGGTGACTGCAGGAGAGGAAGAGAAGCAGCACAGCAGATGATCAGTTTACTGGAGAAGAAAGATCTGACAGAAATCAAAGAATCATTTCTGCCTCATCAGAAACTGTGGCATCAGTGGAGTCAGAAGAACAAAGAACTACATCGACTTGAGACAGAAATGGAAATAAGTAGAAAAAACACAGAAATCCGTCACCAGCAGCATGAATTTCACATCAGTGACTTCATAAAGTGCTTCATTAAAGAAATTAACTCACATGATCAACATCAGAAGATGTTTTTTCTCAAATGGCTCAGAATTCTCCTGGATGAACATACATCAGCTGATCTTTCTGCTCTACATCACAAGTATGATGTAAAATGGTCAACAGTCTTAAAACTGAAAGAGAATCATGAAAAGTTTCAGTATCTCAAAACTGAACTTGAGACAGTATCCGAGGAACTTCAGGCTGCAACGTTTGGTTTGGAGCACATCATGAGGGAAATCGGACAAATCTATGAATCATGTTCATCTGTAAAGGAGAACAAGAAAGACCTGCAGATTCACTTCTCTTCTCTCCCGAGTCTCGCAGCAGAGATGATGATCTCTGGATTTCCTCTGGAGCTGATGGATGGAGACGCTGCTCATGTTCCTGTGATCTGGATCTCTGCTGTTCTAGATCAACTCATCCAGAAACTGGGAGACCAGAGAGTCTTTGTGCTGTCAGTTTTAGGGCTTCAGAGCTCTGGTAAATCCACCATGCTGAACGCCATGTTTGGACTCCAGTTTGCCGTCAGTGCTGGCCGGTGCACCAGAGGAGCTTTCATGCAGCTGGTCAGAGTCTCAGACGAGATGAAAACACAGATGAGGTTTGACTATATTCTGGTTGTTGATACTGAAGGTCTTCATGCTCCAGAACTGGCTGGAAGATCAACAAAACATCATGACAATGAATTGGCCACATTTGTTATTGGTCTTGCAAATCTAACGCTGATCAACATCCTTGGAGAAAACCTTGCTGAGATGCAGGACATTCTTCAGATTGTTGTTCAGGCCTTCCTGAGGATGAAGAAGGTCAGACTGAATCCCAGCTGTGTGTTTGTGCATCAGAACGTGTCAGACATCACAGCTGGAGAGAAAAACATGGAGGGAAGGAGACGACTGCAGGAGACACTGGATGAAATGACAAAACTTGCTGCAGAAGAGGAAGGCTTTGGTGCAGAACGTTTCAGTGAAGTCATTAGATTTGATGTTCAGAATGATGTGAAGTATTTTGCTCAGCTCTGGGAAGGAAACCCACCCATGGCACCACCAAACCCAAACTACTGTGAGAATATTAAAGAACTAAAAAAAACTATTATATCTCATGCTTCAAAATCACATAGAATGAGTCTGACACCCCTCAAAGATCATATTAAAGATCTGTGGGAGGCTTTACTGAAGGAACAATTTGTCTTCAGCTTCGGAAAGTCTCTGGAGAGTTCAGCCTACAGGAAACTGAAGAATGAATACAGGAACTGGTCCTGTAGTCTTCAGAGTGCCATGATGGTAATTGAGAACAAACTGCACAACGAAATAAAAAATGAAGCAATTCATGAAGTTGAGGAAACTTATCTTCAAAGAGAACTGAAGAATACAAGTAAAAAAGTAAAAGAATCAATGTCAGAATTTTTTGAGAAAGACGCATATGCAGAAATACTGACTCAGTGGAAAACATCATATGAAACAAAAATCAAAGAGTTTCAGGGAAAAATTGTGAGAAAAACAAAAGGGAAATTAAATGAGATTCTTCAGAATCGAGACCTGAAGAAAAATAATGAAGAGAGGAAACAACTTGAAAACACTCTCATTGAAAAGAGCAAAGAACTGGCCTTAAAACTCAAACACAAAACAAATGATGAAGAAATACTGAAGAAGGAGTTTGATTTGATTTGGGAAAGCAGTGTGAAGAAGATCATCACACATACTGACATACTGAATGATGTGACACAGGTTCTCAGTTGCTGCAAACAGGGCAACAAGTACAAAAATATTCTTGATGTGCCAAATTACTCTGAATATGTCATCTTCAGAGAGTCTTCAAAAAATTGCACTAAACAATATGTAAAGGAGTCAACTCTTACTCCAGAAGATCAAGCCCAAATAAGATCATTTGTCAAAGATGTTCTTCAGAAGACAGTCACATTGATTCAGTCATTTAAGATTTCAGAGAAGGGATATAACATCAGCTACATTCGACAACTGGTATATTGTATCAAGAATAGAGTAAAAGAACATCAGAAAAAAAATGAGAAATATGAATTTAAGGACGAATTCTTTGTGGATTTGGTTTATTTCATCTGCAACAGAACAAAAGATACTTTTATTGACCAACACAGACAGTTCAGGGAAGCCAATGATCCTGCTCTGTATACTGAAAAGAAGAGAGATGAGTACTATAGTATCTTCCAGAAACACTGTCATGGAGCAACATGGATTGTCAGATTTGGTGAAATCATCTGTCAGAAACTTAAAGAGACCATTGAGCAGAGTCTCTACAAGAACACTGCCAGAGATCTGACAGATGAAATGAGATCAAACTGTGAATCGCTGAATGGAAGCAGATCAAATCTGGAGAAACACATCCTGAAGACACTGGCAGAAGAGGAGGATTTTGACAAATACATGAACTACATTGAAACTCCCAGAGATCACTTCAAGAGTTTCATCAGAGATGAAGTCAGTCGGTACATCGCTGATCAGTTCAGTGTCAGTGTTTTACCCAAGATGAAGGAGAACATTAAACTCCTGCAGCAGAAGATCATGAAAGCAGCTCATGAATCCACTGAACATGTTCAAGTGAAAAGAGATGCTGGCTTGTGGTTGAAGAGTTTCACACAGCAGCTCTCAGATGAGCTGGTCATCTCTGAAAAAGACTTCAGTGGAGTCAAACATGATGATGTTGATTTCAAACTCCTGGAAGATGTGATAAAACAAGAACTTTCTGCTCTAATGTCTGAGATTAGCAGTAGATTCAACAGAAAGACATTTCCAGATGAGCTTCTGATTGATCATCTCTGTCAGTGCTGTTGGGTTCAGTGTCCGTTCTGTAAAGCCATCTGCACCAATGACACAAAAAACCATGAAGGAGATCACAGTGCTCCTTTACACAGAGTGACTGGAATTCTTGGAATGTATTCAGCAGACACATTGAATCTCTGTGCTGATATTTGCACAGATTTAGTGGCAAGTGATCTTAATTTTAACACACCCAATGGAAGGTTCACTTTTAGAGATTACAGAAGAGCAGGAGGAGATTATGCAGACTGGAGCATCACTCCTGATCTCTCTGAACTGCCCTACTGGAAGTGGTTTGTGTGCAGATTCCAGAAAGATCTGGAAAAACACTATAGTAAAACATGTTATGGACTGGTTGGAATCCCATATGAATGGAGAAGATACACAAAACAGGATGCTATAGACAGTTTACATAAACTTTACCAGGGCAGTGGACACTGAATGGAGACTCTTAGATTCTCCTCAGATCACAGTCAGAGATTTCTATTACATTCTCAGATGAGCAAAGCTCATACACTAGAAGAGGATTAAAGAAAAAAAAGATTCAGTAAACAATACTGTGAAATTATTAAAACAACATATTTCTGAACACAGGCCTAATTAATAAAACTAAACATTTATAATCAAAATGACTTAATCTCAATTATCATCCAAAAAAGAAGACTTTCATAATACATTGCTGAGGATATAAAATAAACATGTGAATATATAAACATAAGGCGACATTGCTAAAGCTTAATGCTTGTAATCAGATGGTTGGAGTAATGTTAAAGTCTACGACCTGTTGATCTGACCTATATGCAAATCAATGGGAAAAAAGCTAATTGATTAAGAATGCAGCATCACGCCTGATCTTCAACAAGTCTAAAAGGGCCCACGTCACACCTCAGCACCCTCCTACTTCAACTCACTCTTACGGATCTACAGGCCCTTCAGAGATCTACAAGTGAGTTATGCCTAGTGGTACCATCACAGAGAGGCACAAAATCACTTTCCAGAACATTTTCATTCATTATTCTTTACAGGTGGAATGATCTTCCCACACTTATTCAGAATGCAGAATCTCTGACAATATTCAAGAGACAGCAGTAAGCTCCTCTTTTCCATCAACATTCAACTGCATCCTATTAAAAAGAAAAAGGCTTTCACATTTCTTTAATCCCTCCCTGTACTTTCTATTACAAGCACTTCTTGTGTGTATCTGCCTCTTTATGATGATTTGCTTGTTGTTACATTCCTTAGTTGTAAAAAGCATGTGGTAAATTAATAAATGTAAATCCAGTACTTCACTCAATACAAATAATGTCAACAATCAAGACACAATAAATGAATTTGTCAAATGTCCTTTTACACTTATTTGACATGTATTTGTTACATGCCCCCTTTTAAATGCAGAGGTAGGACGAGGTGTGTAACTAGAATAGAGAGGAGAGCATGAGAGAACTGCTGTATCCAGGTCCCAGGGCAGATACACAAAATGCTCAGCAACTCCAGTTTCAAAATAATACTACATATTTTATTAAATAAATTGCGGGAAATAATCAGACAAAGGCTTCAGAAGGGGAAAAGGCCACAACAATAAACAAAAGCTGTTATTCACGGAATAACTTTCCTACTAAATACAGATACACTTCCCTGACTCCCTCTCTAATTTCAACAGGAGGAAGAAAAATTGTAGGTCTTAAAAGAAAAGGCATCCACCTCCCTATACAAAAACCCCCCATATAAATGATTTAGATTTAGCACATGTAAGGAAAAGCAAAGTCCAGCAGGTGTTCTGCGTGTATGTCTTTTCTTGTGCTTCTGTAAAAATCACTTGATTTATTAAAACTTTGATTTCTAATTTAATTCAAGTGACTATAAAATACAAATTGCAAAAGTAATTTTAGAAGTTAATCATAATGTTAGTTGTGCTTGCTTGCTCTTGACAAAATGTGTAGTTTATTCGGTCTTTTCCTGTACAACTTGTTAACATCAGCAAGAGACAGGAATTGAAAGGAGTCCGATGAAGTGCCTACTGCTAAATTCACTCATGAGCCTTCAGTTTGGCCTATCCTGGATGTAGATTTGCTGTAACAAAAGCCTCCTCACAATTGACTAGTTATAATGATTTCAGCAATCTAAAATAAATCAAGAAATAATATTTATTTTGCCAGACACAAAACATCAATTAAGAAGAATGCATTCAATCAATAAAGTGAATACATCAATTAAAGAAGAATGGGTAACACTTCACATTAAGATTCCCTTTATAAAGCGTTTATAAAGGTGTTTATAAATGACTAATAACTCATTTACAAATGCATTATAAAACATTGATAAGCAGTTATAAATCCATGAATAAAAAGATTTTAATGCAATACCTGCTAAATAGTGAGCCTTTTTTAATTCACGTCATAAAGGCTTAATAAATATATTCATTCATACTTATTTTTTTTTTACTCAAAACCAGATTCCAGATTTATTTAATGATGTAGCAAAAATAGATTATTATAGCAAGACTGAAGTGTGTTATATTTTTCCCCCCTTTTATATCTCATGACTCGTGTCACTTTTCTTACAATGTGTCTAACCAGAAGCTACTCTGTATCTTACCTTTGATTCTCTGCATAAGTTCCTGATACCTATCCGCAGTAACTATTAAAACCTGAGGTCCCACTTTATATTAGGTGGTCATAACTACTTTGTACTTACCTCAAAAAATAAGTGCAATGTTCATATTGCATTGCAAAACACGTTTGCTGCTATTAAGGTGGGATACAAGTAAGGTTAGGGATAGGTTTGGTGGTATGGGTAGGTTTAAGGGTGGGTTGAACTGTAAGATATGGGTCAACAGTGTAATTACAAATGTTATACATAAACAATTACTAGTATTCTTTAAAACATTATACAAAAGACATTTAAAAATACTCAATGTTGGAAGTGTATCAAGATTAATTACATTTTGCAATTCATTCCAGGCCCAAGGAGCATAAGCAGAGAAAGCACATTTACCAAATTTTGACAATACCCTTGGAACTGATAACTGAATACAAGAACCCGATCTAGTACAATGACTGTTGATATGTAATGTTAACAAATTTGATATATAGGATGGTAATTTACCTAAGAGAGCCTTTATGATGAATAAATACATATGCAATTTCCTCCTTTGATATAAAGATAACCAATCTAAAGATTCATACAGAATACAATGATGCGTCCGTGACTCTGCACCTGTGATAAAACGTAATGCTGCATGATAAACAATCAAATTTTCTACGTTTCTAAGAAGTAGCTGCATGCATATATAGATGATCACCATAATCAATTATGGATAAAAATGTACTCTCTACTAATTTCTTGCAGGCCTTACAAGGGAGACGATAGAAGAAGCCTCGTTTTGGTCTAAGATTTTTCAACAACTTATCAATATGTATATCAAAAGCTAATATTTCATCCATCCAAATACCTAGATATTTATATGAACTGACTCATTCTATAAATGAACCATTCAAGGTCGTAATTGTCAGGTCTGTTACCTTAGTGCGACCACGACTAAAAATCATATACTTTGTCTTATTTGAGTTTAAAAACAATTTTAACTTTAACAACGAGCGCTGCAGAACTTAAAAAGCATCCTGTAATTGCTGTAAACCTTGTTCTAAAGAAGATGCTGCCGTATAAATAATTGTATCATCTGCATACAAATGTATTTTAGATAAGTCTATTCCATGACCTAAATCATTCATATAAATAGAAAATAACAATAGGGCTAAAACAGATCCTTGAGGAACTCCAGTATTTACATGAAGAAAAGGTGAGTTATAATTTTCAACAGACACACATTGAGTGCGTTCTGAGAAGTAATTTTTGAACCATTTTAAAGCAGCTTCACTGAGACCTATATACCCAAGTCTCTGTAACATTAATTTGCGAACCACTGAATCAAAAGCTTTAGACAGATCAATAAATAAAGCAGCACATGACTTTTTACTATCTAGAGCGGTTATAATATAATTTGAGACTAATGTAGCTGCAGTAATGGTGCTAAGTCCCATTCTAAACCCTGATTGATAATCCTGAAGATTATTATTAGCTGACAAAATTTTTTTTAATTGATCGTTTATCAGTGATTCAAAGACTTTTGCTAAGACCGGCAATTTAGATATAGGTCGGTAGTTATTTGGGTCAGCAGGATCTCCCCCCTTCAATAATGGAATAACCATTGCTGATTTCCACATTTTTGGTAATTCGTTGGAGGTGAGGCTTAAATTAAATATAGAGGCTATAGGTTCTGCTACAAGATCAGCTGCCAATCGTAGGAAATAGGGCTCAGTTTGATCAATTCCTGGTGACTCCTTTGTATCTAAATTCTCTAGTGCTTTATGAACTTGTGCAGTAGTAATGGGCATAAAATTAAATGAATATGAAGTGCAGCTTTGAACAAACTCAACAGTTTCCGTAGAAGTGTGTACACCCGAATTAATAGATAAGGAGGTTGAGCCAACTGATGTAAAATAATTATTAAGCTCACGTACCCATTAAGCACACTTTCATTTATGAGCTCAGATTATAAAAAAAATATAATTTATTATCCTATTTAATATCTTAAACAATTGATGTGTTTGTTACTACATACCACCTGTAATTTGAAGTCAATTAGATCATTGCACACTGAGATATGGCTCTCCATGTGTTCACTCTGTTTGGCGGCCATTTTGAAAGCTGTCTAAAAACTTTCGCCAAAAGTGGAGCCCTTTAAATGTGCATTTTTTAGATGTTTAAGCCTTTATTTTGGGTAAGTTTCACTACTTATTGTAAAATTAAGAGATTAATGTTTAGACTTTTGCATATTATAACCTGGAACTGGAGCGCAGATGCTACAGAACACAGTTAGCTGACTAGCTGTGCCACGCTAACATATTACTTCACAGGCATTACTGGCTTGTACTTTTACATCCATAATATGATAAATTGACAGTTTATTTTTGGTCTGTTGTTTTACAGGGCTGTAATTTTGAAAGATGTCATTTTATTTTAAGGTGAGCTTAAAGGGTACAGCTTCAGTGTGACATCAATAAGAGAAAGTATAATTTCATAGATATTGTTAATAATAGTTGTTCATATTAAAATATGTATGAACTTAATACATGAACTAGATTATTTATTTAGCAAAATCTTGTCATTTTAATAAATATTACATGAAATTAATAAAAAATTTTGCTGCTCCAATTAAGCTCAGTGAAGCTCTTCCACATTAACCATCTATGTAAATACTTCATAAACAGACTTTAAATATTCACTGACGGTTATCACTTTAAGTTCATCTTTATAAAGAGTCTAATAAATTATTTTAACAGTTTTAAGATGACAAAATCGAGACATAACTATAGTTTAAGCCCAAAGATGAAAGAGGCATGTCGTCCATCAGAAACCTGTCATATCTGTCCAGGAAAAAAATACAATACACTACACGACTTTTAAAATGTGAACAGATTTTTAAAACCCCAGGCATCATACACTTTGTAAATAGTCCCAAAGGAAAACTGGCCATCACACACTAAACGACTGAGGATCACACACTAGTAGACTGTAAATTCTTTCCGATCACAACAAACTCACACAGAAATGAGCGCATTGTTTCTGTGTTTATCCCCATGAATGAAATGTTTTATTGGTGTGTTTTATTTCATTTTTAAATGTGTTACTTAGCTGAATGTGGACTAGTCTTGATGTTGCAGTGTGCTTAAATGACACTTCACTATGAATATATAACTGATCAAATTGAATGCCCTGTTGCTTGATTTTAGTGTTTTTTTATTATTACTGTCTTTATTGTACCCATTAAGCACAGCCAGACGTTTTGCATTTAATGATGTATATCTTGTAATTTAAAATAAAACTAAATATTTTTATGTGAGAGATTAATATTTTATTTTAACATAACTTTTTGTACCGAAACCAATATCTTGTGCACTAAAAATGTCTCAGTGTAGATTTTGGTGAGCTTAATAGGTACGTTTACCCTATATCATGTGACGCAAGTTCACCAGAACATGTTGATAACACATTTGACGGTCAATTAATCTACTCTATGTGCAGACAATAATATAGATACAATTTTCAAGAGAAGTTATCTTCAAAGTTCCCTCCAAAAAAGGTAAATACATCATGTGATGTTGGACATGTGACTTAGTAACTAACCATTGCTGATTTATAGGGGGTTTTATAGGGAGTAACACAGTTGACATGGAGACAATATTAAGGCAATAATTCTATAGCATTCTATGTGTGTATACTTCGAACCTGACGATCAACATTAGCGTGCTGCCCACAGGCTGTATAAAGCAAGGACATTAGATCTCTGCCAAAAGTGTGTGTGCATGTGTTCAGCGATTAGACTATAAAGACTATAAGCTTATAAGCTATAAGACTGTCTTGAGTTTATTCATACACTTGATTGGCTCTATCACTCTCTCCTCTCCACCTGTAGCTGGTGTGTGGTGAGCGCACTGGCGCCGTTGTCCTGTGGCTGCCGTCGCATCATCCAAGTGGATGCTGCACACTGGTGGTGGTTGAGGAGAGACCCCCCCCACATGATTGTAAAGCGCTTTGGGTGTACAGCAATACACAATAAAGCACTATATAAATGCATCATTCATTCATTCATTATTATAAACTAGCGCTATAACCCAGAATCTGCCCCACCTAAATTTACAGTCAGGAGCCGCGACTGGACCTGAACACACCTGGACAACGACGTTCTGTGAATTGTTTGGTCACTCTTTTTTTAATTGGTAACAATGATAACGACAGTCAAAGGTCATTTGATGACAACACACCCAACAAACGAGACTGTCACATGCTTGATTTTAAAATGTAATAAGGTCGTAATAGGCTTCTTGGACAAACGACCTCTGGGGTCGTTTATTACTGTGTGGATTTGTTTTTGCTTAATTTTCTCCATTTGAAAATCAAACAGCTGCTGAAGTGAACTGATGTACTTTAAAACCTTCAAGACGCTTCTTTATGTACTCTTACTGTAATAAATCTGTTGCTCATGCAGATCAGTCAGTGTCTTATGTTTGTTTTGTGTGGGTGAATCAGGCTCCTCCTCTAACAGGTAACAAACTGCTGAAGGAGCATTATAAGTGAAAGTAAATCTAAATGCTACCGCTGCTGTTTTCTCCATTTTTCTTTTGACTAAATCCTTGACATGTTTCATTTAAAGAGTATGGTTTATTAACATTTCGTGCTGTTTTTGTTTTCTATAAGAAGCGTTATTCTTGTGATCTGTCTGGAGTTGCTTTTACTAAAGATCGATCTTTGACCTTCAACTAAAGTTCACACTTACAGGTAAGAAATCTCTCCATATGGACTCAAAAGACTGTATTTGTTGTTGCCAAACTTATTCTTTCTAATGCTTACCTAAAGAATAGTTTAATTAATTAATAAATTCCTGTGGTAGGGCATATGATTTCATTGTACTCTGAAAAAAGTGTTAAAAGTCTGTTATTAATTTTTATAATGGTCTAACTGACAACCATGCTTTTCAATTTAATCTTTTTCAGTCCATATGACTAAAAGTAAATAACACTCCCCATAAAAACAAACAAAAACTAAATAAGAATAAACTATTTTGTTGAACTGATATTTTTGCTTGACATCAGTGTGAAATTATTGTTGGTTTTACTCATTTTATGGTGTATTTATTAGCATGCATTACAGAATTTTGATTCATATTTTAAAAAGGCTTTTCGAAGCTGTCAGTATTTGTGGATTATAAACTAAATTACACATTAACAAAATGAATTGAATGTAAAACAAATCTGGCTAATTTGGTTCTAAAAAGCAATTTTGGCTTATATCTTAAGAAAATATATTAATAAATAATCTCTTTATTTTATACGAAAGTAGTAAAACAAACATGATCAGACACTGACTGATCTGCATGAGCTAATAGCTCCCACTGGAGCTGTACAGATTTATTACAGTAAGAGAATATGAACAGACTGATAAGCCTCTATGAGATCTGAGATTTGTTTTATATGTGATACTTTCATTGGATGCCATTGGATTGCCACAAAACTCTGACTTTGGCCTGCAAAGGCCTTGGCTTGCCCTGAATCCACCTGCTGGAGTAGAACTCCTAAAAAAGGACAAAGTATCTCATTTAAGTTTGAATGAGTGGTTTTCTCAAGAAAAACATCACCACTTTCAATCTGGGATTTCTGTTTGAGATACTTTTATTGGATGTCATTGGATTGCCACAAAACTCTGACTTTGGCCTGCTTGGAATCCACCTGCTGGTGTACATTTCCTAAGAAAGGACAAAGTGTCTCATTTAAGTCTGAGGTCTGATCTTGTTGGATTTTCTCCTGTCCGAATAGCAGATGGACTATCTGAGCTGTTAGACCTTGGTTGAGGCTTGAAGGACCATCAGGAATCCATCTACGCTACTGGTGTATGGCTGTTAAATTCTCTGAATTAAGGATTCAGTTTTGCTGCTGGGTTTTCCAGGCCCAGTGGCATATTTATTGTTAAAGCTGTGGATCTTGGGGGTAGCAGTGTGACTGAGTTTGTTCGGGTCTACAGATTTCCCCCTTTCAATTGTTCAGTCTGAAATCCATCTGGCTACCTGATTTACACAACTTTTAACACATCAGCATATAAATTGGCATCATGTGTTTTTTTATATATATATTCCTGTTGCTCTTTTTTTTATGCAACCAGGGATCAAATGAATTAAATGGACAAAATAAGGAGAGTGAACCCTGATTGTATTTGCTACACTTCACCAACGAAAATTCTAGAGCTATATCATCAGTCAGTCAACCTGCCTCATAAACTGAACGATTTTTACTTCCAAGTGTATGTAAATGAGATTTTGTATCTTTAGAATCTTATGGTGTTAAATGACTATTTTATTGGCACAGGACTCTTTTTTTCAGTTTGCCGTTGATAGGGGTCCTGATAAATCATTTCCTGTTAACCTAAAATTACGATGTATGATAATGCTCTTATTGATGTTATCTGGAAATGTTCAGCCAAATCCTGGGCCTATTACATCTATGGATTGTTTACCCACTCCCTCAGATTTTAAAAGTAGAACAGGCCTTGGGTTTATACATTTAAATGTTAGAAGTTTGATTCCTAAACTGGATATGATTAAGATTTGGGTAAATATGACAAATGCTGATCTAATCGTTCTTTCTGAAACCTGGCTTAAGAAATCGATCACTGATGATTTAATTTATATTGATGGCTATAAAGTCTACAGAACTGATCGGGTGGGTTAAGGAGGTGGGGTGGTCATCTAAGTTAAATCTAAGTTTGTTAGCTCTTGTAACTTTGTCAATTACTAGAGCTAAACAATTTGAGGTTTTGGCTATCAAAGTGGGTGTTTCGAAAGTCTCTAATATCACTGTGGTTGGCTGTTATAGACCTCCGTCTGCTACAAGGGATGCTCTCAAAGCTTTTTCAGATATTTTACATGAGTTAAATGACTCTGAGTTCATCCTTATTGGTGATTTAAATTGGGACTGGCTCTCTGGGAGCTCAGATTATTTTAAAGAATTGTGTGACTCCTTAAGCCTTACGCAACTTATTAATTCACCAACAAGGCTAAATCCTAAAGTTCAACATAAATCTACCTTACTGGATTTAATCATAACAAATGCTGCTCATAAATTTACTTCAACTGGCATGTTCTGTAATGATATCAGTGATCGTTGTGTAATTGCTTGTGTCCGGGATAAAAAAATCCCTAAGGTAAAACCTCGTTTTATTTTTAAAAGATATTATATAAATTGTGAGGAGCAAGCTTTTTTGCATGATTTATACCACAGTGATCTTAGAGTAATACAGGATGTTGAACTGGCATGGGAATATTTTCAATCAATTTTTCAGTTCATCTCTAATAAACATGTTCCCATTAAGAAGTTCAGGATCAGTGGTAGGGATAATCCCTGGTTTTCAGATAGTCTTTCAGAATTAATTAATTTAAGAAATAAATCATGGGCACAAGCCAGATTTTCAAACACCCCTGCTGACTGGTCTACATTCAAAACACTAAGAAATAAGTGCACATTGATGATTAGGAAGTCTAAATCAGAGTTTTTTATTAAGTGTTTATGGTTTTCTACGGCAGGAAAACGTTTAACGGGAAACTTTGCGCATTGCGTTCATATTCTGCTGTTCTGAAGCCACGGATTTGCGGGTCTTTTCTTTTTCTACTGCAGATGACTTGCAGGACCCTGTTCGTTATTGTATTAAATTAGTTTTAATCGTTTAACCCCCACAGCATCTCGTCTCCTTTGGCAACGCAAGTGACGTCGCAGGTAGCGGAGAGTGCAAGTGACATTGTAATTTAGTTTCTTTTTTCTTGTTTCACCACCTGGCTACTGTTGTAAAATGTTGCGAGATTCAAACTAAAAATAATCAATGAATAGAACAAAGTAAAAAAATACAAAAGATTGCAAGTGACGTCACCCGCGGAAGCGCAAGTGTCTGAGAGTGCAAGTCTGCAGCCAGACCCTATTGTCGGTTACGCGAGTGTGTGCATACTTACTTCCGGTCTTGCGACATTCGCATTTAGTGTAAGGGGAAACTTCATACGAAACTTGGCTAGATAGAAATAATTAATGTTATTCAGATTAAAAAGCGGATAGTGATATATCAAAGACAAGAGAAAACATCCTCGCTACATTATTGCGTATCTCTGTGTGGAAATTCATCAAGATAAAATGCAGAGATTTATTTCTTCTGTTGATGAGGCTCAACATCAGCGCTTATATTTTTTTTTCATTTAAAAAATGTTTAATGCAAAGTTAACTGTAAAATATTAAAATATATTGTGAAAAAGATGATGGAACAAACTGATGTATGTGCACAATTGAGAAATTATATTGAAGGTGCAGCCCAAGTCTTACAAGGTAAACATTTCATTTAAAAAAATAAATAAATCAATGTAATACAAACATTTTCGAGAAATAAGTAATTTGTACATACACTGAACAAAATTATAAACGCAACACTTTTGTTTTTGCCCCCATTTTTCATGAGCTGAACTCATGAGCTGGTTAACTGAAAGATAAACCAGTCAGTATCTGGTGTGACCCCCATTTGCCTCACGCAGTGCAACACATCTGATCAGGTTGTTGATTGTGGCCTGTGGAATGTTGGTCCACTCCTCTTCAATGGCTGTGCGAAGTTGCTGGATATTGGCAGGAACTGGAACACGCTGTCGTATATGCCGATCCAGAGCATCCCAAACATGCTCAATGGGTGACATGTCCGGTGAGTATGCTGGCCATGCAAGAACTGGGATGTTTTCAGCTTCCAGGAATTGGGTGCAGATCCTTGCAACATGGGGCCGTGCGTTATCATGCTGCAACATGAGGTGATGGTCGTGGATGAATGGCACAACAATGGCCCTCAGGATCTCGTCACGATATCGCTGTGCATTCAAAATGCCATCAATAAAATGCACCTGTGTTCTTTGTCCATAACATACGCCTGCCCATACCATAACCCCACCGCCACCATGGGCCACTCGATCCACAACGTTGACATCAGCAAACCGCTCACCCACACGACGCCATACACGCTGTCTGCCCTCTGCCCTGTACAGTGAAAACCGGGATTCATCCGTGAACAGAACACCTCTCCAAAGTGCCAGACGCCATCGAATGTGAGCATTTGCCCGCTCAAGTCGGTTACGATGACAAACTGCAGTCAGGTTGAGACCCCGATGAGGACGACGAGCATGCATATGAGCTTCCCTGAGACGGTTTCTGACAGTTTGTGCAGAAATTCTTTGCGATACATGAACAGTGTTGATCCTGCATGTTGTTATCCGCGATCGTGATGACCGACCGTAATATGAGACTTCTCCTGCTTGCATTGAGATTTGTATGAGACAAGGTTTTCACACTGCGGCTGTCGTTGTAAGACAGTGAGCAACTCCGTTTGTTTGTCGAGGGAGCAAAAGTAACTAAAGGGGGAAGGGCTTACCGATAGGTCAATTGGAAGTTAGAATTTGTAATGGCGGCGCTCATTGTTTATTCAGGAAAAAGGTCTATAAAATGAATAGTTCTGGTCCTTGATTCTCATTGGCTGAGCTGCATTCGAAGCTGTTGTGTCCAGCGTGTCCTTGGGCAGCCTCTCCTGCGTGTTCCGCTGACCAGTCCCAGCATGGTAGATTTTTCCAGTGATGAATCGGCTCGCATGACAAGTCCAAAGAATGTTAATCGTTGCATGGTAATTTTGGCTTCAAGTGACATATCTGGATTGATTCGATTTAGGACTTCCGCATTAGTTTTCATCGCCTTCCAAGGAATTCGCAGCAGCCAGACATCATAGTTCTCCAACACCAGAGTTTGAACGCATCAATCCATCTTTTGTCATTGATTTTGATAATCCAGCTTTCACAACCACATGTGGCGATGGGGAACCTGATGGCCTGGACAATTCTGCACTTCGTGGAGAGGCTAATGTCTTTGTTTTTCCAGATCTTGGTCATGTTCCCCATTGTGCCACGACCCAGTGCAATCCTTCGCTTGATTTCAGATGTGCATCCTCCGTCCTGCTCAATCAGTGATCCAAGGAAGATAAAATCTTTGACTAATTCGATTTTCTCACCATCAGTCGCAATGTGGACTTGCCTGTTGCTCGCTATTGTCATGATCTTTGTTTTCTTGACATTCAAATACAGGCCCAACTGTTCACTTTCCTCCCTCACTCTGCGGATCAGTTCTTCCAGATCCTGGACGCTTTCCGCAAACAGGGTGTTGTCATCTACATATCTCAGATTGTTGATGTTCCGGCCACGAATTGTAACTCTGATGACTGACTTGTCCAGGTCGAGCTTTCTCATAATGGTTTTGTAGAAGATTTTCATTAATCTTTAATTAACATAAAACATAGAATTATGTCTATTTGTATTCTACTATAATCTACTATTATTTAGTTTGATTGTGTGAAGCAACTGCGTGTTAAGGGCTGCAGTGAGCTTAGATTAGAGTGAACGATTTGCGGCTCATATGGCACTCATATATGGAAAGAATGTGTTCAAGACCTAGAAGTGCATACATGACAGTGACTGATCATCCTTCAAGAATTCATATATGGTAAAAGATACCTGTCCAAAAATACAACGGTGCATATATGGAATGCTGTGAAAACTTCAGGATGTATATATGTGAGTTTGAGACAAGACTCAGTAGTGCTGTTTGATCATCTACTCGGCCTTTTGTTAACTTGATAATAAAGGTCTATCTGAATTCAAAACCTCCTCAGAGCAATTTATTTTGAACACGGAAAAGTTTCCGGGTACAAGTTGAATAGAAAAGGTGATAAGATGCAGTCCTGACGTACTCCTTTGCCAATTTTGAACCATTCTGTATTACCGTATGCTGTGTAGGCAGTTGCCTCCTGGTCGGTGTACAACAATCTTATTAGCATGATCAAATGCAGTGGGATACCTAGTTCTTCCAGTGCATTCCACAACTTGTCATGTTCAACACAGTCGAACGTTTTGCTGTAATCGATGAAGCACATATAAGATGTCCTTCTGGTACTCTCTGCATGTCTCCATAATCCATCGGAGATTGGCAATGCGATCGTGGGTGCCTCTTCCCTTCCTGAACCCTGCCTGAGTATTGGATAGTTCCGCTTCCATAAATTTCCCCAGCGGCTGTTGGATGATCTTCAATAAGATCGTTACATTTACATTTAGCAGACACTTTTATCTAAAGCGACTTACAAATGAGGACAATGGAATCAATCAAAATCAACAAAAGAGCAACGATAAGCAAGTGCTATAACAAGTCTCACTTAGCTTAACGTAGTACACGTAGCAAGGAATTTTTAAGTTATATAATAAATTTAAAAAACAGATAGAATAGAAAAAGAATAGAGAAGCTAGGGTTAGTTTTAAAAGTTAGTTTTACTTTTTGTTAGTTCCAAACAAAGATCACAGCAGAACATGATACGCGTTTTTGAATTTTGAAACATGAGTGAATGATTCAGTGGTCCATTCATAAGGACTAATATCTGACATCATTTAGTCGCCCAGAGTGAAATTTTAGTCGCATATGTGAGTGATTTACTCACATTGTAGAGGATTGAAACTTCTGTTAGTTATCAATAAGAACTTCTGTAGATGTATGACAGAAATAAAGTCAATCTATTCAGTAACTTAGTTACTTACTTGAAGTAGCTGTTTGTGGAATTGTTTAATCAGATCTTGAGAGGTTTTATGTCTTTTACCTTAAGTTGATTTCATTTAAGGCTGTGGCTGGAAATCAGTTGTAGTTCTTGCGTTTCTCTTTTCTTCAGTGATTATATTCATTATTATCAGGTGTCTTTATCAAATAATCATCACTCAGCTTATCACTTAATTATCTCATTAACTCTAACACAGTTTCATTGTTAATTTTAACACTCTGCTGGTGGTTCCCTTTTAAATACAAAGCAGTGTTAATTTTACATATGGGATTTATCAGGGACTGTGTAGTTGCACGGGTAACACACCCCTGATGTCTTATTTCATAATCTTTTTTTCAGAGATGTCAGCGATCAGTTCCAGTTCAGATGATCCTGTGATCCGGATTCTTCTGATGGGCAGAGATGGTTCTGGGAAAAGCTCATCTGGAAACACTATACTGGGAGAAAGAAAGTTTAAAGTCCAAAAACATAAGCAGAAAAATGAAGCAGAAGTTTATGAGGAAGAAACTCAGATGGGTGAGAAGCAGGTGCATTTGATTATTTCTCCAGATCTGTTGGATCCAAATCTGTCTGAAGAGCAGCTGGAGATGATAAAAGAGCAGCTGGTATCTCGATGTTCAGCAGGTCTCAGTTCAGTGCTGCTCACCATTCCTCTAGAGCAGGGTTCCTCAAATCTGGACCATTCCTGCAGAGTTTGGCTCTAAGCCTAATCAAACACACCTGAGCATGCTAATCAGAGTCTTCAGGATCATTAGAAAATCACAGGTAGGTGAGTTTGATTAGGGTTGGAGCTAAACTCTGCAGCATATTGGACCTCCAGGGAAAGATTTGAGGAACCCTGCTCTAGAGGAACCTGTGGGAAATGAGGAAGAGATCCTGGGATTTATTGAAGGTTTATTTGGTCCTGAAGTTCAGAAATACATCATGATTCTGTTCACACATGGAGATGAACTGGAGGATCTGGATCAGACCATTGATGAATATCTAAAACACCAAGATCATGCAGATCTCCAGCAGCTGGTGACTGAATGTGGAGGAAATTTTCACTGTTTCAACAACAAGAGAGAATCAGACAGTCAGGTACAAAAACTACTGCAGATGATCGAAGGAATGATGATGAAGAATGGGGGGAAATTTATCAGGGATCAAAAGAGGAGGAAATCAAGCAAGGATGCTCCTGATATAATTTGTAAGTTGTCTTATGACTTCAGTTATACAGACATTTAGTGATTTCACGAGTTCACACTTACATATTTTTAGAGTAAGGTAATGCATATTTGGCGAGTATAGTAATGCGTAGTTGGCGTGCTGTCCTGGGGAAGGGCTCCGGGCTCAGGAATGACCCGAACCCAGAGTACCCCCCCATAGTGTGGTGAGAACTCTAGTGATACCTCTTGAGTGGAGAAGGGGTGGTGGAGGGATGCTGATTAACCGTCAAATGAATAGAGGTATTTCAGCTGTATTTATATCCGTGCGTTGATTAACTTGAGTGCGAACCTCCTGTGTTAATTAGGCAAAGTATCTGATGCGCTCCTCCCAAACTTTGTTAATAAAACATCATTAAATAAATGAAAGTTGCTTATGTGTTGACACTTATCTTTCTGTTGTAGTTTCAGGAGATTCTCCAGCAGAAGATCCAGATGTGGTTCCTGAGAAGAAAGACCAGATCAGGGTGGTTCTGCTTGGAAAAACTGGATCTGGGAAAAGTGCCACTGGAAACACCATCATCGGCAGAAACGTGTTTGAATCATCAGCCGGTTCAAACTCTCAAACGAAACAGTGTCAATCAGAAACTACAGTGAGGATTGGTAAAAAGATCTCGGTGATTGACACACCTGGACTTTATGATAATGAACTCAGTGAAGATGAGATTAAAACTGAAATAGGGAAATGCATAACTTACTCATCACCAGGACCGCATGCTTTTATTATTGTCATTAGAGTCGGTCGATTCACTGAGGAGGAGAAAAATACAGTAAAGGAGCTTAAAGAAGTGTTTGGAGAACAGATGGAAAAATACTCCATGGTCCTCTTCACTCACAAAGATCAGTTAGAGAAGAAAAATAAAACCATTGAGCAGTTTCTACAGGATGGTGATCCAGACCTTCAATCCCTTATAAAGAGCTGTGGTAACAGATTCTTCTTTTTAAACAATGAATCTGCCAGTTTCCCTCAGTTTAAAGATCTGCTCAGTAAAATAGAGAAGATGGTCGAAGAAAATGGAGGATATTTTATAAATGATGTGTTTGCTGAAACAGAAAAACACATTCAGGAGATTCAGAAGCAGAACTTGGATGGGAAAGCAAAGCAGTACAAACAGAAGCACAAAAGAGCTGATCAAACAGAATGGCAGAAAATATACTGGAGTTTAGTAGAGGAGTCACGACGGGAAGCTGAGCGTATTATTATTAATGATGTATACATAACAGCTATAGCCAAACTCCTGGGGAAGATAGCAGTGACTGCTGAGGAAAAAGAGAGTGTTATAAAGGAAGCTGAGAGCAAAGTGTAAAGTGTAAAGTTCTGCGGGTGATTTACTGACAATGCGCACATTAAAGAACAGATGCAGCCAGATCATTTCTGTAAAGACCAGTGCAATACTAAGAGCAGTGCAAATTAGCCTCTGCTTTAAGACTTGCTTTTTTGGGCATTAAATAATGGCAAAAATACAAGTAAATTGAAATTTGAATACTCTCCTCCCATAAATTTTGTGTCTGAAAGGGAAATTTGTTTTCACTGTGTGTCTTTAGTAAATCCTGACAGTATTTTTTAAACACCAAAAGAGGGTTTGAGCTGCTGCATTCTGGCCTTTATTATCTACTACAAAAATTTCTTCTTTAAAGGAGACATAACACACACCGTTTCACCCAATCTAATGTTAATCTTGAGTACCCATAAAGTAGTATTGCATCCTTCATATCTCCAAAGAGTCTTTAGTTTTATCATATTTATAAGGATAAAGATGATACAACTTTATGACTCTGTCCAAAAACAGATGAGCTCCTGCGTGCTGTGGGTGGAGCTAAAGAGTAGGGCTGTTGTTTTCCGGATTTTTTGGAATCGATTCCGATTCCTGTTTCTGGAATCGATTCCAAGAATCGATTCCTCACTGTTATTTTCGATTCTTTTCTTCTTTTTTTTATACCAACACAGTGTCTAACATATTCGCATCTTACCGTGCCACACAGTGAGCAACTCTCTACACCGGGCGTGACAAATCGACTGTTGCAAATCCATTTGTCCTTCCTATTAGACGTATTGCGAGTGCTGCTTGGTCATAAATAGAACGAGGCATTTACTTAGGGGATTTGTCACGTCGTGCTTCCTGCGTTAGGTGTAGACAGTAGACACAGTGTAAAGACTAGGAATATGTTCACTATATACATATATGTGGTAGATTCTATTTTACACACATACCTACCTACACACACACACACTTATGTATGTGGATAGATAGATTTTTATTCATTTGTGGTAGCCTACATATATTTCATTCAATATCATAAAATCTAAAATATCATATAGCTAAAATTCCTGTTAAATTCTAAAAGCATTTTGCTCAGGAACAGACTCATGCACACTTTACACAATACACATACAAACTTTTTAGGGCCTTTACACATAGAACCTTTCTTTTAGGGCCTTTACACAATCATCATAGCCTAGACCAATTATATATTGTAATGCAAAAACATCATCTGTTTCACCTGAGAGCTCTTTAGGCAAGAGCGACGTTTTGAAATAAGCTCGCCAGACTTTGAAAATACACGCTCACTTGGCACTGATGTTGCCATTATGGCCAAGTATTTTTTTTTAAGTGTCTGTAAGTTTGGGAACTTTTGTTCCTGGTCTTGCCAAAAGTCCAATGCTGAAGATGTCCTGCTCACATCTGGCTGTGAGAGGTACAATTTCACTTCAGTGAAGGCATCCACGTTGGTGTTTATTTGCTGTTTTACCTGAGAGAGAGAGAGCTAAAGTCTGGCTAAAGTCATAATGGAAGTAAACGCAAATTGAATTAAGACGTGGAGTATTCCTATTTTAGTCGCATTATCGGACTGCATTACAGACATGTACACACCTTAATCTAACCATTAACGTTGTTAATACGACGACGAAGTGACTCGTAGCTTTTGTATAATTTGAAAATGAAACCGCCAAAACTATTTATAGTACCATAATGAAGACAAACTGTATGTTGATTATTCTGGAAGAAACGTTGGACTGCATGGCATGGAGACGTAATGATGCGTGCCATTAATCGATCTGTAACACGTAAAACGGGAACATGAACGGAATAATCTGAAAGCAACTCATGTATGTATTCACTTTAATCAGAATATTGTCTTATTCAGAATAAGGTCAATAATTAGATTACTGCTGCCCCTGTAAACGTAGTCACTGATAGCGTCAGTCTCCATACTGTACGTGGTTGTTTTTTAAAAAGCAGTGTAAGAAAAATCTTACCTATTAATCCCTGAATTCAGGAAAGAGAAAAAGAAAAACACATTCTAATTTTCTCATTTATTAACAGTAGGGGTGTGTGACGAGACACTTAGCTCACGAGACACAAGATTGGGTTCACAAGAACGAGAGAAGCTTTTTGCTGTATTTTTAAGAAATCTCCAATGATAGAATTAATGACTTCATTCATTAATTTCAGTTCTACTTTCTGAGTATGAATTATCATTAAATTGAAAGACAACATACAAGAACTGTAAAAGGTTTTGCCACAAACTCAACTGAATGGCTTCTCTCCTGTATGATTTCACACGAGTCGCTTCAGACCTTACTGTACATGAATTCTGAGCTTCCAGAACTTCTGATTGAATTAGGTTTCAAACTGAATTAGGTTTTCAATCCTATAAAAAAAAGTCTTAATAAAAGAAGAAAAAAAGGCAGTGAGGGACGGGAGGGACGCGTCAGCGCCCCCCCCCCCCGAGTCTCAGGTCCGTGTTCGACGCGTTCGAGTTCTGATCCCGCCGGGGGTGCGGGTACGTGGGCCAGGCGTCCCTCTACGCCGCCCCTGGAGCTTCGTTTTCGAAGCGTTCAAAACCTAAGTCCACAAAATCACGCGTCGCCGACACCATAATGTAATGTAAACGTAGCAGTGGCATATTCTATGCTAACTTCATGCTTTGTTATGGTGATGTTGCGGGACAGCTTTTCACTTGAAGAGAAATCTTGCCACATTTTAATTGCAAGATCTCATTACACACCCCTAATAAAAAGTTTTTCCAAGAATCTGATGACAAAATCTTACCTTCAAATCAAAATCAGACCACACACAACTAGCCCCAGTTTGTTGTATGTGCAGTGAAACAGAAGTCGTTTCCTCCGGTTGACAGTCTGCATTAAGCTGGAACAGCGTTGTCTGCATTTGTATCCTTGCCGGATGCTACCTTTTTAAATCGAGAATCCAGCAACATTGACACTGCAAGAAATCTAAAGTTGTACATTTGGCGAATTAAATAACTTTAGTTATAAATTGATTAATTTTAGTATACATCTCAGTATATAACTAATCTATACAAACCTAGTTGATTCATAGTCGCCACACCTTTTGGTCAGGTGCTTGTTTAAAGAGCTAGCTAGCCTCTGACCAACAGACTCTGGAGCATAAGTGTTTGCCATATTTGTTGTCAGCTTCTGCAAGACAATTAACTTAGAGGATGTGATGTGGCTTTCAGCAGACATTTCCTCTGTCACCTCCAGGAATGGTCTCAGGACCTATACAAAAACAGTTGATAAAATTAAAGTTAAATAAAGGTTTTATTGTAAACAAGCCCCACAAACAAAGCCTATCTATACAATATGATACAAAGTATGGTCACCTCAATTGCATCAGCCATCGCAGTCCAGTCCTGGGCGAAAAACATGGGTAGGTCCATGTTCCTCATTGCTGCAGAGAGGGGTTCCCGGAGGTTAAAAAACCTCTCTATCATTAAATAAGTGGAATACCACCTAGTTTCAACTTCCTGGAGAAGGCGCAGTTGGGGCATTTTCAAGTCTTTCTGCAAGTTGTCTAGCTTCTCCTTTGCTGTGCAACTGGATCTAAAAAATCCTACCACTCTCCTCACTTTGGATCTCAAGTCATCAAGTTCAGTGACTGCAGCAAGGCTGTCTTTTGCAATAAGATTGAGAGTGTGCGCAAAGCATGGCAGATGTCTCATGTTCATTTTTTTTACTGCTGCAACCACATTTGCTCCGTTGTCTGTAGTTACACAAAACACTTTGTCCTGAAGACCCCACTCCAGAAGGATACTGCGGAGGTGTGTAGCTATGGCATCAGCTGTGTGTCTTCCTTCAAATCTAACAAAGAAATAAGATATACTCAGCACAGATTATTTATTATGCACGTAGTTTGCTGACTGTTAAATCTGAATTTCTGGATTTAATTCTGTAAAAAAGAGAGTAATTTCTACAGAACGAACATTATCAAATGGAATTAAAAAAATATTAAGTTTTCAAAATGACTTCAATTAACTCCCATCTGACAGCAATTGTTCTATAAATTAGGCCACTCAAAAGTTAATAATCATAAGCCAACAATAATACTGTAATAATCATTAGGATACACAGTAGTTTACTCTGCATTTTTACTCCGGGATTGCAGAAATACATTTTTTACCAGTTAAAAAGATATATTTTACCTTTCAACCTCCAGTAATTTGGACTGCAGAGAGAAATCATCAGAAATGTAATGTGCTGTCACAGAAATATATGACTCCATTGCAACAGATGTCCACAGGTCAGTTGTGAGACAGACACTTTGTACAGCCTGAAAATAAATTAATGTAACAAACAATTTTTAACCTGCTCCATCATTTTGAGCCACTTTGACACAGGAACACATTTAGGTTTTCAAGAAATTAATTTAAAAATAAACGTTTAAATGATTGTATTTATTGTCATTAGAATGATTAGAAGACATTCATTTTATTTTAATTAAAAATATTTCTGGGCCAAAATAACTCAAAATTAAGGAGCAGGTCACATGTAGTCACAACTGACTGCACTGATAAAAATTCTCTGCTTGATTTACTTAAAAAATATGATGAATTCTTTTGCATAATTTTATTATGTAGATCCAACAAGACTAGTCTTTGTACAAACTACTTAATTTTTCTGTTTGCTGAAATAAAGTTTTGTACATAACTTTAAGAGTTCTAAATGTGTATTTTTGATTGAATCCAACTTAATTTTTTCATTTCAATATTACAAATTTCAAGTGGGATCTACTGTTTTCAAAATTTGTTAGTGTATTTTAAAGTTACATGTACTCAAATTTTCTAATTAGCAACTGAGTATTATAAATGCAAATAGTAATGTTTTACTACTATAGTAAAAGTTCAACACTGGTACAGAATGCCAGTAGAATGTACTCATCAAATATGGAAATCTAGTTATTACATTACATAAAGCTGACATTTTGGCCATTTGATAGTAAAAACTGACAAGGTCAGTATAAAACTAAGTATAATAAAATATATCCACCTCACAGGATGAGACATTGTTTACAATAGAAAATTGTGCTTCATGGTGGTGCTAGAAGAAAGCTCATTAAGTGAAAGTTGACAGGCTTTATTATCTTCAGAAAAAAAAAGACCTTTACAGAATATTTTCTATAAAATTGTGTTTTTCAGTCCTGTACAGTAACATACTCTAAGACTTTAAAACAACACACTTACACATGTATGATCACGTATGAAAATGGAGATCTTCTAAGAAACCTACATTTCAGTTTCTTTGGGTAGCTTAGTAGCTTATCACAATAAAATTACAATAAATTCACGTTGCGCAAAATATTTTCCATGAGTCTTGCGTTTCTCGCTTCTTCACAGTCATGTTTCCTTCAAATGCTCATTAACAGACTTACAAAACATGGTCCCTATATGAAAATGCAATAGTAGTTACTATTGAGATTGCATTAGGAGAACCTGAGAAATTGAACTGTAAAACTTGTCAACAATGTCTGTATCGCTTTTAGGCCAGTAAGCTGATCTTGAGATCGTGAATTTTGGAAGACATGTTTTTGTTAACATCCTCCAGCTCCAGGAAGATCTTTTGAAATACCTCAAAGGTGTATTTAAGTTTCTTTGAATAGCTTAGCTCCAAGGTATAAATAAGGCCCATAAGGTAGGTGCAAGCATGTGCTACACTGGGAATGCAAAAAAGGACCTCTGCTCCCTCGATGGCTATTCCAGCTTGCTTCTCGAGACCTCCATCCCTGGCTTTGCTGACCACAAAGATGTTGAGTACAAATGAAGTGATGGCCTCTTGGATGGGTGCAGCATCGTCGTCATCACAAACCTGTGAAATATACCAGAGAGAATTTAACCTACTTTTTGTTTGCTAATGTGAAGAATGCATTTAGCTCTTTGCTCTCCCTCTGAACAGAAATCTGGGTGGGATTACGTGGTTGCTGTGGTAGTTTTGATCTATACACTTATGTACAATTTGTGTCCGAAAGTCACTCGAAGAATGTGCTGCGTGTTGTCGGGATTTGGGCAGGATTACGTGGTTGCTGTGGTAGTTTTGAGCGGTGTTGTGATTTAAGACAATTTTTTTTCACATGCATTTGCCTACATTTATATACAATAACAATCTTGTGTGAACTGAAAAATATTTATGTGGAGAGAGTCATGTGTATATATATATATATATATATATATATATATATATATATATATATATATATATATATATATATGAGTGTGTATATTATATACATATATGTAATATGTATATAAGTGCAGTGTAAACCTTTCTATATAAATCAAGAAATACATTTGAAAATCTTTCAGTATACCTATGCAGAAATATAATTTCTTTACCCAGTAGTCCTGGATTAATTCCTCTGTCTTTTCACCAAGGTAGAGAATGAGACCTCTGATCACAGTTTCTCTTCTGGACTCAATGCTGTTGTCCTACAAATATATGAAATATGGGATTATATTAAAGGGTTAGTTCACCCAAAAATGAAAATTCTGTCAGTAATTACTCGCCCTCATGTTGTTCCAACCCCGTAAGACTTTCGTTCATCTTAGGAACACAAATTAAGATATTTTTTATGAAATGTGAGAGCTCATCATGACCACTTTCAAGGCCCAGAAAGGAAGTGTAAGACATTGTTAAAATAGTCCAAGTGACTACAGTAGCTCAACCTTAACTTTATGAAGCGACGAGAATACTTGTGCGCAAAAAACCCCCCAAAATAACGACCTTATTCAGCTATTTATTTTCTTCCGTGTGGGCCTCTGACGTGAGTTCATGAGAGCGTCACGACGCATGGGCGAGAACTGAGAAGATGCTGAAGATGACGACCTCATAGCCAGAAGCGCTTCCCTGTCTGTTAACAAGCAGAGGAAGATGCGCACTGTACATAAAACTGTCTTTGTAAATATGTCCGCAGATTTTGAACAATTTAGAACCATTTTAAACACTACATCGAGACCTAAAGCATAATCAATGTGGAATTCAAATAGCTTACATACACAGTATGTCCCCTGATTGTAAACAAACAGTGAAGCGCTTCCGGCTATGTGAGGACGTCATCTGCGTTCTCGCGCATGCGTCGTGGGGCTCTCATGAACTCACGTCAGAGTCCCACACCGTAGAAAATAAATAGTTGAATAAAGTTATTTTTGTGGGGTTTTTTCACACAAAAAGTATTCTCGTCGCTTCATAAAGTTAAGGTTGAGCCACTGTAGTCACTTGGACTATTTTAACGATGTCTTTACTAACTTTCTGGGCCTTGATAGATGCAATTACCAATCAGCCTATGGAGGAGTGAGACAGCTCTCAGATTTCAAAAATATCTTCATTTGTGTTCTGAAGATGAACGAATGTCTTACATGTATGGAACGACATGAGGGCGAGTAATTGCTGACAGAATTTTCATTTCCGGGTGAACTGACCCTTTAAGTTAAAATTCTGTCAATTACTCATCCTCATATTGTTCTAAACCTGTAAGATTACACAAATTAAGATATTTCTGATGAAATCTGAGAGCTGTCTCACCCCTTCATAGACAGCAACGTCATAACCACTTTCAAGGCCCAGAAAGGAAGTATCGTTAAAATAGTTCATGTGACTACAGTGGCTCAACCTTAATGTGATGAAGCGACAAGTATTTGTTTTTGTGTGCAAAAAAACACAAAAAGAACAACTTTAACAATTTCGTCTCTACTGTGTCAGTCTCCTACGTGGTTTATGTAGTAAACACAGAGTTGCGCTTCAACACCGGCTTACTACTGGCCGACACTGTTCACGCAAGCACAATGATGCATGCATGTGATGCTGACGCAGGAGCTGGCCAACCAGAGGCCAATACTGAGCTGGCGTTTTGAAGTAGAACACGGAAAGGCAACGCTGTGTTTACTACGTGAACAGCATAGGAGACATGGAAGAGATGAAATAGTTGAATAATGTCATTATTTTTGTGTGCACAAAAAGTATTCTCGCTGCTTCATGGCATTAAGGTTGAGCCACTGGAGTCACATGGACTATTTTAACAATGTTTTGACCACCTTTCTGGACCTTAAAAGTTGCAATGACGTTGCGGTCTATGGAGGGTCAGAAAGTTCTCAGATTTTATCAAAAATATCTTAATTTGTGTTCCGAAGATGAAAGAAGGTCTTACGGTTTTGGAACGAAATGAGGGTAAGAAATTAATGACAGAAATTAAATTTTTGTGTGACCCTTTAAGTACAGATATCGGAATGCTACAACATTAAAGTAACAGCTACAATTTTAAAAGTACATGCCTCATTCATGATTTCAAGAGTCTCATCAAGTTTCTTCCCAACAGCTCCTCCCTTCCTCCTGTAGAGTCTCAACAATTTAGGCGTGTATTCGTCCAACTTCCCAAAGAATGTGGACTGTAGTGGCTTCAGTGTGATCCTCCTCGATCTGAGAAAGAGACCAAGAAAGATGGAGAGACATCATGAGATACTGAAAGAAAAGAATTAGAGACACAGGGAAGAGAAACAGAATACCAACTAGAAAAAGTAACCATAGAAATACACTAAGAACGACATTTAGGTGGCCTGATGTCTGGAAAGGGATGCTACACCGGATGAGAGCTAATTTAAGTGTATGGTTTCAGTTTAGTTAAGTTAGCAGCTTAGTTTCAGCAAATTCCACACTACTCCTAAGTCACTTTTTTACAGGACTATAAATTTGCTCTGTGAAAAGCAAAAAAAACCAAAAAAAAAAAACAGGAGAACTGGACCTTTGCCAACTGAGTTAACTTTACCCCCAGTTTCCTCACTACAATAAATGTATTATATAATTTAAATATAATTTATAGAAAGTTACTTACCTTTATCCAGTGTAGCCTACTTGTCAGGAGAGTCACCTGGTAAGGACACAGTGTTATGGTTAGTAACTGACCAATGCATGAAACCCAAATCATAGCAAATCATTTAACTATAATTAAAAATAGTTTCACATTTTCTTCTCTCCACAAACACTGCAGGTAGTTGACCTGCCGATCAGACAGCTAATTGTCTTCAGTTTCATATGAAATGTTTCTTTGTGTTTGTTTTTCCTCGGAGCTCAGTCATGCAGAAGGCAGGATTATGGTCACGTAAAATGATTGACAGATACCTCTAATGAGCGATCTAACCATAGACCGTAAAAACTACCGTCCTAACTAACGCAAACCACGAAGAGAAACAGACAGAGCGCGCTCGTTCAGCTCTTCAGATCGCAGAATTCAGTGGTAAATGGAGTAACGTTATGCATTCTGTATGACCAAATAGTTTGAAAACTAAATCGATATTTCTACAAATGCGCGCACGTTTGGATAGCCTAGGGCCGATTTAAAAGATTGTTGTTCCCATCAGTCACTTAAACACAAAAACATATTTTTTAAAGAATAAAATAAGACCCAGATAAAAAAAAAAAAAAAAAACGACGTTACACTACATTATTCATGGATGTTCTAAAACTCGACGTGCTTACACTACGTTAAATTGCATGCCTTATTTTATTGCTGCATTCTAATGTAAGCTTCAAATTACACTACAACAAACTATTTTATCGCCACTTGCAAAGTTTCAATTAAAGTTAGGCCTACCGTTACATGTAAATCAACTATAGCCACCTACCAGCGTAACCATATGGTAGGCCTAATGCTAATTAGAAAATCCACGTACAACAATCTTCAATTACATTTAAAGCCTCGTTTTTGTACAATTCAAGAACTGTAAAGAATGTACCAACCCAAGTAACATTAACTGTTAATTTGCTAACTTTATTCTTACCTTAAGTTCAGTCCTCGTATTCGTCTTCGTTTGAATGCAACGAAACAGGAATGGGGAGGTTTTTTTTGTACCGAGTAAATAAAACAAGGTATTGTTTGTTGTGCGTGTGTACCTAAAAAGCTTGGCTGGGATTACTTAGATTAATTTTGTGAAGGAATAAAAAAATGCACATTGTTTTGTGTTTTGAACAAATGCAGATTAATTCAAAACTAGATATATTAATGTAAAGATACAAACATAACATTTTATTGTTGATATCACGCATTTTAATTACTTAACATTTATGTGGAGAAATCGAGAATATGTATATTGATAGATTACGTTTTTGTATAAAAAGCTAGCCCCCTATATATATTAATTTTCTTTGTAATGTCTGTTCAACAGTTATTGTTTGATTTATGTTAAAGTATTCAGTACATGCATACATCTTTGTTTGCATACTCACAGCTAGGCGCTGGGTGTCCAGTGGGTGGCAGTAGCCAGATGGGAATCCCGAGAGCAAACCTAAAAGAGAAGAGAACAGAAAGAGTTAGTAGTAGTAGTAGTAGTTCACGCGATGTTGTGTTGCACGGAGCTGTGGTGAGACCTGTAAAGAAAAATGCTGGCTGAATAAACCAAAGAACCCAAACATCCATCACGCTTGTTGCTTTCTTCAAGTGTGTTACAAAATATTGGCGACGAGGATGGGATAAGCAGTGCCATTTTGAGTGAGTTACGACGCTGAGCATGGACGTAGAACAACTGCAAGATCAGCTGAGCGAGGCATTGCTCGGGCTGCAGCTTGATCAACTGCACGAGGTGTGTGTGTATGCAAAACTGTCGGCAGAGGGGCAGAGTAAACGGCACTCGCTGATCAGATTAATAAGTGAAGCAGTAGAGAAGGTTATAGAAACTGAACAGGGTGATGTAGCCCGTCAACATGTGAAAGATTTATTAGAGTTTGCCAGCGAGATGTCGCGGCGCAGCGGCCGCGCAGTACAAGATGGTGGCCGCGGATGCGGTGGCGACACAGACAGGAGTTCGGTGGAGCTCGCGTATTTAAAGCAACAGTACGCAGAACTGCAGCATAATTTCGAGTTATCCACAAATATGCTGAAAAATGAAATCCAACGCTTGAGTTTGAAAGTTCCTGATGTATCAAGTCCCCCTGTGTTTCCCCAACATCACCAGGCAGTCCAGGAAGTCACAATCCGACGTGATTTTAAGATTAACGGCCAAATAGGAGAACGGGGACAGAAAGATAAGCTGTCATACAATAACTTGATGCACCAGATTGATGCAGGAACAAATAAAGGACACAGAGAGTCTGAGGTCATTGATGCTGTGATCAGAGCAATCAGTCCAGGTATGAGCCTGCGTGACATGCTGGAGATTAAGACCGATTTAACACTTTCCCAGCTGCGCACAATTCTGAAAGGCCATTATAAAGAAGAAAGCTCAACCGACCTGTATCATAGACTGATAAACATAACTCAAGAGACCCGGGAGTCACCACAAAACTTCCTCTTCCGAGCTATTGAATTAAAAGAAAGACTGTTAGCTGCTGCTCGTGAGCCAGATGGAGAAGAATCATACGGTCCAGATCTCATACAGAGGAGATTCCTACGTGCGCTGGGGACAGGCCTGTCAAATGACCACATTAAATACCAACTTAAAGAATGCCTGGATGACTCTACAGTCACAGATGAAGTTCTCATCACAAAAATGAACGAAGCTACAAGCCTCGAATGGGAACGACAGCAAAAGTTCAAGAAAAATGCCCACGTCAAAGAGACTAAAGTCACTGAGATTCAGGCCGAATTGCATCAAAGCCAAGATAGAATGGTTCATGTTGTCGCAGGTAAAGAACAGTCTGTACACACACAAGTAAAAGCCTTGAAAACGCCACAGGTCACAGACAAGAAAGACTCTGAGCTCTACGAAGCCGTCAAGCAGCTGAAGGAGGAGATAGGAGAAATGAGGAAAGCAATGACTGCTTACCGTTCCACACAGCACCGAGAAAGGAAGCGGGGATGCCGTGGGTGTCAGGAACATGGTAAAGGTGACCAGTGTGACCATTGTTTCAAATGTGGACAAAGTGGGCATCTCTCTCGAGGGTGCAGGGGACCACCTGCAGGAAGAACAGAAAGAGGGCCCTCAGCTAGTAGTATAACAGTAACAGCTCACACAACACCACCCCAGTGGTCAGAACATCAAAATGTACTCCTGTGTGACAGCATCAAGCAGTTGGAAGCAGCGAAACAGAATGAGACCTGCCTACAGCTCATCAGATCAGTAAGTGCTAATCAGCTATCCACCAAACACCATGCACAGTTGCTGAATTTGATTGGAGAAAAATGCCTGGTGAACTGCTTCTTCGATGGTGTGGCAACGCAAGCCCTCTGGGATACTGGCTCACAAGTCTGCCTCATGAACGAAAAGTGGAGAAAAGAATATCTCCCACACACCACGCTACATAACCTCGAAGAGCTTCTAGGTCCTGGAAGTCTAACTGGTCGAGCAGTAAATCAAACAATCATCCCATTTGAAAGCTGGGTCGAAGTGACATTCAAGCTAGGAACAGACAAAGCCACACCGCTGGAATTGGAGGTACCTGTATTAGTATCAGGTGATGATGGGGTGGCAGAGGAGCCCATTATTGGGTATAATGTTATTGAGTATCTTTTGAACAATGGTTTCGAGCAACCTACTAGTGTAACAACCAAAGCCATGAGTACTGCCCTGTCCTGCGACTGTAAGAAAGCAGAGGTGTTATTGAACTTAGTGAGAAGTCAGGACGGTGGATGCAGCGAGGGAGTAGCGAAAACGGGAAGGTCAGTAACAAAAATTCCAGCTAAACAGGCTACAAGTGTTAAATGTTGCATCAAAACGGGCCCTTTGTTAGCTGACCAAAATGCCCTGTTAGTGCCGGATGAGTGTGCACGGTGGCCAGACGGATTGAGGGTGGAGGAACACATTGTCCGCCTCCAGAGAGGGACTTGTTCACGCATCTGCATTCCGGTGATTAACGATACTGACCATGACATCGATCTGCCTCCACGTGCGGTTCTGGGCCATATACAGCGAGTAAAGGCCATCTATCCAGCTGAGGTGAGACCAGTAACCACCCAGCAAGAGATTGCAGCCGAAATCACCACACATACCACTCAAAGCCCACCCCTCAAAGACAGTAAAGCGGCTCAATCTACAGAAAATGCTGAGGAAACGGTAACAACTGAAGAGAAATGCTTATGGGATCCTCCCGTTTGCGTTGACCACCTAACGCTCGAACAGCAACAGAAAGTAAAACAGCTTTTAAGGGAGGAAAGTGGTGTCTTTGCCCACGATGACAGCGATGTGGGATGTATTCCATCTCTCCAGCTAAAAATTCGCCTCCATGATACCACACCTGTTAAGCACACATATATGTCTGTCCCAAAGCCACTGCACAAAGAGGTTAAAGAATACCTGGAGGATCTATTGAATAAAGGATGGATTACTAGATCAAAGTCACCCTACTCTTCGCCTGTAGTCTGCGTGCGTAAGAAAGATGGAACTCTCCGCCTCTGCTGTGACTATCGGCAGTTGAATAAGAAATCCATTCCGGATAGACACCCCATCCCCAGACTATACTTGGATGAACATGGCCTCTTGTTCCGTAAAACAGCAACTCGTCATCAGCTGGTCCTGCCAAAAAAATACCACCAGCTTGTGTATAAGGAGTTACATCAGGACATGGGCCATCTAGGGGCAGAACGAGTACTGAGCTTGATCAGGGATCGATTTTATTGGCCCCACATGCAAAGGGAAGTGGAACACTATGTCACACGTGTTTGCAGTTGTCTGAGAAGCAAGCGTCCAAACAGGGTAACCCGAGCTCCTCTGAGAAACATCACCACCACTTATCCATTTGAGTTGATATCCATTGATTTTTTACATTTGGAGACGTGTAAAGGAGGTTATGAATACATTTTAGTTGTGATGGACCACTTTACACGGTTCGCTCAAGCATATGCGTGTAGAAACAAGAGCGCAAAGACTGCTGCAGAGAAAGTGTTCGGAGACTTTGTTTTGAAGTTTGGCTTTCCAACAAAGCTGCACCACGATCAAGGCAAGGAATTCGACAATAAGCTGTTTGCAAAGTTGCAAGAGTACAGTGGCGTGCAAGGCTCTCATACAACACCGTATCACCCACAGGGAAACGGGCAAGTTGAGCGGTTTAATAGAACTTTGCTCGCAATGCTGAGGACCTTGCCCGAGACCGCTAAAGCTGACTGGAAGACATCGCTTGCAAAGGTTGTTAATGCATACAACTGTACAAGAAATGAGGCGACCGGGTTTGCACCCTACTATCTCCTCTTCGGCCGTACACCCAGGTTGCCCATCGATATCATGTTTGGTGTTCCAGCAAAGGACCAAAGCTCTTCTTACCATGACTATGCTGAAAGCTGGAGGAAGAGAATGATGGAAGCTTACAAGGTGGCCTCAAGTGTATCGAACAGAGAGAAGGAAAGAGGAAAAGCTCTGTATGATAAGAAAGTGCACGGAGCTGAGTTGTTCCCTGGTAACAGAGTACTAGTCCGGAACTTTAAGGAGAAAGGTGGACCTGGGAAGCTCAGACCCTTCTGGGAAGAGCAAGTCTACGTCGTCACTCAGAAGAAGTATCAGGATAGTCCAGTATATGAAGTTCGACCTGAAGCTGGGAGGGGAAAAACAAGAATACTGCACAGAAACCTGCTTCTTCCATGTGATTACTTACCCATAGAAGATGAACACCTACCTGGAGGACCTGAAAAAGAGAACAAGAAAAAGGTTAGAAAAACATCAAAACAGAAATCTCAAATGCACTGTGACAGTTCAGATGGTGAAGATGATTGGAGAACCCTGATTGGAGTGCCAATCAACAGAGAGGGTCGAAACAACAGAAGGCGTCTACAGTCAGAACATCCAGAACCTGATTCAGAGGACACAGTGATCCTGAACGATGCAGTTCCGGAGGAGGAAGATGAGCAAGGAGCAGGGCGGGGAGAAGATGATGTGTCATACTCAAGAACAGAGATCAGAGAAACAGATGATGCTGAAGAGAGTGACACGGAGACTCCTTCGCAACCAGCCTGCAAAAGAATATATCCTTTGAGAAACAGAAAAGCAAAAAAAATGTTTACTTACCATACCCTAGGTCAGCCTAAACTGTGAAATTAAATGGAAAAAAAAATTTGTTCTAGTTATAATGTTAATTGACAGCTAATAGTTTAATCAGTTCGATTGATAAGCTGAATTACAACAAGAACACAATTAATTTAATATTTTCAGTTTTAATGATAAAGTAGTAGCTATAACATTCCAGATAAAAACATTTACGAAGTAGATTGTTTCAATGGTTCAAGGTGTTCAATGTTGGGACTACATTCTGTTTTGTGGGGGAGAATGTGGAGAAATCGAGAATATGTATATTGATAGATTACGTTTTTGTATAAAAAGCTAGCCCCCTATATATATTAATTTTCTTTGTAATGTCTGTTCAACAGTTATTGTTTGATTTATGTTAAAGTATTCAGTACATGCATACATCTTTGTTTGCATACTCACAGCTAGGCGCTGGGTGTCCAGTGGGTGGCAGTAGCCAGATGGGAATCCCGAGAGCAAACCTAAAAGAGAAGAGAACAGAAAGAGTTAGTAGTAGTAGTAGTAGTTCACGCGATGTTGTGTTGCACGGAGCTGTGGTGAGACCTGTAAAGAAAAATGCTGGCTGAATAAACCAAAGAACCCAAACATCCATCACGCTTGTTGCTTTCTTCAAGTGTGTTACATTTACACCCACTCAGATTTACTTTTTTCAGTCACTGTTATTTGTCATGTTAATAAATAACAATTCTGTCATTTACATTTATCAGTATATGGGGATTACTAAATGATTAATTAAATTATGAATATAGCCGTTTAACATCTTGCATTTAGGAAAGCATAAAACAAAACAGCATATTGAAATAGAGGGGAAATAATGACAAACAGGAAAAAAAGTTACTCAGACATACAGTGAGCTGGTCCTTCAGAGCTTGTTTTTCTTTTGAATATCTTTCCAAAATGAGTTGTTTTGTTGTTTGTCTGCATGGAATCCTGTACTTTGGATCAAGTGTATTCACGAATGCTCGAAAACCTTTATCCTCCACAACAGATAGTGGCTGCACGTCCTTGATTATGAACTCAATTAGCTTTTGATCCAGTTTTTGTTTGGGAAGACTATGAGCTACAATGAAAGAACAATCATATAAAGAAAACAGCGAGTCAGATAAAAGAAAGACCTTTTAAATCTTATGTGCAAAAAAATAACCTAAACTAACCAACTAAGACTGAAATGACTATTAACATATACTACACACTATTATTGACATACATCAGAATTAATGGGATGATTATACTGTATACTTGCTTAGTTTCCCTACACCAAATAATCTTAAAATAAATAATTTGAGTAAACACCTACCAGGGTATGGCATCTTGGCCCCAAACTGTTGTTCAATTGATGGCTGGATCAAGCGCCTTTTCGGGGCAGGCGGAGTTTCTCCCTCCTTTTGGAATTGCGATAGGAAAATAAAAACCCTTAATGAGTTAATGAGGCTAGGCTACCTAAATCTGACTAACCACAATAGTTAGTAATTTATTTGATTTACATTCCCGTTTTTTAAACCTTCAAATTGATCTGCTTATGTATCTGACGTAAAATGGTGCGTCAGATTAGTTAATTAATTAACAATTAGTAACAATTGTTAACTGATCCTCTTCTGTCACCTCCTTTTTGTGAACGGCCCTAAGATGTTTTATCATTGGGGATGTTGTTTTATTATATGCTAATTTTTTATCGCAAATTTGCCATTTAACTTCATTTTTTGTCGAATCTAACGTAAAGTAGCGCCAGACTACTGATGTTGACCTTGGAGGCATTCATCTTCGCGTGAGTGTTGTTTGTTTTATTGTTGTTGTCGATCGAGTTAAATCAGATTTATTCTTCTTGTCCTAAACTACAAGGAGGAAGATCAAACCCCGCCCAGCAACCGATTCTAAAAGATTTCATTGGGTCAGTCATTGCGCTGACTGCTACACAATGCTGAAATAATCATCCTACCTAAACCACTCTGTGTTACGACTGGATCCATTTATTTAGTCTGAACTTTATTTCTTCACAGGTGACGTAATTGTGTTGACAAATGAAATCGGCTACAGGCTGCGGTTTGTGTTAAAAAAAAAATCTTAAAGAGGAGTCGATTCCCCTTAATGGAATCGACTCTCAATTCCCAACGCCTCGGAATCGATGCTTTTTGGAATCGAGTCCCAGCCCTACTCAACACACACACACAGCATTCACACAAACATCTAGCATTAAAACATTACATTAATAAATTACAGTCTCGTTCAATTAATATTCAATAATGATTTTAATACTCAATTTGGAGTTCAAAAAGCAACAGCAACAACAGCTCACCCTATAGAGACGGGTTCTTTCTAGCAGCCTGTAAAAGTGTGAAAAACACGGAGATAAAGCAGTTAGGACTTCTCTTTAATAATCCGCTTTAATATTTCCCCTCAGAGTAATTGCTGGAAACGCATTAAGGCGTTAACATTCATTTTAAAAATCGCTAGCGTGACCGTTAGCTAAACAAGTTAGATGGAAATGAGGCACAGTCTCTTCACCTGTGCTGTAGCACACCGAGTGCCTTACTAGTACCTTTTAAGTGTCACAGAAGTGAAATCTGTGTTAGCTGAAGTGAAATCTTACCTGAAAGCCCCAGATGTCGCTGGGATGAGTCTCTTCTCTCTGTGGGTTGCTAAAAAACTAATAACTGGGATTAAGCAAACAGATGAGCGCAGCATCGGCCTGCAGTCGGGAACCGACTCGGAGCCGACGATTGAAGAGCTGAGAAACAGAGCACTGACCGAATTATACCAGCCTACGCCTGGCCGATGTTTTTTAGACGTTTCGATATCGGGCCGACGTCGGCCAGATGTACGTGTGCTGTCCGGGTATGTTAGATTGATAAATGAGGCCCAATGTGTGTTGAAAATCTACATAAACACTCATATCTGTTGATTTTTCTGATCTGTTTTTTTCAGTGCACCTGAATCAGCTAATCAAGGTCTTTGAGTTTACTAGCAAATCACATCCACGTGTGTGGATGAGGAACCCTGCTTTACATAAAATCACTGAAATATACTAGAGGTGCATGCAAGATGAAGCTTCATGAACCTTTGATGATTTGCAGCCAGATGTGTTAAAAAGTGGTTCATTTCTCGAAGCTTTGAATGCAAACTAGAGACACCTGCTGGTCAATGCAAATAAAGCCAAGTTCACACTACACAACTTTAAACGTTGACAGATCGCTGTGCTGTCCAGACTACATTACTTGATTGTCTGTCTTTTAGTCTTTGTGGTGTTCACACAAAGACTACCCTAATAGCACATCTTGGAGACATCTATTTGACGTCTGCATTTACAGGGATAAATAGTCCCTTAAATGATAGATTCTGGTGACTTTTGTGGATATAAATGGACATCATTCAGACATGAGATGAACAAACCCAATACAAGGCTATATTACAGTAGCATCTTTGTGTAGAGCACCAGAGCTCCTGGGACCCTGGGCCTGGTAGGCCTGTTCATTAATCCATCCCAGCGTTTAACTAGTCACTTTTACCTGCATACTTATTGCTTGTATAGCATACTGAGACTACAGATACTACAGCCATACCAAGAAAGGTCAGTGGGTGGCAATTATAATACTCCAAAGTAAACTACTTACTAATTAGTAGCCTAACCATTGACTTAAGGGCATGGACAAGGAGATATTTATTTTTCTGCTAAATATGCACCATTTATTTTAAATATTTTTTGAAACAGTTACAGTGCAACAAAACCATATGTAATACAACACTCAATTTGTTTATTCAAAACCATTTGCTATTATGAGAACAATAATTGGCAATAATTTAAAGTGCTTCAAGAACTGAAAAACATTGAGAAATAAATAAAAATAAGCAAATACAGTTTACTACAGAAAACATTTTCCCCTTCCTTTCCTTTTTGAACAGCTTTTTGGGTTAGCAGAACCTTTCCTTTTCAACATGTTTGGTGACAGTGCAGATGATGCTTCGGATTGGCCATGAAAGAGTGGGAAAAAACGTGTTGGTAAAGAGGATGTGGTAGCTGATGCTGAGGATGTGGTGGCTGATTCAGAGGAGGTTGTAGCTGGTTCTGAGGTTGGGGAAGCTGGTGCAAAAAGATGTTGTCTGTCTAGTGAAGAGGAGGCTGTGGCAAATGGGGGACATCTGGCTTGTCCAGAGGTGGTGGCTGGAGAAGATGAGGGTTTGTCTGGTGTTCTGGCCTGTTGACCAGAGGAGGTGGTGGCTTGTGCAGAGGAGGTAGAGACTGGCACAGAGGAGGATTTTGCTGGCCTTTTGATTTTTTGGGCCTGTTGAACCAGTTTGTTTGCCTCCTTTGAGGACTGCATCCTTGCTGCCTCACTCAGCCTTTTCTGCATTAGTGCCTGTTCGGTCTCTTTCTTTTTCTGTAAATGTAATTGGTAGTTTTGGAATGATGAAGGCAGGCTCGCCTCAGAGGCTGGTCAATGGTCATAGTTGAGGCTGTCCTGTCACTGGCTTTAAGTGTGGACTTGATTACTGCGAGGCTTTCATAAGTTTCCACATTCATGGAGCACCTGTCATCTTCAAGGATATCATCCATCAAATTAAATGATCCTTCCACCAAGGGGCCTGTGAAAATGGACAGAAGAGCTTTAACTAGCTTGCACATGGTCGGATACCTCACATCCCTCTCTGCCTTTTTCAAGGAAGCAACATGGCTCCACCAGTCTACATCGACTCGACAGTTGCCTTCAGTGTAGCTCTGTAGACGAAGAAGCATGTCCCCATCCAGCTGGTAGGCCCGGCATTCTTCTACCAGCTTACCAATCTCTTCTGGAGGGACAACATTTGGCAAGGCTTCTCCTAATGCGGTCAAAGCTCCAATGACTCCATCAGATAGCATTAGAGATGGAGTAAGAGCAGAGAGTGATGATAATATGATGTTATCCAGGGGAAGGTTTTTTAGCAGAAACTCTGCTGACCTCATATACCCTTCTTTGAGAGAGTCATAGATATGATCAACCCATACCTTTCCCTCCACACGGGCTTTGTTCATTGCAATGTAGCAAAACTGTCCAACAGAGAGCCTCTTGTTTGGCAGTTGCAAATCCCTTCTCCGTACATCAACCTTGAGAATCTCCTTGTGACTCAGTGGGATAGCCTTTGGTCTCATAAATTTGCCCAGGAGCTCTCTTACAAGGGCACCATTTCCACATGCACCAAATGCACCATTGGCTTTTCATGTTGGAGCTTTTTGGCAAATCTCTGAAATGTTGGAAGGACCCCTGCAAATATAAAAGACAATATGAGTAATTAAAACTCACAACCAGTGTTGGGAATTATCTGAACACGAGTCTGATTATGCATTTAAAATACAATATATAACTAAATAATAATACAACTAAATTTTGCTCAAGCTAAATATTAATAGGGTGGTTTTATTAAAAATACTAGTCATACTACTCAACAGAAGAGATAACTTTTTGATATATTCCTATACGAATTTCTAGTCCTGTAACTCATTGGCTGTCTAATACAACCATTCGCTGCCAAAGACGTCTTTAGACGTCTTTTAAGTTTTTTTTAACGGGGCAAGCTGGGGAATGATCGGCGAAACTTGTCCAAATATACCGTGACCTTATACCACGTAATTGCGTATTACATGACGTCATGAACGCACATCACGGAACAGAGCAAGGCGAGCATTTGTGCTTATAAAACTTAAACTTTTTTATTTATTTTTGAAATGACCGATCGTTTCGCTAGATAAGACCCTTATTCATCGTCTGGTATCGTTTAAAGCCCTTTGAAGCTGCACTGAAACTGTCATTTGGACCTTGAACCGTTTGGGTCCCATTGAAGTCCATTATATGGAGAAATGTTTTCATCAAAAACCTTAATTTCTTTTCGACTGAAGAAAGAAAGACATGGACATCTTGGATGACATGGGGGTGAGTAAATTATCAGCAAAAGTTTTTTTAAAAGTGAACTAATCCCTTAAGCTTGTCGGACAGATTTCTTTTCAATTCTGCCGAGATGCCGTGTGTAATAAGATAGCCCGCATGCTGTCTCGAGACAGACAGATGCGTAAGGGCGAGTTTATCCTCCGCTAATTTCTGACACAAAGTGACGAGTGGATGAGCGATTGTAAACGACAGATCAAACTCGGCAATGAAGGAGCACAAGTGAATTTTTAAATCAGCCACGCGATCAGTCATTGAGGGTCGGATATCTGCTGTGGCTGTTGCCCCCGGCAAACGTGAGGTGTGTTGAATTGCTCGGACAGCTGCTTGATGACTAGGGTCTAACTCGTGCCGTGGCAGCACTTTTTTCCCGCTAGTTCCATATAATATTTTCCTTGCACACAAAGTGCAGAAACATGCTCCAAGTTTTTGACACCAGCTTCCAAAGGGCTTTTCGTCTCTACCCACCTCCTCTATCCAAGACCAGCGCCATTTATTCTTTATGCCTTTATCGACAAGTTTGGTATCTTCCCCTGGCTTCATAAAGTTTCACTCCATGACTTTGGCTACGTTTCACGCTGCCAGTGTGGGAAACACTGTCGTAGTGTATGGGGAAACACAAAACAAAATCGCACGTGGAGTGACTGCTGAATCAATCTGATTGGCCAAAACCCAAGACCAGCCCCTACCTTATTACCGATTGGCTGAAGTAGGCTTACTGGTGTGGTTTAGTGAAAGCGCCTCTCAGATCACGCAAACATTTTTTCCGCAGACATGTCTGTACGCCGGAAATCCGGCGTGGCGCCGGAGTGCTATCAGGCCTGCATTTACATCTGCAAGACGACTTATTTAGGGTGTTTGCTCATCTGCAATACGTCTATAGGATGTTTCATTTTAGATGTCAAATAGATGTCTATTAGATGTCTTTAAGATGTTTATGATTTAGGATGTATGTAAAACTGACATCTTAAAGACATCTGTCAGACGTTTGTAGACAGCAGATGCTTTCCAGATCAAGAGATCTTTAACAGACTTAAAGACATCTTGCAGACGTACGTGTGCTATCTGGGTACCTGACTCTATGTAAATGATCCGCAACCAGGGGTTAGATACTATACGAGCTGACAACAACTCTGTCACGTAATGACTCGATTAGGCCCCTAAACCATGTTTTGTAATGAAAACACGCGAGAATTGACTCTTCGCAAAGAGCTTGATTGACAGGCGATCTGACCAATCAGAACGCGTTTATTATGTGCACCATCTTGCCCAGCAGCTACAGTCTGTCTTCATAGAAATACATGTTAAAACGGGGGAAAAAAAGAGATGAATTTAAACTTTTTAAATATAACTAAATATAAATTTGTGCAAAGGGTTAAGCTGTGCTGTTGTTGGTTGCCATGGTAATGGTAAGGTACTCCTTTGAAGTACTTGTTTTGCGTACCAGAAATCTGTCATGTCTGGCTCTGTATGCATGGCTTGCAGCACTTAAGTCAAATACTGAGTGAGAAATAATAAAATAATATGTTAAAACGTGTGCTCTTATAATTTTGTGGACAAAATCCTGTGAACTTCGCCCTGATCGGGAGCTCATCTGTTTTCAATGCAGGTTTACCATGACGCTTCATATCATCTTCCCACTCATTAAACTATGACAGGTCCTTTACTGCAAAAAGACGGTCACTGCAACACTCTAAAGTGATGAAACTACGACGCCATGTGCTTTTTAAAACCAATTTTATAGGTTTGACATTGTTGGCTCGGAAAATATTTACATGAGCATGCCCAGTAGCCACAGCTGCATCTGCCTTAACCACAAATCAGACAGTAGAGCAGATTAACTTCGGTGGACTTAAATTTTAAAAATGGTGTGTTTCGTGGTTGAAATAAAACACTTTCTGATGTTTATCCATGTTAATTTTATACATTAAGTACATATGAAAAGACGATCGGTTCACGTGTTTGAACTGAGGCAATAGAGTGATCTGTCACGACACATTGAAGAGCCAGAAAACGGTATTTATTGTTTGAATTTCTTAAAAAAATTACTCAATTTAAAAGCAGAGAGTCCTGAGATCTTGTTTCATATCAGAAGTAACCTGCTCTGTCTTCTCTGTCGGTGTGTTGTCAGTTTCCTCTTTGCTCTGCGATGTATCTTTCACTGCATGAGAACATGTGTAGTGTGAGAGTGGCATTGTTTTTCTTCCGGTGACCTCAACCCATGCCTTGCTCTTTCATTGGCTATAGCTCGTCACGACACCTGACACCACATGATGTCGAATCGGCCGACTGGTCCAGATATTTGGCATGCTAGATATTTGTTGGCGACGCGTTAGCGAGCCTCTTTGATGCATCGTTGTGTAGTTCACACATAAACATTGCGGAGCGCCAATCACCCGCTGATTTTCCCCCGATTACAGCCCACCCTTTCGATGAGCTCGTTAACTTGCAAATTGGGCTTAAAATCCTGTAGTGTGAACTAGCCTTAAGGTGCAGAAAAAAACTGTCAGGAGTGTGACAGTTCAAAAAGGCTTGATACATTAACATACACACACACACATCTCAGTTTTTCATAATGTTTCATTACTGGGCAGTGATTTTGTTGAAGATAGTGAAATGGTGGAGTTATTTAGACTGGATGAATGAGGTTAAAGCAACACTAAAGCTTTAGCTTCACTAAAACAACACAAGTGCTGCAAGTACTGTGCTGTTCTCCACACAAGCTTTGAAGCCTAGATATCAGGCTGAACTGATCGATTTAGATACACTCAACCAACCAAACTAACACTGAATTTGCAAATGGTGTGTAGCAACTATAGCAAACATTTATGCAAAAGGATAAAGTTGAGTTTCAGTTGTAGAAAGAAATAAAGGAGAGGAACTGTTACATGAATGTGTGGGAATTCACAGTCATCTGTCCAAACTGGGTGATCTTAGATCTGTGTGGGTTAAAACTAACCGAGTTCCCACAGCCAGCAGTAACATGCTTCAGAAAATACAACAAAAAATCCCAACGGTCTGTAGGAGGAGTCAAAAAAGGAGGTTTTCAAAGATTTTCAAAATAGCAGACAGGAAGTTCAACTCTAGCATAAGAGGTATCCTTTTTTCATTACAACAGGAAAAAATCATCAAAATCTATTGCCTTTTTTATTTCATTATTTTGCCCTTACATATTTTGAGTATGTTCAGGGAATGATGCCGATTACTCTTACCGACTGTCATAACCACAAGGTATTCCAAAAAAATATAGCATTTTATGACAAGAGTCTAAGTAGACACCTTTTAAAGCATCTCTGAAGCACTTTAAACAGCTCAGTCTGTGTCACAACAAACAAATCCAGCTAACCGTGAATTATCAGCCTTCAGAGTGACTTGTGCTGCTGAAATACAATGGCTGAAGGGAAAATGTGCTTCTTTTTAGTGTTTGTGGTGTTAATAACAGAATCTGGATCTGATCTGTTTTCTCAGGGCTGGAGAGAGAAAATCAGCATATTATAATTTGTAATTCATGAGTAGAAACATTTTAGAGACGCTCGTGTGTGAAGACCTTTTGTTCTTTTCAAAATACTTTAAAAACTGTTTAGGAATGAATTTTCTAAATGAGTCATGGACAGTGGAAAATGCCTCAAGTTTAGATATGTAACACTAGTTACATGAGGGAATGAGACGCTGCATCGAACGCTTTGGGAATGCCTTTAGCGAGACCATGCTCTGAAAAGTGTGTAGTCAAACCAATGAATGGGCGCGATGTCACGGACAGAGTGACACATGACCAGGAATAGCAGGGATGCCAGAAGTATGGCAGGAGGCGCAGCGTCTCGTTCCATCGGGGAACTAGGGTTACATACGTAACCTTGAGACGTTTCCCTTCAAGAACTTGAGCTGTGTCAAACACTTTGGGAATGAGATGCCCAAGCTGCTAGACTTTCAAGTCCCTGCGTAGTGTGTATGAACTTCAGCACAGCTACAGCAAAAGGAGGGAAGAACCAGGAGCGTTACAAATGTCGAGGTCCGCAGCGTTACATTTATCCTGCATTGCCACACCCGACAGGAAGGCCTTCGAGGCTGCCACACTTCGGGTGGAGTGAGCCTTGACCCTTAAGGGTGAGGGAAGGCCAGAGGACTCATATGACATAATAATGGCATCAACAATCCACCTACTGAGGGTCTGCTCGCACTGGACACATGTAATTTAGCTTCTGCTGGTCAGGCTCCCGAAAGGGAGGGGAACAGAATGCCTGAAGTACGACGGGCCGTGGTACTGATGTAATGCATTTATTAGTCTTATTTTATTTTAGCTTTAGGAAATCGAATCGTAGAGATTCGATATTGATTTGATTAATTAATATTAATCAAAAAATATAATTTCTACTTTATTAACGACTCGTCCAGGGAGCATTAAACCAGTATATCTTAGCAATTCTGTTTATTTCTTGGCCACGATAATAATACAGAATTGGTTGGGTAATTCTGAGCACAGGTAGTAGGCTCTGGTTGTTACGGGGCTGACGAGACGTGAGACGTGCGGATCCATATGCAAAGCTTTATTATAAAACATGGTCAGAAGACAGGCAGGGTAAAATAACAGCAGACAGGTATGACAGAGGCAAGACACAGAACAATCCGAAGGGCAGCGTAGGTCGACGATCAGCGTACAGTATCCAGACAGGGCAAGGCAGAGAGAATAATCCAGGAACACGGGCAGGAATCAAGACACAGGAAAACTAACTAAGAAAACAGGGAAACGCTTTGTAAGGTAGACGGGCTAACAATACTCGGCAGTGAGCAAGAGCAAGTCCCAGGCTTAAATAGTGAGTGAGTGATTGTGAAATGATAATCAGGTGTGGGTGAGATAATGGTGAACAGCTGTGCATGTCGTCAGTGCAATGGGTTGTGGGAAATGGAGTCCAATGAGTTGTGAGTGAAAAAGTCAATGTGGTGAACGGGTGACCTCTAGTGGTGGTTGACCGGGAGAGCATGGACCAGATTCGTGACAGTGGGCAAAGTTTTGACTTGAATATTACAGAACAGAAGACAAAAGATTTCTTTATAAATGAATCAAAGTTTATTTGCTAATCTACGATAAAATACTACACAAAACACACATACACGCATATACATTAATGCGATTTGAAGAAAGTTAAAGTATAGCACTATTTGCTATTTCAAAAGGTCCACCAGGGGCAGATCACGAGCAGAGAACCTTACTATCTTTACTTTTAAAGATTAAGACCACCAGCTCAGTAAGGTATGAAGATAGTTGTTATTTGTTTTTTCGGTCCTTTCCTGGTTGAGGGAACCCCGCGACTGCAGATTGGTTGTTGTAGCTGTAGTTGTGTGACGCGTTTCAAGGGATGCCCCTCCGGTGGTAGGTTGGCTTCTCTGTGACATGACAACGTGAGTCTGTTTAGAGTTCTTATGGCTTCAGGTTTTAAAGTTTCTTCGGTTGAAACTTTGACGGCATGTGTGGATTCTCGCCAGATGGTATATGGCTGAGGGCGCTTCGCAGTGTGATCAAATGATGAAGCCAAAGTTTTCTAACAAGTCAGCGAGCAATGAGCAAAGCTTTTGTGCCCATTTTAAACTGCCCGATTTGGATCCACCCACGGGCGACTGTCCCAATCAGATTGTTCCTCTAGGGCGGAGCCCCACCCTGCACGGCTCATTTTCCATGCGTACATAATCTGCTTAACCTGTTAGCGTTCACCAGAGCGACCTCGCACTGAACGCTCTTTGTTTGCATGTGTCATTGTTTTCTAATAGAATAAATGAAACGGGACAAAGTTAATCTTGACAAACTATATATCATTCTGAGGGTCTAAGCCTCAAGCATCGACGACAGATCGCTGTTTTTCGATGGAAAGCTTATAAGGAATGAGTGGCACAAATTTGCTACATTTGTGTAAGCAGTACACATCCAAACACGCAGAGTAAAAAAGCCGTACGTACCTTTATCATTGTAATAACGAGCCACAAACGCGTCCACTGCTGAAATCCCAGTTTAGTTAGAGAGGTAAGGGTCCACAGAACAACATCCAGCGAGCACTTTTAGTCCAGCGAAACAATAACGTTGTAATAAGGATGAATATTCCTTTGTTTACGTTTCATTTCTTCAGAGAGTTATTGTTCGCGTCCGTTATGGAATAAATTACGCTCAAAAACAGCGTCTTGGTGGTAAAAAAACAAAACGATGTTGTAGCATATGGTCTTACAAACATAATGAGACCGTCTACAGAAAAAAAAGTCTCAGAAAAGCGGAATATAGATTATTTGAATTTGGCGCTCCCTCCAGCCGGCAGTGACGCTTCTGTGACGCACGCTGTCATCTGAGCGGGGCGTAACTTAGCGATCTGCTTTATCCATAAAAAACTGTTTTTTTTTTCTTCTACATTTTTTATATGTGTGTGTGTGTATTGTGTGGGGAATGTGGCCGTGTCTGCATGATTATAATCTGTATGGACGCACATCAGCGTGTTTATTAGCGACTCTATGACGGCTATCATTGTGATTCATTGATCAGCTATTATTGATTATATGGCCCATCTGTTTGATTATAATCTGAATGGAAGCACATCAGCGTGTGTTTACTGACTCTATGACCATGTCTGGCAATATCACTTCACGTCTGGCAGTGATATTTATCATTGTAATAACGAATAACGAAGAATACTTCAGTATACATACTATATACAAAGCATTTTTTTCAATTTTTTTTCCTTTTTTATTACTCAAATAATTATTTTTGTATTTTTTAGTGCTCAAATAAATCTGTCTATTATTTTATAATTGAAAAACTATGCAGGAACATGTATAATGACTAAAATAGCTTGTATAATTCTGCAATCCATTTGGTGGTTATTTTTCCTCAAACAGGGGGGTGGGGGGGACTATAAATAGTTTCAGAAAATATTGCAGGAATCTCATTTTTCATGGTATCTTCTTCAAATTTGAAATATGAACCCATGAGACACGTGGCTTTCGATCCATTACTTTTCTGGATTGCTCCAGGACTTATTTCATGTATTTGTATATGAAATAAAAAAACATTCAGTGTGGAAAAATATTTTTCAAGGCACGTCAGTGTCTATAACTTTTTATCTTTTTGAGCATTATCAACTCTGGATGATAGATAGTAAAGCCCAGAGTCTTTTCTTTCCAAAGATACCTAATTTGTTTGTGTAAGCACACTTTGTCACAAACTGTTACCATTTTAATTTAGGTAGGTTATTTTCACCTGCGAGGCCCTAAATGGGGTTGAAGGTTAACAGGTTAATTATTTCAATATCATGAAGCAAATCCTAACAGATTTCTATTCGTGTTGTAATCATGACGCTGCATCTCCTGCCATACTTCTGGCATCCCTGCTATTCCTGGTCATGTGTCACTCTGTCCGTGACATCGCGCCCATTCATTGGTTTGATTACACACTTTTCAGAGCATGGTCTCGCTAAAGGCGTTCCCAAAGCGTTCGATGCAGCGTCTCATTCCCTCATGTAACTAGTGTTACATATCTAAACTTGAGGCATTTTCCACTGTCCATGACTCATTTAGAAAATTCATTCCTAAACAGTTTTTAAAGTATTTTGAAAAGAACAAAAGGTCTTCACACACGAGCGTCTCTAAAATGTTTCTACTCATGAATTACAAATTATAATATGCTGATTTTCTCTCTCCAGCCCTGAGAAAACAGATCAGATCCAGATTCTGTTATTAACACCACAAACACTAAAAAGAAGCACATTTTCCCTTCAGCCATTGTATTTCAGCAGCACAAGTCACTCTGAAGGCTGATAATTCACGGTTAGCTGGATTTGTTTGTTGTGACACAGACTGAGCTGTTTAAAGTGCTTCAGAGATGCTTTAAAAGGTGTCTACTTAGACTCTTGTCATAAAATGCTATATTTTTTTGGAATACCTTGTGGTTATGACAGTCGGTAAGAGTAATCGGCATCATTCCCTGAACATACTCAAAATATGTAAGGGCAAAATAATGAAATAAAAAAGGCAATAGATTTTGATGATTTTTTCCTGTTGTAATGAAAAAAGGATACCTCTTATGCTAGAGTTGAACTTCCTGTCTGCTATTTTGAAAATCTTTGAAAACCTCCTTTTTTGACTCCTCCTACAGACCGTTGGGATTTTTTGTTGTATTTTCTGAAGCATGTTACTGCTGGCTGTGGGAACTCGGTTAGTTTTAACCCACACAGATCTAAGATCACCCAGTTTGGACAGATGACTGTGAATTCCCACACATTCATGTAACAGTTCCTCTCCTTTATTTCTTTCTACAACTGAAACTCAACTTTATCCTTTTGCATAAATGTTTGCTATAGTTGCTACACACCATTTGCAAATTCAGTGTTAGTTTGGTTGGTTGAGTGTATCTAAATCGATCAGTTCAGCCTGATATCTAGGCTTCAAAGCTTGTGTGGAGAACAGCACAGTACTTGCAGCACTTGTGTTGTTTTAGTGAAGCTTACATTTACATTTATTCATTTAGCTGACTTACAATTGCTATATATGTCAGAGGTCGCACGTCTCTGGAGCAACTAGGGGTTAAGTGTCTTGCTCAGGGACACATTGGTGTCTCACAGTGGATTCGAACCCGGGTCTCTAACACCAAAGGCATGTGTCTTATCCACTGCGCCATCACCACCCCCCTGAAGCTAAAGCTTTAGTGTTGCTTAAACCTCATTCATCCAGTCTAAATAACTCCACCATTTCACTCTCTTCAACAAAATCACTGCCCAGTAATGAAACATTATGAAAAACTGAGATGTGTGTGTGTGTATGTTAATGTATCAAGCCTTTTTGTCACACTCCTGACAGTTTTTTTTCTGCACCTCAAGGCTAGTTCACACTACAGGATTTTAAGCCTGACTTAAGTTTTTTTTTTTTCGGCAGAACACATAAACAATATACACTATGACAATACCAGGTTCAAAAGCTTGGAGACAGTGTATATATAGAAATTAAAGCTTTTATTTAGCACACAAGTGATGATAAAGACATGTATCATGTTACAAACTTTCTATTCAGCAAAAAAAAAAATCTTCTTTTCAACATAATAATAATAATATATATATTTTTTTTTGAGCAGCAAATCAGAATATTAGAATGATTTCTGAAGGATCATGTGACTGGAGTAATGATCCTAAAAAGTCAGCTTTGATTGATCCTAATAAACTGTTTTACTGCACTCACAAGTGAATCTCAAGTTATTTTGTGTGATCGCTAAATATATTAATAAATTACAAAAAAACAAACACATTTAAATTTATTTTGTCCTCGTATTCTTTCTTGTAACTCTTCCCTCTCAGTCACATACTTGACTAAATGGCTCATTATGAAGCTCATAATACAGCTCATTATGCGGGCTTTTGTCTTCTCAGGTGTGAATGTGAAGGTTGACGCCTTCTCGCATAGACCCTTTTTACTCAAAAAGTGACTTAGAAAATTTAAATCAATGCATTGTTTTCTGTGAGCTAATAAATAAGATAATTTTCACATTATTTTGAAGCAAAAATTCTAGGCTACAAGATCCAGTTCTCAGAAGTCTTGTGAACAAATGTTCTGTATGTGTTTTATGGCCTTATTTCAGTGACTTCAAAATTTTTGTTTTTCTCTAACCACGTATTAACGTTGCTTTCTCAAAAACACAATCAAGTACGTAAATGCTGTAAACATATTATTGTAGCCCAGTTTGTGCTGTTTACAGTGTTATTAGACTTTAGCCATTTATATATTTATAAGCAACTGAAAAAAGCACAAATGTCAGGGCATGTCGAAAGTTCTCCAGTCCCCCAAAACACCCTCAGACCCCAGAAGGATAAATTATTATGTTGAAAAGAAGAAGAATTTTTCATTTTTTTTATGTAAATAAAGTTTGTAACGTGATACATGTCTTTATCATCACTTGGGTGCTAAATAAAAGTTTTAATTTCTATATATACACTGTCTCCAAGCTTTTGAACCTGGTATTTTCATAGTATATATTGTTTATGTGTTCTGAAGGGGAAAAAAAACACATTTTGAAATTCTGGGTTATTTCTCTCAGCAGATCTTCTTCCAGAAACAAAGTAGCTGGGATAAACTTGTTTGTTTTCGCGGAGGCGATGTGGGCGTTTACATTTGCGCGCACCTCACGTGGATGTTTGAATGTGAAAGGCTCGTGGCCGCATTAGATATAATGAGTTGAGACGGGAAAACTGGACATCGCGTTGGTTTCATATGGATTACTTTAACATAGAATACGTGTTTTGGACGTGACTTATTTCATTTAAAAGTAGACATTTCAAGCTTTCTATACATATATTTCTCATGTTTTTCAGGCGAGTATTCGCAGAGATTCATGTTGTTTTATTTATGTGTCTGTGACGGAGAGACAGCCGGCAGAGAACGCACCCTGTTTATTATCTCTATTTTTTAAAAGCACATTGTTTTGTTGTTATTATGACTATACACAAATAAAAGTAGACCCTTTGCAGTTTCAAAAGATACGTTACTCTTATCTGTAAGATAAATGTTTAGTTTGTTTCGCGTCATAAAGAAAAAACGAGACAGCCTGCACCAGTGCGGGCTTCGACCCCAGGGGTTTAATAGCAGCAGCAATTATTATTTGTTCTTTTGGAAAACTTAATACAAGTTTGAGTCTTTGTTCTGCTAAAGGAGAGAAAAAGCGTACATTCTGGTGGAATGCAGAAGAAGAACGGGAGTTCAGGAAGTAATGAGAAGGTCACGTTTGTGTGTGTATCTATAAAACTTCAACGCTCAGACATCTCGTTGTAAAACAGTCTTCCCTTGTTGATAGCATCATTGAATTATGCGTTAACGGTCAGGAGTCTCCGGGAGTGTCTGTCGCTGGAAAGTGTCCAGATACAACGTTCTTTTTACTGTTCTGGTTGAATTATGTTTAAGTGATAAAAAGCCACAGTGACGTCCTGTTCTGGAATACATCCAGATGTTTTCCTCAAGTCTCTCCTTGTTTTTATGGGTCTCATAAGGTGATAAGCAGAACATGGCAGGAAACTCAGTTAGACAACTGGGCGCGGTGCTGTTCATTTATTAACTTTATGACTTGCAGATAATGGAAGGGGAAGTTCCTTAGGAATGTGCTCTCCTGCAATTATTTTGTGTGTGTCCTTCTCCACAAGGCACTACACTGAGGAGGGCACTTGAGGGACGTACCCTGGCCTGGGGTACAGAAAAGCTTTGGCCAAGCAGGGCGTAAAGTCCACGAAGGAGGGGGCCACTGACAAGGCCTGCAAATCTCCGACTCTCTTCCGTGATGGGGTAGCTAACAAGAAGACAGTCTTAAGTATCAAAACTCGATCTGAAACCTCCTCTAAAGGTTCAAACGGAGGTTTACAGAGAGCCTCCAGGTCCACGGCCAGATCTCATGGGGGGATAAGAGATAGTACGGGAGGCCTCAGCCTCAGTGCACCGTGGAGCAAACGTGTAACCAGGGGGTGTCTTCCCACAGACTAACCACCGAGAGGGGCGTGGTAAGCAGTTATAGCTGCCACATTCACCTTCAGGTTGGAGTGGGTCAACCCTGCAGATAATCTATCCTGCAAGAACTCCAGCACTGAACTGACCAGGCAGTAAACTGGGTCAAGCAGGCGATCTCTACACCATGAAGTGAAAAGGTTCCACTTTAAGCCATACAGTTTCCTCTTAGAGGGAGCTCTGGATTGGAGAATGGTCTCAACAACCTCAGTTGAGAGACCAGAAGCTACGAGTTGTGCCCCCTCAGGGGCCACACCCACAGCTTCCACAACTCCAGGTAGGGGTGAAATATGGTGCCCCCCCGCCTGTGAGAGGAGATCCCTCCTGACGGGAATTTCCCATGGAGAGCCGTCGAGAAGGGAAATCAGGTCCGAGAAACATACTTTGCCCGGCCAGAACGGGGCTACGAGTAGCAGACGGACCCCGTCCCGGCGCACACTCTCCAGAACTCCTGGGAGCAGGGCAATCATGGGAAAAGCATACAGATGAAGCCTCGGCCAAGTCTGTACCATGGCATCCTGCCCCAGTGGAGCTGGATGAGTCCGAAAGTACCAGAGGGGACATTGCAATGTCCCTTGAGTCGTAAAGAGGTCCACTTGAGCCTGGCCAAAAACTCTCCAAATCTGCTCCACCACCTCGGGGTGAAGCATCCATTCCCCGGGCCTCTCCCCCTGTCTCGACAGGATTTCTGCTCCCATATTGAGGTGCCCAGGAATATGCAATGCTCTCAGCGAGAGGAGTTTGTCTTGGGACCACACAAGGATCTGGTGTGCCAGCTTGTACAAGGGGCGCGAACGCAGACCTCCCTGGTGGTTGATATAAGAGACCACCGATGTGTTGTCGGTGCGCACCAACACATGGCAATCTCTCAGGTCTGGAAGAAAGAACTTTATTGCTCGAAATACCAGCATCTCCAGGCAGTTGATGTGCCACGTGAGATGGCAGCCGCTCCACAGACCGCGGGCAGGGCGACCACTCATGACCGCACCCCAAACGGTGAGGGACGCATCTTTAGTGTTACACGATGACAAGGAACTCCCAACACCAGCCCCTGTGACAAACACTAAGGTTTCCTCCACATGTCTAAGTCACGAAAGCATCGCTGCGTGACCTTGATCAGGCAAAGTGGATTTCCCTCGGTGGCAGTGTTAACAGGTCGGTCTCCTGAGGGCACTGGGGAGAGAGGGGCACTGTATAATGAAGTGTACACCGCTCTTCCCCAGCGGGGGCTACCCTCAGAAGCCCTGGGACACAAAGATCAGGGCTTCTTTTTTTTAGATTTCTTAGCCAGAAGGACGGTCCTCAAATTGACCTTCGGCTTCGAAGTCTTCGATCGTGAATGTCACTCCTTTCGCGAACCCCTTTCACGTGAGGGCGTGCAAGTTGCGACGTTCACTTTCTGCACCTTTCTGTATGAGGAACGGGCACACGGTTGGGGCTGGTCCCGTCCAGCAGCCCCCTGAGCTCGAGAGCGGTGAGGAAATAACCACTGAAACGCTGACGCTTGTTTACGAGCCTCCTGAAACCGGTCAACAACGGAGTTGACTGCGTCGCTGAACAGGCCAGAAGGCGCAAATGGAGCGTTGAGAAGGAAGACCCTGTCTTTCTCTTTTATATCTGACAGGGTCAACCAGAGATGCCTCTCTGCGGCCACTAGGGCAGCCATAGACTGCCCGATTGCTCTAGCGGTCTCCTTTATGGCAAGGAGAGACAAATCAACGATTCTTCTGAGTTCTTGAAAATCATCAGTTTTACTTCCTCACCCTCATCCAGCTCTTTCAGCATGTCTGCTTGGTATGCTCGCAACACTGACATCGTATGTAAGCAAGCACCAGCCTGACCTGCTGCCGTGTACCAATTGCCCACCAGCGCTGATGTAGTACGAAGTGGCTTGGTGGGCAGCGCCGGGGCTTTAAGAGACGTTACCACACTGAGAGACAGATAGCTCACGAGTGTCTGTTCAACAAGGGGCATCGCTCTTTAACCGCGCTCATTTAGTCCCGAGACGTTACTATAATCAACAAGGGAGGGTCTAAAGAGGTGGGCTGAATAAGGTCTTCCCCACGATCTCGAAACCTCAGAATGGATATCGGTAAAAAACGGCAAGGGAGGAAGCGGCTTAGACCTCAAAAACGCTCATCTAACTTGCTCTTTGAGGGTTCAGCTTGCTTTTTGGCGGGCCATTCAAGATGAAACTTGGCCACAGCAAGAGTTATAACCTCCACAAGCTCCTCATACTGTGCAGACTGGGGTGGTTCATCGGTGCTCTCGCCATCGCCCACCTCAGAGGACGACAGTCTGAGCTCTGTCAGAGCGTGCTTCCAAGCCCTGGGAGGTGGCGCTGGATCCCGCAGCAGAGGAAGGAGGAAGGGACTCGCCTGTCTCCATTCCCTTCACGAGATCCACCTGCGAACCCCATGACCGCAATCGGACCATAGCCATGAGGAATGCTGGCGAGGGCTCCCTCCTCAAAGAGAGCCCTCCGGGAGCGAAGCGTACGCAGTGAGAGGCGTACACAATCACTCGAGAGCTGACTGAGCATGCTTCGCCCCCAAGCAAACAACACAAAGGCTGTAACAAGGGCAGGGAGGACCACACAGCCTAAACTGCTGTTTACTTTTATCACACCCCTTATCAGACTTATACTTAGTCTATAGCATGGCTTTATCGTTTCTCACAGTGACAGACAACGGTAAATAAGACATACACACACAGAGCGCTTCGCTGAATGACAGAAGCTGCCGGTGTATCCACCTCACATGCTTTTATAGCTTTCTGGTCACGTGTCACCCCGTCCGTGACATCCCACCCATTCATTGGTTTGATTACACACGTTTCAGAGCATGGTCTCGCTGAAGGCGTTCCCAAAGTGTTCGACGCAGCTTGAGTTCCTGAAGGGGAACTTTTCAGTCTCAAATCAATTTTATCATGAATAATTTCATGATTTTACATTTATTTAATGGCATGCAGGAAACTGCTAAATGAAAGAATTTAAACTAACAGTAATGTAAAGAATAGCCTATAGATAATGTTCAGAGTGAATGTGTGTTGATCCAGTTTTCACACTGAAGAACGTGTTTCACACAATGTAACGCAACACTCAGTTGATCAGATCACAGGAAGTGAACGACCACAGGAAGAGCTGAGAGTATTTAAAGAAAGAGTTGTAAGTATTTAATAAAGAGGAAGACTGACAGAAAGAGAAATATGGCTAAGTGTAATTTGTGTCTGCTGGCACTGATCTTTCTCTCTTCACTTCTCAAAGGTAAAGAAATCTCTATTTTCTGTATGATCTGAATCTTCTGGTTTTTAAAAAAATAATGTTATGTTTTGTTTTCATTTACTAATATATAAAAATGATAAGTCATATGTAATTGTGTTTCAGATACCAGTGGAGTGAATGATGCTCATGTGTTCATCAGTCCTGGTGAAAATGTCCATCTGTCCTGCAATAATGCTCTTCCTGACTGCAAATCAACTCTATGGAACTATAATAGAAATTCAACGACTGTTGAACTGATTTATTCAGGGATAAAGAATGAAGACACGGAGAGTCACGAGAGACTGAGTCTGGGGTCTGACTGCTCTCTGAACATCGAGAACATCACAAAAAAAGATTATGGATTTTACACCTGCAGACAATTTGTGAATGACAAACAACAAGGAACTGATGCACGTGTTTATGTGCATGTTCTTTATGGTAATTTTATGATCATGTGGTCAATTTAAAAAGAGCAAGTTCTTCATTTAATCTCTCATGATGATTGAAGAGTCTGTGATTTGTGTTATTTTGTGTTTCAGTCTCTTCATCTTCATCATCCTCACAGACTGTGATCAGAGCAGGCCGCTCTGTGACTCTCTCGTGTCAGTTGTATTCATATGCTGAAAGCTCTTGTGAATATTTGTTTAGTTCTGAGGGAATTCAGCTGTTCTGGATGAATCAGACTGGTGTTAAACTGACAATATCAGACTCCAGATATCAGATATTATTCTCATCAGATCACTGTATCATCACTCTGACTACAACACTCCTGAATGAAGATGACAACAGAGAGTGGAGATGTGCAGTTACTCACAGAAATCAAGTCATAACCTCAGCCACATATACTGTCAAGAGTTCAGGTGAGAAAACAATCTCATGATCAGTTACTGAAGAGTCTCTGTTAGATGTGCTAATAATATTAGAGTTATCTTGAGTGTTAACTGATTAAAATACGATTGTCATATTCTAGTCTGATTAACCCCCTGGGGTCTGAGGGTGTAATTTGTGAAATTTATCAATTTCAAATACTTAATAGCAATTCATCCACTGACATCCTTGAAATCATGAGCGCAATTATAATTGAATTAATTATCTTCCTATCAAAGCAATGAAGCTAAAGCCAAGCATTAATTTATAATAAATCCCAATAGCTGTGGCAGTTTACTGGTCTACTGGTGAGGGACGCATCTGTCGCTAGCGTTATGCAGCGTCAAGGAGCTCCCAGCACCGGGCCCTGAGAAAGGAACCAAGGTTGTCTCCACATGTCTAAGGCACGTGGGCACCGCCGCGTGACCTTGATCAAGCGAAGCGGGTTTCCCCTCGGGGAGAACCCCTTGGTCTTGAGCCACCACTGTAGGGGTCTCATGTACAGCAGGCCAATAGTTATCACGTTGGACGTAGCTGCCATCAGACCCAGCAGTCTCTGAAACTGCTTGACAGGGAGTGACTGGCCTTCTTTAACTCTCCTGACTTCCGTGAGGATCGACTCGATCCGAGCAGGGGACATAATCCCACACCACACCACGATAAGTGGTTCTCTGTGATGGAGAAAGCACACTCTTCTTGGCCTTCAGTCTTAACCCCAACACTTTCATGTGAGCGAGAACAACATCTCGATGTTGAGCCGCCATCCGCTATGATTCAACGAGAATCAAACAATCATCTATGTAATAGAGTGGATGCCTCGTAGCCGCAATGGAGCTAACACAGCGTCCACACACTTCATAAAAGTGCAGGGTGAGAGTGCTAGTCCGAAGGGAAGAACCCAATACTGGTAAGCTTTGCCCCTGAAAGCAAACCTCAGGAACTTCCTGTGAGTGGGAAGTATGGAGACTTGGAAGTATGCGTCTTTTAGATCGATCACAACAAACCAGTCCTCTGACCTGATTTGAGACCTGTTTGAATGTAAGCATCTTGAACTTCAGTCTGCTGACTGAACGGTTCAATTGACGCAGATCTAAAATGGAACGCAAACCTCCATCCTTCTTTAGAACTATGAAGTACCGGCTGTAGAACCTGGACTCTCTTTCATGAGGAGGAGCCACCTTGATGGCCTCCTTCCCTAAGAGAGTACCTGCTTCTCGTTCCATTACCAGAGCCTGCTCGGGGCCCACCAGAGTGGAATTCACTCCGTTGAATCGAGGCGGAAGAGAACCGAACTGGATTCTGTAGCCTCTCTCTACAGTATGCAAGACCCACTGAGACACATTTGGCAGTAGTTTCCACACTGCAAAATAGTCTACTAAGGGAACCAGTCTCTCGAGACTGGCCTCTGGTGTAATCAGATAGCTGCTCCAGAGACCCCCGAAGGGGTGGCGAGCATCTCAGCTCCGTTACACTTCCGGGCAGAAAAAACTGAGATGTGTGCTCATTGGAGATCGCTGCGCCCTGGAACACTGTACGTCGCAGGGTTAACAGATCAATCTCCTGAGGGCACTGGGGTGAAATAGGTACCATGCGCTGCGGTGATCGCCGCTCTTCCCCAGGGGGGTCTACCCTCAAAAGCCCTGGGCCACCAGCCTCAGGCCTTCTTGGCCGAAGACCTTTTCGCCTGAAGAACGATCTGCAGATCCGGCTTAGGATGTGAGGTCCTCGACTGAGAGCCCTTCTTACCGCCCTGATTTTTTCATGGGGGAGCACGGGCAGTGAGAACGGGCAGCTTTCTGTCGAGAGCCACCTCCGCATGCCTCGCTCCCAAGCAAACCATACACAAGCCGTGTGTATCACCTGCACACATGAAACGTTTGCAGGGAGGAACACACTGCTTGTATTGTTTGCTCTCGCCCTAGTGCTTCGCCTTATACTGGTTTTTAGACATGATAGCCAGACAACACCAAATATGACTCGCAGAGACACAGAGCGCTAGCTGAATGACAGAAAGCTGACGCCGGTTTCACTGCACGTGCTTTTGTACCAGCTGACCATTACCTCACCGCTGAAGGCGTTCCCCTAGCATCTTCGGACCCAGCTCGAGTTCCTGAAGAGGAACCTTATTTGTCCAGGAGAGCATAAAGAGTTTGTCTCTTTGTTGGTTAGAGAGTGGAGGTTCGCCAGATGGATACTAGGCAGTGGTGTTTTAAATCAGCGCTTTCGAAGCTTTGAGCGCGTGGGCTTGCTTCCCCCGTCTGCGCGTCCTGAAGTGTTTGATCAGCGCTGCTGCTGTGCCAACTACAGAGTTTAGCAAAACGTCAGAATAATCAAAAACTGGTAGAAGATTTTGTGGTGTGTTCTGCCGAATGTTCAGCAGTTCATCCCTGGTAAAACTGATCGTAATGAACCTAAGAATGGGAACTTCTCGGTAATGTATGTAAGCCTGGTTCCCTGAATAGAGTATGAGATACTGCATTGCTGGCCATTCTTGTACTGTGACTTATTCCTCAGAGGCGCTACTGGCTAATGAATTGGTGTGATGGTATCAGGGCTTTAGTCAGTCGTCCCTCCCGGGGGTGTTTCACATAGTTCCAGTGACACAGCGTCTTCTTCCCTATTCAGGGAACTAAGGTTACATGCATAACTGAGACTTTTAATTTATTAATATAGTGCACATAGGCCTGAAACATATTTATGTGATGTGAAGCTGAAGTATTAAGATGTTTGGTTTTAAGATGTTCATTATGTTTGATCTGAACTAACAGATCCAGCAGAAACTGAAGTCAGCAGGACTCCTGTATCATTATTCAGAGGTACGACAATTCATTAATAGTGAAACAATCAAATCACAATTCTTCACAAACCACTGCAGATTAATTGTGTTTATCATCTGTCCATCTTTCCTGCAGTGATTGTGATTACTGTTGAGTTTTCAGTGTTTGCTGCCCCTACTGTGGTTCTTCTCCAGATCATCTGTGCAAGAAGAGCTGGTGAGTTTTTGAGATGATTCACATTGATCTTTAACAATCTGCAGTCATGAGAGCTCAGTAAATGCTTTTGTGTTGACTTATTTTGCAGGGAGGAGGAACTCACAGCACCTCGAGGAAATAGTGATGAATACAACATTAGAATAAATTACTTTCAACAAACAACAGGCCAGATTACAGCAAGATTTATCTTCATGTCAATGATATTATGTATACTGAACAAAATTATAAACACTTTTGTTTTTGCCCCCATTTTTCATGAGCTGAACTCAAAGATCTAAGACTTTTTCTATGTACACAAAAGGCCTATTTCTCTCAAATATTGTTATTGTTATATATTATTATATATGTTAGTGAGCACTTCTCCTTTGCAGAGATAATCCATCCACCTCACAGGTGTGGCATATCAACTCAAGCCTAAGGCACACCTGTGCAATAATCATGCTGTCTAATCAGCATCTTGATATGCCACACCTGTGAGGTGGATGGACTATCTCAGCAAAGGAGAAGTGCTCACTAACACAGATTTAGACAGATTTGTGAACAATATTTGAGAGAAAAAGGCCTTTTGTGTACATAGAAAAAGTCTTACATCTTTGAGTTCAGCTCATGAAAAATGGGGCAAAAACAAAAGTGTTGCATTTATAATTTTGTTCAGTGTATATTTGCATGGTTTTGAAGGATTTTTTCCAGTGCTCCAAACTGAATAGATAATATGTAATATTAAATAAAGAGATCAACATAAGCGGAGCTGGTTAGTAACTGATAACTGGATTACGTAATCAGATTCAAAAAAAGAAGTAAAGTACTTGTAATTAGAATGTTATATTTTAAAATACTCGTACTCAGACTAGGTTTTTTTTTCTTTTTATAGATTACATGATTACATATTATTCACACAAAAGCAATAAATTATTCACAATTTATTGATTCTCTCTAATTTCTCTTTTTTCATCTTTGAAATTTTCCTTTCTAAAATAGCCTAGCTATATATACACTCAGAAAGTCTTCCAGTTTTGTGCATATTCACACAGAGATCAGTCATTAGTCAGGTGCTACACAGCATTTGATCACTGGATTTACAAAAATATTTTTTAATTTTTACTTAAACAAGGTTTAAGTGTTTCAGCATTGCATCAACTACTGAAGAACACATTTTTTATTTAAATTATCAATCAGTAGGTTATTTAACCATTTATTATTAGATATTATTGAAAAGCTTGTGTCTTTCTAACTCATTATTTACATGTAATGCAGACATTCACAAACGTTTTGTCATGTGAACCTCTTTTATGTATTTACTTTAAAGGGGTGGTCAACCAGCTATTTTCAAAGGCTTCATTGTGTTTATGGGGGGTACTATAACACATGTTCATGCTTGTTTTCTTTGTGTGTTTTTTAATGCATTATTTTTCATATATTTTACCACAGTTTCTGTTCTCCTAAAAAGAGAACTGGTCTTTTGACTTCCTGGTTCTATGAAGGGTCTTCCTCAGAAATATGCAATGGGCTCAGATTGGTTAGCTGGCCCAGTGTATTGTGTGCTCCCGGGGGCAGGGTTTATGTAAATTTTAGGGTTTGTGATATCACAAACTATCCTTAGTTTACAAAGAAGCTCGTTGTAGTCCATACCGGCCGTTTGTTGCCTTAAAAAGCAAATTCTGTAAAAGCAATCATCTCCCTTTGCATTGAACTTTGCAGATGTTGTTTATGCTCAAACAGGACTATTTAACTAAAGTTGGAAAAAAATTATAATCAAGGACCCCTATAAGTACCCCTGAAATTTTAAAAAATAAAATTTTTTAATAATTAAATATCACATTTGCGTGTTCACAGTTCTGTGGCATTGGTTAATGGCCATATGACACGCAGCTGTTTTAATTTGATTATTTTAAAATCATTTATTTTAATTTCACGTGATTTATGATTTAATTCATTGTTAGCTTTTCATTAAACTATAAACCCCCTGCAGTTAATTTACGAACCCCAGTTGTAATATGCAATATAATGTTTAATACACTTCATGTTGTTAATTACAATGAATGTAATATATTTTCTTACTCTTTGTATTTTTACATCATTATGGTACATAATAAATGATTTGCTTTTTCAGTTTTATGCTATTATAATTTTTATGTATTTTGTGTCTGTATGTATGTATGGTTGTACTCTGCCTATCTTGGACAGGACACTCTTGAAAAAGAGATTTTTAATCTCAATGAGTTTCTTCCTGGTTAAATAAAGGTAATAATAATAAATAAATAAATACAAAAAAGTGCAATATTATCCTATTTCAATTATTGTGATAAACGAGTTAGGACAAAAGTAATCTAAAAGTAGTCTGATTACATTACCTAAAATGAGTAATGTAATGGATTATGTTACTGACTACAATTTTTGTCATGTAATTTGGAATCGGTAACGGATTACAATATGTAAGTAATCTACCCAGCTCTAAACAAAATTATCTTTAATAACCATGGATGTTTATTACATAAATCATAATATAAATACATTTTCTATTTTCTAACCTTAATTCACCTAATTGTTACATTAAACATCTGATGATGCTACACACCTCTTAAATATCATATGGCATATTTGCAGATGTATTTGATGTTTTTTTTGTTATTATTATTTACTTGTTCACTGATCATTTCAATGCAGACAAATTCTCACTTATGAAAATATATGAATGATTATCTTCACCACCTACATCACGCTGCTGCAACATGTTTTTTATTTTTTATGTCTTGCATCAAAAGCATAAATATAAATTCACAATGTGGTCTTCAATTATGTGCCAAATATGTTATAATTAGATTGGATAACTCTGTTTTGTGTGACATCAGAGCTGCTTGTAACAATATTACACCAGAATCTGCAGCTAGTAACTGAATGTTAGTATTTGTCAGTGTTAAAATCATAAAGTCGATCGGGTAAAAGCTGATCAGTGTAAAAATTAGCTCTTATTTTATTATCTTAATTTTAGGGAAATCGAATCGTAAGGATTCAATATTGACTTATTTTAACATGAATATTACACAACAGAAGACAGAAGATTTATAATGAGAGAGTTTATTTGCTATTCTATTATTATATGATGATACATGAACTACTTATTTTAAACACACACACACAGTTTCAGAGTTATTTCGGCTTGAAGAGAGTTTAAGGTTCTAATGCTCGTTTTCAAGAATGCTCTAACTTCAACCAGAGGGAGTCAAAAGCAGGGAACTTTACTATCTTTACTTTTAAAGATGAATGCAACCCAGGTTCAGCTAGATATGAAGGTAGTTGTTTGATTACTTGCTTTTTTGCGTGTTCCCGCATGGTCCAAGGGAAACCTCAGAGGCTGTGATTGACGTCGTTGCGTGATGTCACTGGGGATGCCCTCCTGTGAGTGGTTGGTTTCTCTGTGACTCAATGACGCTCTTAGGAAGTCTGTTTAGAGTTCTTTCGGCTTCAGGTGTTAAAGTTTCTTTGGTCAGAACTTTGAAGGCATGTGTGGATCCTTGCCAGATGGTATATGGCTGAGAGTGCTTAACAGCGCAATCAGATGAGGAGCCCAAGTTTCAGGCAGGTCAGCGCGCGAGCAAGCCCACAAGCCTGGGTGTCCATTTTTAACGGACTGATTTCAGTACGGCCACCAGTGGCTTCCAATCATGTTGTCCTTGTAGGGCGGAGCCCCGCCCCGCCCCGCACGGCTCAGTTTTCTGCGCGTAAATTATTTCATACTCAAATCACCATGTGAAAAAACACCTCTAGAAGTTTGGTTAAGACTTATATAAAGCGTTATCACATACATACAGTTTATAATATCACCATGTCAGTTGCACCACTGATTTGTAATTATCATGCCCATCCATATGAAACTAAACTCAACATATTCCACACATGTTGATATCTTTTCCTGCTAAAACACCAAAAAGGGTTCAAATTAAAGATTAGAAATAACACATCATCCATATGATACTAAACACCAGTGATTTCTTTACAGAATAAAATTATACGTTCAAAAAATTACAAAAATATCCTAGGTTCTAAATAACACAGCAGGCTTATAACTGACATAAAATAAACATACAACCTTAATATATATTGTCTATATATTGTGTATATATGTTGCTTTTGGTTGCAGCAACAATTATTATTTGTCCTTTTGGAACACTTAAGAAAAGTTTTGAGACTCTTGGTTTGCTAGAGAGGAGAAAAGAGAAAAGTGTTTCTTTTTGGAATGTGAGTCGAACAGAACGGGAGGTCAGGAAGTCAATTTGGGCGTGCATCTGCAAAACTTCAACACTCTCACTTCTCGTAAGCAGTCTCCCATTATTGAATTATGCGTTAAACGGTCATCCTAGACCATGCCCAGATAGGGAGTTCTTTTGTCCTTGTCCGGTTGAATTATGGTTAAGTGATAAGAACGGTGAAGTCCTATTTTAAATACATTCCAGATTTTCTCTACAAATCTATCCTTGTTTTAGGGGTCTCATGAGATGTTAAAGAGAGCAGAGCAGGATGTTGAGTGCGGTGCTGGTCATTTATTAATTTTACGACCACAGATAATGAAAGGGGGGTGTTCCTCAGGAATGGGCTGTCCTGTTGCGTGTGTGTGTTCTTGTTTTGACAAGGTTCTACACATTCCCCCTTTGTTCGGTAAGGTTTCCATTGTGAACGTCGGCGGGTACTGGAATAAGAAGCAGGGCGAACAGGCACACACAAGACACAAACAACATCTCCATCACTGACTGAATCCTGGTGCAGGGTAATTTGGGACCGAACAGATTAGAAACTTGAAAAGACATTGGTAATTGGGTCATGCTGATTGGTTTAGTTGTCAGGGGTTCAACGAGGTGGTATAGACGTGATCTCAATCAGGTTGGTTGAGTTCTCAGGTTCGGGTTCTTGTCGGAAAATGCGCGGGACTCCTGACGTGCATTTGTTGAAAGACTTTTGAATGGCATTAACTCGCTCGTTTAGGAGGAAATCCAGCGGGTTTGATCTTCCCCCTTTTCCAGTCGGCTGGAGCTCTGGTGCCTCTTTATCTGGTTTCGATGGACCCATCGAAGGACTGGCTCGCTGTGCCCTTGTCTGATTTAGGAGACAGGTGAGAGCTTGTCTACAATCTCGTGGGGTCCTGTTTCTCCAGGAGTGCTGTTCTCCGTGGCTGGTTGAATCAGCTGGTCGCTGCCTTCTCGTCCGGCCGGTAGTCAGGCTGAATCTGGTTTGTCTTTCTTTTCCCATTTCCGATCTTCCTCTTTCCTTTGGAAAAATTATTTTATCATCATTTTCATCAGTTCTTGTGAGTCGAAACCCGGTGGTGTCTTTTGCTCTTGTGTGGATTCAGTTTGAGCTCGGTCAGCTTGGAATCTTTGTGAATTCTTTCGTCGATTCCTTGGGCTGATCGCTCCAAGGTGAGTTTATAATTTTCCCTTGACGTTTTCCGTTGAATTCCCATGAGTTTTTTCCCCTTGAGTTTCCAAATGAGCTTGGCTGGTTCCACGATCTTTCCCATTGACTCTCATAAGGTCTTGACTGGTCCCATGTCTTTTCCCAGTGCCGTCCAGGTGAGCGTTGACATCCAAGCGGTTCATCCCTGCGGTCATACCTCTGTTTAGGTCGGGTGCCAGCGTGTGAGTCTCGTTCTTTGTTGGGACGAGGGTAGATTCCAGTCTCTGGGTGGCGGCTTGGCATTGGGTGCCTTCTAGAGCCAGCCCTTGACTTTGAGTGTTGAAGTCAAGAACTGCTGGGGCTTTGCCGTTCTTTTCTGAGGCCGTCTTTTGTTTGCCATAGGCTTTCTGCGCCAAGTCTCGCAACTGCTGAGCATTCATTGTTCGTGGACATGCAAGAACGCCAAGATGGTGGCTTACACCGGGGTGAAGGTTCCTTAGGAAGAGAGTTTTGAAGTTTAGTTCGTCCTCCATGTCGGGTTCGTTGCGAGTTCCGAAGTATGCTCGTCTGAGTCGGCTGTAGTAGGCTTGAGGAGGTTCGTGACGTCCTTGTCTTGTCTCCAGGCTCACGGTGCAGTTCGTAGGCGTGCTTGAGTTCCTCTTGGAAACTATCAGATTCCGCTTTTATGTAGTCGAGCTGTCGTGTTAGACGGCTAACCTTGTTTCTCGCCAACGCCTACCTTTTCGTTGACCTGCTTTAGCCTGGCGGGGTAGGATTTCACAAAAGAGGAAGGTAAATGGAAAACAATATTACACAACAGAAGACAGAAGATTTCTTTATAAATGAGAGAGTTTATTTGCTAGTCTATTATTATATGATGATACATGAACTACTTATTTTAAACACACACAGTTTCAGAGTTATTTCGGCTTGAAGAGAGTTTAAGGTTCTAATGCTCGTTTTCAAGAATGCTCTAACTTCAACCTGAGGGAGTCACAAGCAGGGAACTTTACTATCTTTACTTTTAAAGATGAATGCAACCCAGGTTCAGCAAGATATGAAGGTAGTTGTTTGTATACTTGCTTTTCAAGTTGAGTTGATTGCTGGGATGTTGCTTTCGCGTGTTCCCGCGTTGTCCAAGGAAACATCCAAGGCTGTGTTTGAAGTCATTGCGTGATGTCACTGGGGATGCCCTCCTGTGAGTGGTTAGTTTCTCTGTGACTCGATGACGCTCTTAGGAAGTCTGTTTAGAGTTCTTTCGGCTTTAGATGTTAAAGTTTCTTTGGTCAGAACTTTGAAGGCATGTGTGGATCCTTGCCAGATGGTATATGGCTGAGAGTGCTTAACAGCGTGATCAGGTGAGGAGCCCAAGTTTCAAGCAGGTCAGCGCGCGAGCAAAAGCCAGCAAGCAGAGCTTCTTTGACCATTTAAACGGCCTGATTCGGGGTCCACCCACAGGAGGCTTCTTCCAATCAGATTGTGCCTATAGGGCGGAGCCCCACCCTGCAAGGCGTCGTCCCATGCATACATTATCTGCTTAGTTCTTTTGTCACATGAAGAAAATCCTAACAGATTTCTATTTGTGTTGTAATTAGTGATCGACCGATATTGATTTTTTTTTTTTTTTATAACCGATACCGATACCAATTATTTGCATGTTTATGTGCCCCATAACCGATATGCAGAACCGATATTTATTTACTGTTATAAAGTAAATAAATGACTGCGTGAAGTAAGTCCATACTTCACTTTGGTTTTTCCTCATTTCAGTCATCTTAATTTTTTTTTTTGAGAATTAGCAGTCTTTTATGCAGGTCTCTAGACTTTTGCCTCTAACTTTCTCAGTTGGTCGCACGAGCACATAATTTGGTTGCAATTAGTTTTTTTGTTTTTGCACATTTGAACATTTGATTAATCAATGCATGCTGATGAACTTTTATCATAGTTTGTAGTTATATAGTAACGAAAGTGTTCAACATTCAACTCGTTCTTTTTCATCAATATTATTTATGATTTAAATTTTGTGAACAGGAATTCCTTTTTTCGTGCGCTTTCACTTTCAAATTTGCGATCTTGGTGTCACATTTTACAAGAAAAGATAATTGTCTGTTTTGCTTATAACTATACACCTTTCACTTTTTAAGACTAAAACAAAAGATGGATTCATTGTTATTCTTAATTAAAAAGCACAACAACAATAAAACAGTACGTTGACAATGACAAACTAGCTTTTATAAGATTTATTAACAAAAACGAATAAGACGAGGCATGGCATAGGACACATCACATGCTGTTCTATATACAGAGTATATTACAGAATGTTTAGCAAACTCTGAGGAAGCAAATATATATATATATATATATATATATATTTTATTTATTTTTTTTTTTTTTTCAAAAACACATCAAAAAGCTGCTGTAACAGTATACTGTAACCATTTGGCACTTAAAAAGCACATGTCACGATACATAATTCCCCGTCTTCTTTTACTAAAGAATATTTTTTACTTATTTACTTACCGGTAGTCTTCTTCGTCTTCTTTCTTAACTTCTTTTGAAATTGTTGACCGACGGGCACTCGCTGAGCTGTTGCTGTCTGAGCGCGCAACAGCGGCATGGACGGAGGGGCGGGGGAGAGGGCTGGCTACTGTGTGCATTAGGGATGAAATGCATAAATGATGCTACTAAAATTTATACTGGCCAGTGGGGTGGCCAGGAGTCGGCCAGGGGTGACCCCTGACCCCCTGGTGGCGCCATTGTGATCAAGTAACTTACATTTTTGTCAGGCTCTGATCATGTTTGTTCTGTGTTTGAACGCAGGCTCCTCCTCAAACAGGTATAAGGAAGAACAGGTAAAAAAAAAGGGGAGGAGCAATTCCAAAGTGGAAGTAAAGCTAAACTCAACAGCTGCTGTTCTCAACACGGTCCATTTAAAGAGTGTGATTTATTAATGTTTTGTACTTGTTTGAAGCGTTATTCTTGTGATCTGTCTGGTGTCTCATTCAAAAAAGATGGCGGAGGAAACTTCTGCACCTGAAAGTAAGAAATATATTCACATAGATTTAAAGACTGTATGTTTCTGTTGCCAAGTTTCAGTTTTTGCTTTATTTGCTTCATCATGTAAACTTCATACAATTATGTGTTCTTGGTCTTAAAGGTCTTTCAAAAAAAAAAAACAGACGAATGATGGTGTTTTACACAAAAGACAAAAGTGATATCCTTCGGACTCGAGGAAAAGAAATTCAGTTTTCACAGTAACGCTGCTGCCACCTGACTGCCAGAAAAACAAGCAGAACAGGTTTAGCATACAGCCATAGTATTTATTTAAAGCGAGCCTATTATGTATGCCCGTTCACAAGATGTAATATAAGTCTGTCTGTCACGTTTCAGCTTAAAGTACCTGTTAGATCTCTAATAGGAAGCACGACACCATATCTTTATTCCGAGGCTTTGCATTTATTAGTAAAACCATGACTAATTTTCACAAGGGAACTATATTAATATAGAATGAGTTTTTTTTTTTTGAGCAATTGTGGTGGTGCACCCCCTGGGAGTTGGCGCCCTACGCAAACTGCATACTCTGCTTATAGACTCACAATTGACATTTGCAGATCATATCCCTTGCGTAACAAAAATATATTGCAATACATTAGAAAATATATTTCAATGTATCAGAAACTTCTTCATATATTTGAAAATATATAGCAATATATGGATGGACAATCTATTGCTATATATTGATTCATATATTAAAATACATTGATATACAAACAAAACTGTATTACATTATTGCATGTATGTTTATTGAAACAAAGTATTTTTTTTTATGAGTTAAGCAAGCTCATGCATAGGTTTACAGAGAGGTTGATTAACAATAGTCCAAATCAGATTTTTGCATGACATTCATTATATTTTAATTTATATAGCCATATGGATAGACCATATATGGCTATGTATTGATTCATATATGGTCAAATGTAGATGAGAGTATTATAAATTAAATTATCATTAACAGCAGCAATTACATTTTCTTTTTTTGAGTCCACTTTTTATTCCCCCACGACATTTCATTCTCAACATTTTATTCCTCCACATGTCAGACATTTCATCATCAACATGACATTTCAGTCCTCCACACTGCAACGTGGAGGTATACATGCATAAAGGTTGGCATAATGTGGCAGATCAACCAACATACATTTCCTGTTGAATTGCATCACATCAAAAACCTTTTTCCTGCCCTGTAACACTCTTTTCAAGCCAACTACATTTTCTAAATTTAGTACTGAACTGTGTGATTTGTCATACTGTCTTCCAACAGCAAAACATTTTCTGTCATCAAGTCTCTACCACAATGTAATAATACACAGTGATTATGTGTCCATTATCCAACAAAACAGTGAAGCTGTTCCTTTTCATTACTCTAGTGAACTGCTCTGAGTAATACAGTTCTCCTTTGACGAAAGTTCTACTGAATATTTTCACAATTGTATCCGTGGTGACTGAAAGTTTCTCTCTCATAGCCAGTATCTCTTTGTTAGTAAGTTTTCGTACATAGTGTAAACCAAGGGTCACAACTTGATCTGCTACTCTTTCAAACTGTTTCAGCTTTTTTTCACCAGTCAAGTTGTATGTATACAGCTGTATACATCTAGGCACAGCATTTCTCAGTGCATTGTTTTTACGACACTGCACGATCCCACCCTTGCGCACCTTTGCACCGCGCGAACATATTGCGCATGCGCATAACCGATCGTGCTGGCAGCACGGGACACAAGCCACCACTACTCTTGAGTCTGTGCGTACGTGCCTCAGCGGTGAGAGGAGAAAAGAAAAAAAAAGATGAAGTTTGCGCTAGTGAGCTGGTCAAAGGGAAAAGATAAAGATGCTCTCAGTATAGTCCCCGTAAATTGGATCGTAGACTTCGATCCTGAAAACTCTAAAAAGGAGTATCTTATCGAGTGCCGCAGCATCGGTGGCAAGAGGCCTAACGTAGACTAACCATGTTCCGTACACTTTTCGCTATTCACCGCACAACAGCGACCACTCCGACGTTGTCGAGAGACAGACAAGCATGTTTGTGTGATCCTTCTCTGGGGGAATACCCATTATACAGTCCACACTTTGATTGATGTCTTTAGGACCAATAGTTTTTGAGAAAAGTGGGGAAAAGTACCTCCTCCGCCAGCCGCCGGCTTAACGGTGTTCCGTACAGGACACTTTTTACAGGATATTTTTATAATATATTTTTACATTTCTGTCTGTATATATTTGTACATTTCTGACAGTGGTTAGCACTGTCGCCTCACAGCAAGAGCCCAGCAAGCAATTTTGAGTTTAAAGACGTCTAATAGGGATGGGCAGATCGATCCTAAAGTATCGATACTTTAGATACTGATGTTGTATCGAAAGGATCGATCCTCACATAAAAATATTGATTCTAAACTGCATTTTTTTAATCACTAATTTTATTAAGAAATTCTGTGCATAAATAAGCTTAGTGTTAGTCTAATTGTGTTAGAGTGATTTCTCCTGCTCCATCGGAACGCAAATGCTGAAAGACAAAACCAGTCAATCACAGACGGCGTTTGCTGCTGATGCATGGCTCAGTCACAGTGTTTGTTCAAATAGAGCTACGTTTCCCAAAAGCATCAGAAGCATAAGTAGATCTTTATAAAACATTGCCACATCATTACATTACATATCATTGTTACTACGTATAAAATTAATTCTGAAAAATGCATCACGGTTTTCACACAAATATGAAGCAGCAATAATCAGAAATGTTTCTTGAGCAGCAAATGATAATTATTTCTGAAGGATCATGTGACACTGAACACTGGAGTAATGATGCTGAAAATTCAGCTTTGATCACAAAGGCATTTTAAATTACATTTTAAAATATATTAAAATAGAAAATAGTCATTTTAATGGTTATATTTCACAATATTGCTCTTTTTACTGTATTTTTGTTCAAATAAGTGCAACCTCGGTGAGCATGAGGTTTATTTAAAAAATATTACTAACCCCAAACTTGGTTTATGTAATATTTATTTTAAATAGGCTAGTTTGTGCAAGTACATTTTTTTTAAACTGGTTGTTAAAAGTTCAAATGGATTGTGTTAGGTTCTGTAACTGCTGTTAATAAAAAAATATGCTAAAGTTTCACCTTTAGAAGTACAGCAGCCTGGGAGCCTTTTACAAAAATTAACCATGGTTTTATTACAGTAACCACAGTTTACCACAGTATTTTAGTACTTATGTAACACCATTTTTATTTTTATTATTTTTGGTGTTATTGTTAGAGATGTATCTGTGTCTACATTTTTAGGGGATATCTACTGATGTAGTCTAGGGTTTCCTGTAGGAAAAAAATAGCCTAGGGCTAAACACTTTAGTGCCACTGAGGCAAAATTGGTCTGGCAGAAACCCTGTAATGCTTTCAGAACCCCTCACCAACACATTTTGCTACACTTTGAGACACCAAAAAATGAGCAGAGGTGTATTTTGTTTTTTACATGTTATGTATTTACAACTTGTTTGGAGTCCTGTTGTGGTAAATTCGGTGGGCCATATTTTCCAGAAATTCCATCACTCTTAGCAGCTGTGAGACCCTCATTTCGGACAAGATCACAGAGAGCTCAAGCAATGGAGGTGAAAGCGAATATGAGGCCAGTGTTGCTCTACCATCACCTCCTCAACCCACATCTCCCAAACCAACATCAGTAAGTACATTTTTGTAATGGTCAATTAAAAACATTCTGTCACTGCTGATTTTCTTTGTTTTTATTCTGGTTTGTCTTTCCTTCTTACAATTAATTAGGTGCCACTAGGGAATGATGTGAGTGTCTGCCCATTGTTGGGAGACTGCAAAAGCACAACCTACAGCGAAAGGAATGGGCCGCACCCTCCTGCTGGGCCTGTTCAGCATTGATGTCCTACTGAAGTCCACCCTGACGGGAGGGGTCAACAAGGTCGATCCATCTGCAGAGAGACGCCAGCCTCTGGACCCCAAGAAGCTTACAGCTTTACTCAGTAAGACAATAAGAATTTATTTTTAATGGATTAATATATTTTGCAAAGTTATTGTAAAGGGTAACAAACACTTTAGGACTGAAATGTACACAACTAATAGTGAAACAAATGGACGAATAAAAAGCTTTAACAGCTTTGATATTCTTTTAGATATAAAGTGATTTCTCTATCTAGTCAGAATACATCAAACATTTTTTAGCATTAAAGACAAACGCACCCTCTTGAAAACATCACAATGGTTCACAACATTGCATAAGCAGATATGTCAACCGGTTGTAAAATGAATCAGAAACAGATAATAATAACCAAATACAAATCAATACATATGAAATGTTGATGATATAAATCAAACAATCAATGATGAGAAGAATTTGTCATACATGCTAATAACACAAATAAAACAATGATAATCCGTTGTCAATAACAAATGGTGATGTTTGTATGAAAAATCCGATACATTTCACCATGAACTAGCTACTAATAACACGGATAAAACAATAATAATCCGTTGTCAATGACAAATACTAATAATTGTATGAAAAATCAATACCTGTAACATACAAATAATGTAAGATATATATAATATATATATATATATATATATATATATATATATATATATATATATATATATATATATATATATTTTTTTTTTTATCTTCCACCCATCATTCGATCATGCAATTCTACTAACATTCTTTGTAAAAGATTCAAACGTTCAGATATCAATGATAAGGCGTTAACAGTAATAGATAAGTAAGTAAGAGATAATTCCACTTGATGGTCACGGACAGATTCCGGTACGTGGATCATAGCGCGTTGAAACTCTCTGAATTGGTTATACAATTGCTCGTGACAGTTTCTCCAAAATTCAGCTGCGTGTCTTAAGGCGTCTGTATGTTGTTGCTGGCATTCGATTACGTTTCTTAAAATCGAAATTACATCACCTTGACTGTTAGATGCAATCTCTTCTACTTCCCGGTATGATAAGGGCTGTCCAGCCAGGTCAAAGAGTCTCTCAAAGTATCGGTTAAGACGGTTCAGCGCCTCGCGATCAAGTCTCCTATTTAAATCACATTCACGGAACAGTTCCTGGGGTAAATCCTCCTCCTCCTCCTCCTCGGCTTCCGTATCAGCGAACGAACCCTGATCCCAAGCATTAATCATGGAATCAGTCCAGGCTGTTAGGCTTCCTTCGTCATGACCTTGTTCTGAAAACAAAAGAATAACAATAATGCTTTTATTAATTTATTAGATAAAAGCGGAACATAAGAATAATCTGATTTTCTGTTTTAATACATACCATTATTTTCTGAACTCCTTAAACGACTAGTGCTTGGCGCATCAGCGTCCTGTTCCGGTAATCTCAGACGTTTTACGCCTTGACCACAACCATATATTGGCTGGCTGGGAGAACCGGTCTCTGTCCTGCGCCCACTCTCACAGTCGGTAAGCGTGTGAACTCTTTCTGTTGAACAGTCACCGTGGGAGGGCTCGGACTGTGCGACGTTATCTGGTTCGTGACGTAAATCCGTTCTCACCGCAACCTCCTCTGCCGCGACCGCGACGTCATCATCCCCTTCGGCTGTCAAATAATCAGAGACCGTTTGAGACCCTGGAACTTTTTTTAAGATGTTAAGAAAAAAATCTGTATAACTCACCATTAACTCCCACTTCGTCACCATGTATAAATAGTTGTGCTTCATCAACTGTATAAATGATAAGGATTGTTATTACCCTATTATGGGCGGTTATTAGTTGTTAAACTGTTCAATAGCCAGATGTAAAGACTTACATATATCTTCAAGGATTTGTTCCAAACCCTCGTCAAATTCGATATTCTCGAAAGTATCTGAAGATAATAACATAGTGTTAAACAAATATACATTAAAATATTCATTTTAAACAAAAATATCATCATAAATATCATCTGTGAACAAAACACAGACTTGCCATTGTCCTTAGGTCGGTGAGGTATTTTGTTGTCGTGGGAGAAACAGAGTTTACAGATGTGGTGATGCGCTCCATCATGATAATGATTAGGGGCGGACCGGGTATGCGCGGCAGATATAAAAAGGGACGGGAATGGCGCCTAAGCGAGCGCGTCATTCTCGTTCTGGAAGTGACGTCATCCTGGCACGCCAGTGTTTACGTTCGGGAGGTAAGGAATGTTGGTAGATACTTAATTCTGAACGTGCGTTAGGAAAGAATTTAAGACTCGTTCAATTCACAGTGCGACTGAGGAAGACTGTAAACTCATTGATAACGTATCCGTTACGGCAAGCCTGTAATTTGCACCTTATTGCGTGCACTGAGCGGTGTGATTCACCATTTACCGGTAAGTCATACTCCTTTCAATATCAGGTTCACAAGACCATAAATTCGCAAATTATAAACGATGTGATATATTGTTTTTTTAGTGATCGATCCTATAATTCGTACCCTATTGAATGCACTGAGCGGTATGATTCACCATTTACCGGTAAGTCATACTCATGTCAATGTTAAGTTCATGAGATCATAAATGTGTAAATTACAATTGTGTTATATATTTCTTCAGTAATACAGGGGTGGTGTTACAGCAGGCTTGGTGGGAGTAGCTGGGCTTAGTGACGACCGATTGGATTGTGTTTCCCCCTTGCCAGAAACTCCTCGATCATTTCTTAAGACTATTACTGGAACCGCGTATTTGTTGTGATCATCTGACTAATACTTTCTCTTATCTCTCATTCGTCCTGAGACGGCCGGAACAATGGCGCATTTTCGGCCGTAGTGACGCATTTAGAATTTAGCAAATTCAATGCTGATCCTTGGGCTGAAGTACAGCGGCGAATAACTGGGTTGTCACTTCTACTCGCTCTGTTAGCAGGAACATTGTCACTTAAAGTATTTACGGTTATAAAATGGTTATTGTCTGTATTTTTAATGTTTTATATGTATTTCTAAATCTGACCTGAGCAGGGTATACTTTTGAAAATACTGTAATCATCCGGCGACGCAGTGTCGGAAAACTATTAATGAGCGTTGCCCAGTGAGTGGTTGCTTTTATCCTTCTTTTTTGTGTAAACAACTGATTCCATCTGTCCATATGTAATAAGGGTTCAACCAAAAGACTATTCTGTGGAAAGTGCATTGTGTGTGCGTGTGTATGTGTAGGGTTGTTTATGTCTCAATTTGTCCTCTCTTTCCTTTATCCAGAGTTGGGGTGCCAGCTCAACGCCCACGTCCTCTGGTGTGGTGGTGGTGTGCTTATCCCTTGCAGTGTTCACAGAGGGTGATTGGGTGCTGTGCGGTGAGAGCACTAATAGTTGCAGTGTTTACTGGGCAGGCGAGTTGAATCCCCAATTCTGAAATGGATAAGTGCTATGGTTGACATATTTATTCTACTGTGTGTTTGTATTATGCTGCTTGGTATTTTTCCTATTTGTATTTAATAAACGATTCGAACGTTCCTTGTTGTCTGTTATCTGACCCAGTCACCGCGTATCTGTGTGCTTTGCACTTGATGTACAAGCGGGTCCCCGGCCCATTTTCCGGGGTGGCGTAGTCTATTTTGTGCCATAATTGGTATTGTATTGCGCCTAAGAGAGCAAACTGCCACACAGATAATGAAGATGTAATAGACTGTGGTTTTTTAACGTTTCAGGGAGTGTGACGTTTTCAGCAATTGTATCGTAAACCGTTATCGTAAAAAAAAAAAAGATTCTGACTTTTGTAATAAATCAAAACAGTCCCGCTCAAATTCATCACCCGCAGTTACCCGTCTGGTCTTCATCAGTTTACTGAACTCTGTTGGAGATGGGTTGAAACGGATTTAGATCTTTCTTTTTTTCTTTACAAGATAATTAGTTCGCGTTATCCTCGCGTGTAGACCCTGTTCTTTCCTTATCTAGAAGTGTTTAAATTCGACGAGAGGTTTTAACCATCAAAATCTCAGAATATCTGTTTATTGATCTCGTATGATGTAACCCATCCGTTCAAATACACGTTTGAAGCAGGGACTGATTTAATTCTTATGTTGGGAAGAAATAAAACTAGGTAAAATGAAGTAAATTAAATATTATTTTCCTGCATACGCCGTCGTCTTTGTGGGACATGTATTTAAGTTTGTGGTTACCGCCTTCTTTGACTATCTCATCACATCCTAAAGGTTACTTTAAAGTCGTATTCGAATAGATTATAAATTCATTATAAATACACAATTCTCAACTACATCTAACTTTGCCAGACGTGTGTCATAAAAAGTTTCCTTTGACCGGGTTGGGTAGTTTTGTCTAAACCTTCGACAGAGACGCACAGACACACAGGCAGCCAGGCGTGCCTCATAAATGCTTAAAGCGGATATCCTTTGATCGTTGAACATGTTAGAAACACCATCTGTTTTAATCAATGGACCGCGTTCTAACGATGTTTATGATACCAGATCCCCTCAAAACTCATTAGATTGCAAATGAGTTGAATCCCCAGAAACTTTAGTTATTTTACAACGTTGATCAGATAACACCGTTTCAGTGGCCATGCGACCAGACGCGCAGCCCACTTTCTCATTCGGTCGCTCTGCGTGAGACATACATTTACATTCGTAAGATGTTGTAGAAAAAAAAAAAAAAGTTTACCACCCCTCTAATTATGACTGAAAATCCAAAACATTTGCTATCATTTCAGTTTCTTCCCGCACGTGTATTTTAACCGACGCAGCACACTAGAAGTTTTAAGATTGACAATATCAAAGAGTAAATAAATAAAAGGTGTTAAGTGTGAATAACTAAAATAAAATAAGACAAACAAACAACATTTTTCCCCTGTGGGGCATTTGTTTACAAGAAGGTTATGTAACCTTTTAAAGTGAAAAGTTTTATGATGAATGGTGAACGGTTTCATTAATTGAGAAATGTAAAATATTTATAAAATAACTTTGTTCTAATGTTAAAACATTACTTTAATTTCTTTAACATGCAAATCTTCAGACCGGTCTCTCCTTACAGCGTTAGAGGGCGGTGATGTGGGTGTGTCCTGACAGCGGCCCGCGAGCTCATTCTGAGTTTGACACAGAAGCGTGAGGTTGTGTAAACGGACGCTGCGTAAGATAGACATTTGTTTAACTTTTCTAAGTTGGGACAAAGACTAGGTTTTCAATTGTAATGTGAGAAGATTTTTACAGCTATCTTATACTGTTGTTTAACGGTCTGATATTTTTTATTTCACTTCACGGTAAGAGAACTCGTCTTTATATTATTTAACTTTATGTCTGTTATAAAGTCAAACTATTTTTTTTTAAAGCAAGACATAGTTTTTTTGATAAATATCTTATTGTTTTAACTAACGCATCCGATTCTTTTTTGTTATAGATAAACGAACGCGCTCGCAACTCTTCTATTTATTTAACTTTGTCAAAGGACCTAGTTTTAAATTCTAATGATAGGAAAAATAGCGTATCTAATGCTTTTTTATTTGTTTTAGTTTTTCCTAAAACTGTTTTAACAAGACTAGTCTCCACTTGTAAGGGAAAAACACACGTACCATCGTAAGATAAAAACGAATCTATATTATTTAACTTTGTACCTGTTATAAAGTCACAACTTTTTAAAACCGCAAAATAGGTTTAAACGAACGCGCTCACTTCTTCTATTTAACTTTGTCAAACAACTAGTTTTAAGATAGTGTATCTAATGCTTTTTTTGTTTTATTTTCTACATTTTTCCTGTTTTAAGTCTCCACTTGTAGGGAAATAAACAGTCTTTGTACGTTTTACACACATGTTTGATGTTTTTTTTCCCTTGATATGTATGTGAAAACACTTTAATAAAAACTTCCCTTTACCCCATTTAACACAAATTCACCATTTAAAGTTTAAACCACATAACATCGGCCCCACACACACACACACAAACACATTGTCATAAATTCTTAAGTTCACCATGAGGTCAATAAAATGGCCGCTTAGAGACGGTGGGGGCTAGGGGTGTACAAAACAGGTGTCCAAACAGGTGTCCAGTTATGGGAGGGGGGTGGAATTTTTATGAGGGTAATAAATCAACCATTTTGACACAACGTATACTACCATCTCTCTGACACACTATGAAAATACTAGTATTCTAATAATTTGGGCCACCACTGTAGATCTTAGTTTTACACACCCATTTCTGGAGTCTTTCTGTGGAAAAGCAGGAGTGTAGAGGGTGGGAAGAGGGGAGAACACAGACAAATGAATATTAAAATATAGGTAACGTTTTAGATTACAACCTGCGAAGAACTACGTACGTATACTGAATTTACGGTGTAGGTTTCTGTAATTATAGTGTACCTATAAACAACGTACATGTAGGTATAAGGGAACAATGTGTTACGTTTGGGTAATAAGGGGGTAACAAATTATTCACAATGGAATTATTACAAAATTTAACAGGTACCTATTCTATTACTATGCCAGGCATAAATCGTACGTTTGGTATTTCTATACATAAACTTGACATCCGCAGGTTGTAAATCAAATTGCTTTTTAAAATTTCAAATCAAATTTACTTGTATAGCGGTTTTAACAATACAAAGTGTGTCAAAGAAGCGTTACAGTATTTGTATTTTTTGCTTAGTCTGTTTAATAAACATTTTATAATAATAGAAGATGATACAAGAGAATAGAAACAAAAAAATCTCCCAACCATACCCGCCACCCCAATACCAAATTTTACAAACTAAACAAACAACAAAATATATAAAAATAAAAAATACCTCATTATGAAGTGTATGGAAGTTTTCAGCAAAAGTTTGTTTACATGTTTTTCAAGGTTGAGTTTGATAGCTGATCTGTTGTTTTCCTCGCGTAGTCGAGGGGAATCTCCAGGGCTGCTGATTGGCTGCTGAAGTTGTCGTTGCGTGACGCGTTTCTAGGAAAGCCCTTCCGTGATAGGTTTCTTTGTGACGTGATGACGCTCTGGAAACCCTTAAGAGGTCTGTTTGACACAACTTAGCTTTGAAAGTCTCTTCAGTCAGAGGTTTGACAGCGTGTGTGAATTCTTGCCTGATGTTACGGCTGTGAGCGCTTTTGGAGCTCAATCAGAGACTAAGCCAAAGTTTTTAGAACAAGCAGCAAGCATCGAAGCCTTTGTGTCACAGACTGAATTCTGTCCACTCACTAGAGGCTTCTTCCAATCAAATTGTCCCTGTAGGGCTTCTTTTCCGTGCATACATTATCTAACACTCAAATCATCATGTGGAGAAACACCTCTAGAAGTTTGATTAAGACTTATGTAAAGTGTTATCACATGCTTACATGTTTATAATATCACCAAATCAGTTGTACCACTGATTTGTAATTAACATGACCATTCATACGAAACTAAATGTCATGAAAAATGCACATGCTTAGCACATGGCACCACAAAGAGGAAGGCCAAAAAGTTTGATTTCCTCTTTATAGTACCTAGACTCATGGGGTTTGTAGTCCAACTCATTTGTAGTCCTAAACAAGCCTAATATAGAGCTACTACCTCCACCCCATTACACATGTATGCAGGTGTCACACGCAACTTTTACTGTTATAGTGAATGGGATATATACAGAAAGTGTGCTCACTTTCGTCACTGAAGATGTCCATAACACTGTTTGAATGCAGCTGCCTATCAGCGGGTATCTAATTAAGAAAATCTGGTAACGTCACATATTTAGAATTTAAGTATCCACTTTGTACTGGTATTTTTTACTCTACTACATTGAGGAAAAGGGACCAGAATACTTCTTTCGCAATTCTTCTATAAACAACAGCGACAAGTTGTCTGCCCTCCTGCAGTTTTTCTTTCCTTTTCTCTTCGTTACAAGATCAAACCACTTTTCCTTTTGATAGGGGAGTGCTAATTTCTTGTTTTTACTGATGTAAAATTGAGTCTTGTTAAATGTTATTCCTACTGACAAGCATGTAATTATAACTTTGTCATTATAATATTAGGGATTATCAATATAAATATGTGGGCTCCCCCTCCATGAGGGCTCTTGTTACTTGTTAGTTCCACTATTATCCCCTGTCCAATGTCCCTGTGTAGACGCATACTCTCCAGCCACAGCAGCCAATCACCACTGCAAATTAACGCATACACATCATTTTTCATGACATTGGTTCAACTTTGCTTTTTGGACTGCAAAATTAAATTGCTCCAAAAAAAAAACAGGCCCCCCTCTGGTCTAGTGCCCTGGCCATATGTCCAGTAGGTCCATGCGTTAATCTGTCCCTGATTCTGTGAAGTGAAGTTTAGAGACTCAAACTCAGTTTTGTAAGGAACAAAAATTAATTGCAAACCGTGTTTTGAAAGTCAAAAATTTTTTTTTTCCTTGTTCAATTAAATGTATTTATCTAAACTGTCAAAAGCATCCTGTTTTGAGTATGTTCTCCATTCAACTGGGATCTCACCCTTCCCCTCAAATGTATAACTGTGATATTTTTCCAGATCTTTCTGGAATCTGCACACAAACCACTTCCAGTAAGGAAGTTCAGAGAGGTCAGGGGTGATGCTCCAGTCTGCATAAACTCCTCCTGCTGTTCTGTAATCTCTCCAGAGGACTGGCATATCTGACAAATTAGGGCAAAAAGATTTTATGCTGCTCGCTACTGCAGATGTGCATATGTCAGTACAAAAGTTTGTTGTTTCGCAGTGAAACCACCCTCTTAGTCCTGTAACACGATGGAAAGCAACACTGTGATCTCCATCATGGTTTTCTATGGTGTTGGTGCAGATGGCTTTACAGAACGGACATTGAACCCAACAGCACTGACAGAGGTGATCAATCAAAAGCTCATCTGGTCTGAATTTAAAGTCTAGCTTTAATGTCTCTGTGTTGAATCTACAGCTGATGTCAGACATTACATCAGTAAGTTCTTGTCTTATCACATCTTCTAGGAGGTTGAAATCATCAACATCATCATGTTTGACTCCACTGAGGTCTTTTTCGGAGAAGATCAGCTCATCTGAGAGCTGCTGTGTGAAACTCTTCAACCACAAACCAGCATCTCTTTTCACTTGAACATGTTCAGTAGATTGATGAGCTGCTTTCATGATCTTCTGCTGCAGGAGTTTAGTGTTCTCCTTCATCTTGGGTAAAACACTGGCACTGAACTGATCAGCGATGTACCGACTGACTTCATCTCTGATGAAACTCTCGAAGTGATCTCTGGGAGTTTCAATGTAGTTCATGTATTTGTCAAAATCCTCCTCTTCTGCCAGTGTCTTCAGGATGTGTTTCTCCAGATTTGATCTGTTTCCATTCAGTGATTCACAGTTTGATCTCATTTCATCTGCTAAATCTCTGGAAGTCTTCTTGTAGACGCTCTGCTCGATGGGCTCTTTGAGTTTCTGACAGATGATTTCACCAAAAATAGCAGCTGATGTTGCTCCATGACAGTATTTCTGGAAAATACTATAGAACTCATCTCTGCTCTTCTCCAAATATATAACAGGATCATTTCTCTCTCTGAACAATCCGAGTTGTTCAGTGATTGCTTTGTTTGCTCTCTTACAGAGTGAAAAAACCAAATTGAAGAAGAACTCTTTCTTGAACACATATTTAGCTGATTCTTCCTGATGTTCTGTTGTTCTCTTCCTGATGTAATCTGTGAGTTGTTGAATGTAGCTGATGTTGTATCCCATCTTTGAAATATTAAATGACTGAATCATTTTGTTTGTTTGCCCTGCAACATCTGTGACTAATGATCTTATCTGTGCTTCATCCTCTGGAGACAGAGTTTGAGCAAATCCATGTGTTTCTTTAACTCTTTGTGCAGACTTTATGAGAATAACATGTTCAGAGTAACTGAGCACAGGAAAAATATCATTATATTCACTGCTTTCTTTCCAGAGGTCAACAGGGAGAATTCCCCGATGAATGTCATTAAGATGTCTTCTCACATCTATCATTATGTTAATGTCTTTGATTGTAGGAGTGTGATCTTGGATGATCTTCTTCACACTCTGGTCCCAAAACAAATCAAACTCTTTCTTCAGTGTTTCTTCATCATTTGTTTTGTTTTTGAGTTTTAAGGCAAGTTCTTTGCCCTTTTCATGCAGAGTGTTTATATGATGTGTCCTCTGATCATCAATCTTTTTTTTCAGGTCTCGCTGCTGAAGAATCTCATTTAATTTTCTCTTCGTTTCACTCACAATGTTTTCCTGAAGCTCTTTGATTTTGAGGTCAAATGACGTTTCCCAGTGAATCAGTATATTTTTATCTTTCTCTTTTTCAAAGAAGTCTGACATTGATTTTTTCACTTCTTCACTTGTCTCCTTCAGTTCTTTTTGAAGATCATTTTCCTCAACCTCAAGAATTGCTTCATTTTCTATTTTGTTGTGTAGTTTGTTCTCAGTTTCCAGCATGGCACTGCGAAGCCTCCAGGACCATTTGCTGTATTCGGTCTCCAGTTTCCTGTAGGCTGCAACTTCCAGAGAATTTCTGAAGCTGAAAACGAATCCTTCATTCAGTAAAGCCTCCCAGAGATCTTTAATACGGTCTTTTAAGTCTATCAGCATCATTACAAACGATTTTGAGGCATGAGACATGATAGTTTCCTTTAGTTCTTGAATGTTTTCACAGTAGTTTGGGTTTGGTGGTGCCATGGGTGGACTGCCCTCCCAGAGATGAGCAAAATACTTCACATCATTATGAACATCAAATTTAATTATATCACTGAAATGTTCTGCATCATAGACTTCCTCTTTAGCAGCGAGTTTTGTCATTTCATCCAGTGTCTCCTGCAGTCGTTTCCTTCCCTCCATGTTTTTCTCTCCAGCTGTGATGTCTGACACGTTCTGATGCACAAACACACAGCTGGGATTCAGTCTGACCTTCTTCATCCTCAGGAAGGCCTGAACAACAATCTGAAGAATGTCCTGCATCTCAACTGGGTTTTCACCAAAAATATTGATCAATGTCATATTTCCCAGACCAACAACAAATGTGGCCAATTCATTGTCATGATGTCTTGTTGATCTTCCAGCCAGTTCTGCAGCACGAAGACCCTCAGTATCAACAACCAGAATATAGTCAAAGTTCAGTTGTGTTTTCATCTCGTCTGAGACTCTGACCAGCTGCATGAAAGCTCCTCTGGTGCACCGACCAGCACTGACGGCAAACTGGAGTCCAAACATGGCGTTCAGCATGGTGGATTTCCCAGAGCTCTGAAGCCCTAAAACTGACAGCACAAAGACTCTCTGGTCTCCCAGTTTCTGGATGAGTTCATCTAGAACAGCAGAGATCCAGATCACAGGAACATGAGCAGCGTCTCCATCCATCAGCTCCAGAGGAAATCCAGAGATCATCATCTCTGCTGCGAGACTCGGGAGAGAAGAGAAGTGAATCTGCAGGTCTTTCTTGTTCTTCTTCACAGACAAACATGATTCATAGATCTGACCGATCTCCCTCATGATTGAAGATCCTCAGATATTCTCTCATGTTTAGTTTGATCAGTGTTGCGACTCTTCTTCCGTTTTATAACTGCTGGCCTCTTTTCATCATATTTGTGATGAAGGTCAGAAATATACTGTGAGGTATGTGCATCCAGGAAAATTCCAAGCCATTTAAGAAAATACATCTTATTCTCAGCATGTGAGATCATTTCTTTAATAAATGACTGTATGAAAGTATTTACATTAACTTCATGCTGCTGTTCCCGGAGTCCTTTCATTTTGTCTCTTTGACTTTTTCCCATTTCTGTCTCATGCCCTCGAGGTCGATGTAGTTCTTTGTTCTTCTGACTCCACTGATGCCACAGTTTCCCCTGATGAGGCAGAAATGATTCTTTCATTTCTGTCAGACCCTTATTCTCCAGTAAACTCATTATCTGATGTGCTGCTTCTCTTCCTCTCCTGCAGTCTTCATCATCTTCCTCATCTACTCTGATATCTGATTGTTTGGACAGATCTTTAAGTCTGAAAATGGAAGATGATTGTGATAGACATTTATTTATAGCTCTTCTGAGTTCTTCAGATACGTCTGACTGATTTCTGCCTTTTATACCAATCTTGTATTTCTCTTTTTTCATTTCAATGACAGCAGATTCATCCTCTGTAAAAAGACAAATAAGTGGCTTTCTGTCTTTGTACAGGTTTTGTATTTTTGCTGCATGTCTGTCATTCCTGTCCAGTCGTGGTAGAAGAACAACATTGACTGAGGCCATTTCAGTGAGGATCTGCAGCTGTTTCTCATGGTTTCCTGCATCACCGTGTAGATTACAGAACGCAACACAGTCAGTGAATTTATCCGTGTTTTTCCCAGAAGGGCAGTACCAGGCGATCTCCACCACTCCATCCATCAGTTCTCTGGTTTTGCTGCTGCCCAGGCAGTTCCTGTGGAAGAACGTGTTGTGTTTCTCATTGATCAGACTGTTCATCAGCTCAGACTTGGATGAAGACACAGAGCCAAACCTGAAGAAAAACACCATTGGAGTTTCTGCCTTGTAAATCGGCTGGGTTTGACTGATGGTTTCTTTGTCTGTGTTTCTAGTCTTCCAGCTCTTCTTGATTTGTCTGAATGTCCAGAGAGGAAACTCAATCTGTTGTGTGAATGGATCAGGAACAAGCAGAGGCAGAGCGTACTGACACTGGGACAGTTTAGTCACCATCAGCTGCTTCAGGAAACCATCAGCACAATGAAACACAGCCATCTGAACATCCATTGGGTGAACAGGGTCTGACTGACTTGTTCCTTTTTTAAGAGCATCATCAAAAATATTACCCTCAACTTCTTTGTCTCTTTGTTGTCTGTGAGCTTCCTCAGTTTCAATGTGTGTGTGATTATTCTCCTCAGTTTTACTGTATCTTGCTCTGTAGTTCATCATCAGTAGTTTTTGTATGAAATTCTGAATCAGCTCCTCTTCAGCACAAGATTCACGAGACTGTAATGAATGTTTAGTTATCTGAAGAACATCTGCAGCTCTCAGTTTATTGTGGTGTCCGTCTTCAAGACAAAGTCTATGAAATAGCAGGTTTTTTCCCTAATGAATAAACAAATAACATTATATTTACATTGATACTTTGGTTTTAAATAATAAGCAGTGTGGTTGATTATTACATTTTTGTCATTAAACACATACTCCAGAAAGATAAAATTAGAATGTAGTTTTTAATTCTTATTATTATCTTTAAATGTTAACACAGGAAGTTCTTAAAATAACTAGGCACTCACTTTGTGTTGTTCTCCAGTCTCTGATGTTCCTGTGTCTTCCATTCTTGTCAGTGCATCATCTTAAAAAGCGGAAAATAAACAGTGTGAAATTTGTTTCAATACCCAGCCCTAGTAAAAATGTTAATATCATGTTATATTGTAGACTCAATATTGTCTATTCTTGCTCAATTTGTCCAATGACAATATTACAAAAGCCATTAGCAGAACTGTGCATCATGATTCAATGGTTCATAGAGAGAACCATTTACATCATTCCTGAATGAATCATCCGTTTGAAGGAATTGAATGAATGAATAATTTTCTCAGTAAGACATTCAGTGCCATCTACTGGCAGTTTTTGTTTCTTATTCATAGTATAACTTCATCAATAATAACACCCTAGCAACCACCCTGGGTAACCTAGCAACTACATAGCAACACCCTAGCAACCGACCTGGGTACCTTAGCAACCGCACAGCAACACCTTAGCAACCACCCCAGGTACCCTAGCAACCACATAGCAACACCCTAGCCACCAACCCGGGTACCTTAGCAACCACATAGCTACATCCCAAGTACCCTAGCAACCACCCCGGTTAGCCGAGCAACCGTCATCACTCCAAGTACCCTAGCAACCACATAGCAACACCCTAGCAACAATCCAGAGCACCGTAGCTATCACATAGCAACACCCTAGCAACCACCTAGACTACCCTAGCAACCACTCTGAGGTCCGTACCATCTATCTATCTAAAATCTGATTCTATCTGTCTGTCTTTCTATAATCTGACTCCATCTATCTCTGACAGACTGTATTGCCTTAAAGGAAAACACCATTTATTCCTTAGGATCCAAACAGGGATGAATTTAGAAGCCACCAAACACTTCCATGTTTTCCCTATTTAAAGACGGTTACATGAGTAGTTACACGAGTAAGTATGGTGACAAAAAATAAACATTAGCATAGTGGCGCCGCGCGCTAGAGCGATTAAGTGCACGCACTGAGACGGGAGAGGTACGTATCAGCGGTGGCGTTTTCCTTTAAGCTTGTAAAACTACTTCAAACTATTTCAGACTGAAAACCATCAAACTTAAAACTTTTTCAAACTTTTTCAAACGTTCTGGTCTGGCTTTCTCGAGCCAACTTAAAGTTTGTCTTGACAAACTTTTTTATCTAGTTATTATTATTATTAATTATTCTTTCAATTAATTAGTAGCAGGTGTTCAAAGTATAAAAGGAGCACATGCAACAAGGCTTTAAATAGGACTGTGCTCAAAAAATTGTGAAGCATTCCATGCTGATACGCGTACTGATATGGATGTTTCTGTACTGACACAGCATCAAATGCTCTGACCCAGTAAAAAAAGAAACACGAAACAGAAAAGACCAGTTAACAAATATTTTCTGTGCACCAAAGAGAGCCCACCCACACATGCTTTTGATTGGCTGTGATATTTGATTCTGTTGCGTCATGTTGTCGTGTCACATCTGTTGTGGACTGCCAAATTGTTTGTCACTGGAATCTTGTCACGTCGTGTGTAGTTAGGACACAGTATTAGTCTGACGCACAGACATGGACTAAGGCCTGGGACACACTAGATGTTTTTAAAACCATGGGAGACCACAGACCTGAAGACAGTTTCAAACGATTTTTAGCCTTATAATCCTCTGAATGCACACCTAAGGAATGCATCAAAAAACTTAGGTAGCTGACTTGCTGCATTATGAGGCAATGACAGTGTTTCTGCACAAAGGCACCTCACGAAACTGATTTCGGACAGGCTTCTGAGGCAGTGTAAAGGTTTAATGATCTACAACAAAACAGAACGAGTTTTGGCGATAACTAAACAATTATTTAATTACTACAATACTAATTTCTAGCTATAGAAATAACACCAAATATGCAAAAAGTTAATCAGAAATATACATTCACACACAAACTAACCACCAAACGCAACTTTCAGACGCCATGTTTATTTTTTAGCTCAACCGTCATAGAATGGAACGTACAGGATTATGGGATATCAAAGGTAGCGAAGGATACATCTACGTTGCCTTCAAAAATCGATCAGATGAAGGTATCTCATGAGACAGGAAGTGAAGCTAACTTTGGATTCGGACGCGCCTTGATGCCTTTCTACCTTGGAATGCTGCCTCCGAAGGCAGAATTGTTCCGTTTTCAGATGCAGGTCAGGGGTAGGCAACGACGGTCCAACATCACCAGGACGCTACGCTCCATATGACCTGTAAGCCAATTCTCAAATAACTGCTATGATGACTTTTGTTCTACAATTAAAAGATTGAAGAACTTATGCTGTCTAATCTATAAAGACTGTGTCTGTTCTCCGAATAGTGAGGCCAAAATATAAATTTAATGCAGGATCTAGAAAAAATCTGATTGTGATTAAACCAGACAATTTTTAAACAGTAAACAGTAGGTCACTCACACCCAAAACAGTTATTGTAAATGACGTGATCACAGATAATAATGTTGATGTATTCTGCTTGACTGAAAACTGGCTTAAACCAAATTATTATATCGTTCTAAACGAGTCCACTCCACCAAGCTATTCCCGATGTTACTCAGAAAACAGAATACAGGTTCTCATTCAAAATATTTCTACTTAATGTTACTCTGTCAGATATGCAAAATCTCTCCTATCTATTGCTCTGGAGAATTGTCGGAGATTTTAACATTCACGTTGATAATACAAATGATGCATTAGGACTTACGTTTACTGACCTAATAAACTCTTTTGGAGTCGAGCAAAACATCAATGGGCCAACTCATCGTTTTAATCATACGCTAGATTTAATTATATCACATGGAATTGATCTTACCGATATAGCTCATTGTCTACAGATACAGGAGAAAACCAATCAGCTGTGCCATGTGATAATGATGTCATTAGGTCAGACTGAGTTAGACCTATCTGACTGCGCCATCTAGAGTTTCATGCCCATTTTGCATGTCTCTCTCATCTAACAGACCTGCTTCCACTCATTAGCTCTTTAGTAGAGACTGCAAGAACTAAATAGTTCTTGAACTAAATTGAACAAAGGACTAAATTGGGTGTGTTTGATTAGGGAGACATACAAAATGTGTAGGGCAGGGGGTCCTCCAGGACCGGTTTGAAAACCACTGAGCTGTGTATCAGATGATTGTACATGTGTACAAATATATTTAGTAATTGACTGGTTATTGAATATTGAATTAAAATATCAAGAAAATAAATATGTTCCTACCCCTTTCACGTTTACTGTTTTTCAGGTCTTCTCTCTGTCTTAATGCAGTGTTGTACATCTCTCCAGTGTAACACTGCTGTTCATTCTCATCAAACAGACGCTCAATCTTGTTCATCAGTTCTCTCATCTCTGATTGGTTGTTCATCATCTTGTTGCAGGTGTGACATCTTCCTCCACATTTCTCCAGCAGTTGCTCCAGAACAGAGTTGTTCTTCAGATCATCTATTATAGTATCGCACTGATCTTCTCTCTCATAGACGAAGAGAATCATCACAAAATGAAAAATCTCGTCACCAAATACTTTCTGAAGCCATTCAAGACCAATCTTATCAGTATCTGTTAACTGACCCAATCGTACAACAAAGATGAAGACGTGGATTTCATTCACTAGTTTATCAATGAGATTATCCACATGTTCAGCCTCATGTAAATCAGTCATATTGATCACAGAAACATGATGTTCTGATATCTTCTTCTGTACAGGAATAATCCTGGATATTTCTGCACTTTCCACATCTGTCTGTTTTACTCCTAGTAGAAGGTTTTCATGTCCAAACTGGATGGCTGCAGAGTTTCCAGTTAATACAATGGTCATATTGGGAGGTATGATCTCTAAAATAAACATCAAAGTTCTGTTCTTAAACACATCAAACACTTCAACAATGAGTCTTATTATAAACAATATCGTTGCTATCTTACCCAGGCTGTCTGATGAATCGGTGTCACATCGTTCTTCAGGTTTAGATTTGCTTCCTTCTTTTCTAGACTGTCCATTATCCTAAAGAAAGATTAATTATCATAATCTAATGGTATATTTAGATTTTTTTTTTACATGTATCTATATACGTACAGTTTCTCTATAGTCTAATATTCTGGACAATTTCCTTTATACTTAAACTTTGCTCTTTGCAGAGTCTGTTTGGGTCTTTGTCTCTTTACTGACTTCCTTTTTAACTGGATCGGTGTCTTTATCGTAAAAGACTGAGCTTTTTTAGATTCAGTGAAATCATCTACCTCTACATTAGACCTGTGCTGAGTTTGGTTCATGTCTTTGCTGATCTCTCCTTTTGTCGCAGAAAGATGGTCTGTCTCTGCAAAAGTGTCCATGGTATCATCTAGATTTTAATTGGCCATTATGTCACTGTAAAGTAAACAACAACAAAAAAACAGATCAAGTCTTGCAACCACGGGATATGTTGATAGTATTCAGACATCTGGAGTCGAAGGATGAAGTTTGTAGCACTTACAATATTAAGAATACCAACCACATCTATTCAAACTATTACAGTTTTTAGTAATTCTATTACAGTTTTAAATTGCTTACAATTTCTGAAACTATGGCTCCTCTTCTCTACCCACAAAACATGCACACAATATGATTTCTATGAGTTCTTTTCAAACTGAATTTTAAAGAATAGTGACAAAGCTCTTTTTCCATGCAGGGATAGTTCAATATCAATTAGCTGAATTATTTATTAAATATATTTTAATAACCTTTTTTTTCGGTTACAAAGAAGCACAATGCACTTTGCAGATTTTAATGTAACTAAAAGAATACTGAATATAAAAGTAAAGATATTATTATTATTATTTAGTCATTTAGCAGACACTTTTATCCAAAGCGACTTACAAATAAGGACAAAAAAAAAATGTATAGCATTACACCCAAAAGTTTGTAGATGAAAAAATTATACATATTTCATACACATTATATGATCATTCATCGCTATTGCTAAGCATATTTTCGTTTCAGAAAACAAATTATCTAATAGTATGAAGAAAGATACAACCTTCATGATGATTTCCCTTAAAGAAAAGTGAAAGATGTGTCTGTGTAGAAGATCATATTAGAATCATGTGTATGTGAATAATGTTTAACTAGGAGTCAAAGTTCATTTTGATTTATAGACATTAAACAGTTACTATGAGCAGGGAAACTAAAAGACTGTTGATGTCTCTGTCTGTGCCATCTGTCCATCTCCAGAGTTCAAAATAGCAAATTATATTTCTCAGCTGGTCTCATTCTGTGATCCTTTCAATCACATTGCACATAAAAAAGTGAACACGTTGGTCACTTAAAGGAATATTCTGAGAAAATACACATTGAGTTCAAGTGACATCACTTGTGGCATAATATTAAATACCACACAAATTACTTTTAAACAAATATGTTTATATTAATTTAAATTACCGTGATCTGGGTGAGACAGAAGTGAACGGGGTTAATCCGTAAATGTTAGAACACTGTAATAACAACAACAATAATAATAAAACATATGCATGTAAACAAGATTTAATTGTGAAGAAAAAAAAACACTATGTGAAGTTTCTTGTAAAACTATGAAAGGACAAAAATTAATTTTAAAAGAAAAATCAATTAAGTGTGTATATGTCGCACATGCTATGTAAAAATCGGTCAAATGTCTCAGTGCTGTTGGTAAAATGGTTTCAATATCACAGCAGTTACTTAAATTATGAGAAAGATTGGCTTAAATGAAAAGCTTTCAAAAATGATGTGGTTACAGAATCCCAATGACTCTTTTGCCACTTTCCCTTAAATACCCAGACCAGAACAAATAAATCTTCAATTCTAAGTTGTAAAACACAGAAGACATTTCACCAGAGGCTTTGGGGGGTTTTCCACTGGGTTTTTCAGCGCCTGAGACATTGGCCGGAGAAAATCGTCACTGCCTGCATCATTGAACTTGTGGCACGAGACACAACAGACCGGCTAGATTTAAATAAGCACATCCAGCGAAGGATCGAACCAAACTGTTTTGAATGAGCGCTGATGTTACCTCAAATCTGTCCGGAATAGATCCAACTGAAGGCACTTGGATGATTGGAGCAGTCATCAGATACCTTTTCATTTTTGTCTATCGCTGACTTAGCAAGTTGCATTGAAGTGACCTAACAAACTACACTTTTTGTCAAGAGCAAGCAGTAGGCGGCCAACTTAATGGTATTAGTCAACCTCCATTCCTAATGGTCAGATTTTTTTTCTTCTCTCTAGTCATTCCTAAGAAGATCAGGCTGAGAGAACCAGACCCTGTAAGGCAGGACCCAAAGAGACACATTGGCAGTAGTTTCCACGCTGCCAGATGGTCTCCTAAGGGAACCAGTCTCTCGAGACTGGCCTCTGGTGTACTTAGATCTGCTAGCTCGGTGCCCTGAAGCGGAGGACCGGCAGGAGACGACCGACTTTCTATGACCAGGAGCTCTAGAGACCCCCGCAGGGGTGGCGAGCTTCTCAGCTCTGCTACACTTCGGAGTGGAAGAAACTGAGAGAAATGCTCGCTGGAGCCAGCTGCGCCCTGGAACTCTGGCAGGGTTGGCAGACTGGTCTCCCGAGGGCACTGGGAGAAGGCGGACACCCGCACAGCCCCAGAGAGGTCTGCCTTCGTAAGCCCCGGGCCACGCCCGCCAGGGCTTCTTAACCGATGACTTCTTAGACTTAAGAGCGGTCCGCAGATCCGGCTTAGCCTTAGAGGTCCCCGACTCAGAACGCTTGCCCCCATGACCCCACCTCGGTGGGGTGCGAATAGCCACGCGCTCTGTTTTGTGCCTCTCTGAAGAGGGGCTGACACGCGGTGAGGGCTGCTCCTGCCCAGCAGCCCCCTGAGCTAGAGATAGGCGAGGTAGAAACCGCTGACACGCCGCCGCTTGTCTACGAGCCTCCTGGTACCTGCTGACGACGTAATTGATGGCGTCGCCGAACAGGCCAGAAGGCGCAAGCGGGGCATCCACGAGGAAGACCCCATCTTCTCCTTCATGTCAGATAGGGACAACCACAGACAGCGTTTCTAGGGAGCTCAGAGATCAGCTTATATTTCAATCTAAATTGAGCCCCTATCCCTCATCCAGCTCTCTAAGTAGGTACGTCTTGGTGCGCCTGTAACACTGCCATGGTGTGCAGACACGCACCAGCCTGACCTGCAGCCGCGAGCCTTAGAGACAACGCCATGCAAGGGAACAGATAGCTCACGAGCGTCTGTTCCACTCGGGCATCACTCTCTGATATGAATGAGAAATGCACGCATCGCCTCGGCAACGCGCGCTGCAACAGCAAGCTCTCACTCAAAGGGGGAAGAACCGTACACGCGGGCTTCCCCGAGCGAGAGCGCTAAATCTGGGGAATGCAGGAGAAGATAGGGCGAACCCGTCTACAACACGTTCACCAGATCCATGTTGCGATCCCCGCAAACTCAGCAGCGGCGGGAATGCAGCGGGGAGAAGCACAATCAGCCCCTCTATTTTTTCTTCTCTCTCTTCTTTTCTTCTTTTTTTTAGAGCTGACTGCGCACCGTTCTCATTCATAATATGCTTGTGCAAACACTGCTTCATTAATGCATCCACCTCGGAGGAGGAAGACTGAAGGAAGGGAAGAAGATAGGGGCTCGCCTGTCTTCATTCCACACTAGTGATAGCTCACTTCAGAGAGCAAGCACAAAACAGGCAGTCAGCTCCCTCGAGAGCTGAATCTGCGTGCTCTGCTCTCAAGCAGACCACACACAGACTGCGTGTATCCCCAGCAGTGATATAACGTGTGCAGGGAGGAACACACAGCCCGTAATGCGATCTTCTATCGCCCAAGTGCTTGCACATATTGCTGGAGCCTAATTCAAGTGATTGTGCCAGGACAAACAACACTAAATAAGACTCACAACACAAATAGACAGACACACAGACAGAGTAGCGGTTGCTGAATGACAAAAAGCAAACGCCGGCTCCACCGCACGTGCTTTTATGCTTCCCGGTCGGTGACGTCACCCGCCTATGACGTCTCGCCCATCCATTGGACAGATTACACTCTGGTTCAGAGCGCGGTCACGCTGAAGACGTTCCCCTAGCGCTTTCAATGTCAGCCCCAAAGAGACATTACAAATGTTGTGTTTTGGGATGCACCAATGAACATAGGAGTCTCCATAGTCTCCCTCCATCCGAGCCGCTGAGGACACTGTGGTTAAATTTCATTTTCAAAGGAAATGTCCCAGAAGAAAACAGTCAAATCCCCTATATATATATATATATATATATATATATATATATATATATATACGAATGTCCGCTCTGCACAAAGTAAATATCTCGCATTTGTTTTCTAAATTGCCTTTCTGAAAGATCTTCTTGACACCTGCGTTCAGTTTCTCTAGCCACACCCAGGCCTGATTACTGCCTCACCTGTTCGCAATCAAGAAATCACTTAAATAGGACCTGCCTGACAAAGTGAAGTAGACCAAAAGATCCTCAAAAGCTACACATCATGTTGAGATCCAAAGAAATTCAAGAACAAATGAGAAAGAAAGTAATTGAGATCTATCAGTCTGGAAAAGGCTATAAAGTCATTTCTAAAGCTTTGGGACTCCAGTGAACCACAGTGAGAGCAATTATCCACAAATGGTGAAAACATGGAACAGTGGTGAACCTTCCCAGGAGTGGCTGGCCACTGCGCAAAGAGAACAAAAATAACAATTTACTCAATCATTCTTCTCCCCCGAGTTACGTGTTCCACCATTTTGGACAGTACCCAAGAATGTATTTGACATAATCAGCGTTTACATTTGGAGGGAATTTGCACGCGTGAACGGAAGCTACGTAATAAGCATTGTTTGCACTTAGACGAAAGCATGCATATGCATTGTGATACTCTCCAAAATGTCGGACAACGTAACTCGGGGGAGAAGAATGGCTGAGTAAATTGTTACTTTTGTTTTCTTTGATCAAAATGTTTTTTTTTCGTGGCGTCGCAGAACTGAAGTTGAACCACTGATGTCACATGGGCTGTATAAGCAATGTATTTACTACGTTTCTGGGCCTGGGAAAATTTGAGTTGCGTTGCTGTCTATGGAGGGTCTGAGAGCTCTCGGATTTCATCAAAAATATCTTAATTTGTGTTCCGAACATGAATGAAGATCTTACAGGTTTGGAACGACATGAGGTTGAGTAATTAATGACAGAATTTTCATTTTGGGTGAACTAACCCTTTAAGCCTTTTAATGCATCCGTTTTTCTCAAATGTTTACCTTCATTTTAGACCTAAAAAGCTGTTTATATGTAAACCTTGTGTGTCTTTGAGGGTATTCGCGCGATCAAATGCAAAAGATAACTTAGTAATCAGGTGTTGTTTGACAGGCTTTTAGTATGTGCACGCTTTATGTGTGCGTGCTCAGAAAAAGTGAATGTTATAACAGCACGTGAATGAAATTTTTAACTGGCAAGACTTTAAAGCACATAAACATAATGCACTTTTGTGACTGCAAATAAGTGCAGTGTCCAGTGAGTAACTCTATTGCTGTTTACACTGATGTGAATGTATGTGTCGTTGTACAGCTAAATTGATACAGCAGCGCCAGAACTGCAGCTGATAGAATGTGCGCTGCAGCACAATACTACGATATTTGTTCAGAAGCAGATTGCGAAGACATTTTAAAAGTTCACACTCAAAAATCATATCGCACACCCCTAGAGTGGCTCAAGAACTCCTTTTAATAGTTTTTAAAACTTAAATATCCAAGTCTTTTGGCATTAGATACCATTTTTTCCTGTCTTCAGCCAGCACAGCAACCTGCTGCTCCAAGAAACGTTCCACCATATCGTATAAAGAATTTCAACGAGTGGGTTCATCATGAATGAGTTTGTGGTTTGGAGAGGACAGATCTGACTGCTTTTTGGCCAGCTGTCATGAAAGTTTTGGTAATCTTGTGAAGGCAGAGAGTTTTTTTTGAACACTTGAACACTCCACAGCGCTGTGGAGACCCTCCTGTTTAACTCTAATGCCTTATTTACAGCAAGGTGGAGATTGTGTCTAAAACAAGGAAATTAAATACACTTATGAGTTTTTAACACAATATCAGAAGAGCAGACCTCTCACTGAAAACAAAACAAAAAAAACTGTGTGGATATGTGGTGTGCGAGAAGCATTTTAAGGATACAATGATAATAACAAAAGTAATTCATTTGACGTTTAACATTTACCATCATTTAATAAAAAAATTATATAATATTAACATTATAAAATCTTCATTTTAATGGTATCCCACGGGCAAAAAAAATGTTGTAGAAGATAAAAATTAAACATAAAAACATAATTCAGCCAGGTAAATCTTCAAGTGTAAAAGGTTCATGGGTGTAGGCTAGCCTACATGGCTTCAAAAACATATTCAATAAATATCATTCATTGTCTATTTCAGTGTGCAGTGGCTTTTTCAACATAGTCTAATGCTCTTTTCACATTGGCTAATTAAATGTTCTCTAATCCAACATGCTACATTTCTTAATTAGGGTAATGAAATTAACATTTGACTGCTATTCAGCCAACAGCTAGAGCCCAGAGACTAGTAAAATGGGGGGAGAACCTGCACCAGCATCACTGACAGATTAAGATGAGATGGCCACAATGCCAATATTAAAATCCAACAGGGAAAATAATAAGTGTTGCTCTTTTATTTGTAGTAAATAAACATGACAAATTAATTGTGAATAATTTGTATTTATTTAACAGCTGTGGTGGTGATTACAGGATAGATATCTCGCACTACTCTTCCATCTGCTATCCTTCCATTAGTAATCAGATTAATTTGGGAAGGTGCGATGATTGGAATATGTGTGTCATCAATGCATTCAACCACACTGGAAATCCTAAAGGAAATTCTAATTACTAGGTTACTTCCAGAGATCGCAGCAAGATGTTATCAAGTGAAAGTGAACATCATTTAAAAGTGGTACTCCTCAAATAAATATGCTTGTGGATATGGCAAAATCAAATAACTCCCTACAAATTAATGCAGCCTCCTCACTGACAGGATCCCATGCCATTTTTGTCACATTTACAGTGTCTGCATGATGAAAATTAAAGTGGCGCGGTCAGAAAAAATCTTGTTTCCATTTGCATTGTTAAATACTACCCTCTGTAGTATTGTTAGATAATTTTTATTACCCCACTGGCAGATCATTTTACTTGTTTCAGAAGAAAGAATCAGAATGAGCTTTATTGGCCAAGTATGTTTACACATACAAGGAATTTGTTGTAGTGACAGAAGCTCCACAGTGCAACAGAAAGACAGCAACAAGACAGGACACAGATAATAAAAGAATAATATACTAATATCCAAATAGGCAATGTACAAAACAGCAAAAACACAATATATAATATAGACAACTATGTATGTACAGGTCAAGTATGTGCAAATTAGAAATGAGAAAATAAAAATAAAATAAGTGAGTGTGGTGAATGGATAATGTATTATAGTTGTGTGTTGCACGTTTATTGTTGAGTGTTCATGAGATGGATTGCCTGAGGGAAGAAACTGTTCCTGTGTCTGGTCGTTCTGGTGCACAGTGCTCTGTAGCGTCGACAAGATGGTAACAGTTCAAAGAGGGAGTGTGCTGGATGTGAGGGGTCCAGAGTGATTTTACCAGCCCTTTTCCTCACTCTGGATGAGTACAGTTCTTGGAGAGTGGGGAGGGTTGTACCAGTGATTCGCTCAGCAGTCCGGATTACCCTCTGTAGTCTTCTGAGGTCAGATTTGGTAGCTGAGCTGAACCAGACAGTTATTGAAATGCAGAGGATGGATTCAATGATGGCAGAGTAGAACTGTTTCAGCAGCTCCTGTGGCAGGCTGAACTTCCTCAGCTCGCGAAGAAAGTACAACCTCTGCTGGGCCTTCCTGACAATGGAGTCAATGTGAATGTCCCACTTCAGGTCCTGGGAGATGGTGGTGCCCAGGAATCTGAATGACTCCACTGCAGTCACAGTGCTGTTCATGATGGTGAGTGGGGGGAGAGCAGGGGGGTTTCTCCTGAAGTCCACAATCATCTCCACAGTTTTGAGCGCGTTAAGCTCCAGGTTGTTAAGACTGCACCAGACAGACCGCTCCTTAACCTCCTGTCTGTAAGCAGACTTTTCGCCGTCCTGGATAAGGCCAATCTATGTGGTGTCTTCTGCAAACTTCAGGAGCTTGACAGAGGGGTCTTTAGAGGTGCAGTCGTTGGTGTAGAGGGAGAAGAGCAGTGGGGAGAGAACGCGGCCCTGAGGAGCTCCAGTGCTGATGGTACGAGTGCTGAATGTGGATTTACCAAGCTTTACTAACTGCTGCCTATCTGTCAGGAAGCTGTTGATCCACTGACAGACGGAGAGCTTAGTTTATTCTGAAGGGTTTCCGTGATTATGGTGTTAAAAGCGGAGCTGAAGTCCACAAACAGGATCCTCACATAAGTCCCTGGTCTGTCGAGATGCTGCAGGATGAAGTGCAGTCCCATGTTGACAGCATCATCCACAGACCCGTTTGCTCTGTAGGCAAACTGCAGGAGGTCCAGTGATGTCCTTCAGATAAGCCAAAACCAGTCTTTCAAATGATTTCATGGCTACAGACGTTAGAGCCACAGGTCTATAGTCATTAAGTCCAGTAATTTTGGATTTCTTTGGAACGGGGAGGATGGTGGAGCGTTTGAAGCATGAGGGGACTTCACACAGCTCCAGTGATCTATTAAAGATCTGTGTGAAGATTGGGGCCAGCTGATCAGTACAGGTTTTTAGGCAGGCTGGTGACACACCATCTGGACCAGGTGCTTTCCTTCTTTTGTTCTTCCTGAAGACCTGGCACACATCTTCTTCGCTGATTTGAATTGTAGGTGTGGGGGAGAGGGGGGTTGCTGGAGGTGTTAATGGTTGTGTGGAGAGGTGTTCATGGGGGGTGTGGGGTGATTTTTCAAAACGACAATAAAACTCATTCAAGTCGTCTGCCAGGTGTTGATTCTCCAGAGCGCTGAGGGATGGTGACTTGTTACTGGTGATATCCTTCATTCCTTTCCACACTGAAGCAGGATCACTGGAAGATAATTTTTTCCTGAGCTTGTCAGAATAATTCCTTTTTGCCACTCTGATCTCCTTTTCCAGTGTGTATTTGGCCTGTTTGTACAAGACTTTATCCCCCTTTCTGTAAGCATATTCTTTAGTCTGACGGAGCTGTCTGAGTTTTGCAGTGAACAATGGTTTGTCATTGTTGTAGATTAGATGAGTCCTGTTAGGAATGCACATATCCTCACAGAAACTGATATAAGATGTTACAGTCTCTGTGAGCTCGCCCAGATCGGTGGCAGCAGCTTCAAAAACAGACCAATCAGTCAGGTCGAAACAGGCTTGTAAATCCTGCTCTGTTTCGTTAGTCCATCTTTTAACAGATCTTAATACAGGCTTTGCAGATTTAAGTTTCTGCCTGTAGGATGGAATAAGATGAGCCAAACAGTGATCAGAGAGTCCTAAATCTGCTCGTGGAACCGAGTGATATGCGTCCTTTATTGTTGTGTAACAGTGATCCAATATATTACTGTCTCTGGTGGGACATGTGATGTGCTGTCTGTATTTTGGCAGTTCACGGGAGAGATTTGCTTTATTAAAGTCCCCGAGAATGATTAAAACAGAGTCCGGGTGTTGTTGCTCACTCTCTGTGATCATATCAGCGAGTTTCTGTAAAGCTGTGCTCACGTGCGCTTGCGGTGGAATGTAGACACTCACGAGAATGAACGAGCAGAACTCCCGCGGCGAATAGAACGGCTTGCAGTTAATGAAGAGAGTTTCTAGATCTGAACAGCACATCTTCTTTAACACAGTTACATCTGTACACCACCTCTCATTGATGTAAAGCACGTCCCACCGCCGCGCGATTTCCCCGTTGATTCTGTGTCCCGATCTGCTCTGATCAGCTGGTAATTAGGCAGATGAATCGCGCTGTCCGGTATGTCGCCATTTAGCCAGGTTTCCATGAAACACAGAGCAGCAGAGTTAGAAAAATCCTTGTTTGTCCGGGAGAGCAGAATGAGTTCGTCTGTTTTGTTGGGTAGAGAGCGGAGATTCGCCAGATGGATGTTAGGCAACTCCATTCGAAATCCGCGCTGACGAAGCTTCACGCCTGCTGTAGCGTTTGACCAGAGCTACGGCTCCGCCAACTACAATGTCCAGCAAAACATCCGAATAGTAAAAATCCAGTAAAAGATTTTGTGGTGTGTTCTGCCGAATGTTCAGTAGGTCATCCCTGGTAAAACTGATCGTATCTGAAAATCAAAAAACAGGAAAAACAAACAAAAACAGTACAACAGTACAAACACTGAAGAGCAACGCACAATAGCTGCCATCAGCTGCGCCATCTTGGTTTCCTTGATTTAGTAAATATTGTATTATATTTTTTATATTGAAAATGCATCTCGATTTAAGAATTTTTAGATATTTATTGGTTACTTAAAATGAGGAAAAAATCTCAGCAATTAAAGCATTTTTGCAACATGAATAAATTAATGAATTATTTAAACATCGCTTTCACTTTAAAAAGGGGGAGGAGACCGAAAGAAACTCCCAACCAGGTTAGGTTAGGTTAGGTAGGGTTAGGTTAGGTAAGTTACTATGGTAACTTACAAGAGGTTTAGTTTTGTCTTTTTCTGGAACCAAAAACCCTGAGTTTCTCTTCTCTGGGGTTAGCAGAGTTTCCATCAAAACCCGCTTTCTGGAATAAATGCCTTGGATTTATATGGCTGTCTACCATTCACTTGAGATTCCTGCAGCGTGCTTTCAGAGTTTCTCTGAAACCCTCCACCTTCCCCAGCTCCACCTGTATAGATTTGCTACGGGTTATTTTATATGCTATTTGTGCAGTATGTCTTAAATACTCACGGCAGATCTGTTCCACCAAGACCTAATACATTATCATTGTCATGTCCATCACCATGCTAAAATGCTCTGAGAGTTGTAATGATTTAAATAGTTTTAATACAGTTCTTAATGTCAATTTGGAGGAGAGCATGAAAAATGTTGTCATTAGGCAATTTTGAAAACCACCATACACCATACGTTTATTAATTTAGCCTGGAGATGATTTATATTTAGGGCATGATAAGAGCAATGACCTCTTATAAGTCAAAAGATCAAGGGAATTTTGGTTTCTCAGTTCATCACCCCTTTAACAGCGAAATCTGATGTAAATTGAAATATATTAAACAGATGATCAAGTAATTGCATTTTCATTATGTGTTCATCTCATGCTGTTCATTTGTCAGGCTCTGATCATGTTTGTTCTCTGTTTGAATGCAGGCTCCTCCTCAAACAGGTATAAGGAAGAACAGGTAAAAAAAAGGGGAGGAGCAATTCCAAAGTGGAAGTAAAGCTAAACTCAACAGCTGCTGTTCTTAACACGGTCCATTTAAAGAGTGTGATTTATTAATGTTTTGTACTTGCTTGAAGCATTATTCTTGTGATCTGTCTGGTGTCTCATTCAAAATAGATGGCGGAGGAGCCTTATGCATCTGAAAGTAAGAAATATATTCACATAGATTTAAAGACTGTATGTTTCTGTTGCCAAGTTTCAGTTTTTGCTTTATTTGCTTCATCATGTAACCTTCATACAATTATGTGTTCTTAGTCTTAAAGGTCTTTCAAAAAAAAAAACAATCACAGACGAATGATGGTGTTTTACACCAAATACAAAAGTGATATCCTTCGGACTCAAGGAAAACAAATTCAGTTTTCACAGTAACACCGACCACACCTTTAAGCTGCTGCCGCCTGACTGCCAGAAAAACAAGCAGAACAGGTTTAGCATACAGCATTATATTTATTAGCAAAAAGGTAATAAATATAATGAGATGTCTGAGGGGAAGAAAATGTGTTGCAAGTAGATTATCACTGAAAAGAATATATGTGGCACTTATACGATCAGTTGTAGTTTATGGTAGCAGAGTATTTGGATCAGCAGCTAAAGCTCTCTACAGTCCAGGCACAGGTTTGAGAATATGTTGTGGCACTTTCAAAATAAAACCAGCGTCAGCCATTCAGGTAGAAATGGAAGAACTGCCAGTAGAGTTAAGAAGGAAGCAGTTGATGGCAAACTATTTGGCTGGTTTACAAGGGCATAATAATTCACATCCCACTAAAGCAGTATTAAAGCAGTAAAAATTAAAGGAGAGTTTTGGTTGGATTGGAAATGATACAGCTAAAGAATTAGAAGTGTTTAATTTGAGGATAAATTACACAGCAGTTTATCCAGAGATTGCTCCATGGAAGATAGGTTGGCCTGAGGTAGACTGGTTTGTGTTAAAAAAAAGAGTGTTTAATAATTGGGTAGTGGACAAATATAATGAATATATCCAGATTTATACCGATGGTGCTAAGAACCCAGAGACAGAAATAAGAGGATTGGGGGGTGGTGATAACAGATAAAGGAATAGAAATCAATAGAAGAACATCTAATAAATTAGGGGGGTTATACAGTGGAAATGTTGGCAATGTGGGTGGAAAAGACAGGACAGGCCAAAGTTTTTATATGCTCAGATTCGTCATCAGCAAGTCCAAGTCTATTTCCTTGTGTCCTTCTAAATTTGTTCTTTCAAGGCAGCCTGGCAAGACTGAGAACACAAGTTTGTTCTTTGAGTTCTTGGAATTGAGAAACAGCCATTCTGGTCACTACAGATGCTATGGCTTCGAGACAATAGCGGACTGTGTACAACTCACACAGGGTGGAATCTATGCTAATACAGCTGTGTCCGGCAACATGTCTGTGATACAGTGTTTTAGACACTGCTTATGATTAATGGGGGTTAAAAAAAAAAGGAGCAGGTGGTCAGTGCCGATAACCTACTGGGCAGCGCACTGACACAATACAGTGCCTTGTGCTATGGACGTCCCGTGTTCGAATCCCGACTCGAGGCCCTTTCCTGATCCCACCCCCCTCTCTCTCCCACTTCACTTCCTGTCAATTCTGATCTGTCCTGTTGCAAAAAATGCCAAAAAATAAATCTTAAAAAAAAAAAAGGAGCAGGTGGATTTTTATCTTGTAGGGTGATACATATTTATGTTCAAACTCCATGTAAACTGAATTTAGCATAATAGGTACCCTTTAATATTTGAAATCAGTTTTTCCGTGCAAGTGAGACAAGAACTGCTACAGAAATCTGTGTAATTTCACAGATCTGGTTTTTGTTTAATAAAAATGTTGAGACTGTAGTAATGTTTAATTTATGTTGACATCTCACTAAATAATTAAGGCATCATTAACAACAAATACATTTTTTAATTATTTAATCAGTTTAACTCTGATTTAAGATTAAGAAATTAGTTTGACATATTACACTCCATATATCCTGTCTCTTTCAGAGATGTCAGCGATCAGCTCCAGTCCAGATGATCAAGTGATCCGGATTCTTCTGATGGGCAGGAAGGGTTCTGGGAAAAGCTCATCTGGAAACACCATACTGGGAAAAAAACAGATTAAAGCCAAAAAACATAAGAAGAAACATAAAGCTGAAGTTTATGAGGAAGAAACTCAGATCGGTGGGAAGCAGATTGCTGTGATTGATTGTCCAGATCTACTGGATCCAGATCTGAATAAAGAGCAGCAGAAGATGATAAAAAAGCAGCTGGTCTCTCGATGTTCAGCAGGTCTCAGTGCAGTTCTGCTCACCGTTCCTCTAGAGGAACCTGTGCAAAATGAGGAAGAGATTCTGTATTATATTAAGTGTTTATTTGGTCCTGAAGTTCAGAAATACATGATGGTACTTTTCACACATGGAGATGAACTGGAGGACGATGAGAACATTGATGAACACCTAAAACGCAAAGATCATGAGAATCTCCAGCAATTAGTGACAGAATGCAAGGGAAAATTGCACTGTTTCAATAACAGAAGTAAATCAGACGATCAGAAACAAGAACTACTGCGCAAGATTGAAAGAATGATGGTGGAGAATGGAGGGAAATTTATCATGAAACAAATGAGAAGATCAAGTATGGAAGTTCCTGATGCCATTTGTAAGTGTCTTTTGCATGCCGCCATTATAAATGACTTCAAAAACACAAACATATGGCAATTTGTTCACCAAGTGTAAGTAGCTTATATGTTGACTCACTGATCTTTACTGTTGTAGTTTCAGGAGAATCTCCAGCTGAAGATCAAGATGAGACTGATGTAATTCCTGAGAAGAAAGAGCAGATCAGGCTGGTTCTGCTTGGAAAAACCGGAGCTGGGAAAAGTGCCACTGGAAACACCATCATCGGCAGAAACGTGTTTGAATCTTCAGCCAGCTCAACCTCTCAGACCAAACAGTGTCAGTCAGAAACTACAGTGAGGTTTGGTAGAGAAATATCAGTGTTTGACACACCTGGACTTTATGATACTAAACTCAGTGAAGATCAGATTAAAACTGAAATAGGGAAATGCATGACATTCACTTGTCCAGGACCACATGGTTTTCTCATTGTGATTACAGTGGGTCGATTCACTGAGGAGGAGAAAAATACAATAAAGAAACTTAAAGAAGTGTTTGGAGAACATATGGAAAAATATTCCATGATCGTCTTCACTCATAAAAAACAGTTACAGAAGAAAAAGCAAACCATTGAGCAATATATAGAAGAAGGTGATCCAGCTCTTAAAGAACTTGTAGAGAGTTGTGGAAACCGAGTCTTCTGTCTGGAGAACGAGTCTGCCAGTTTCCCACAGTTCAAAGACCTGATCGGTAAAGTTGAGACAATGGTGGCAGAAAATGGCCACTTTTCAAATGAGATGTTTGAGGAAGCAGAGAAATGCATTCAGGAGATTCAGAAGCAGAAACTCGATGAGAAACAAAAGCAGTTCAAACAATCAGAATGGCAGAAAATATACTGGCGTTTAGCAGAGCAGTCACGACGTGAGGCTAAGAAATCTTTTTCTGACTCATTCATGGCAGAGCTTCTTATGCATCCACATGTAAAAGGATCAGATGTACGCAGAGCACTGGAGATGGTGACCCTTGAGGAGAAAGAGAGCACCATAAAGGAAGCTGAGAGCAAAGGATTCAGACATGCAGTGGCTGTTCAACTTGCAATCACTGCCACACGGAAACTAGCAAAACAGAAAATGTGTACAATTCAGTGAAAAACTCAATGAGACAGAAGACAAGTTTGGCCTAAATGATCTTTGTGTCCACATCTGTAACATTTCCTATCCACTGTTTCATCTTTTTTTTCTCTGCAGGTCTGTTTCTGGCCTATCCTTTATATCCTTTCTCATTTTTGTCTGTCTTTGACTCGGTTAGCTGCACCGTATCAGGTTTCAGCGACATGACTGACATCTGCTCTTCAATTCTCTCACTCAGTTCTACTAAGACTCTGATCTTCCTCTAATAATTTCCGACAGATGTAATCTGATGTATATTTGCGAAGAACCTGGTTACTTGTGTCTGCTTGATACCCAGTCTTTGGCAGCTTGCCGCATGTGAGTAGCAAATTGTTGTATCATCTCTTGTTTATAGTCAACTTGGCGGGTGAATGCTGCATCGACTTGGGCCATGAAATAGGAGTTCAAAGCGGTCACTACAGTGTCATAGTCAGTAACATCTCCCGTGTTTTCCAGGGTTGAAAAGATATCTTGTACATCTGGTCCTGCGAAGTGTAGCATATGGTGTGAAACCGTATACTTGAATCAACTGTATATGCTTTTGTGTGTGTGTGTGCACATTTGCTGTAAAGCTGGTGTTTGATTGACAGTGATTCTGAACACAATTAAAGGCCAGATATTTGAAAGTCTAGATGATTTAATGATGTTTTCTGTTATTCATTCTGATGAGTATTGGTGAATCTGCTTACAAACAATCCTGTAAATCTCTTTTCCTACACACAGGGATGAAAACATGTCTGCAATCGCATCGTGCTACTATTTGAATTAATATTTATGACCCTGGACCACAAAACCAGTCTTAAGTCGCTGGGGTATATTTGTAGCAATAGCCAAAAATACATTGTATGGGTCAAAATTATTGATTTCTCTTTTTTTATGCCAAAAATCATTAGGATATTAAGTAAAGATCATGTTCCATGAAGAAATTTGGTAAATTTCCTCACTGTAAATATATCAAAACTTGATTTTTGATTAGTAATATGCATTGCAAAGAACTTCATTTGAACAACTTTAAAGGTGATTTTCTCAAAAATTTGATTTTTTTGCACCCTCAGATTCCAGATTTTCAAATAGTTGTATCTCAGCCAAATATTGTCCGACCCTAACAAACCACACATCAATGCAAAGCTTATTCATTTAGCTTTCAGATGATATATACATCTCAATTTCAGAAAATTGACCCTTATGACTGGGTTTGTGGTCCAGGGTCACATTTGTATTTGAATATTACTTTTAATTGGATTATCATTTGAATCATATTTAATAAATTCACTTGCAATGTAAGGGAAATCTTTAACTTCATAAAGGTGCACACAGTACTAGCGATGTTACTGGGATCTTGGACAATATACTGACATCTGCAGTAGGGCTGGGCGATATGAGCAAAAAATCATATCTCGGTATTTCTTCACTGATTTGCGGTATACGGTATATATCTCGGTATTTTCTACGCTTTTGTATTTGGATTAAACAAATATGTAACCATAGGCATATATTATGTTAAAATCACATTACATTCTAAGATTGTAACATTGCAATATAAAAATAACGCTTTTAAAGCAGAAGTTAAATTTACTAAACTAAAAATTAAAATAATAAAAAAGCACAGACTAATTGAGTAAAAAGGCTGTTTTGATTACCCCATTACAGTCACTTTACAGTTAGTGCTATCATACAAATACACTTACTTGTAGGTTTAAAATTCTACATGTCACATTTATTGTTTATTAACTACAAATATTTCAGTAAAATTTATATTTTAGTCAGTTGTTGCGCTCCTATTTCATTGCAGGTCTGTTTGGCATGCATGAGCGTGGCGGTGCTCGTTCAATAAAGTCTGTGAAGTTTAGCAGAGAATCTCAAAGCAGAAGGCTCGTGCACTTCTGACAAAAACATGGAATATTTCCATGGCTTTCTAACATTTACAGATTTAGAATATACCTGTGTTTCGCCAAGAGTGACAAATAAAATGTCCTGAAAAACAAACACTTGTGTGTATTAAAACCTTTGTAATAATTATGTGTACCCAAAGTGTAGGTTGGCAAAGTGTTGTCTGAAGGCTCACATGGATTGATGTTGCTAGGGGGGCTGGCGTCTCCAGCTTCTCCATCGTCATCATCCTCTGGTGGGGGTGGGATGTTAGTGATAGATGCTACTTACACTAAGTGAAAATAGCAGTGTTTTTTAACGATATGCTATTTACACTAAGTGCAAATAGCTATAGATTATATTTTCACTATGTTAAAATAGCAAGATTTTCTGCTATTTATACTACTTATTGCAAATAGTGGCAATTATCTGCACCTCAGTATTGTAGTACATTATAAAACAGTACGCAATAATAACGTATTGAGTACAAATTATAATTTTAATTCAAATTATTAAATGCATGCCACCTTATTGGGACAATAAAGCCCTCCCTACACCTACCCTAACCCGATACACTTATTTTCAACATTTTGATTTAAAATAAATGCCTTTCTGATACATGAGATTTGAAAAGTGACCTGCACCCCTGAAGCTGATGCTAAGTCGGTGTCTTTTTTTTAGTGTTGACTAACCCAAACACACCTTAGTGGGTGGAGTTAGTGTAAATAGCCTTTGCCAACAAGACGGGCTATTTGCACTTAGTGTAAATAGACACTAGAAATATTATAGTCTGCATCGAACACTACTTGTGTGTTGATCCTGTGGTACCTCTTCCTGTTCACATAAACGTTCTCGTTTACGCTGGGAGCAATGATCTTTATATGAGTGCCATCAATTGCACCTACTACTCCTGGGAAGCCGGCTATTTGCATAAATTGTATTTGTTTCTGTTGGATTATGTGGGGTGTTGTTGGGAAGTCAATGAAATGCGTGGAGCTGTAAGTGCCATAATTGTTTCCATGACAATTCGGCTTATAGATGGTTGTGATGGCCCCAAATCATCAGCATTGCATTGCTGCATTTTTCCTGTGGCAAGGAAATGAAGCGTCATCACAACCTCAATTCCACTGGAAATGCATTGCTGCGTAAAGTTACCGGTGATATGACGTCCCTCACCAAATCGCTGACAAATATGATGCCTGCCCAGCTAGAAATTTTTGGTTCTAAAAATGTTCTGATAATATTACCAGGCCTAATAGTGTTTTTTTTTTTTTGGTTCTCAGAATGTTCTCCTAAAAAGCATGATAACATTAAAAAAGAACATTCTAAAAATGTGTAGTGATAACAGTGTTAGGACATTATTCCCTAATGTTCTTTTAAGGTTTTAACAAGTAGTTTTGTTTTTATTCTCAGAATGTTCTTCTGATTGTTAAGATAACATTTTCTAAAAACATTATAAAAATGATCTTCTGTAAAAGTTTATAAATAACATTGTTAGAGCATTATACTTTAACATTGTTATAAAGTTTTCAGCTGGTAGTTTTAAGTTCACAAAAATTTGTATTTATAATATTTTTGGAACATCAAGTACTAACAATCCTATAAAGCCCCCCTCCCCCACACAAAAAGGACGGTTTTTCAAGAGTAGAACTGCATTCTTTAATAACAAGAAAATATGTAAATGAATAACATGAATATATTGGCCTGCTCAAGAAACACAACAAACAGTTTTAAACATTTTTAACAGGACACAATATCTTTGTAAACTTACTATGAATAAATAGAACAAGTGTAAACTTCTGAATTTCAGTGTTTAATCAGAGCTACGAGATTCAATCAGGTCACGGACGGTCCTTCATTATTCCCCTGCATAGACAATAATATTAATTAAAATCAGAATTATTATTATGAAAAGTAATGTATTTAAAATGCAAACTGTATCTGTATTCGGATAAAACCGGAATTTCGTGCAGTTACTTGATAAGACCGTTTTGGTTTTACATCTTTTTTTTCGAAATGCACCAGATTTAAAGATTCATGCAATTATTATTATGGTACATTCCTTTTTATATAAATAAACCAAAGACACTTGACTTTAGTTCACAGAGAATATAAAATATAATCTTTTTAATTTGACAACAAAAAGTTATACATACTGTTAAATAACAAACAGTGTACAATAACAACACTGTAAAAAAAAATCCCGTAAAAAAACTGTAAAATTCCGGCAGCTGGGGTGCCGGAAAAAACCCGTAAAATAACAGGCACATTAAATAACAGTATTTTTCCGTAATTCAAAAAACAGTTTTTTTCTGTAATTGTACACAATATTTTCTGTATTTTCTTGAGCTTTTAATATTCAATATGGAACTTTACTTAAATATTGAGGAAAGTTACGTTAAAAAAACATGAAATTATCCATTTTGAACACTGCTTTAATTCAAATAATCAGCCATAAAACAGTGTTTTAATAATTTATTCATCTGCAAGAGTATAACATCTCAAATGCAAGAATATCAATATAGCATAACTGCAATTTACTTATATTCTTTGTTTAAAACTACAACAATATAATAACTGCAACAATATTCAAATATACAAATTACTCCAAAAGTTAAAATTTCTGCAACAACACAATTTGTAACTGCAACAGTAAACAATTATTTAAAAAAAAATCAAAGCTGCAGCAATATACAATAAAAGGAATTTTTCAAATCTGTAAAAATGTAACAATTTGATAAACAAATCCGAACGACCTGGGAACAGATGAATTCATCTTGACAACACATAAGGCATGGACAAAAAAAGAAAATTATGAAACCACGAAAGCAAATGATCGCCAACTATATTAAGCCTGCTAGGCAATGAAGGATGATCTGACTCCCAAGTTTTTAGTCCATCCATTCATAGTCCGCAATCTTGCTAATCAATGAAAGAACCTTCGGACTGACTGCTGTTAGCTTTCTTGATGTGGTCTTCTCCACTTTTGATCCCTTCTCAGGGTTCATCTTAAAAAGGCATCTGTTCAATTAAAAAAATCATTAGTAATAAAACATAGACTGTAGCATATGCTCCAAATATAGAAATAATAAAAGCAGAGTAATTAGAATTTGCATAGGGCATGCTTGTGGAGGATGTTTGCTATAAAGACATGTATGTGAGAGGATGTTATGTGTGAGACAGACATATTGTAAGAGAGTGTGTTATTTGAATGTGTGTGAGTATGTGAGTATGCGTGTGTGAGATTGTGAGTATGTGAGGATATGTGTGAGTATATGAGTATGCATGTGTGAGAGTGCGAGTATGTGAGGGTGTGTGTGTGTTTGAGAGAGTGTGAGTATGTGAGGATGCGTGTGAGAGTGAGTACGTGAGGATGTGTGTGAGTATATGAGTATGCGTGTGTGAGTGTGAGTATGTGAGGACATGTGTGTGTGAGAGTGTGAGTATGTGAGGATATGTGTGAGTATATGAGGATGCGTGTGTGTGAGAGTGTGAGTATGTGAGGATATGTGTGAGTTTACGAGGATGCGTGTGTGTGAGTGAGTATGTGTGCGAGTATATGAGTATGCGTGTGTGAGAGTGTGAGTATGTGAGGATATGTGTGAGTATATGAAGATGCATGTGTGTGAGAGTGTGAGTATATGAGTATGCGTGTGTGAGAGTGTGAGTATATGAGGATGTGTGTGTGTGAGTGTGAGTATGTGAGGGTGTGTGTGTTTGAGAGAGTGTGAGTATGTGAGTATGCATGTGTGAGTATGTGAGGATGTGTGCGAGTATGTGAGGATGCATGTTTGACAGTGTGAGTATGGGTGTGACAGTGTGAGTGTAAGTATGGGTGTGTGAAAGTGTGAAGATGCATGTGTGACTATGAGGATGCGTGTGACAGTGTGTGAGGATGCGTGTATGTGTGAGTGAGGATGCGTATGTGAGGATGCATGTGTGAGTGTGTGAGTATGGGTGTGACAGTGTGAGTGTAAGTGTGGGTGTGTGAGAGTGTGAGAATGTGAAGATGCGTGTGTGACTGTGAGGATGCGTTTGTGACAGTGTACCTGGTATTTATAGTAATACCAGTAAATTTTGAACTTGTGGGGACATGTTTTAGGTCCCCATGAGGAAACAGGCTTATAAATCATGCACAATGAGTTTTTTTGAGGAAGTAAAAGTGTGCTCAATCTCCTGTGAGGGCTAGGTTTAGGTGTAGAGTAGGTGTAGGGCCATAGAAAATACGGTTTGTACAGTATGAAAACCATTACGCCTATGGAATGTCCCCATAAAACATGTAAACACAATGTGTGTGTGTGTGTGTGAGGATGTGTGTATGAGAGTGAGTCTGTGTGTGTTGTTGTTTTTTTTTACCTTTGCACAAACTCTAGCGTTGCTCCTTGGTCTCCTGGGTATGAAATGTTGAGGCAGTATACGAGGCAAACATCAGCTTCAGAGCATCACTGAAGATGGTGATGTGGCTGTTTACTACGACTTGGTCCACAGAAGACAAAGTTCTCTGCTGTCAAGGGGGAACTTCCTGTTGTTATACATTAGAAAAAGAAGGGATCAGTAACACTGTGACAAACTTAAATTCCTGCAATATTAAATGGTTTTCCTTTAAAAATATTCAAACATACCACACACAACTATGCAGGGTGTACACTATGGGTCGAAAATGGGTAAAGTTGGCAACCTTTTTTACTTACCGTATCAATAACTCCGTATCTAAACCTTCTTAAAACACAAATTACACGTCTTTCAAATAACAGTAACGTTAACAACCTAATTTTCAGCAAAACGAACCTGTTTGGGTTTTTCCCTCAGGGCCTAACGTTATAAATTCAGCCTAACGTAACTTTACTTGATAAAGAAACCTAATACTACAAAATTATGTAGTACTATTCGGACAAAATCTAGCAAAAAAAATTTAAAATACACTGTACCATCAAATGAAACCTAAATTTGAAACTTTTTGAATATTTGAAATGTCTAACGTTAACATTACTGATCAGAGCCAACGTTTAAAACACTGATTTAACTATTTAAAAATATTCCTTATGCTAGGACTCAAATATTAAAGTAGTAGTAGTAATGACCAAAATATAAAACATGTACTTTACCTGCTTATTTTCGCCTCACATCGAAGCTGAAGGTCGAGTGATAATCCTTCGCGCGCGCGGCAACCCCACTGCGTGCTTAGTGAGTGTATCCTTGCGCCAGGGCGAGAATTCCTTTAGTTCGAATATTAAAATCGTAATTTTTGTAATTTAAATATCAGCGTATTAATTATATTATTATATCACTTCATGAAACGACACTGTGGAAATAAACGTGTAACAAAACACTAAACGGAGCTGAACTACTTTGAAAAGCGGAAGAAGATGTGGTCGGTCAGTGACAGTAGTAATGAAAGTGATTCTTTTGCTCGAATTGATTCTTTCGCATCGAACATTTTACGAACCGGTTCAAAAACTGATTTTCTTTTACGGAAACACGCAATTACTTACATACAAAACATATTATATCATTAATAATTATATAAAAAATATTTTTTTAAGTCAGCTTACTTCACGAGTTACTGAAACTGCTTAGAATAAGCTGGCAGAAGAAAAATCTGTGCTGACTTATAAATAATGCAATGTAAATGTGCCGACTTGTAAATAAAAAATTGCAGTTGAACGGGGAGTATTAATTTTATTTGTTTGTGTTAAAAACTTGCACTGCAATGTCCTATTTTTCAAAATATTTTTATTATATTCTATGTTCTTCTTGTTTTGACAGTAAATGAACTAAACCTGTGTCAAATTAAACTCAGTGAACTTTTGTACAGTTGTCATGTTATTTATATTTTTAGTCTATTAAATAAAAATATATATATGATAAATATTATGAACACACACGTGTATATATATTTATATATGTGTGTGTATGTGTACTCATAAATTGGTGTTATGTGGAAATGTTTTTTTTTTGGCAATGTTGACATGTTTTTAAATTTACAGTCTAATTCTGTCATTTTACAATTTTCAACTGTATTTCAAAAATACGTGAAAAAACTTTAAAATAAAACAGTAAAATTCTGTAAAAAACAGTTGTACATGTTTTTCATGTGATTTTACACTGGATATGTAAATTTACAGTCTATTACAGTCTAATTCTGTAATTTTACAGTTTTTAACTGTATTTCAAAAATACGTGACAAACTGTAAAATAAAACAGTAAATTTCCGTAAACAAACAGGGTTTTTTTACAGTGTATGTTGTAAAAAATAACTCAAGTATCAATATAGCAAAGGGAAAATATCTTTTTAAAACCCATTTAATACTTAAAAAAAAGGAAAATAAATAAATACATGAATAAATAAATAAAATATAAAATAATACTTACAGAATAACTAATCAAATAAATAACATGAACAGTTAAAGCAGCCACATCTGGTGCAAGAACACAGGCTACAAACATTTCTGGGAGTGCTGGAGAAAAGCAAGAAAATGCTTTCAGAACTACAGAACTACATCTTCAGACAAACACTATAACGGTCCAACCTTATATTCAAAGAAAAAAAAATGTTATATGTTGAAATGCAACATTGCATAATATGATGTTTATTTCTTCCAGTAGATTGCTTTTATGGTAAACCATCCAAAGGACACGTCTCATTACAATCCATGCCCACACCCATCGAACATGCTGACCAAACAGCTTCTTCAGTTTTTGACCAAGGCCACTTGTGCGTCCAGCTTCTTTGTATAGCTTTAACATGTTTATGCAACGGTCCTCATCCATCTCAAGTTGCTAAAGCTCTGCCAAAGGTTCTCTGATATATATTCTTGGCAAAAATGGCTGGGTAATCTCTCCCAGACAAATCTTAACAATGGATGAAAATATGTTCAGAGGCAAATATGGGCTAACAGGCAAAGAGTTAGGACTAAGATTAGTATTGACACAAGGATAACTGTTAGTGTCATTGCTAGGATTACAACCATATCTAAATCAGGAATATGGCCAGGATGAAAGCCACTGTCCAGACTAAAGCCAGGGCCAGTATGCGAGTCAGAAGAGGCAATATCAATATCATGTCCAGAGTAGGGGCTGATGTCAGATCCAGAGGAGAACCTGAGATGCAACTCTGCCTCCTTAATATATTCAATGAATGGAGATACTGGCCCATGCAGACTAACATAGTGGTCCCCATGACCGTCAGCAATGTGGCCCAGAATTAGCAATGGTAGACCTTCACTATAGTGACCAGATGGGGATAGTAGTCGCTTCTACACAAAGTATTGATAGAATGAGAAACACTGAATATTATGGACACTTATTAAGAAATCACAGGTGTAATCACTCAGTGAGTCTGCCAAGACAAAAAGCTTGTAGCCCCATTTAGTGGGTTTGTTCTTCATGTATTGTTTGAGCCCAGACCTCGCCTTGGATGCCACCATCCTCTCATCTATGGAGATGTTGGGCTCTGCATTCAACCCATCCAAAGTGCACACACACAGTAGTGAACACACACCCGGAGCAGTGGGCAGCCATTTATGTTGCGGCGCCCGGGGAGCAGTTGGGGGTTCGGTGCCTTGCTCAAGGGCACCTCAGTTGTGCTATTGAGGGTGGAGAGAGAGCTGGACATTCACTCCCACCACTGGCCTGAGACTCAAACTCGCAACCTTTGGGTTACGAGTCCGACTCGCTAACCATTAGGCCACGAATTCCCCTTATAAAAATATAATGTAATTTAGTGGAAAACTATGTGAGTGGCGTGGCAGGATTTTGAACAGTGCTCAGAGTCGCAGTTGGGATCCGTGGACAGGCGCCGGTGGCGCTGCCGGTGTGCTCACACTCATAGAAAACAATGTGTTCGAATTTTAAAGACATGGTGCGGTATGTCACCGCATTAAGGCTGGATCCTTATACAAAGCCCACAACAATAAGACAACCAGTAGACTTTGTTGTTTTTTGTAGTGCTGTCATACAAAATATGTCTACAAATGTTTTAACCAAACTTGAGTATTTTGTATGAAATTTATTGAGGTGGTGGTGTTAACAACAGGCATGGTGTATTTGCTCTGCCTTAGGATTGCTAGTGTCCAGGGACAGGTGAGGGAGTGAGTGTGAAAGCCACTGCTGCAACTTGGCAGTGGATGAGGTCTTGGGACAGACAGAAGCATTCCACCACCCCCGTCCTAATTGCCTCCATCCCTGAGGACAAACCAGGGTCAAGTTCAGCAGTAGCTGACCAAGATGAGGAGGAGCCAGCATCAGCCAAAACCAAAAGAGGTCATGTTGATGAACTCATCAAGCTCATGAGGGAGGACATGAGGTTTCAGCAAGAAACAGAGGAGAGGAGAGCAGGGAGAGAATACAGACTGTTTTCTCTTCTGGAGAGATTGGTTGAGAAAGTTACAACTGCTAAATAAATAAAAAATTCTATATATAATTATTTTGAAATGTCACATAATTTGTGAATTATACAGAAAACTATTTCTGTACACTGTTTATTTTTGCAATGCATGTTGAAATATGGAAGTGAAAAGTAATTTTTCTGTAAATTATTTTTATAATGCAAATTATAATTTCCAAATGAAACTAATTCTTCTATACATGTATTTTTTGGCATGTACATTACAGTTTTTGAAAATTAAAAATTACTTAAAGTACTTCTTACAATACATTTAACATCGGAAAAACACTTTTTTTTTATTTACAGTACATAAAACAGATTGGGGGTGGGGGGGATTATGGAGGCTTTCATTCAAATGAGCAGGGAGACCCTGGTGGTTCTGGGGACCTGGATGGGCTGCCACAATAGAGGCCCTGGTAAGGCCTCTGCTGGTGGGACATCATCTAGGATGGTCTCCAGAGTGATTGAGTGCATATTTCCACTGTCCACATTGTCTACCAAGAGGTTTGCATGGCTGACTCAATCGATGGCTGCCATGAGATGTTTCCAGAAATAGGAAAGAATTAAACAAATTAACTCATCCTCAAAATCAAAACAGTCATGGTCAGTGGGTACCTCCTCCAGGGCAGATGTTTCTGAAAACCTTCAGAGCACTCTTCCCTCATGGACTGACCCGGACCAGCCCATGTAGGTATCAATGAAGTGGCTATGATGGTCACAAACAGCCTTCAGGATTATGGACGGGAATGGTTTCCTTTTCCTGAGGAATGTCAAATGCTCAGCCATGTCACAGTCATTGAAAAACCTGTCCAGTGCTGGCACATTCAGCTTTATCCTGCAGTACAGGGGTCTGGTCTGATTTAGGGAATGAAGGAAAAGAGTCATTTTGTAGAGCTCTGACAAAGTTATTGGTGGAAGACATATTGAGATAGTTCTCTGGAGTCTGTAGGCCCTGTCTATTGTGGCTAAAATGATGCTTCGCTGTTGTGGCTGTGTAGAACGGTTTCAGTTTCACAAACCCGGGTTTTGTCTGTGCGGCCACACTTCCCAGTTGTTGCGGTGGGACGGGGTGGGAAGGCTGATAATCAGACTGACCTACTTTTCCCGAGGCTCTGAAACTTGGCCGGCTCGGATGATAAGACTGAGCCACCGGCTTTCTGGGTAGACAAACCTTAAAAGCCTCCCCTTCCCTCTTCCGCAGATCGCATTGTTGGCGCATCGCTGTAACAGTCGCTCTGAACAGAGCTTTTGGATCGATGGGGACATCCAAAAACTCCACTTTCTCTTTCTCTGAGAGTCCGGACAAGCCCATACTGCGTCCGCAACTTTGAACAGCTCCGCGAGATGTACGCAGGTTTAAATCTGCGATGACACATACAGTATCTCCTCCCAGAGCACTGGGTTTGGAGATCCGGAGTCCAGTTGATGACCCATTTCCTCAATAAGCTCAGCTTGATAGGACGTGAGGAGAGACGTCACATTCAAAGCACGAACCACCAGTCCGGAGGATTTGTAAATCTTCTGGAAAACAGAGGCATCAAAGGGCTCTGTTTTCCCTGGCAGCGAGGCTCTGGTAGAAGAGAGAGATGCCCGTAAATGATTTGCAGTGTTGGGAGTAACGTTACAAAAGTAATGTATTACAGTAACGGATAACGTTTTGATGTAACGCAGTAGTGTAAGGCATTACAACTAAATTTTCAGTAATATTTTACTCGGTACATGTTCAGTAACGCTTGCATTACAACACACTTTTAGCCCAAAATGTATTTATTTTTAAAATTTAATCTAAAGTCGGATCTGACTTTTTTACGTCCCTAGGGCCGGGCTTCGGGCCAGTATTCACGTCATAGTTCAGACGGGGGGCCGGGCCTCGAGCCTGTTTTAGGCTTCTCCTTATCTTTATATTTTAGACATCCATCAATTATTGATGAGAAAATTGCCGCGCTGGTGGAAACAACATGAGTCCGTGCTGCCGCGACAGTCAAGACCCAGCCAACATTCTATCACGGGTCCCGTGTGGGCCCCATATGGGCTGTAAATATGGGCCCTACATGGGTTTGACCATGGGTTCCATGTGGGCCCCATATGAAGTAGCCCATATGAATCTCATATGGGGCCTGACTGGGACTAATGTGGGCCCCAACTGGGCAACACATATAAGACCCATATTGGTCCCACTTATGACCCAGCTAACAATCCAAGGTGGGGCCAATATGGGGCCTAGATGGGTTTGTCCGTGGGTTCCACTTGGGCCCTATATGAATTAGCCCACATAAATCTCATATAGAACCTGAATGGGGCCCAACTGGGCAACATACATAAGACCCATTTTGATCTTGTTTTGAAACCCATATGGCATACACCCAGTATATGTGCCTGTTCTTATGAGGTTTTTTGACGCATCAAGCCTGAACAGTATTTATAATTATCAATTCTATTTTACCTGTGATATAAGAAAAATAAAAAATAAATGAATAATTGATAAAAGCAAAATCAGTATTTTAGTTAGGTAAATGTCAGTTTTTTGCTTGAATATTCCACTGTTCATTAATCTACAAAATCTCAAAACATGAAAGATGCAATTTAAAAAATAAATCAGAAATTAAAATGTAAAATGTAAAAGTACAGTATATCAAATACTTTATTATAATTAAAAGTTTCATTACTGTACAAAAGAATAACAAGCCAAATATTAACAAACTGATGCTTTATGTCTCTCTAACATTACAAGCTTGAGCAAGATATGAACACGATTACAATACATCTACAGATTTAAGGCGGTTTCACACTGGGCACGATGTGAAAAAGTGAGGCGAATCTCTGACGAATGATGCTTTCAATGATTGTCTTCTGCTAATTCACGCCTGCACTCGCCTACTAAGACTGACGGAAAATTAAAAGTTGCGATTTTCTGGGCCAATATGGCTAGGAACTATACTCTAATGATCAAGGATAATCAAGGAACTTTGCTGCCGTACCATGGGTGAAGCAGACGCAATGATCGGCCTAGAAAATCGCAACTTTTCATTTTCCGTCGGTCTTAGTACACAATGTAACCACAGATGAGTCGAGCTTTAAATAGGAAAAATATCGAAACTCTTTGGTCATTTCTGATGACCAAATGCTAATGGCCTAATCTGATTCAATGATCTATGCTAAACTAAATTAAGACTACCGCCAGACCCGGAGCCTATTTCCAAAAAAATATTCTTTTTTTTTTTTGGCGCTTAATCTTGTGCATTTAACCATCATAATACATAGACAGCTAATGGCCATTTAAAACAGTCAAAAGTAATAATTTATTTTATTTTTTTGAAAAAGCAACTTTGCTACTTCAATATGCTTCCTCAACATACACAAACATCATTGGTTCTCACAGGTCAAGCACACATTTGAGCTTCCGTTTACCATATTTAACGTGTGTAAGATAGTAGAAAATAAAATGCAAAATATTTAACAAGTACTTCAAGTTAAAATTAAATTGTAAGGAGTTAATTTTTTTTTTTTTTTCTTCAGAAACGTAAAGTTAATCAAGTAAAAGAAGTTTTCATTTAAATTGTACTTCAGTAAAATACAAATCCCCCAAAAGTAATGAGTACAGTAATAAAGTAAACATTTCTCAAGTAGTTTACACCCTTGGATATGCTTCAAAAATATAATGCATTTTTCTGTAGAGCTTGGTATTTTAATAATCATCAAGAAATGAGAATGAAAACCAACCTGTTTGTTCCTCAGTATCTTCTTGTTTGACTCTGAATGTTTCTTCAATCTGAATGTCTTCACTCTCCTCTTTAAAGGATTAGTTCACTTTTAAAAAAACTTTTGCTGATAATTTACTCACCCCCATGTCATCCAAGATGTCCATGTCTTTCTTTCTTCAGTCGAAAAGAAATTAAGGTTTTTGATGAAAACATTTCTCCATATAATGGACTTCAATGGGACCCAAACGGTTCAAGGTCCAAATTACAGTTTCAGTGCAGCTTCAAAGGGCTTTAAACGATACCAGACGATGAATAAGGGTCTTATCTAGCGAAACAATCGGTCATTTCAAAAATAAATTAAAAAGTTTAAGTTTTATAAGCACAAATGCTCGCTTGCTCTGTTCTGTGATGCGCGTTCGTGACGTCACGTAATACGCAATTACGTGGAAAAGGCAAGCATTGAAGCAAGCATCGACTCCGAATCATTGAAACGAGTAATTTTTAAAACAAATCCCAAGCCGTTTCATGTTGACATCAACATGAAACAATAGCACACTGCCCGCCCACTTGTTGGTCTTTTCGCGTTGGACTGAATGAAAATACAAATTACAAAATATTCTGAAAACTTTAATTGCTTGAAGGAGATCCCATAATAATTGAACAGTCTTTTCAGTAAATATGTTTTATTAAATGCTGTGATTAAGGTCATATTTTATAATGTCAGAAAGGGACAATTTGTGAGGAATCTATTATATTTCACAGTTTAGCTCATGAGTCGTACACCATTCAGACTTTTCTCTTATTCACCATCAATTACAATCTGATCTCAAGTTGATTTGACATTGTCTTTTATTATTTGTGCACACACAACAGTGACAAATCACATGAATTATAAGATATTCTCAATCAATCATGTTTGTGAACAGTACTTTTCAACTGAAAGGTGTTTTTGATAGTAGGGCCATTCTACAGAATTGGTCCAAAGCCAGAGCTCGAAACGTCTTGAAAAAAATTGTATATATGCAAATTGTACAATATCCAAGGTAACCATTTCCAGTAATTGTGCAGTTATTTCTCATTGCTTTTTTCAGAAGGTTTTGGAATATTTGTCCTCTCCCCATATTTGTCACTACCGAAACACATTAATAATAATTTAATTAAAAGCGTTATATTGATCTATTAAGATTTTGCTTACATCTACATTGTAAACATAGTGTATATATATATATATTTTTTTTTTTTCATAGGTAAATCAAGGAAAATTTCATTTTTAACAATATTTCAATTGTAATTCATGAGATTTGTTGTATTTTGAATGCAATTTTTCTTTGTAACAGGCAAAAAGTTGATTATACTGATTTCAAAGTTAACGATTCATTAGTTTGAACCAAAAACTATCATAATATATTGATAATAAGTTGATAATTCGGTATACTTTATTTTTGACAAAACATCCCATGTTTCAGTAGTGACAGCACATTTTCGGTGGCGACAGTAATGCTTTGGTAGCAACCACATCACATTACAGAATTTTAACTCGTATACTAAAATACTACTAAAACATACTAAAATACAAAAAAAAAAATGCATAACTGTACTAAAATTTTGTTTATTTCCCCAAATATGAGGATTATGTGTTCCCTTTTTTCACTACCAAAACAATGATGACATGTTTTGGTCGTGACTGTTTCGGTGGTGACAATTTTATATACTTTTGAACCTAGCTCAAAGATGCTAATCAGCACATGGTTAGCTAGCACAGTTCTGAACAGTGGCACACACATAAAAACTAAATGTTATGGAATAACTCCCAAAAAAGTGTGCTTAATTGCAGAAAAAAGTTGTTCGGTTGTGACGTTCCTTAAAGTTACACACAGATTTTTCAGACTTTTGAACAATATTTTTTAACTTCACATTTTAAAAGAAACAAAAATATACTTTTAAAAACAACAATGGAAAAAAAAATACACAAATTATTTCAATACAAGTTGAAATTTAGGGGTTAGGGTTCGGGACAGCTACCTCCCAATTGAAAGTACCCAATAAATGATGGTTTTATATATATTAGGCTTACTAATATTTTAAATATTATTGTGGCTTTCAATAGAAGGTTCTTAGTAAACATCTAAGATTTTAATACTTAAATGTTCTTTAATTGTGTTTTTTGGTTGTGGGACAGCAGTTTGCACCAATTCTGTAGAATAGCCCAGTAATGATACAAATGATTGATGTGAGACTACAATAAAAACTGATTTCCATCAGCACAAATAGAGGTTGAGAAAAGCACAGATACACAGATCGTCACTCACATACTGATCTTGATTTATTTATTACACACATTTATTCTGACATGTTTCACTGACAGAAGTTCAGCTGCAGTATCAATGCCATGAAGAGACTTTATAACGTCACTGTTACTGATTTATGATGCAGCTCAAAGTATTTTGGGTAGAATCTCTCATCAGTCTATTGTGATTCATCAACACAGTTTCACTGATGATCCACAAGGAACAGTAAACCCAGGATAGAGGGTCTGAGTGAATGTGGTCTGGACTGTGTGGATGAGGCTCATTGTGTCAGAGACGCTGTAGAAGGACAGAGTTCCTGCTCTGTGATCCACAAACACTCCTATTCTACTGCTGGTGGACTTTACAGGGAGAGCAGTCTCTATGTTATTGTGCCAGAATGAGTAACTGTAGGGAGAGCAGTGCAAACTCCAAGACTGATCATTATGACCAAACTCACATTCATTACCCTGTCCCTTCCTGCTGATGCTCTTATACGACACTGATATACACACACCATTACTAAACAATTCATCCACTTCATCTCCTTTCCACATATTCTCCCAGTAACAGCGTTCACACACACTTTCTCTACACAGCACCTGATACACATCATCAAATCTGTCTGGATGATCAGGAGACCGCTGTTTCTTCATCACACATGTAACCTCTCTGTTCTCCTCAGACAGTCTGAATTCATTGTTTGCTGTGTCTGGATCCAGTGTGAGAAAACAGGCATCTGAAGAGATGACAAGAAGAGAGACATGTATAACGCAACAGCGATTGTGAGCAGCTTCAAGCATTCACAGCAACTGTAAGTTGGAAATGTGTGGTCTTCTTGAGATTGACGTGACTCTGGAAGAAATCTCCCCTTCATAAACGCCTAAGTTTAGATGGATTGCCTTTTGAATTTTATAGCGGCTATTGGCGATACATCAAAGACATTTAAAGACTGATTTCTGAGTCCATGAAGCAAAGCTGGATTGCTTTAATGGCAAAAGCTTTTATTTAGATTATTTGCACCCTGTTACTCTACTGAATCCTGACTATAAATTGTGAGCCTTGCTTTATATGAGTAGATTGAAGCATGTTCAGATGAAATGATTTATTTTTCCCAATCTGCATTTGAAATGCATGTAAAGGTGTAATTTTATTTTTAGATTTTCTGATCGTGAATGAAAAATGGTGAATTTTATTCCAGTACAGAAGTAATTATTGAAATGAGGTGCTCTACCAACGAAAGAGGAGGTGCTACCAAAAATCAAAAAGCCATCAGGCCTTCAAGAGTGAGTGCTGCACCTTTTTCTACTGACAAGTACAGAAATAATTCACATTTTCTGTCAATCATGAGGTGAGTGACACCTCACCTGATGATTGTGTTGTTAAATGTATTTCACCTAAACTGTTGCTCTTGGTCAGATCATATTGCAGTTACAGAATTTCAAAAAGGAGATCTGAAGCTTTCTGTTGCTAAATTCTGTTGCAATGGCTTTGTTGCAGACATACCAGGCTGGACCTGCTACGAGACCTTGGCAAAGACGAGGGGGTGGACACAATTAAAGAGCTGCGCCGGGCCACAGATTTGTCTCTCCGGGCCACCAAGGAGATGGTCAAAGCCATCGGTTGTCCTATGGCAGCCCTGGTGGCTACTGCAAGGCATCATTGGTTGAACTTGTCAAAGAGAAGAACAAGTTGTTTCTGCTGGCCACTCTGCTTTCACCTTCTGGCCTCTTTGGTGATGGAGTTAACTGTTGTCAAGAGGTTTCAGAGAGCCGAGAAACAAGCAGCAGCACTCCATCGCTACCTCCCTTATCGGGCTCAGGTCTCAGGGGCTGTTGGGCGGGAACAGCCCCAGTTGTCTATAGAGGTGTGAATCTGCACTCATTTCACGATTTGATTCAATTCAATATCATGATGCATCACGATTATATCAAATTTATTTTGTGCATTTTTATTAAATTACAGTTGAAGTCAAAAGTTTACATACACCTTGCAGAATCTGCTAAATGTTAATTAATTCACCAAAATAAGAGGAATCCTACAAAATGCCTGCTATTTTTTATTTAGTACTGACCTGAATAAGATATTTCACATAAAAGATATTTACATATAGTCCACAAGAGAAAATAATAGTTGAATTTATAAAATTACCCCGTTCAAAAGGGGGCCAGGGGGTGAAAACTTTAAATTTAAAAATCAGGGTAAATTTCACTTATTTGGTCTTCTGGGAAACATGCAAGTATCTTCTGTAATTTCTGAAGGGCAATACTAAATGAAATATATGCTAAAATATATATGATATTTAGGCAAAATAAGAAAAAATTTACACATCTTCATTCTGTTCAAAAGTTTACACCCCTGGGTCTTAATGCATCATTTTCCCTTCAGTAGCATCAGTGAGTGTATAAACCTTTTGTAATAACTGCGTATGAGTCCCTCAGTGTGAAAAGATGGATCTCAAAATCATACAGTCATTGTTGGAAATGGTTCAAATACACAAAAATGCTGGAAAACCAAAGAATTTGTGGGACCTGAAGGATTTTTCTGAAGAACAGCAGGCAGTTTAACTGTTCAGGACAAACAAGGGACAACTCATGAACTAAAAAAAAAAAAAATCACAGCTGTGGATCATTCTGGTAGCAACACAGCATTAAGAATTAAGTGTATGTAAACTTTTGAACTATTATTTTCTCTTGTGGACTATATGTATGTGTATTTTATGTGAAATAACTTTTTCAGGTTAGCCCAAACAAAAAAAAAAAAAGCATTTTATATGATCCCTATTGTGGTAAAATAATTAATATTTTGCAGATTCTGTAAACTTTTGACTTTAACTGTTTATAAGCAGGCTACTTTTTACAATAAATTAAGTAAAAACAATTTAAGAATTTAACCAAATAAATATTAGGGATGTTGAAATTAATCATTACAGTAATAGGCCATAATCGATTATAGCCTAATGATGTCATTTGCATACATGCTTGTCACAGGAGTATTAAAAATGCATCCACTTTTTTTAAATCCAAGATCTGGACGCATTTTGGAAAAACCATTTTCCCGCGAATGGCACATGTGTGCACTAGAGACAATAGCGGTTCATTTGTACAGAATATGCGCTGTGAGACTCGTGTGCATGTGTGCTTCCACCCGCCATTGTTTCAGTATTTTCCTTTAGATATGCTTTAATTTATGCTGTTGGGAATGCAGTACGTATTAAACGCAGGAAACTCACGTACTAACAGATTTTCACATGTGCTTTGTGTTTGTCCTGAAGCTCGATCGCAGCTGTGGTTAAATGCACTTGTATCTCCGAATATCTTTATGATACAAAATTGCTGTAAACCTTGTCAGTTATGTTTTCAAAGCAGGACAAAACATCTGAAATAGAAATAGATCTGTGCATCAGTGTGAATGCAGCCTGTTAAAGCTGCCACTGTCCTGCAGAGTTTAGCTCCAACCCTAATCAAACACACCTGCCTGTAACTTCTTATGATCTTGAAGACATGGGCCGTTTCTCAATATGCGTACTTGTCGGTACTTGTGTTCTTGTGGACTTGTGAAACGTCATCAGTCGCTGCCCAAGTACTGTTCCAATTCAAAGTTCACATCTAGCCAAGTCCAGTTCAAATCCCCGGATGTGTTCTTGATCCGCCCCTTTTACCGAGGATGCATCGAGAGGTGACTTGTGCGGACTTGATACGGGCCATAACCCAGAATTCAGTTCGTCCTCTCGTCCTCGAGAGTTCGTTCTTCTGAGTCGAACTTGGCAAGTCCAAACTCGAAAGGACGGAAGTCCAGACTCTGCGAACTTGGTATTGAGAAACGGCCATTGATTAGCTTCTTCAGGTGTGTTTGATTAGGGTCGGAGCTAAACTCTGCAGGACATCGGCCCTCAACGACCGAAGTTACCTATCCCTGGTCTATGATCTCATCAGTAATAATCAAACGGTGAGGAGAAAAGAAAAACCCATAACTATGATTGTCTGTAAACTTTGGGACAAGGCTACTTCAAGCACTCTCAGCACTCTCACGCTCAACTTTTCCTCCGCAGGTATTACTTCGGTAAAACTTGAGGGAGAAAACCACAATATTTATGTTGTTATGTTGTAATTAACCTAACCCAAAAACACATGGGTCCAAATGTGTTCAGTTGTGTATTGTTAAAAATCAGTACTTTAATAGTGTGTGTGTGTGTGTGCATGTTTATGTGGTTTATGAGGACACAAATTTGTATAATGACATGGGTATGACAGAGGTATTACAATATGAAGGTGGTTTATGAGGACACTGCCTATGTCCCCGTAATTCAAAAGGCTTAAAAAACATACTAAATGGTGTTTTTTTGAAAATCTAAAAATGCACAAAGTCTCCTGTGAGGGCTAAGTTTAGGTGTAGGGTTGGTGTAGGGCAATAGCACACACAGTTTGTTCAGTATAAAAACCATTACACCTATGGAGAGTCCCCATAAACCACAAAAACCAACATGTGTGTGTGTGTGTGTGTGTGTGTGTAGACATACATTTGTGTAGTCCTGCTGTAATCCTGAGCTCTCCTCCATGATCCACACTATAAAAAAAAACACCGTCAGTCAGTGAATCAGTAAACACACACACAGTAGTGTGGGAAATTTTATTGTCATTTTGAATTAAAATTTTGGCTTCCAAGGATTATGAAAACAAGATAATCAAGATAAAATAATGTGTTAAAACATACTTTAATCCTCATCTGTCCCTCCCGTACCTGTAACAAAAGTGTGCCTCACGGGTCAAAATCACCTGAAGGCTAAAAATGACACTATTTATTTATTTTTTTGGTCTAGAAAGCTTATATTGATCCATTTTTTTTTTCTAAATATTTATGTGGTTTTTTTTTTTTTTTAGAACTGTCAATCATTAAAAAAAAATAAAAGATTAAAAAATAAACGAATGAATCATACATTTTTCCTGAAATTAATCGCCCACCTAATACATTTTTAAATTGACTTTTTTTGCAATTTCACATTCAATCTTTAAATTCATGTAGAAACAACAAGAATGTATATTTATTATTTGTTTAATGCCACCTTTTTTATGACTGAAGGCAAGTATCACTGATACCACCTGATGTCTATGAATATTTTTTTCCTAATATGTAACCATTGACTATAACGATTCAACATTAACAGTATAATTGAGAGCTATCAATTTAACATTTATTAGACATTAAAAAATAACTTCTAATTTAAGTGAACTTTAAACAATCTTCACATAAACCCATTATAATAAATGTAATATTCCTGTGCCCTTCAGCAAGTAGAAAATATATTTTAATAAAGTTATCAAACACTCAATTCTAAATTAAATAGAGATAAATCTTAAAACTACAGAAGTTACTGATTTCAGGTGTTTTTTGTTCCTTGATCACAGCAGCTGGTCATTAGGATATTTTGGCTGCCGCTGCTGAACTTGACTGATACTGCACGGATCTGATACTGTTTTAAATATGACTCACAAATAATAAATACTTACATGCACAGTTTTAAGGCAGCTTTAATAATTTTTTTTTTGTAACTTCATGACAGTGCCGGCCCATCCCCGCAGCTGCGAGGTTGTCAATTAAATTTCAAGGTGCTTTTGACTTGAAGCTGCGCTCAAGTACCGCAAGAGCTAGGCTTATATACAAATGGACAGCTCTGCATGCTTTCCTATCCTATTGATGTCAAAAACTGATCAATCTGCTGCACCCCTTTAAGTTGAACACACATACAGATGACGCACCAAGCTTAAATAGTGTGTGTGTGTGTGATTGTGAGATGGTACTTAGGTGTGGGCGTGATCAGTGTGAACAGCTGTGAGTGATTAGTGAGTGCAATGGATGGTGGGAAATGGAGTCCAGTGTGCTGTGTAGTGTGAAAGAAAGTCCATGTGGTGAGCGGGTGACCTCTGGTGGTGAGTAAACGGAATTGCATGGCCAGGATTCGTAACAGTAACGTTGCTGTTTGAGCATAAACTATATCTGCAAAGTTATGAAGCTGAAAGTTTAATGCAAACGGAGATATTGTCTTTTAAAATGATGGCAATTTAATGCCTAAAAAATGGCTCATAGGGACTACAACGAGTTATTTCCCGGGTCCGTTACGTCAAGAACCCAGATAAACCCCACCCCCCGGGAACACACAGCAAAGGGCGCGAGGCCATGCTGTGCTGCTTTACTAGGGGTACACGAAAAAATCTATTCAAATATGAATCACGATTCTGTTTTCTAATGATTGTAATGGTTTCACAAGTTTCAAAATCAATGTTCTAAAACAGGGGTTCTTAATTCTGTTTTAAGAACCATTCAGTTCATAATGAAACTTGCAAAAGGTTAAATTCTTGTGCGAGACTTGCTTATGCCGATTTGCCAGAAAACTTTTGTTATGCTCCACCTAATGATCAGTTATGTGACTCTAGAATGTTTACGCTGCACTAAACTTTGACGAACAACACTCCGATCCGCAAACAAACATGTGAAGAAGAGGAGGAGGATGACGGTCCAGCGCATGCAAGGAGAAAGGTTTGTAGTTTTAGTTTCCACATTCTTATTTTTATGAATGTAACAATGTAATTACTTCAAGGATGTTAGAGTGAAGAGGATTTGTTTGTACTATTAGTATTATAATTCTATAAAAGAACGGTCTTTTCAAATAATCTCAGTTAAATAAATACATAAGCAAGTTGCAGTGATTTTTACAATGACAATGTACTGCTATCACATTTATATGCATCAGTATGTCTTAGATCATCTGCTGTAGTTCTGTGCTGCTTTTACAGTTGCTACGAAAGCAGACTTATATATACAGGTGCTCACCACTACCAAAACACATGTAAATTGACTACTACAAAACACAGAATAACAGTTTAGTTGCTACTTCACTTAGCATGTAGAGAAATACAGGAATAACTGAATATTTCTTTTAAATGTGCCACAAATTTCTTTTTACCTATGTTTTGTAGTAACCAAGAGAAGTGTCATCGCAGAAGAAATGGCAGATGTTCCTCAGACACCTGTGAACAGCGAGCAGTGCTTGGAGTCCAAGACAGTGGACATCATCTTTATTATACTTCTCTCTGACTGGACTAGCAAGGAGCAGTTAGAGTCGATGAGAAAGTAAGTTCAAGTAAATGTCTGCACTGACCATGATTATAACATGTAAGATAATGTTTTCTGCAACAATTGGGGGGAATCTTAACTGAAGAGACAAATTGACCAGCAGGAAGCTACTATATGTGTATTTTTCAAGCATTTTATTCTGGCATTCACTGATATTTTTCTGTTAGACCTTTAGTAGTAGATACTTGTGCATTATTTGCTCTTTGCAGGTGCAGAAATTAAGGCTCCCAAGCAAATAACTCACTGGACTTAGATGTGGAAAGACAAGCTGCACAATGAGCAACAACCAAGAACAGTATCCACTGATTACCTTTAAAAATGATTCATTGTAACAGTTAGGTCATAATTATTTACACAAGTACAAAATATTTAATTCCAAAACTTTGCCATTTACCAATGTGTTTTTCAAAACATCTTTTAAATTTGTGATGTTTTAACCTTGACTTATTAAATGTTACAGTTCAAGTGTAATTATAAATGCCTCATTAATTTCAGGAAATGAATGGGTAATTTTACAAAATTGTATCTACACTTATTGTATAACTGCTGTTTTTTTAGTAATTGCATGGTTTTGTAAATAAATTGTTTTGTAAAAAAAAATGTCCTCATGCCAGCTTGGTCAAGCTAGTTCTTTAATAGACTTTAAAATTGCTTTCATAATAATGAGATGTTTATAAATTTGTTAAGGGTTAAAGGGGGTTAAAGTAGCCCCCAAAGTAGCGCAATTCCCAAATTCCAAATATCAAAACTCAAAATATGTTATTTCCATACCTAAAATACATATTTTACAGTCACCGTTATGCAGATGCTCATAAACACAGCTAAAAAACTTCCTACCAGTAGCCATCCTTCACAAAACTTAACATCTACCATAGTTTTATCATAGTTAGAATGCAAAATGTTTTAATACAAGCATTTCAGTCAAATGTAATTTATGCAATATTTCAAACCTGTAACCCACAGGAGAAAATCAACCTGCCGCAACAGTTTAAATTCAGCCCAGTTCCATGCAAAAAAATGCAGATTTGGCAACACTGCATCCAACACCAGCTGCAACCAAAGTGATTTAAATACTCCACATATTGATAGCGGCTCCCTGATGCGCAAAAATTCTATTCAATATTAGAATATTTGTGGGAGCAGATAATGATCAGTCCCAGGCAGGGCTTTAATACAAAAATTTGCACAATGAATGGTGAATGTAAAAAGCTGAATCCCAGACAATTAGTGATTTAGAAATTTTTCTAACACATACAGGTGCATCTCAATAAATTAGAATGTCGTGAAAAAGTTCATTTTTTCTTGTAACTTATTTCACAAATTTTAGATTCATTGCATGTAATGTAAAATAATAATAATTTTTTTTTTTTAATTTTGATGATTAGAGGTTACAGCTCATGAAAGTCAAAAATACGTATCTCAAAATATTAGAATATTTACATTTGAGTTTCAATTAATGACCATCGCTACAGTATAAATTCCGGGTATCTTTTGTTCTTGATAAACCACAATAATGGAGAAGACTGCCGACTTGGCAATGGTCCAGAAGAAAAACATTGACGCCCTCCACAAAGAGGGTAAGTCACAGAGGGTCATTACTGAAAGCTGTGGCTGTTTACAGAGTGCTGTATCAAAGCATATTAAATGCAAAGTTGACTGGAAGGAAGAATTTGGGTAGAAAAAGGTGCACAAGCAACAGGGATGACCGCAAGCTTGAGAATACTGTCAAGCAAAGCTGATTCAAACACTTGGGAGAGCTTCACAAGGAGTGGACTGAAGCTGGAGTCAGTGCATCAAGAGTCTCCACGCTCAGACGTCTTCAGGAAAAGGGCTACCAAGCCACTTCTGAACCAGAGACAACGTCAGAAGCATCTTACCTGGGCTGTGGAGAAAAAGAACTGGACTGTTGCTCAGTGCTCCAAAGTCCTCTTTTCAGATGAAAGTAAATTTTGCTTTTCATTTGGAAATCAAGGTCCCAGAGTCTGGAGGAAGAGTGGAGAGGCACAGAATCCATGTTGCTTGAAGTCCAGTGTGAAGTTTCCACAGTCAGTGATGATTTGGGCTGCCATGTCATCTGCTGGTGTTGGTCCACTGTGTTTTCTGAAGTCCACAGTCAACACAGCCATCTACCAGGAGATTTTAGAGCACTTCATGCTTCCTTCTGCTGACAAGCTTTATGGAGATGCTGATTTCATTTTCCAGCAGGACTAGGCACCTGCCCACACTGCCAAAGGTACCAAAAGCTGGTTCAATGACCATGGTGTTACTGTGCTTGATTGGCCAGCAAACTCGTCTGACCTGAACCCCATAGAGAATCTATGAGGTATTGTCAAGAGGAAGATGAGAGACACCAGACCCAACAATGCAGATGACTTGAAGGCCACTATCAAAGCAACCTGGGCTTCCATACCACCTCAGCAGTGCCACAAACTGATCACCTCCATGCCACGCCGAATTGAGGCAGTAATTAAAGCAAAAGGAGCCTCTACCAAGTATTGAGTACAAATACAGTAAATGAACATACTTTCCAGAAGGCCAACAATTCACTAAAAATGTTTTTTTTTTAATTGGTCTTATGAAGTATTCTAATTTGTTGAGAGAGTGTATTGGTGGGTTTTTGTTAAATGTGAGCCTAAATTATCACAATTAAAAGAACCAAAGACTTGAATTTATTTAATACATGAGTTTCAAAATTTAACGCACACAGACTGAAGTAGTTTGAGTTGAATTACTGAAATAAATTAACTTTTCCACGACATTCTAATTTATTGAGATACACCTGTATTTTTAGGTCCAAAAAGAGGACATGTTTGGGGAAAAGAGGACGTATGGTCACCCTACGCAACGGTTGATTCGGCCCAGAATCTGAAAGTGACTACACAAGCATCCAGGACGGATGCGGCAGATGGATCAGGGCCAATGGACAAGTCTCTGGCAGGTGAAAATTTAACTGAAACTTGCCCGAGTGTATGGAGATGGATTGTATGTGATGTAGATGTAAATAGCCTATCATCAAATGTCAAATTGGTAAGTTTTCACAGGACTTTAGTGGAGTCAGCAGTTTGCTTGACACTAAATAAGGATCTAATCCTAAAGTATCTTTTTTTTTTTTTTTAAATACCATTGTTTTCCATTGTTGGTGAAGTGTTATTTTGGTTACCGATCACCAAAACTAGGCTATGTAAGGTACTAAAGGTTTAAAAGATGAAGTTGGTGACACTGATTCGTCTTCTCCTTGGTAGTGATGCTCCTGTATGTATGTTTCATACGGATTACATAATCTGAGAATATTTGTCCTCCATTTGAATTGGTTCATTTGAAAGTAGACATTTTATTCCCTATAAATATATTTATTTATATTGAAATTGGTTTAATGCAGCATTTCTCAACTGGTGGGTCTTGAGACTGTTTTGAGTGGGTTGTGGAGTGTATAGTCAAAGAAACAATATCAACAACAAAAAATTCTAAATATTTTCCTAATGCAAGAATAATAATAAAAAAGACGTGCATAAAAGCCATTGACACTTCTGTCAGATGCAGTTATGTAAAGAGTGCCTGAGAAAAACAAGCTGTCCCAATCTGCAGTCAGATGAGATGTTGTCAGGCTTAATGTCAGTGCCATTATTCTATTGTTATTTTCATTAATTATTATGAAATAAAAAGTGTTAATATAACACTGATCATTTTACCATGTTCCTTTACAGCTATGCACTTTTCTAATTGATTACTATTATACACTGCATAAATGTTTATTAGTTTTCAGTTAGTGTGGATATTAGAGATACTTGGGATTTAAATAAATAAAAATAAAACCTAAAAGCTGCTTTACATACTTGAGTTTTTCCAATATGTAGTTTGGATTGTTGAGCAGCTTCACTCCTGAATCTCCTGGGTGATTGTAGCTCAGATCCAGCTCTCTCAGGTGTGAGGGGTTTGAACTCAGCGCTGAAGACAAATAACCACAGCCTTCCTCTGTCACCATACAGCCTGACAACCTACAAACACACAGAGACAGTCCACATGAGTTTGGTAGTCAGATGTCACTAACACACAGTCAGCCAGGGTGGTAGCTTTTCTTTTCTGTAGTTTGAGTCACGAATAAAACAAAAGTAAGGTCAGCAGAAACATTTATACCTCAGTAAAGAAGTGAAGTAATTAAGAACAAGAACAAACCATTTCTACATTGCCACTGGACACCAAAGTTTTGAAAGCTGAAGTGCCATTTTTTAATTTATCACACTGTGTAATTTCATAAAAGGTAATCTCGCGTAGCCAGACCTTCAGACTGACGGCTGAAGGTCTGGGAACTTTGGCCGCTTCGAATGACCAAGACCCGCCCAAGAGGCCATATGACTGACAGGTAAAACAACCAATCACATTTAGTTTTGTTCCGCATCATGTTTAGGGGCGTGGAAATGTCCCCACAATAAAAGACCGGTGTGTAAAACTGACATATTTAAAAAATTATATGCTGCAAATTTAAAAATGTACTCATATTTTTAACATCCAGACAAGCGCTCGTCATCAGTTGTAAACACAACGCCTTTCTTCTTTCGTGAGGGGGTTTGGCATCACAGCATCTTTGTTTCCAGGCGGAACGTTAATGAACGCGATGCACACGTCTCCTGGAAATCCTGTATAATCTAACCAATTTGATGGCGACTTCAAAGCTCCTGAAGTGTTTCCAGATAAGTGTGCCACATGCATCAGATGTTTAGCCAACGTTCCATTGGTGTGACATCTGAAGCTGAGACTAGTCTGCTTTTTGCGGATGATGTTGTCTGATGGCTTCATGGGGCAGTCGTGGCCTAATGGATAGAGAGTTGGACTTGTAACCTGAAGGTCATGGGTTCAAGTCTCAGATCCAGCAGGGATTGTAGGTGGGGGGAGTGAATAATCAACACTCTCTCAACCCTCAATACCACAACTGAGGTGAGACCCTTGAGCAAGGCACCGAACCCCCAACTGCTCCCCGGGCGCCACAGCAATGGCTGCCCACTGCTCCGGGTGTGTGTTCACTACTGAGTGTACACTTGGATGGGTTAAATGCAGAGCATAAATTCAGAGTATGGGTCACCATACTTGGCCACACACCACTTTCCCTTTTTTTCATCAGACTGTCAGCTTCAGCATTTACTTCACAGTGGTTTTGGCCGAGTGTGAAGCGGCAGGACTAACGGTCAGCACCTCCAAATCCTATGCTATGGTTCTCAGATGGAAAAAGGGTGAATTGCCTGCTTCCAATAGGGAAGTAGAAGAGTTCTAGTGCTTCTTGTTTACGGGTAAGGGTTGGTAGGAGCATGAGATTGACAGGTGGATCGGCGCAACGGCAGCAGTAATGTGGACATTGTACCAGGCCATCGTGGTGAAGAGAGAGCTAAAAAAAGTATACATTGTCATGATCTCTGGGTTTTTACGGCAGGATGTCTGGGCGGACCCTGAGAGAGTTTTGAAGCTCGGACATCCAGGAGAGACTCAGAGTCGAGCTGCTGATCCTCCATGTTGAAAGGAGCCAGTTGAGTTGGTTCAGGTTGCATTTTTTTCCTGATTATGGCAAAAATAACTTGAAATACTCAATTTTCAGAATCAGAAATAAGTGTGCTTACACAAGGAATTGTTCATTGTGACAGAAGCACAGACAGGATGACAAGTGAAAAAACACTCATAACATTTTTTTTTTTATAAAATTTGTTTGATAAACATATGAATATGAATGCATACAGTCTGCATGTCAGGGGTCCGGGCTCTGTGTTTCTTCCTCTCGCCACCAGAGGTCGCCATCGCCCATCCTCCTGGACACCTTACCTTAACTCCACACACCTGTGCACCTACTCACACACACAGCTGCTGCCCATCCTGATGGCTATTTATACTCCTTCCCCACGCCTCTCTGGGTTGATTATTAGTTGTTGTTGATATGTGGACTGATGCAAGCACTAGGTTGCTGTAATTGAGTCATATCCCTGTTTTTGTTTGAGTCAGTTAGTTTGAGCTAGTTCATCCGGGCTACTTTCTGTTTCTGGAAGAAGATCTGCTGAGAGAAATAACCTAGAATTTCAAAATGTGTTTTTTTTCTCCTTCAGAGCACAATATACACTATGAAAATGCCAGGTCCAAAAGCTTGGACGTGGAGGATGCCTCCAGGACGCCTTCCCGGGAGAGACTATGGCCTCTGCTTAGACTGCTGCCCCCGCGACCCGGCCCCGGATAAGCGGAAGAAGATGGATGGATGAATAAATGTTTTTTTTTGAGCAGCAAATCGGAATATTAGAATGATTTCTGAAGGATTGTGTGATTGGAGTAATGATGCTAAAAAGTCAGCTTTGATTGTTCCTAATGCAATGTTCTGCACTCGCAAGTGAATCTCAAGTTATTTTGTGTGATAGCTAAATATATTTAAAATAAACTACAAACAAAAAGTATATACATTTATATTGTCCTCGTATTCTTTCTTGTAACTCTTCCCTCTCAGTCACGTACCTGACTGAATAGCTCATTATGAGGGCCTTTGTCTACTCAGGTGTGAATGTGAAGGTTGACATCTCGCATAGACCCTTTTTTACTCAAAAAGTGACTTAGAAAATGTAAATCAATATATTGTTTTCTGTGAGCAAGAAAACAAGATGATTTTCACAATAATTTGAAGCAAAAACTCTAGACTACAAGATCCAGCTCTTATCCAAAAAAAGCACAAATGTCAGGGCATGTTAAAACTTCTCCAGGCCCCCAAAACACCCTCAGGGCCCAGAGGGTTAAGGTGTCTATGAAGCTTTAGGAGGACATAGATTCTGTAGATTCTCATAGATCGCTAGGTGTACTGCTCTGGTACATAAACAAGTGAACCTGACTGCCCACCTCTTACTTTCTACACTGGCTCACCGATTGCATCATGACAGAACATTCCAGGGGCCAAAAACATCAAGTCCTACATAAGTGAACAGGTGCCATGACTAGTCTGTCTGTGAAGAGATCTGACATTTTCTGTTCTTGCAGCTGTCCTCTGAGTTTTTTACAGATGACACATTCAGAATTCAAATTCAATCACTGTACATGTTGCAAAAGATACAAAATGACCCCAAGTAACACACAACACTTGCAAACATTTGAACATGAAGTGCATATCTGTTCATAAAACACCACAGATTACAGTGTGCAGACTATCTACAATTATTCTCCTGTTCTACTACTCTGTATTTATAATACATAACCAGACACGGTTCAGAACTGTAAGTTGAAGTTTTGTGTTCTTGTAGTTTTATTTCACGCTGTCACTGTTTGAACTAATTGAAAGTAATGCATAGCATTAATATGAAAATGGTGCTGGTCCATTTAAGAACGAGAGATCTGTCAAGAGTGCTATACTGCTTAATGACACAAGAAGACTAACTAAGGTTACCCCGAAGGGGACATGAACTTAGTAAGTTTCCCGTTGTTTATCATGGCCATAGACTGAACTTTTGATCACCGCTTGTATGTTTAGATAGCACGACTAGTGTACCGTGTAGCTTACATTTAGCGAGTGCAGTGTGCCTTGCATATGACTACTGTCATTGGACTCCTCTTCGATCCTTCATCTCTGGATGTTAAATAGTCCATTATAATATCATTTAGGACACTGACATCACCAGGATAAAGCAGATCGAAGCAAACAAGATCATTTAAATGAGTAAATCATTTGGGAAAACGATGGGAAAAAAGGTTGTGCGCCCGGTGCTGGTCTAAAAGAGTTGTCCCTATTCTATTAAAGAGGTCATATGATGTGATTTCAAGTTTTCCTTCCTCTTTGGAGTGTTACAAGCTGATTGTGCATAGATAACATCCCTGAAGTTGCAAAGACTAAAGTCTCAAACCCAAAGAGATATTCTTTATCAAAGTTAAGACTCTGCCACGCCCCCCTAAAACGGCTCGTTCAAACACGCCCCCAAATCTTGAGTTCAAGATGTGGAAATATTTGCATTATGCAGCCCAAATGTAGGTGCAGCCCAAACGTTATGCAACCCAAAAGAAGGTGTTTCTAGGTGAAAGCAAAAGCACTTTACTTGGCCTTCCAAAAGTAGACGCATTTAGGAATCATTAAGATTACTTGCAACAGAAAAGCAACGTATTTTATGGACGACCGTTTCGTGAACCTAGGAGAGGAGGTAATTCTGACTTTGAATCTGGCGCTTCTGAATCAGCGACTGTATGCTTTATTAGTTTAAGTATTTGCTATTGACTGTTTAAACGTGTGTGTGTGTGTGAGAGAGAGAGAGAGAGAGTCACAGTGCAGTGTCATTTGTGTGTGTGTGTCTGTCATGCGACTCTGTTCCCCTCTCGGGCTTGAACTGATGGTAAATCTAATGACATTGTTTACTGTCTCTCTTTACTATAATTTTGAAAGCTGAAGCTGAAGATTATGGAAAGGGGCATTACATTTCCAGCGCGGCTTGTGGTGTTCGGCCAATCACAATGCACTGTGCCAGTTGGCCAATCAGAGCAGACTGCGCTTGTCAGAAGGAGGGACTTTGAGAGAAGCGGGGCATAGAGGACCTACAATAATGTACAGTATTTGAAAAATGTGTTTTTTGAACATTAAATCATGTCAACATATTGTTACACCAAATACACAAAATATCTTTAAAAAAAGCATCATATGACCCCTTTAATGGGTAATGGGTGTGTTTTGGGCATAATGTACAATAAACCAATCAGAGTCTCATTTCCCATTCCCTTTAAGAGCCTGTAGCGCTGGTGCCATGGCGATATTTGCCATTTACACAGCAGAATTTGCAGGCACAAAGATTGAACGTGTCTCCAGAGAGAAAACGGAGCTGCTCGTGCACAAGCTAATAGGTAGCCTTATTCTGATACACGCAATGACTATCCATCATGACATGTAGGTATTTTTATATTAATGTAGCCTACACAATAATAATCTTTTACATTGTGATCTTTTAATTTTTCATATTTGGCATGTATGCGTGCTGCTGCGCATCCCTGTGTATGTAATAAGCAGAGTGTACCCATGTTGTGCACCCGCCTATAGGTGCATATTACTAACACACTCTTTAAATGATAAAAAACTACTGCCCCATTGACTTTAGACCAATCTATTTCAGTTGCCTCAAAGTAGCAACGCACCAAAAATGTGCCTGAACACACCTCATTTTCAGACCAACATGCCCATGAGCGCACAAATGCATTTGTGCCCATTTGAAGTGAAAATGATAACTGCGTCGGGCTGAAACTAGCAAAAAAAACGCTTGCTTTGTGCCTGGCACCGCATTGCGCCGGGTGTATGATAGGGGCCTGTGTGTCAGACTATATATTTATATAATTACATCACAGCCTTCACGTTGTGATAACCACTCTAAGTCATATTGTGTAAATCTGAAAAATAAATTCCAACAGCAATAAAAGAACTAGAAGTGCCATAGCAGCTGTGTGTGGGACACCTTTAGCATCTCAAACAAGCTCTAAAATTAACACCATGTGTTGAAAATGTGAGAGAAAAATTTATGAGCTCTAACCAGGGCTGGATTTACCTCATAATGCGACATAGACTAAATACATTTTACAATTTTACATTTTGTCCAAATTGAAGAGCTATGCTCAGACTATTTAAAACAGTATTGCCTGTGATTCGATGACAAATGTCAGCGCTCCTCAAGTACATAAAACTTTAGATTTTACATATAGAGAGTTTCTTGAGTAACAGTTCAGTATTTACCCCTTGCAAACAAGTATAGATGGTCCAAACTGTGTGTGGCACTTCTTCACAATAGAGGCGGGTGGAGTTATGAGCTTTGACTGATAGTTTGAGGATCCAATAAAGATACAAGGTTTAGTCAAAGCTCTTTTTAATATGTTTAATGTTGTTTTTCATTTATTGTGGTAGCATTTTGTTAATTATTTTATGGAAAACCATTTACCTCAGTATCTCCAGCTGACAGTTTGGACTCTTCAGTCCATCAGAAAGAAACTTCACTCCTGAATCCTGCAGATCATTGTTACTCAGGTCCAGCTCTCTCAGGTTGGAGTTTGTGGATTGTAAAACTGAGGACAAATTCTCACAAGACTGAGCAGTGAGATTACACATGGCAAATCTAAACAAGAAAAACACAAAATTGCATACAGAATAAATCTCAACACTGTAATTTTTTGTAATTAACCTAATAGAGAGAAAAAAACCAATAACAAAACAATGACAGTACTTGAAACTCAAACCTCAGTATCTCCAGCTGACATTTTGGACTCTTCAGTCCATCAGAAAGCAGCTTCACTCCTGAATCCTGCAGATCATTGTTACTCAGGTCCAGCTCTCTCAGGTTGGAGTTTGTGGATTGTAAAACTGAGGACAAATTCTCACAAGACTGAGCAGTGAGATTACAGCTATGGAGCCTGTGTGGAGAACAAAACAAATAGCAATATATTTGTGCTTGTCTGGTAAGGTATATAATCTGATGACTATGAAATACCTTTGAATGTAGTGATATAGTTAAAGCTGATATAAAACCATCAAATGTTGATTACTAAATTTAAGAAATAATCCAAATAAATGTAAAAGCATTCCTTTAGTTTATATTTTAAATATATATTATACATACACATATTTATCTGCACAGTTTTGTTTTATTTAACTGGTTTGCACTCTATCTGCCATGTTTATCTATCTCTTACTTTATTTGTATATCTATATAGTTTGTATGTACATATATTTATCTGTATTTTTACGTCTACTGTCAGTGTTTAATGTTAACTGTATGCACTAAGTGTCTGAGGGTAACGCAATTTCAATTCTCTGTATGTATGTGCTGTACATGTGGGAGAATTGACAATAAAGCTGACTTTGACTTGACTTTGATATTTCTTAAATTAAACTTTTCATGTAACATCAAACCAATACTTTCAGTTTCTTTAATTTATCTTACAGTCAAGAATAGTAAAATGGTTCAAACTTGCCTAATAGTGTAGAAACATTGGCATTAACTGTCATCATGCAGTATGATATGTTAACATTTATAAATTTTTCTGAAAAGTCCTGACAAACAAGTTACCCATGTAAAGTTAAGGACCAATTAAAATGACTAATAGCAAGTATAAATGAATTTAGCTAAGACTCTTACAGTGCTCTTTTGGTGCTTTTGATTACTGACATCAGTCTCAACAGCGCTTCATCAGATCTGCTGTATTTCTGCATTTCAAACTTCTCTTGAGTCTCTTCTGACATCTGGAGCAGAAACAGCAGACCTGACCACTGAGCAGAGGAGAGATTCTGTGCTGAAAGATTTCCTGAGCTCAAATCCCTCTGGAGTTCCTCCTCAAAATCATCTTTCAGTTCAGCCAGACAGTAGAAGAGATTAATGGTCCTCTCTACTGATGTCTGCTTTTCTATTGTCTTTTTGATATAGTCAGCAGTGTCTTTGATGTCCTCTGTTTTGAGCTCTAGTCCTGGAAGTAGTTCCTTCAGGTCACTCTGATTGGACTCCAGTGAGAGACCCAGCAGGAATCGGAGGAAAAGGTCCAGGTGTCCGTTCTTACTTTCTAAGGCCTTGTTGACTACAGCTTTATGAAGCTGAAACAATGGCTTTTTAAACAGTTTCAATGTTATTTTGTCTCCCCAGGATTGAATAAATGGGTTTGTATTCCCATCTTTGCTAATCAAATACACATAGAGGGCAGCTAGGAACTCTTGGACACTGAGATGTACAAAGCTGTAAATCATTCTCTCTGAAAAAACTTTTTCAATCTGAAAGATCTGAGTGCATAAACCAGAGAACACAAACCCTTCCCTGACATCTAGCTCACACTCCTCAAGATCTTCTTTGTAGAAAATCAGATTACCTTTCTCCAGCTGTTGAAAAGCCAGTTTCCCAAGTTTTAAAAGAATCTGATCAAAAGACCTGGCACTGGCATTAAGTTTAGGATCACCACTGTATTTTCTTTTCATCTGTTGATGCTGAATAAGTAAGAACTTTATGTACATCCCTGTGAGAGTTGTGGGAGTTTTGTCATTGCTTTCTTGAACCAGAAGAACAGTGAGAGAGATCCAGCAGAAGACAGGGATGTGGCACATGATGTACAGGCTCCTCGATTTCTTGATGTGACGGATGATGTTTCCAGCAACCTCAGGACTGCTGTTTTTGATGAAGTATTGCTCTTTTTGCTCATCGTTGAATCCACGCACCTCAGTCACCTGATCAATGTAGTCACGGGGTATCAGACTGGCTGCTGCTGGTCTGGATGTGATCCAGATGAGAGCAGAGGGGACCAGATTTGTCTCGATCAGGTTTGTTATTATATTACTCAGCGTTGTTTTTTCATGCATGTCTGTAAATCTGTCATTCTCTTGAAAGTTCAAAGGGAAGCGACATTCATCCAGCCCGTCAAAGATGAACATAACCTTACCCTCACCTTCAGGAAGAGAGAGCAGTTCTTCAGGACTGAAGAAGTATTTGTTAAGCAGTCCCATAAGACTGTACTCTTCTTTAATCAAATTCAGTAAACGGAATGGAAGTGGAAATATAAAGACTATGTCCTGATTTTCTTTTCCTTCAGCCCAGTCAAAGATTACTTTGTTGACAGAGACAGTTTTTCCCACTCCTGCGATCCCCATTGTCAGCACTTTTTCGTTTCGAACTTTAAACATATCATTAAACTTGATTGGCGTATCCTTGGCAGCCAATCGGTTGCGATTTGATTCAATCTGTATCACTTCGTGGTCGTTCAGTCTACCTCCAGTCTCATTTTTCGCCACATATAAATCAGTGTAAATATCATTCACGTTTTTAAGATGACCTGTCATAGAATTACCCATCAATATCCAGTTATAGTCCCGACTTAATTTCTTCTTCAGTCTGCAACTGGTTTTTGTGTAATCATGACGAGCAGCTTGACTTTTACCTGCAGTTGAGCCTTTCAGAAACATGGAAAAATACAGCAACAATTAAGTGATTGAATTGTTCATAAATTCATAATAAATCCTATATGTTAATTTGGTAACAATTAATAGGGAACGCATATTCACTATTAAGAGTTTTCCCTCAATAAACTCCTAATTTTCTGCATATTAATAGTTAGTATGGTAGTTGTTAAGTTTAGGTATGGGGTAGGATTATGGGATTTATTATTATATTAAATTTGATGCATGTAAGCAAACAAACAGTGCAAATGTAGGGCCTATTTATCCATTTTCCACCTTTATATTTCATTCAATAGTTTTAATCCGTTATGTCGTGCCTGCTTCAAGATCTCTCACTGTTTACAGCCACTGGAAGCTGCAACTGATGCAGGTGATTTTTAATATTAACTCACCTTGTCTGTGGCATGTTACGTGACGGCTGCACATACATCTGATTGGTGAAGTGTCATCTGGAGCAGGCAGAGTAGTGGCATTTTCTGTTTTGTCACATGCATTAAATCAGAGTGTAAACAGACCGAGAGATCAGGTGCTCCATTATAAGATAGGAATAAGACATAGGCTGCAAGTAAATACATGTTTGTTTGCCTACGTGCATCAGTCAGAGTGCAAACAGTCAGAGATGTTGAGACAGGTGAAAAGCATTTGGCTAACAGTGAATATTGACCTATTGTGTGCAACATTGTGGCTCCCACTGTTAGCAGGGGATAATTGCTGCATTTGGGGTAAAAAGACATAACTATTTATTGTTCCAAGAAGATTGCATTGTCTGTTCGTTAGCACAGGCACAAACTGATTGGCAGCTGCCTTTAGCAGAGCCTTTACCGAATACCTCCATTGATCAAAGCATTCGGCACGGTCGTCTGTGTGACGTCACCTCCCAATACAAACATGCCCTATAGTATTGTCCCAAATACGCAAACGGTAATGCAAGATTTGCAATTGCATTTGGATTATGTCACAATTTATGCATCCACATATGGAAAATGCAATTGAAAATACAATTTGCAATTCCTTTTGAAAATTGTCCTGAAAATTCTTCCATAAGTGTGTGTGTGTGTGTGTGCGCGTGAGAGAGAGAGAGAGAGAGATAAGGGTGATCAATAACTGGGAAGCATAAATCACACAAACACATCAGCAGAGCAAAGAGGAACGTTTGTTAAACCATCACACTGGTAAACTGTTACAGTCAAAGTGAATTAAATGTTACCTTGCTTGTGTTTGTTTTCCAGCTGCTCAGCCAGATTATTCTGTTGCATCTTCCTCAAGATGCTGACTGTGATCTTCACAGCTTCATCTGGTCCAAAACATGCCACCATCTTATCCACTGTTTTTAACCTATCTGCATTCTCCATTTCAGACTTTGATACACATTCATGATCCTTTAAGTACCACTGAAACTCCTTCAGATCAGCTTCCTCCAGTTCTTTCAGCGAGTTCAACAGACGCTCTTTAACAGACGCCATCGTCCTTCACCAATTCACAGCTGCAGGGCAAGAAGCAAAAGATCGGAAGTAGTTTCACGCTTAATATGCAAACTAAAGCACTCAAAGGTTATTTCTGTTATGAAATGAAGCTGCGATCATATCAGGTCTCTCAGATTCAACTAATTTCTTAAGGAAAAAATGAAAATCAAACCATTTCTTATTTCTCTTTGTCACGGAATCACCTGCCACACAAAAGAAAGCTAGTTGGACAAAAGGCCACGAACCAGATTCATGACAAGATTAGATTACAGTATTATTAATACTGCTACTGCTAATAGTTGCTAGCAGTTTAATGCTGAACTAAGTAAACAAAGACAAAACTACAGTAGCCTATTTACAGATGAAACTGACCTGAACTTGAAGTCCTAAACAGATCAGTTTTGCCTCTCTGATCAACCCGGGCAATTCCACTACATTCTTGCATTGATTACTCTGATAAACGTTTTTCCACCAGGGTCTCCCTGCTCAGCTGAATGAAAGTGTACATATTTATCTGCTTTATGTATTATTAATTTAGTTTTTGTTGTTTTTCTGATGTCAAATTTAAGTCATTTTGTAATTAGTTGTAAAACGTAATTTTAGTATAGAACAATTTATTTTCATTTACAAATATTAGAGGCAAAAGAAATAAAAAATGTATAGAAGAATTTCTGTCATTTACATATTATAACTTGCTTTGCAAAAATAAACCATTTCCAGCTACTTCATGTATTTTATTTACAAATTTCAACTTTTAATACAAAAATAAAACAATGCACAGAAAAGACTTTGTTTCATTTACAAATAACTTAAATTACAAAAGTAATGTACAGAACAACTTCATTCATTTCATTTTTAAGTTTCCCAGCAGCCCCATTTTCTCCAGAACTGTCCTAAAAGAAGAGAAAAAGGAAAGACCTGTAAAAAATTATTAAGAAAGGGCTGCAATCTTAAGGTTAGAAAATAATACAAATACAAGTGAAAGACTTATCTACTTATTAAGGAGCCTTATCTACTTTTATTGTTGTGGCCTTTATATAGGGTATATTTATTTTGTTTTTGGAAGAGGTCCAGGCAAGAGTTTTTGTCCCCAGTAAAGGAATGATCATATTCAGCCCTTAATTTAATAAATACAAGAACTTTTGCCTCAGGCTACCTAACAAATGAATCTGTGCAGTGGTATTGTTAGTTTAAGTTCACATTTTTTAAGACCCCTGATTTTTAACATTTGTTTCACTAGCTTTTTGAGTAAATTAAAACACAGTACTTACATTCATAAGTGTATTTGTGGCCCGCCACAGAACCATCACATGCTATTTTGTTTGAATAAAGTCCCGTCGTCACCGACGTGCTATGAATTCTGGGATAGGGTAGGCTGCGAATGATCCATCTATTGTATCCTTCATTTGCCGGCGAAACGGAGGGCGGCTTATGTGTGCCTGGGTGATGCAATTGGCCTTCGCATACGACCTTCGTGTTGCGGTCCTACTCGCTGGCGTGGCGCAATAAACTGTCTAATGCAGCCTTCGTAGGAATTGGGACAGCCTTCGTCGTGCTGCCGTGACGCAATACGCACTTCGAAGGACGCAGTCTGTGAATTGGGATGCAGTTTATGTGTGCCTGGGCTACCATGCCAACCAGCTTAACACTAGTGGCCTATGGCTATATTCAGGGTATAAAAGGAAAATAAAAGCTGAAACTATTTCACAGAACCTTGCAAACAAGCTATAATGCATCATTTCATTTGATACAGTGCCTCCGGAAACACACACAGCGCTTCACTTTTTCCACATTTTATGTTACAGCCTTATTCCAAAAAATCTTTGTAAATTTGTTAAAAATAAAACATGGGAAAAAAAAATAAAAAAATCACAGCACTGCCATTTTCGGATCTCTCCATGTTTCAAGTCTGGGCTCTAGCTGGGCCACTCAAGGACATTCACAGAGTTGCCCCGTAGCCACTCCTTTGTTATCTTGGCTGTATGCTTAGAGTCGTTGTCCTGTTGGAGGATGGACCTTCGCCCCAGTCTGAGATCTAGAGTGCTCTGGAACAGGTTTTCATCAGGGATGTCTCTATACATTGCTGCATTCATCTTTCCCTCGATCCTGACTCGTCTCCCTCTTCCTGCCACTGAAAAACATCCCCACAGTGTGATACTGCCACCACCATGCTTCACTGTAGGGATGGTATTGGTCAGGTGCCTCTCCAGACATGATGCTTGGAATTGAGGTTCATCAGACCAGAGAATCATGTTTCTCACAGTCTGAGGGTCCTTTAGGTGCTTTGTTGAAAATTCAGAGTAGGTTTTCATGTGTCTTCACTGAGGAGAGGATTGAGTTTGGCCACACTGCCATAAAGCCCGGTTTGATGAAGTGTTACAGTGATGTTTGTCCTTCTGCAAGTTTCTCCATTCACAACATGAGCTGTCGGTCAATATTTGGGAAAAACTTTCAGGGGTGTATTAGCTGAATGTTCTTGAGCTGGAATTGAATTGAATTTTTATTAATAAAACAACCAAATAAATCTAAATGAATAAATATAAATAATACATCAACACACATTTATACAAACCCAAAACAACTTACAAGATAAGTGCAAGTGAAAATATAACTGTTACACGGTCGTGGTTGTAGAATAAGGCTCTTGACAAAAGAGTAAATGAATAGGGATTTTTTTTTTTGGCGGGACCAGCGGAGACATAGGAGACAACGGAGGGCTGGATGGAACCAGCGGAGACGAAGGAAGGCGCTGTCGAGGAGCAGGCTCTGGAGGGTGCTTGCAAGGAGTGGGCTTTGGAGGGTGCTTGCGAGCAGCAGGCGCTTTCGACGAGAGGAGATGGCCAATTTGGGGAACTCATGAACAGCGGGCTGGACGGGACTAGCAGAGGCAAAGGAGACGGAGAGAGGCTGGACGGGACCAGCGGAGACGAGGGAGACTCTGGGATGAGGATTGGCGCAGAGGACTCCAGGGGTAGCGCCATATCCATGAGCGCTGAAGCAGGTGCCGGTGTGCTTGACATCCCCACGAATGGTGGCGGTGGGCATGCAGTGGCCGCGAACGGCCGTGGGCATGAGGGAGCCACGGACGGCGGCATAGGCTGGAGGGTGGCCAACGGACTGGAAGGCAGGCTGGTTCTGGCACCGGAGGTTCCCTTCCCTCCAGCTCAGTCCTGTGGTGTCTGGGAGGCCCACAGGGCGATGGTAAGTTGCCCCGATCCAGAACAGGGAGTTAAGGGTGGCATCATCCAGAGCCGTAAACATGGCGATCCCGCAGAACTCCCACGCATATTAGTTTAGTTTAGTCGTTTTAGTTTTAGTCGTGACGTATTGTCAAGTATGGTGACCCATACTCGAAATTGGTGCTCTGCGTTTAACCCATCCAAGTGCACACACACAGCAGTGAGTAGTGAACAAATGCACACACACACCGTGAACACACAACCGGAGCAGTGGGCAGCCATGCTGTGGCGCCCGGGGAGCAATTGGGGGTTCGGTGCCTTGCTCAAGGGCACCTCAGTCGTGGTATTGAGGGTGGAGAGAGCACTGTACATTCACTCCCCAACTACAATCCCTGCCGGCCGGGGACTCGAACCCGCAACCTTTCGATTACGAGTCCGACTCTCTAACCATTAGGCCACGTCTTCCCCTTCATATTCAGCAAATGGGAGATCTCTGCGGGCCAGGGCGGTGAATAACTCAGCGACATCCATGACATGGAGAGGAGGGGGAAAAAAAGGCAAACAAAAAAACTTGAAAAAATAGAAAACAAACATGGGTAAAAGGAACACCGCTTACTTTCTCTGTTTAGGTCTCGTATTCTGTTACGCGGTCGTGGTTGTAGAACAAGGCTCTTGACAACGCAGAAAACGAATAGGGATTTTTAATAAACATCAACTCACGTAGACCATTAAGGAACAACATTATATATAAGACAAGGACTATAAAGAAACTGAAGGCTTTTAATGACATGGAACAAAGGAGCAAACAAGATAATTAATAAAACTCAGGTGAACAGACTGAACTAATGACACGAAACAGACCAAATAAGGGTAAACAGGAAACTAAACAGACACATACATGCAACAATAACACACAAGACCATTTTCGTAATCAATATTAAGAAAGCTTACTATAACTAGAACTTTCAAGACCCAACTCATATTCTTCTGAATCAAAGGCAAACTGAAATTTTATAATGTTATTCATTCTGCCAATACAGTCTGAATCAAAAAGGATGGCACACTGCATTACATCAAACATCACTGATCCTTTGTCACGGTGCACACAGCAGGGAGGAACGAGGAACACGCAGACGAGGATGTAACTCAAAATAACAGTCTTTACTGAAGACATCAAGTCAGGGCAAGACAAGACAGACACAGCGGGGAGTAACGAGTAGACCAGACGGAATCAAACTGAATAGACAGGACTATAAATACACAGGATAATCATAGATAACGAGACAAACACAGCTGGACAAGGATTAACTAATGATCACATGAAACAAACCAAATATGGACACAAGGGGCGTTTCTGTGGCGTGAGTGTCGGTTAGACATGTCAGCCGTCTTTCTGGTTTAAAAGACATAAATCACCGGACTTGTTTGTCTGTGTCTGACTGAAAAAACAAACTGTGGTGTAAAACACTGCATAATTAACACTTGCCGTTAATAACTTTGATGTAATGGCGTGTTAGTTCCTCTTTGCTAGCTAATACATTGGCGTTGCTGAGCTGGTTAATCTTTAAAACAATAAGATATGACAATAAATCATAAATGTTCAAAAGTGCTTTAAATAGGAATAAAGAAGCTTGAAATGCTTACCTGTTCTTTTTCTTGACTCTTTGAGTGAGCTCAGCTGTGATTGGATGGGCTGACGTCACAGATTAAAAAACCGCACCCATTTTCTAGTCCGTTTTAGGAAACACACTAAAAATATATATTTTGCTATAAGGAAAATGTATTACATTAAAAAAGGCTTAATGTAGGCTTAATATGAAAGATTTATGTACACTGAAAAAAAAAATTATAAATTTTTATCAGTCTTAAAAAATTATAAAACAACATTTAAGGTAAGTAGTTGCAATCCTCAAGTGTGAGGATGGGGCATCTTTTTCATCCACCACAAACGGATTTTAGCTAAAGAGCTTGCATGGAGGAATTTGTTTTTTAGATGTTCAGCTAAATATATCCTCAACATTTATATAATGTCTCATAATGTATTTGCTGTCCATCCTCAATCACTCAAATGCAAATGTGTAATTATTAGGTCTAAGGACAAACTGTATGTCATTGCACTTCCAAACAATATTGAAAGAGACTAAAAACTGATTCCCGGGGGACTACTTCTCCAGCTTTATACAGATATCAATGCCAAATGTTGTTTTTCAGCTTTATTTCTCCATAAAATGTATAATGATATGTTATAATAGTGCAATGATATAATATTAATGCAGAGTGAGTGAACTTCAATTTTTGGTTTACTTGTCAAGTGTTTACTTGACTGTACACTTTATAATGGATTTGCTTTATTTATTTGTTTTATTACTTTCTGAAAGCAATGTATGTCCAAGTAATGAAGTGAATTCCAAGCATAAACTTAAAAATTACTCAAAAATGTTACTTATATATATATATATATATATACACTACAACTTCAGGTTATTTAATATGTACTTTGAAAGTATACTTTCAATGGATTGTTACAATGATAATTTTCAGCACACAGTTAAACAATATTCATAAAATATATTTAAGTACAATATAAATAATAAACAGAACTTTAAAAATTCAAGTATTGTGACGAGTCGGCTGCCTCCCCCCTGTCCATCATCACCACCCCGTCCCATATTCACCGCCCTTCACCAGGCTCCCGACAGGAGTGGGTGTGTGAGAGAGGAGGGGCGCTGAAACAGCCAGGGCTGGCGGCGTGTGATGAGGCGCACCTGACGTGAATAGAGCCTCATCACCGCCGCCGTTAAATGCCGAACGCGCCTCTCCTCGAGAGACCGGTCTCTTCCCGTGCATGCACGCTGGTGTCCTCGTGGGTCCAGGAAGGGAGCGTCGAGCAGGACTGCCGCACCCGTGAGACGGCTGACGGGCCAGGATGCCGGGCCGTCGAATCCCCCAGAAGCGCCGGGAACCGAAGAGATGGACGAAGCCGCGCAAGAGACGCCGCCGCCACTCGCTCCCGGCCCCGAGAGGGGAGCGCGTGCGGCCACCGGACTCCGCCCCTTCCCGGGACCCTTCCCTCCTGAACACTGCCCTCCTTCACGAGCCCCGCAGCACAACGAGGACACCAGATCCCTGTTTATTTTGGACACTTTTCCCCCTTTGGACACTTTATTTTAAATATTTTGTTTAATAAAAACCTCTCCGAGGCTTGACGCCACGCCCACTGTGTCTGTCGTTGGCTCCTCCCGCCACAGTATATTTGTCAAATACATTTTTAGAAAATATCCTAAATTCCAATTATTTTAAAGTGTGTTAAAAGTTGTATTGTGAAAATAGGCAAAAGCGTGATGCTACTTTTTTTATATTTAAATAGGAACATTTTTTGTTAGTATATTTACAATGTACTGTTAAAACAGGGAATATATTAAAAATATAATAAAGTATACTTTTTTTCCACTAGGGAAGCTAATCCAGAATTTGACAAGTTAATATATTAGAAACATACGTGAAATGGGTTCATAATTCATAATCAAGAATGTGAAACTTGAAAACATGTGAAACTTGAAAACAACTTTCAGAGTGCTGTTCCTTTATTAAGGGTTTCCTTCCTTTTTTTTAAACAGATCGTTCATGAGACAAAAAGGGCTTAACATATCCCGATGGATGCATGACACACTGTTTCACACAGTTTTCTCCTTGTTTAACTGAAGAAAGTTTTGGCACATCCAGCTCTTAATTTCATCAATGCATTTGCAGAGTTAGTCAATGGGGCTGTAGTCATTTGGCAATAACGCTAGGTAAACCTGGGTATCGTCAGCATAGCCGTGATAGGCAATTTGGTCTCTCATTATTTTACTTAGCAGGAGCATATATAGGGTGAACAAGAGCGGTGCAAGAACTGAGCCTTGTGGGACCTCTGCATGTCACAGACATCCACTTAAGACTTATGCTCTCCTATACTCACATAATAAACTCTCCCTTCTAAGTATGACTTGAACCATTTGAGTACCATCCCAGAAAGCCTGATCCGACCCTGAAAGTTCCGACCCAGTCATGCGGTCGGAAACCAGATTGAAAATCGTCCAGGTATCCATGTAAGTTTAAGTTGTTGTTCAGCTAATTAAAATCAACCTTTTCAATAATCTTGCCATTAAAAGGAAGATTTGATATTGCTCTATAGTTGTTCAATATGGTCTTATCAAGATTGCTCTTTTTCAGAAGGGGCTTAACAAGTGCAGTTTTCATGGAGTTTGGAAAAGTCCCAGAAAGAAGTGAGGCGTTCACCACTAAACAGTTAAGAACACTTTTGGAAAAAAAAAATGTAGGAAGTGTGTCAAGATAGCAGGTTGATGATTTAAGGTGCTGTACTATTTCTTCCAAAATTTTGCCATCAATTGCTTCAAAAACAGACATAGTTACTTCTTTTTGAAACTGCAGTCAAATCTGTCTGATCTCTGCATTACCTGAGGATGTGCCAATCTCCTTTCTGATATTATTGATCTTCTCAGAAAAGAAGGAAGCAGGCTCATTACATTTGCTGTCGGAGAGCATTTCACTGGGAATCTGACTTGAGGGGTTTGTCAGTCTCTCAACAGTAGCAAAAAGAGTGTGAGTGTTGTTTAAGATACTGTTTATAAGGTTTGAGAAGAAGGTCTGTCAAAGTGTGCCTAGTTCCACATCGAAAGCATGAGGGCTGTCTTTATAGAAGCTATAGGGAATTTCAAGTTTCGTCTTCCACCACAACCACTCAGCTTTTCTGCATTGTCTTTTCATACTTCGTACTGCTGTTGATTTTCTTCAAGATGCCTTTTGTCTGCCCGTCTTCTTCCTGATTGTCACATGAGTGTTCTCGTTAATGCATCTCTTTCTGACAGACAGATCTAGATTCAGTGGTAGCAGAGATCAATATGTACAAAAAATTCAATAAAATACAGAAGTGATCAAATAGTGCTACGTCCTTAATAACAATGGATGAAATGTTTAGACCCTTACTAATGAGTAAATCTAGAGCGTGTCCACGATTGTGTGTGGGTCCATGCACATGCTGAATCAGCACTGCAAAAAAATGCTTTTCTTCTTGTTACCAGCCAAAATATCTAAAAATTCTTAAATCAACAAGGATTTTCTAGACAAGTAAAAATAATGGTCTTGTTTTCAGAATAAAATAGTCAAAATTAAGCAGTTTTTCTTGTTTCTTGAAACAAGCAAAATAATCTGCCAGTGGGGTAAGACAAATAATCTTGTTTTCTGTTTGACATAAGATTATTTTTCTTACCCCACTGGCAGATGATTTTTTTTGCAGTGAGGTCTAAGGTGTTTAAAACAATTATAATGTTTTTAGTAGTTTTGATTTCTGCATTATCTATGTGAATATTAATATTTCCTGCAATAGCAAAACAGTCAAACTCTTAAGGAAATTAATGATAACAGTTCTGTAAACTCTTCAATAAAGGCTGGAGAGTATTTTGGAGGCCTGTAAATAATAATAAATAGAATGTGTGGAGCACCTTTCATCACAATACCTAGATATTCAAAAGACAAGTACTGACCACTTGCTTACATTGATAGAGATCTTTAAATAGAGCAGCTACACCTCCAGCTCTGCAGACACTCATGAAAGTAAAGTGATCAATGACTTAACCACAAACAACTTGGATTTTATGTTTCTAAACGAAGCATGGATAGAAGACAGCTGCAGTGAAACAACCCCCCTAACTTTACTTTCATGAGTGTCTGCAGAGCTGATTTGGGGCTTGTTTTGTTATTTACATTATATTTATATTTAGTTTTTTTAGCAGACGCTTTTATCCAAAGCAACTTAAAAACGAGGAGAATAGAAGCAATCAAAACCAACAAAAGAGCAATAATATGCAAGTGCTATATTTGTATATTATTATAGTGTTATATTTCAATTTCACAAAGAAATGCGCAAAAGTTTGTCCAAGCAATAATAAAAGGACACATTTAATTTATCATTTGTCTTAAATCTGATTTTGTTAAACATAATCGTGAATCAGATCGAATCGTGAGTTGAGTGAATCTTTACATCGCTAGTTAGCTCTTACAGGCACAACTTAACATTAAATACTTTCATTTCACCAGTGCTGGCATCTGTTGGCTACTGTGACCTTCTGTCATGATCTATATGATAATTATCTGTTTTTTGTTTAGCTTCATTTTAAGTGAAGCAACTTGAAAGATGTTTCACTTATAACGCCGTCTCTTAGTGTGCTACGAACACTAGGCGTGTTACCTTAAGATTCTTACGTGCGACATTACCAGGTGCTGTCCATAACGGTGCTGAATTGGTTGATATCAATGGCTCGAGAATTGATTATTCATTCTATGCACAGGCTGCTTCACTGCGTTATGTGAAAAAGGGGCGTTCTTTATAAAATAAGTGTTGATTTTTTAAAATAAAGACATGGAACTCTTTCCTGTTAGAATGAACGAACTTGCGTGAAACATACAATCATGTCAGGGAAGAAAACCAAGAAAGAAAAATATATGCCCAGAGCACCTCCCAGTGGATACCACATAAAAAACAAGGGAAAAAACCTAAACATCACACTGCTTAATACTTTAAACAGCTTTTAGCAGAAGAGAGAACTAAAAAATAAATAAATAACACCTTGGCATACACAAGTCCAACAGAAAAACACCGTGGTAAGAGTGCTTTCCAACAAGAAGCACTTCAGAAATAGTTGAAATTGCATTTATCAGGACTCATGGGATCTTAAAAAAAACGATCCAAATTGCAAACAAAATGCAACCCTGGATATTTTATACAATTTTGAAATGAGTACGTAGCCTATATCACTAACTTTACTGGCCTTTGAATGGGTTATTGATATTATCATAATATATTTTCCATAGTGTCTTCATTTACTCCACAACTAGGGTTGACTGCCCAGCAGCAGCATCACATATTGGTATAAATTACTAATTTCTGTTATTGGATGACCTAGGCTCCTATACTCAATACAAACGCAACAGGAGACACATATAATCAACAGGTACTATTTTAGAGAGAAAGAGGAGAGTTGCCAGCAGCTTGCCAAAATCAGACCAACAAGATCTAAAAGCTGCTGAATTTGCTGCCATGCCAGCAAATTTATTTTATTTTTTCCTAAACTTTTAGTGCACATATACACTATATGGCTCCGCGGACGGCGCCGTCTTTGATTTTCACAACTATTATATTCATATAGAATGAGATGTAAAGAACTGTGAACAGTCAAAAGTAATAAGGTATAGCTAAGATTGGTCCAAAAATATGACTTACAGAAGGTATAGAAAGAGAAAATTAATTAAGAAAAAAATTCTATATTTCTATATATTTAGATCAGCTGGTTTAACTGCAGCTGCATTAATGAATCAGTAGGCATGCAGAACATTAAAAGGTGGGAAGAAAAAAAACTGTGCTGGACTGTAAATAGCTAATTTTATTGTATAGTGTAATTGATTAATTGTTTGTTAGTATATATACACAGCACACTTTTGTTCTGTATAGTTAATATAGTTTACATTTTTTGTATAGTTAATTTAATTTTTCTTTGTAAATTCTTAAAAGGACTGTTCACCCAAAAATGAAAAGTCTCTTCATTTACTCACCTTCATCACTAACCCACTGCAGACAGGCTCTAGTCCATAGGAGGCACCTGCACTTCTCCACATTTCAAGAGGAAATGGATGGCACCAAAAAGCTGCATAGTCACATTCAGCCCTTACTGAGGAAGTAAGAAGAGGAAATGAGAAGAGCAATACATTACAATAGGTTGCAGAAATAAGTGTCATGAGGAAAATTATTTAATTGTATCGCAAAATCACTACTCAAAAATATTGGTTTTACGGATCACAAAGCTCATAGTTCTTATCACAATACAGTTTTTGAGTCATCGTTTTTCAGATCAGAAAAAGACCAGACGTACAATTTGCTTTCCATTTATTACAAGACTACTTGGTGTTAACAAAAATAACCAATGGAACATATGGGCTTAACAAACATAAAATCAATAAACCTGCTGAATAAATAAAATATTCAGTTATTAGTATAATAAATACTATATTAAGAATAATAATAATAATATAAATTTGCTAATTTATCCACTTAAAACAATAAAAGGCTTGAACTACTTCAGTTGTGTTGTAATGAATCTAAAATATATGAAAGTCTAATGTTTATCAGTACATTACAGAAAATAATGAACTTTATCACAATATGCAAATTTTTTGAAAAGGACCCGTACATGTGATTCTGCACGTGAAATTTTCACGCGTGAAAACGTGAAAATCACATGTGAAGTGTGTGCTTTGCACATGGGAGATGTGTGTTTTTGGATCATTTTCATGTGAATTTCCATGTGACCACACGTCAAACACATGAGATCACATGTGAAATACATGGTTTATTCCCATGTGAAACACATAAAAACATGTCTTTTAAATCCACTCAGAAATTTCTCCCAGTTTTAATGAGAGATTCAGAAGGGATGATGTGCGATGTGCAGCTGCGGCAACTTGTTGAATTGTGTTAATTGGGTTTCTAGCTTTAGTAGCTACATGAGATACCTGTCTGTGATGCAATGCCTTGTTATACTGCATTTCTGTGTAATAGAGATGTTACTCATTAATAAATAAACAAGTCAAAATTATTTTGTAAATCACTTATTGTAAATGCCATTTTTTCATCTTTGACCTAGAGGAATGCAGGTGGTCAAACATGCAGCTGCTCAAACTTAAATATTTTTTACCTTGTACATAAAAAAGAAGAAATAAAATAAAAAAGAACAATAAAAAAAAATAGGACTTTCTATTTGCTTTTAAACTGTAAACCCTTTTCACTGAGCTGTTTTTCTTATTTGTCTAGTTCTACATTTTCTCCTTAGCTCCATGTCGCAGTAAGTATTGGGAGTTCATTTTTAGTCCATCTCCTATCCTGAAAAGTCTTGACTAAAAATGAGCTCCTAAAACTTTCTGCCAGATACTGGAAGATAAATTCTTCAAACAGTGGTACAAGAGGATGTGATGCTGGTCCTTCAAGAGTCACTCTCAACTTATCTGGCGATAAAGCCTATAAAAATTAGTCTTCATGTATTTCACAACACTTCGGCATGTTATTCTTATTAAGTGAGGGTCATTTTTTAGGATTTTTTACCCAAGCAAAGTCTCTGAGAACCTGACACATTGTTCTTCTGGAGACTCCAGGAAGGTTGCAGTTCTGGAAAATGGTGGCGCTGGAGACTAAATGGTTCCTGATGGTTTTACACCTATTTCTTCAGATTAATTCTTAAGTATTTAGCTGTTAACATACGTCTTTTCTTCCCCGCCTGTTTTTGTCTACTTTCTGATTGTGGCTACATCTCTACTCTAGTGCTATTAGATCAGTGGTGTAGTCACATCCATATGCAGAGCATATAAAGACAATCAATAATAATCAATACTTGGTGTAATGCCTGATCAGGATACCACACCCACTTATTTTCAACACATTCCTGATGCAAGGATGGATCAAAGCTCGCATTCCAGCGGAACCCATCGCTCCGAACTCCCCTTTCCCTCCTGGGACCATAAAACCAGGATTCAGCCCAGGAAATTCACGTTTTGTCATTTTGAAGGAAAACAGAACTCATATTCTCGGAGCCTAACTTTACTGGCGCCAGAGACTCCCCTGAAACTGCCGTAATTCAGAAAGAAAAGAGATGTCTGGAAGAAGACTTTTACGAGTAACTCTGACAACGGACAAATCCCAGAGCTTCCCATGAAGTGACATTTATGACCTCACGATCCGCCCAAGAAAGGAATGCGTTTTCTTTTTGTTGCGTTCTCTAAAAGACCAACAGAAAGCAGACAAAGAAAGCCACAGCTTGGCTTAAGGATATTGTGTGTTTTAAAAGGGATCGAGTATTAATAAGTTCCTGTGACTGAAATTCTACTTGAAAACAAAACACTACACACCATACATTTATAGATAAATATTAAAGGACGTTTCTGTTTGTGACATTTATAAGCTGTTGCATTATTTTAAATCTATGGTAAATCTGTTTCCAGAATGTATAAGTTTACCTGATCACTAGATGTTCAGTTCACCTGCTATTTGTGTCGTTTAGAATTCGGGATGGTTTAATCAATGTATTTAACCCAGTAATATCCTCTGTGGTCACATGTATTTTTGTGCATATCAAAATATAAGTGTTTGGTTTCTTTAGAAAGCTAACCTAATGAAGAATATTATGGTTGAATGAAAATGATCCGTTACATCAATGCATGATTACAATAATGGATAGAAACTTGCTTTCAATAAGTTGTTTCATGTGACGAATGACTGAACAAGATAATGTATGCAAAACACGCAACTGTGCAGGGCGGGGCTCCGCCCACAGAAACCCTTCCGATTGGATCAAACGCCCCACAGAAACACTTGCGATTGGATCAAACGCCCCACAGAAACACTTGCGATTGGATCAAACGCCCCGGAGGCGGATCCCAAATCGGCCCGTTAAAACGGATGCACAACCATGAAAGTTTGGTTGGAGTTGAAACTGAAAAGGAGGCTCACGCACGTCTCGCTCGTCTCTCGTTCTGCTGCAAAGCGCTTCTGGCCTCGAACATCACGGCGAAGCCAAGCAACTAACACCAAGACTCAACATTGGAAGCTAAGACCTGAATCGACTTCCTGAGAGTCATTGAGTCAGAACGAAACCCTCCAACCACTGAAGAGGGTTCTAGTCACACGACCAACCGAGCAGCCAATCCACACGCAGTCCGTCTCGACCTGAACAAAGGACGGAAGTCACCGGAGAGCAGAGAGGCTCTTTGAACCTACAGAAACACGAACAGTAAGGCAAAGCAACTTTCTCTTGAAACCTGTTGAACTGGTGTTTATCTTTTAAAGAAGTAAAGATCAAGGTTCTTGCATGTGATTTTCCCTCAGGCTAAAACGAGCATTAAGTTAGAACCTAAGACTCTCTTCAGATCCGAACAATTCATTGCAACGAATGTGTGTGTTTATGTCTTTTTTTGTTTTGTGTTGTCTAGTCAAGTAGTGTATTAGAATAGTGAATAAACTCTGGTTTTATTAAGAAATCTCTTGTCTGTGCTATGTGATTTTGCATATCGTAATTATTTGCCAAAAAGATCGCGTTTTACCTACGCTCAGGAGCTAGATAACTAAATTTAACTATTTGATTTATTTTAATCGTTGGCCACGAATGAAATAAACAAAGTGTTAAGAGATAACTTGCTGTTATTAATGCTTGCTGGACAAGTCGTTAACAAGGCATAAGTTGGACATTCTGATTAATATCAATTAATCATATGAAGACCAACTCTTAAGAGTGATTCCCTAAAAGCTAAATAATAAAATAAATATATGTAGGATTATTAACATGTCTTACATTGGTATATCGTTGGAATACCCACTTGTTTCTTGCTTCAGAACTTTATAATCCGTCCTTGTGTTGGCTTCCCCTTTAACTATATTCTTTGGAATAACTGAAAGTTTATGCTAATAATGCTTTCCGCATTAAAACGTCGGCACTGATCACTTACGCCAAACAAGAACTTTTGGACATTGGAAACCGCTACACTAACCTGTTCCAGGACACTTTATCCACGAATCCATCATGGCCACTGGAGATTCTTCGAAACAGAGATGAACAATGGCCACTCGAATAACCCCCCGAAGCGACGGATCAAGAAACACCGCGGGAAATGCGCTGGGATTCGAGACAGACTCAGGAAAAGGGCTCATAATCCTCCTCTTCCAAGCATTTGTTGTGGCCCACCGAGGTTGTCGTTCGTCTGGATCGCATCAGTATAGTCAGGAAGGCTCAAAACAGCAAAGTTTCAGGTGTCAAAGGAAGACTTTTATTACAAAGTAATAAAGCCGAAGAAACAGCCGCCACATCCACCGTCTCTCTAGTCTTTGTTTGTTCAGATGCCTCTTTTTATACCTTCTAACTATCAACAGTGTATCAAGGTTGACACTTTTCTATTTTTTATTGGCCATCTCTTATTTGGCCCGGCACCAATATTTTGCACTCCTCTTAATCCGTTATTTAATGGTGGAATATTGCTGAATCTGCCCTTTTTTAAAATACATGGCCTTCCCTTGGTTGGAGGTGATTTCATCCTCCTTGATGTCTCCGGCCTTGCCTTGGTTGAAGGTGATCTTGATGTCTCTGGCCTTCCCTTGGTGTCTGCTCATGTGAACTCACTATGAACTCACAGTCTATGCTACTCTAACACATATTCAGTACTTTGATTGCCTTTACATTCTCTTTTAGTAATGTTAATAAAATAATACCATTTCTATATTTTACTACTGAATTACACAATACATTCTGCTCACAAATGTCCAATCCTTGGAGAATAAGATGGACGATCTTAGAGCAAGGATAAGTTTCTAACGGGACATAAGGGACTGTAACATCCTTTGTTTGTCTGAAACATGGCTTACGCCTTTGGTCCAGGACACTGCTGTAATGCTGAGTGATAACCTTTCTGTTTTTCGGACGGACAGAACAGCAGAGGCCGGTAAATCCAGGGGTGTAGGAGTGTGTTTCATGATCAACAAGAAATGGTGTGATCCCAGGAATATCTCCATTCTGTCGCGTTCCTGCTCGCCTCATCTGGAACATCATTCCATTATCTGCCGCCCATTTTATCTGCCCCGGGAGTTTTCATCGATCATTGTTACTGCTTTGTACATTCCACCACAGGCAGACACCAGCTTGGCTTTGTCTAAGCTTCACGATGTGCTCAGCGGCTACATCAACAAACATCCTGACGTTGCCTTTATCATCGCGGGAGACTTTAACAAAGCCAGCCTCAGGCAGGTCATGCAGAACTTTCATCAACATGTATCCTGTCCAACTAGAGTGCCAAATACACTGGATTAGATTAGATTAGATTAGATTCAACTTTATTGTCATTGCACATGTAAGGTACAGGGCAACGAAATGCAGTTAGCATCTAACCAGAAGTGCAATAAGCAGAGGTACAGGATATACAGTGCCTACAATATGTTACATATGTACAGGAATATACAGATAAGGCAGTAGTACTATGGACATAATTTACAAGTTTTTGAATACTATCAGTGTGATATACAGATGGGTGATATGAACATACTATACAGATAGGTTGTGCAGTAAATGTATGTACAGTAGTACTATGGACATAATTTACAAGTTTTTAAATACTATCAGTATGATATACAGATGGGTGATATGAACATACTATACAGTTGGGTTGTGCAGTAAATGTATGTACACAATGAGCAAAAACTATGAAAATAATTACAAATGGATATGAATAAGCTATAAATTAAGATATATAAACACTAGTGCAATGAACATTGAAGTGCATAGAAATAAAAATTTACAGTACATAGTACTCAGTGTAGATTGGTTGTTTTTTTGTTTTGTTTTTTTAATCGATTTAATGATGGGGAGGGGTGAAGAGTTTGTGGTGGTGTGTGAGGGGGGTATCATTGGGCAGAGTTTAGTAGGGAAACAGCTGTAGGGAAAAAGCTGTTCCTGAGTCTGCTTGTCCTTGTTCGGAGGCTCCTGAAGCGCCTCCCAGAGGGCAGTAATTTAAACAGTCTATGGTCAGGGTGAGAGGAGTCCTTAAGAATGCTGCGAGCTCGACGTAAACAGCGTTTTCTCTGGACGTCCTCAATGGCAGGGAGTGGTGTCCCTGTGATGCGTTGGGCGGTTTTCACCACCCTCTGTAGTGCCTTGCGGTCAGCAACTGTGCAGTTCCCATACCAGACTGTGATGCAGTTGGTCAGGATGCTTTCAATTGCACACCGGTAGAAGTTCCGCTGGATGATTGGAGACAGGTGGTTCTTCTTCAGTGTCCTAAGGAAGAAGAGGCGTTGGTGAGCCTTCTTGACTAGGCTGGATGTGTTGGTGGTCCAGGTCAGGTCCTCCGAGATGTGGGTTCCCAGGAACTTGAAGCTGGAGACACGTTCAACAACCATCCCGTTAATGTGGATGGGGTCATGCGTTCCACTTTTCTTCTTCCTGAAGTCCACAATGAGTTCCTTTGTCTTGCTGGTGTTGAGGAGCAGGCTATTGTCAGCACACCATGCAGCCAGGTGCTGTACCTCCTCCCTGTAGGCAGTCTCATCGTTGTCTTTGATGAGGCCAATCACTGTGGTGTCGTCAGCAAACTTGATGATGGAGTTGGATCCATGCACAGGCCTGCAGTCATGGGTGTAGAGGGAGTAGAGAAATGGGCTCAGCACACAGCCCTGTGGTACGCCGGTGTTGAGTGTGATGGTGGTGGAGCAGGTGAGGCCTGACCTAACATGCTGAGGTCTGTTGGTCAGAAAGTCCATAATCCAGCTGCAAAGGGAGGTGTTAACACCCAAGTCTCCAAGTTTAGTGGTCAGCTTGGAGGGAATGACGGTGTTGAATGCTGAGCTGAAATCAACAAATAATATCCGTGCATATGTGTTGTTATTATCCAGGTGTGTGAGTACCGAGTGCAGTACTGTGCCTACTGCGTCCTCAGTGCTTCTATTGCTTCTATAGGCAAATTGGTGTGGGTCCAGTGTGGGTGGGAGGCAGTTCTTGAGGTGTGCCAGGACCAGTCGCTCAAAGCACTTCATAACAATGGGTGTGAGTGCTACGGGGCGGTAGTCATTCAGGCACGTTGGGGAGGAGTGTTTCGGCACTGGCACAATGGATGTCGACTTAAAGCATGTTGGCACCATTGCTTGGGTGAGTGACAGGTTGAAAATGTCTGTGAAGACCCCTGCGAGCTGCTCTGCACATGTCCTGAGCACACGTCCAGGAATGCCGTCGGGGCCAGCAGCCTTGTATGCGTTGATCCGGCTCAATGCTGTGCAGACATCTGTGGAGGTGAGTTTGAGGGTCTGATGGTCTTCTGAGAGTGTGATCTTGGTGGCTGTCTCCTTGTTGTTGTTGTCAAAGCGAGCATAAAAGTCATTTAGCTCGTTAAGGAAGGAGACGTCTGTGACCGTTGGAGTGGAGTTGCATGGCTTGTAGTCACTGATGACCTGGATGCCCTGCCACATGCGCCGGGGGTCAGAGTTGGAAAAATGCTCCTCTACCTTTAGCTTGTAGCAGTGCTTGGCCTTCTTGATGCCCCTTTTCAGGTTAGCCCTGGATATGCTGTAGGCCTGAACGTCATCTGATCTGAAAGCAGTGTTGCGGGCTTTCAGCAAGAGCCGCACTTCCTTGTTCATCCATGGCTTCTGATTAGGGTACGTTGTGATCTGTTTCTCTGTTGTGACACTGTCAATGGAGGTATTGATGTAGTCCAGTACAGAGGTGGTATAGATATCAATGTCTGTGTGAGAGCCACTGGCAGCCTGAGAAGCAAACATACTCCAGTCCGTGTGTTGAAACTTGTCCTGAAGTACAGACTCTGCTCCCATTGGCCACACTTTGATGGTCTTCACTGATGGCTTCACACGGTTGATGAGGGGTGAATACTTGGGGGTGAGAAACAAAGAAAGGTGATCAGACTGTCCGAGGTGGGGGAGGGGAGTCGCGATGTAAGCTCCAGCGATGTTTGTGTAAACATGATCCAAAGTTTTTTCTCCTCTAGTGTGGCAGGAGACATGCTGATGGAATTTGGGGAGCACTGTCTTTAAGTTGGAGTGATTAAAATCACCCGCAACAATAAATGCAGCTTCCGGGTGTACAGTCTGTTGTTTACTAATGGCCGCATGCAGTTCGTTCATAGCAAGCTTGGCATTAGCATCCGGGGGAATATAGGCTGCAGTTATGATGGTGGAAGTGAACTCCCGCGGCAGATAGAAAGGTCTACACTTCACCATGAGAAACTCTAGGTTAGGCGAGCAGTGTTTTCCAACAATGTCAGAGTTCGTACACCAAGCTTTGTTTACATAAATGCACAATCCTCCGCCTCTGGTCTTGCCGGAGTCATCTGCCGTTCTATCTGCTCGGAGCGTGTAGCGTCCGGTTAGATCAATAGCATTATTGGGTATGTCGCTATGTAGCCATGTTTCTGTGAAAACCATGACATTGCAGTCCAAAAGTTTCTTACTATGGGTGATGCGAAGTCGTATCTCATCCATTTTGTTCACCAATGACCGCACATTAGCGAGGAAAATGCTGGGTAAAGAGAGCCGGTGCGGTGTTAGCTTTAGCTTAGCTCTTAGTCCTCCACGCTTCCCCCGCCTTTGTTTACGATCTCGGCGCCGCCTGTGAGCACTTCCGCCCGGCCGAGCAGAGTGCGTTGCCTCGGGTGTTCTGGAGATCTCCGGGATGAGTCGATGATTGGTTATAAGATTGTTGGAAAAGAGCAGACCGATATCCAAAAGCTCCTGTCGGGTGTATGATGTTAAGGCAAAGCTGTTCAGTGAGAACAGACCCGAGATGAGCAGGAAAAATACTGCAAAATTGCAAAAACTGGTGAGACGCTGAGCCTCGCGATGTGTTCGCGCCGCCATCTTGGTCGAGGACATGGAGGACATGAGCGATGGCATCGTCAGTAGATCTGTTTGGGTGATCTGAAGAGGGTCCAAAGTAACAGGTCCACAGGTGTTCTGAGGTCCTGCGCCGATCAGCTCGCTGGTTTGTTCACTTCCATCTTTAATGAGTCCATTGCTACCTCTGTGGTTCCCACCTCATCATTGCTACTCTCAGTAGCAATGCCGGATCATTGCTACTCTCAGTTTAAGAATGCCTACAAAGCCCGCTCACTACCGGGTTTTGGCAAATCGGACCATGCCGCCATTTTCCTCACACCGGAATATAAACAAAGGCTTGTTCAGGATCCTCCGGTGCAGAGAGTAGTGACGCGCTGGTCCTCCCACTCAGAAGCTATGCTAGAGCTGTGCTCTTGATGACGTCGACTGGGACATGTTCCGGGCGAGTTCATCTGACATCAGCGAGTTCACGGATGTAGCATTAAGCTTTGTAAACACGCTAACCAAGCTAGCTACAGAAACAATAACTATAAGGACCTTCTCTAATCAGAAACTGAGTGGACAGAACAATCCGTGCTGCGGTTAACACACGCACTGCCGCTTACAATGAGGTTCTTCTGACCGGGAATATGAGCGAGTACAAAGCATCGTGCTATGCTCTCCGAAGTGGAGTAAGAGCCGACAAACTCAGATACAGAGAGAGAATTGAGTCTCATTTCCAGCTCAAGGACTCTCGACGGATGTGGCAGGGACTGAGGACCATCTGTGCCTTCAGAAACAAATCCTCCGCGGAGGTGAGAGCAGATCCGTTGCTGGCCGACGAGTTAAACACCTTCTTCGGCCGCTTCGATTGCAACAGCGGCAGCGCGTCTCTGCCGTCCAGCGCGTCAGGAAGCAGCAGGCAAAGCAGCGATGATCCTGTAATCACCGTGTCGGAGGATGAGGTTCGGAGGGCGCTAAAGAGAGTGAACGTCAGGAAAGCAGCCGGACCTGATGGGATAACCGGTCGTGTTCTGAGGTCCTGCGCCGATCAGCTCGCTGGTTTGTTCACTTCCATCTTTAATGAGTCCATTGCTACCTCTGTGGTTCCCACCTCATTTAAAAAATCCATCATTATCCCTGTGCCAAAGAACAATAAACCCTGTTTTTTTGGACCTGTTACTTTGGACCCTCTTCAGATCACCCAAACAGATCTACTGACGATGCCATCGCTCATGTCCTCCACTCTTCCCTCACACACATGGACAGCAACAATGGGAATTATGTAAGGCTGCTATTCATTGACTATAGCTCAGCTTTCAATACTATAGTCCCCATCAAGCTAGCTTCTAAACTCACGGACCTAAGCCTAAACTCCTCACTCTGTGACTGGTTTCAAGACTTCCTCACCGGCAGACCTCAAGTGGGGAAAGTTGATACATTCCTAGTGGCCAGTCTGACTTACTACAGGTGAAATTTTGCCAACATCACCCTTACTGTACATAATTATACTTAGGAAACAATTACTGTAATTCACCCAAAGGGGTTTTTTATGTTCCAAAGGCTGTAGTATATTCCTAGTGGCCAGACTGACTTACTACAGGTGAAATTTTGCCAACATCACCCTTACTGTACATAATTATTCTTAGAAAACAATTACTGTCATTCACCAAAAGGGTTATTTTTATGTTCCAAAGGCTGTAGTATATTCCTAGTGGCCAGACTGACTTACTACAGGTGAAAGTTTGACAATAACACCCTATACTACTGGTCTCAAACTCGATTCCTGTAGGGCCACAGCTCTGCACAGTTTAGCTCCAACCCTAATCAAACACACCTGATCCAGCTAATCAAGCTCTTCAGGATCACTGGAAACTTCCAAGCAGGTGTGATTTGGAGCTAAACTGTGCAAAGCTGTGGCCCTCCAGGAATTGAGTTTGAGACCAATGCCCTATACTATATACTGTACACTGTCTATTGGCCACTTTACTGAATTATTTTTGGAAAATATATTAGGCACAAGTACGTATTGGAACTGCTGTTGCTTCTACAACACATGTCTTTCATTGATTCAGAAACTATACGCAAAAGATGTTTTCTTTTTATTATAAGAACTTAATCACATTCTCACCATTATAAATAACACCCTTTTCAAGTTATTTTTTAAGTCCAAAATTACACATATTCACAAAGTTTAGGCAACCTTTCAGATATCGGCATTGTAACAAATTACAAATATTTCAGTGGACATATTTTCTATTACTCATACATTGAGCAATACACTTGGCCTCCTGTCCAAGTATAACGTCCGGAAATAGTTCAAGGCAGCATGCATGAAACCATCTTTGGCAGTGTTCACATTGTATCTTCAAAAGTAAACAGAAATGTACCATTAAAAAGTAAGCACATGCACAGTCGTATTACTAGTACATGTGTAATACTATTTTAGTTCAATATACATACCCAAAGAGTGTTGATTTTGGATTTTGCTTCGTTCAATCCACAGTACGAAGAATACTAATCCTTGGATTCTACAGCAGATTATATTTATTTATGTATGTATGTTTAACCATAAATTGCAGAATGTACTAAACCGTTATTTAGCCCTCTTATTCTTAGATTAATACAGTTCAATAGGTCTTTTGGAATATTCCAATGGATATTCTGTTGAATGACTGGATGCTTCTTATATTACCTGATCCATGAAGAATATCCTTTGCCATCTGTTGCCTCATTTTCTTGATGTTGTCTTGATTGGGATCGATGTTGAAAGCATCAGGGATTGATGGGAATTTTTCAATCACCTCTCTTGCCATCTTAAAAGAAGCAAATGTTGAATGCAAAATTTTAAACTTTTGTGTACCAGGTTAAATATACCTTGTAACTGTTTTTTTTTTTTTTTTTTTGTGCGTGTGTGTGTGTCACCCTATGCAAACATAAGGCTAACCGTAATCCCACTTATGGACCGTGTTGGGTAAATTACTCTAAAAAAGTAATTAATTACTAGTTACTAATTACATCTTCAACAGTGTAATTACATTACTGTACAAATCTAAAAAGTATTTAATTACTTATAGGATTTACAAAGTAATTAGTAATATCAACCTGAACAGGTTAATGATACAAGGTTAGACATGAAACGGTTCTTTTAATTAAAAGTATTAAACAGTTTGATTTTTGTAGGTCCAGTTGTGAAATTCTATTCATTTGAAAATCATTCATCATTCAAGTGCAGAAAAGTTATACTAACCTCTCCATTAAGTAGATTGTGAGGCTTCAATGTAATGAAGTCTCTCGGTCTCAGAGACATCCAATTCTTGTTGTCTGGACTGCTACAACCACTTCAGATTCCTTCTTTTTCCACAGTTGTTCTGGCTGCAATAACAAAGTCAAGAGAATCTGTGATTTTACATTAATTATTTTATAATTATTGTAGCATACTATTTTCAGACTAATATAAAATTATATTGTGAATTTTACATACTTCATCTTGTATATTTAGTGGTGTACAATCGTGTTCTTTGGGCTTCCTTTGCTGCTGCTTCTTGGGAGCAGATGTAGCCGCTCCAAGATTTGTACTTGTAGGTTATTCTTTTGTGTTCTTTTCTGGTACTTAGATATCTTGCTCCACGTGCCTTTTGGACTTATTTGACTGCTTCCTTTTAGGATGTTGTACTGATGTTGGGATGGAGTAAAACTTGGACTCTCCCATCTTAGAAGCAGTCAGTTTCTCTTTTTTTGGCCCATGCCTCCTCTGCGAATTTAATGTCCTTTAAATTCAGAGGTTTTTGGAGACGTTTTAGAGAAAAGCCATTCTGCATTATGTGCTTGATGTATCTTTCTTGCAAAGAAGAGTATATTTTGCGTACACAGGGAGTATATACTCCCTGTGTCCCTTGTCTGTCACATGTCTGCAAATGGCCTGGGCCACAGTCTTAAGCACATGGGCTGAACAAAGGTGTATCACAGAGAAGTTTTTGCTGTCTATCCCATTATCCTTGCCCTGGCAAACATCAAAACATCTGTCAAGGTATGACAGAATGCTCTAATAGAAGAGCTTGTATAAGTGCCCAACTAAAATCTGTTTCCAAATACCTGATTGTCAGTGTAGTGAACTTTGACAGGTTATGCACAAACTGCATCAGCCAGAAAGAAACAGATGGCACAGTGTGGTCATTTGACAACATTTCTGAAATGGGCAAAGGTGGTGTGCCATGGCCCTGACCTGCCAAAACAAGGGCATAATCCAACACTCTCTTTTTCTGTTCTGGTATTTTAGACACCACACTACCAGTGGCATCCAAATAGAGGGTTACTGGTGATTTTCTTCCACATATGTGTCACTAAGATTGAAATTCCCTTTTCAGTGTACATGTGACAACTGAAAGGATCCACCTGGAAGTTCTGAATGTAACCTGGCAAATGTCGGTGACTGGTGTCACATTCCTTCATAATTCATTGCATTAAATGCATTTCTAGCAAGTCATTGTCATGCAGTGATGCAGCCTTTTTTACCTCTCTGTCTCTGTTAGGAGACCTCATTAAATTTCCTGCCATAATTTCTTCCACAGGAGTCCTCCTGAGCTTACTGTAGTAGACTTGGCACACTCCTTTATGGATGACATTTGTTATTTTTCCCCTACGGACATTGGATGCCTGGCGTTTTAGAGTGTGTTCATTTAAATGGCAGATTTGTCCACGGCGATAAACAGTCATGAAAACCTTTCTCTGCGTGTTTGTAGGTTTTCTCTTCATCAGAAAGATGTACTGAGCTTTGCACGTTGGAAATATTTACAAAAGCAGAATTCCTTTTCCTGCTGTGCATCAATCTGGCATGTTGGTACTTGAAGGCAAGTACACAGTTAGGGTTTATTTTGTTGAATGCCTCATATATGATCGGAGTCCACGGTTTCCTTAATTGCACTGAACCCATTTTTGGTTTAAATGCTCTGAGTTTCTTTTTGTTGAGTGAAATCTTAAAGGTTTTTGGAACCGAACAAACCTGGATTTCTCTGTGGTTGACTGTCCTTTTTAACATTTTCTGTTGCTGTAACCAATGAGTCAAAAGCATCTTTGACTGTTAGTGACTCATGTTCGATATCTGTCCTTTCCTTGGCAAAATCTGCCACCATTTCACTCAACTCTATCGAAGTACTACGCATGTCCACTTTCTTCGCTGACTAGTTCTTCAGGTATTTCTCTTACATTTAACTGCACTCCCAACAGCTTCCTTATCAACAGCACAAGATTGAGCAGCCTTGTTGATGTTTGTTTTGTCAGTGTCATTCTCCTGTAACAATGGTTTTTCAATATCATGCCATGAGGTATCATCAACGTCATCTTCACTGACATGTAATTGGCTGTTACTGTGTGTTGCACTTTCTGTAGGCCTTTCTTTTGTCATGTTGGTGTCACCATGAAGCTTTTCTTCAGTATCAGACCATTCTGGAGGTTGGCTCCTTTTAAGTTTCCTTGATAGCAGCACTTGGTCTTCAAGTCCCCTGTAGTTGTCATGCCAAATAACCCACAACCAATGTTTGTATTATGTGTTGTCATTTCCAAACATTGACAGAGACCGATTGGTCCAGATCTCAGAATAATATGGAAATGGCATGTCCTACATTCAGTTTTGGGAACTCTTTCACGACAACACTGAAACCACCTGCTAAATCCCACAGGTCCTTTGCTGCCTTTTGTTTCCTACAACGAGTCATATTCTACAAAGTTATTAAATAGACAGAAATATGACCATATAATTTGCAAACCCAACATGCCAATTTTCGTGAATTTCTGATGCTTGAGGCTAAACAGCTAGTTCTGTTAAGTGAACGATAAGGGCTATAATTCTAATGTTGTCCACAAGAGGGAACTTGATAATGCACCACTTTACGTCTAATTTTTTTTAAATCACTATTAATGGCTGTGGAGTTTCATCAAACCCTAACCTGTTAGTGGAGGTTAAAGACTAATGACTTTCATTTGCATTGCCTTCATTTTTTCCCTTTAGTATATTAGCAACTTTTGAATCGATAATATATTCTTAGTTGCTTTATGTTAACATAATGGGCAATATCTCTTGGATAATAAAATCACAAGTTTATGCTACTGACAGTCAGGATTAGGAATTGTCGTTATACTCACCAGTTCAGATCTCTGTTGTTAAGACAAAATAATGCACGTCATGTTTGCATGTGTTACAGGTGACTAGGATAAACGATGATTACTGACACAGGTGACCTAAATGATGAGACAAAACTAGAACAGTAAAGAATATATAGTTTAAAAACCATTACACAGAGAGTCACCCATAAAACTTTGAAACACAACGTGTGTTTGTGTGTGTAAATATATGTATGCATGTGCAACCTAAACTGGTATATGTAATCCAAATGGTATTCCAAGAACAACTGGACAGATTATAAAACAACGTTTAAATCAACAATTATTTTCTATCTTACACAGTAACTATTTTAGATTATGTCGAGACAATCACCTTGCAACTGAACATCAGGAACATGACCAAAAACCCTGGAGTTGATTCTGGAGGGAAGACAAGACCATAAGGGTGACTATCATGTAAATACAAAGTGTGCAAGTGGTGGAGACATACTATAATGTCAGGTAGCTACATCAGCAGAGAAATACAAGATATGAAAATATTGATACATACAAAGTAAGAGGTGCCAGAAAAGACATCTTACAGCAACAAAAGGTAACTTACAGCATCCTCACATAAACACTTTTTAAGACAACCTAAATCTCACCTGTAGTAAGTCTTGTAACAAGGAATGTACTACAACCCTTGGAGCATGAAAAAAATCATTTTGGGGACTTATAGTAATTTTTTCATGAAAAATATTTGTGCACTGTACACATTAAAAACAGAGGTATTGGCAAAATGTCACCTGAAGAAAGTAAGTCTTGTAATTACAAATGTACTTCAGCCTTTGGAATATGAAAAAAAGCCTTTTGGTGAATGTCAGTAATTTTTATAAGAATAATTGTGTACTGTATATACAGTACGAAAGATATTGACATGATTTCAATTGTAGTAAGTCAGTCTGGTCATGTGCTACAGCCTTTGGAACATGAAAAAAAACCCACATTTTTGGTGAATTACAGTACTTTTTTTCTGAGATTAATTATGTACTGTATGTACAGTAAGGAAGATGATGACAGACTTTCACCTGTAGTAAGTCAGTCTTGTAACTACAAACGTAGTACAACCTTTGGAAACTAAATAAACACTTGATGAATTACAGTATTTAAAAAAAGTTGTATACTGTACATACAGGAATGGAGATATTAGCAAACTTTCACCTGTAGTGGGTCAGACTGGCGACTAGGACCGTACTACATCCTTTGGAACATGAAAAAACTTTAGGTGAATTAGAGTTATATATTTCTAAGAATAATTGTATACTTTATATACAGTATGAGAGATATTTACATAATTTCACCTGTAGTAGGTCAGTCTGGCCACTAGAACTACATTTAGGACACAAAAAAGCCTTTTGGTGAATTACAGTAATTTTTTCTGAGAATAATTGTGTACTGTACATACAGTAATGGATATATTGGCAAAATTCCACCTGTAGTAAGTCCGCCTGGCCACTAGGAATGTACTACAACCTTTGGAACATTAAACAACCCTTTTGGTGAATTACAGTAATTGTGTTCTACGAATAATTATGTACAATATCAGTAAGGGTGATGTTGGCAAAATTGAACCTGTAGTAAGTCAGTCTTGTAACTACAAACGTACTCCCACCTAAACATAAAAACCCCCTTTTGGTGAATTATACTAATTTTTTTAAAGAAAATAGTTGTGTACTGTACATACAGTAATGGAGATATTGGCAAACTTCAAATGTTAAATGGTAAATCAAATAAAAATAGTACATTAAAGTTAAAAGTTTCACACTTTTTTGTACACGCTGTACAGGTCTGATATAAAGAATGTTTTTGCTCAGGTGACCGAATTGTCCACCCGATAGGGAAAGGTTTTGCTCAGCAAGAAAAAAACGAGAGGGAACATTGGCTCAAAGGGAATAATTTTGATTGTATAGAGAATTTGGACAGAATCACTGTTTTACGGCTGATCACCGAGTCGGCCAGCAATTCACTGAACGAGCCACAACATCAACTCTACACTGGATACTAAAATCCAAAATATAGTGAAAACACTATTAGCACAGTAACAAGATCGGCAGTTTAAGACATTAACTTGTAAACACAAAACAAGATATTTCTAATTTCAACATGAATAAGACTTTATTGGATAAATCTAAGACATGTAATCTAACATATACGCATTCACACATTCACGCAAGTTGCAGAAAGAGAAAAAGTGAGGAAAGAATGAGTTTAAGAGAATGAAAATGTGAAATCCCAAGTTTATAGCAATATGTGCAATTGCACAGACCTGAACAACCATCAATCATTTAAGCAATCCTCGCATCTAGTAAGTCAATGAGGCTAAAATTTATATTAAAGGCACCAGTTCAGCTAGAATCAGGAGTTACTTGCGTTGCTTGTTTAGGGGGTTCCCTTGTTGTCCTAGCAGAAAGGGTGTTTCCCAAGGTTATTGATTTGCTGGAAGTTCAGTAGTCATTGAAGTGAAGCCAATCCAATCTTGAGAAGCCAATGGTTGGGCATTGTTTGAAGAGTTGTGGGCTGGTTGAAGTTGAGGCAATCACAGATTAGAGGTGAACTTGGAGACGCGGCGTTGCGGCAAAACTTAACTCAGAACACGAAACTCTTAATGGAAAAGAAACTAAAGTAAAAGAAAGAAAAGAGTAAAGTTTGATAAGACTAGATGGCGTTTCTCCTCATGGTTTTAGAGGAGCTGCTGGCATACAAGCCAGAGCACGCTGGAATGGCACTCGAAGAATTCACGGGCAAAAATCATAAAGCAATGGCTAAAAGCAGACAAGGCAAAATGCATAATTTTGTCCTGAGCTTTTACACTTGGACACATCCCAAGTGATGCAATTAAACATGGTCTTTGATCAGGGTGTGGCTATGTTTCTCCTCCCAATACATAAATCAACATGTCATCTTATCAGTCACATGGTCTGAATTTTCAGAGTATAATTTGGACATGATTTCTGTAACCATATAATACATTTTACAAAGTATTGATTGATAGAAACGTTTAGAGCATGGATTTTCAAACTCATACATACCCAACATGAATATAATCCTATAAACTATTCAATAGTTATTTAAAAGACGTACACAATAAAGGATTAGGACATGATAGTCAAATATGTGGGTTACATACATGATTTAGAGTTATGCATAGAAATTAAAGTTGCTTATAAGTCCTTTTAGCATCATTTTGGTGCATCTATACATGTAAAGACAGTTTCTCTGCCATTCTGTTAACGTGAAGGTATGTTCTGCGAGACCAAAGGTCAAAAGGGTTTAGAAGAAATCTCAGTCTGGTCTTGGTCTTCTAGTTGGGGGAAAACCACCCAAAGCAGTATCTACTAATGATTTTCCTCATGTGATGGTCATGATGCTGTGTCTTTAACCATTAGTCTTGGTTACTTGCCCCAAATTTGACAAACTCCTCCCTGAGTAGGAATTGTCAATAAGTGTTTTCTTGTGTTAACGTTGCAAGCTGTTCTGTTGGTTATGCTTGCTTCAGACAGGCTGGCGCTAAGATCTGGACAGATTTATGACGTTGTCTTGTTTTTCTGAGCCTCTTTGTGGAATTTGGCTCTTTGGGTTGTTAAACACCAATCTGATCAAATCTTAAATGGTCTGATTCACTGATACCCTACATGAGGGGTGGGGAACGTTGATCCTGGGGGGCCGGTGTCCCTGCAGAGTTTAGCTCCAGCCCTAATCAAACACACCTGAAGGTCTTCAGGATGCAGTTAGGTATTTTTTTACAGGGTTTTTCAGGGTTGGAGCTAAACTATGCAGGAGAGTGGCCCTCCAGGATCAACATTCCCCACCCCAGCCCTACATCAATTACTAAAACCATTTGCATCACTAGTACACATCCACTAGTACACCCTTCAATATATCAGTGACTAAAATAAGATTCATCTAGGATCTCATATAACTATTACACAGTGATTACCTCCATCTTATTTACTCGGATGTACAACATTGATTATATTACATGAGTGCCTACTTCTGGCAGAACCCTTAGAATGGGCTGAACTGGAATGTCCTAAGCCCTTGATCACTTAGAATCTGCTATGGAGTTGGTTAAATTCAGACGCGCTTACTCGGTCAAAATCTAGGGGTCCAGCCTCTGTCAATATAAACTTCCCTCCTCCAAGTGGAATGCACTTCAAACTGGCAGCGGGGATTCCCCTAAGGGGAAGTGCTTAGGGAAGTTCATGAGTTCGTGTCTAAAAGTGGAGTGGAACGCAGCCCAAGAGCGAAGTTAACTATCCCTGGTATATTCTAATGCCGGGTTCACACTTGAAAGATTGTGTATCTTTAGTCAGATGCATTTACATTGTGACTGTGTTACAGATGCAGTCAACAGCAACTGTCTGTAAAGGTGTGAACCAAATGGTCCACACATTTAGAATAACAAAAGAACAGTACTCCTCGGGAACTTATTGCAGGGTCTCCAGCGGGAGGTCCTGACAGTATATCTAAAGAGAAATGGCTAGAAACAACAGATAAAGTTCTGTCTCACAGAATAAGACAGAACTCAGGGAGAAGCTATGGAGAACTTTGGAAGAAACTAGGAAGAAGCTAGGACCCTTACAAGGGTTAAGATTGTTTGAAGGATGACCTGCTAACATTGCTGCTGAAGATCTGCTACACTGCTACCTTCAATAAATTCTCCCACAAGAACTTTGGTCAAGCTTACTTATTTTATGTATTAGAAAAATCTAGTACAATGGCGAGCCACCCAAACTACTGCTCAGCCAAATACAGCAAAATCTAACACACTGTCAGAGAATGAAAAGTGGGGGTAAAATTGTGCAGTTTTGTGTAAATCGCTGACAAATCTGTGCTTGTTCAAGCGAGTGACAAATCTGTGCTTGTTCAAGCGAGTGACAATCACGTAGTCCAGGGGTGGGGAACGTTGATCCTGGAGGGCCGGTGTCCCTGCAGAGTTTAGCTCCAACCCAAATCAAACACACCTGAACCAGCTAATCAAGGTCTTCACGATACAGTTAGTTTTTCAGGATTGGAGCTAAACTCTGCAGGAGAGTGGTCCTCCAGGATCAACGTTCCCCCACCCCTGATGTAGTGTTTGTTATGAATGATATGATCTGGGAGAAGCGTCAATGCATCGCCAATGCCTATGAGACATTTGGCATGCTAAATATCTGGACCTGTTGGCGTCCTGCAGTGTTAAAGATCTTTTGACTGGAAACGACACAGGTGACGACGAACAGCCAATAAGAGAGCAAGATACAGGACAAAGGAAATGTTGGGGGCAAAGTCACATATCTGCATCAAAACATTAGCACATATGGCATCTGCAAGAAACCACTCTCTCCTTCATATTCTTCTTTTGTCTTTTTTTCCCTCACTGCAATTCAGTGTACAGACAACTTGGATTGCAAGCTTTTTTGTGGGCTACCATTTTTGACAAGGATAAATCCATTCTCTTGGATCTTACGTTATGTCCCATTTCAATTCTCAAGTGTGTTTGGTTGCGAAACAGTTTGTAGACAATGAAAAGTTGTCAACAATTCTTCCTATTGAGAAGATGTGTAACATTTGACCCACTGTCCCTGATCCGTTGTGTCATGTGCTCACAACAGCAACTAGAGAAGAGCAGTCATCCGAATCGTGTAGTGTGAACTCGGCATAAAGGGCTGATCACTTCACCAAACCAGGTATTTCACCAATTATTTTCACTTTGATGATGAGGATGATGTGTATAAACAGATAAAAAAAACTTACGACAATTTAATTTGTCAAGTAGGTAAAGATTTTGACAAGGAATGATGTCTTTCTACATAATGGAGATGAAATATCCAGAAAAAATATCCAGATTTTGAGTCTGATTCCAAGTCCAACATTGAGTACCCCAACGATGCCACACAGCACGTTTTCAATATAGAATCCTGCTGAATATACACCAGAGTCTCCTGGGGGCCGTCTTTCGTACATCGCTAACTCAGATAACTGGATTTTACTGTTGACGGTTTGGCATGATCTTGGATTGTTTGGTTCTTCAAAGCTCCTCCCAGAGTTGCTGTCATAGCAACAGGTCCATAAGCTTAAACCTGCTCAGGAGCAGACTTATTTAATGTAAACAGGATTAGATCGCATCTGTCCCAACCATGGTTACTTTATTACAAGAGTACCCTGGTAAACCAAGGGAAAATAAATGTAAAATAATAATTAAATTAATTTGATTTGATGGGTTTACTCATTGAAAAATTTATTGGTCATAAAAAAAATGACTTCATAATTGTGTTAGTCTTTTACATATGCTATACCGATAATGTAGAGTCCTGCAGTAATTTGAATGATGACAGCTATTATGGGAGTGGCTTGACGGAGCTCTTGGTGTTTAGCAAACTGATATAACAAGGCAGAAAACAAAGACTGAAATTAAAAAATTAAAATAATAAAAACAGTGCGCATTTCATTTATCTATTTTAAGATTTATGTAGTTTTGTTCACTTGGCTGTTTCCTTATAAAAGTCTAGAAATTTGTCAATTTTTTTCGGCAGGTGTCTTTTTTAATTATATGATGTCATTACGTTGCTGTCTTGCCACCTTGCCATCGTGGTTTTGAGTATTGATATATAGAGGGCTTTTAAACCAATCCATAAATGTGCAATTATCTCAGATAACTCAATCCAGCCATACTAATCGTCAACAACAGCTGTGTTCGAAGAACCGAATTAGCCAGATCATGATTAGCGTGATGATATCATCTTGGACGTGTCATTTGATCTCGGAATGAGCAACGTACGAAGAACGGGCCCCAGGTCTTAATTTCCATCACAATGTTATAACATGATTCCTAAAAACAGTTCTCTCAAATGAATCAAGACTGTGTTGAAAATATGCCGTGTAATTTTGTCATGTGCCTGTTACGGTGTGATTTTTGAGTGAAGCTTTTTCCACACTGGTGGCAGGTGAAGGGACTCTCTCCAGTGTGAACTCTAACATGGGCTTTAAGGCTTCCACGTAGATCGAAACTCTCTCCACACTGAGGGCATGTATAAAGTTTTTCTCTAGTGTGAATCTTCATGTGTTTGTTAAGGTCTCCTTTTCGGTTGAAACTTTTTCCACAGTGTTGGCACACGCAATGCTTTTCTTCATTGTGAATTCTCATGTGTCTGTTAAGGAATCCTTTATGAATGAAGATCATTCCACACTGTTGGCAGCTAAAAGCACTCTCTCCAGTGTGAATTCTCATGTGCACTTTAAGGTTTCCCTGATTATAGAAACTCTTTCCACACTGAAGACAAGAGTATGGTTTCTCTCCAGTGTGAACTCTCATGTGCACTTTAAGGCTTCCATGTAGATCAAAACTCTTTCCACAATCAGGGCAGGTGTAAGGCTTGACTCCGGTGTGAATTCTCATGTGCCTGTAAAGGTTTCCTTTTTGAGTAAAGCTTTTTCCACACTGTTGGCAGGTGGAGGGACTCTCTCCAGTGTGAACTCTCATGTGGGCTTTAAGGTTTCCATGTTCATCGAAACTCTCTCCACACTCAGGGCAGGTGTAAGGCTTGTCTCCGGTATGACTTCTCATGTGCTCGTCAAGGTCTCCTTTTCTATTGAAACTTTTTCCACACTGTTGGCAGTTGAAAGGCTTCTTTCCGGTGTGAACTCTCATGTGGGCTTTAAGGTTTCCATGCTCATCGAAACTCTTTTCACAGTGTAAAGGGGTATAATAACTTTCAGTTCCTGTTCTAGGAGTTGTTTTCTGTGAGAAAGTCTCTTTAATCTGTGGCCAACTGAAAGATTCTTCTCCGGTTTTAAAACCATGATGAGTCTCATATTGTGCTTTCTCTTCTGTTTTATTAGGTAATAAGCACTCCACTTTCATCGGCATGAGGTCTATGGTGAAAAAAGACAAATGAAAGTTAGCCCAGTTTAATAGCACAAAGAAACCGACATCAAAACATTGTTATAAAACGGATAGTTCTGGTCTTTAATTCTAACTGGTTGAGCCGCATTCAAAGCTGTTGTAAATTACTCTACAATCATACACCTTTGTTTACATCTGTGTTGCTCAGCAACCACTTTGTTGCAACCACAACGGTTTCTGAGGAACTTCATTGTTTGGCGGAAGAGTAATGTTTTTATTAATATCATTACATTTTATTTTGTGAAACCTTACTACATGGAATAACCGTTTTATAATCCTCATAACAGCTTAGGGGGTTTTAAAATGCCCCTTAGCTGTTATAAATTCATTGTAAACCACGGCTTCATGAGGACTGTTGCTTCAATTAACTACTTTTGGCATCTGATTGTGGCTACATCTCTATTCTAGTGCTGTTAGATCAGTGGTGTAGTCACATCCATATGCAGAGCGTATGGCTGTTTCCGTATAAAGACATAAGAATCAATACTTTGTATACCGTTGGGATACCTACTTGTTTCTTGCTTCAGAACTATATAATCTCTCCTTGTGTTGGCTTCCCTTTCAATTGTATTCTTTGGAATAACTGAAAAAAAAAAGTTTATGCTAATAACCATACCATATACTTTAGGAAGTTATCCGGGGTAAAAAAAAATGCGGTGAAATCTGAGGCAGGTTAGTGGCGGTGTAAATAGCCACCCCGTTATGGAGGATTATCAGAAATTTCTTTAGATTTGATTACTAATTTGTGTAACATTGCTCAAAATAGCGTGCTTAGCAAGCTATGGAGACACTAACAGCCAGGCAACAGACAAGTGAGTGGCGATGTCCCGCAAACACACTCTCTAACTGGGCCGAGAACGGGTTGTAATCGTGCCGCGCTATACCTGGCTCACGTGGAAATACAACTGGAAGCGTTCCTGACAGTTCTTAGAACCGTTTGGCCCGATAGTGGAAAAGCGGCTTTAACTATTCCATGGAGGGATATATAAAAAGATTTTAAAATAAATATTGTTGTGGCTATTTGGAAGCGGGGGTTTACAGATCACAATGCAAGCGGGAGAAGTCTCGTGTTACGGTCGTCACGATTGCAGATGAAAAAGTCCTGGATCATGCATCACAGGGTAAGATTATATTGATTTACATTAAACCAGTTTAATATGGAGAGACACTGAAATGCAGACTCTCGTTTATGTGTTTTAGACCTACACTGTACAAGACGCGAGAACAGTTCACTATAAGGTTTGTATGTTAGCATGGACTCGCTAACTTTAACGTTACCTAGTTTTAGCCAAGAATACCTTGCTAAAGCACAAGATAACATTAACGTTCTGCTTGAGCAGATGAAAATTGTAATGACAACTACAAAATGAACGTTTTCGTCTTCATTGGGATTGGGGGTGAATGCTTAGGGACATTTTGCTCTGTTTTGTTTGGGTTTAGGAAATGTAATAAAATTAATTATATTGCCCATCCTCTCAGGATACCTGGAATCAGTGTTGCAAGTACCCCAGGCACATCGTTTTTCCATTTTTGAAACATAAACCCCATAAAAACAATGCACGAATTTTCCATACAAATAAGAATATTGTTCATCAGAATTATACACATAAAAAAGAACAAGAATTATATTTTTCATTTTATATATACACTCTAATTTCCATAAATGGATTGGATCTCCTGTGCCAACCATTTCCTAGTAATTAGTGATCGACCGATACTGATTTATTTTTTTTTAACCAATACTACAGAAGTTCTAAGCGGCCATGCATTATTATAATTTTTCTGTCTTGTTTTCTCGTGATCATGACTTAATTTTCTCGTGATCTCGACATAACGAAAGTTGTTTTGTCGTTATCACGACTTAATTTTCTCTGTGTATTCGGCATGAGAAAATGCTATAGAAGCAGCATCATGGATGATCGTATTCGCTTTTACTTTGATCAGGGACTCACTCAAACTGAAATAATAAAAATATGGTATAAGTACCATCCCAAATATTGAAGGTGTTGTGTGTGTGACCGACTACATTGATCCATGATAGAATACTTGTCATGCATATTCATACTCGGACATTTTAGCTCTGTGTCTGTCAGTGATTGACGACTTACACATAAGTGTTGGACACTTGAGAAGGAGGCTGTCAGGTCTTCAACTTTATCGTCAAAGACAATATAGCGACCCTGATTTTCTCACGATAGCTACAATTACGTCGTGAGAAAACGGTTTTTACGTTGAGATCAACAACTTTCGTTATGTCGAGATAACGAGAAAATTAAGTCGTGATAACCACAAAACAACTTTCGTTATGTCGAGATCACAAGAAAATGAAGTCGTGATAACCACAAAACAACTTTCGTTATGTCGAGATCACGAGAAAATTAAGTCGTGATAACGACAAAACAACTTTCGTTATGTCGAGATCACAAGCAAATGAAGTCGTGATAACCACAAAACAACTTTCGTTATGTTGAGATCACAAGCAAATGAAGTCGTGATAACCACAAAACAACTTTCGTTATGTCGAGATCACGAGAAAATGAAGTCGTGATAACCACAAAACAACTTTCGTTATGTCGAGATCATGAGAAAATGAAGTCGTGATAACCACAAAACAACTTTCGTTATGTCGTAATAACCACAAAACAACTTTCGTTATGTCGAGATCATGAGAAAATGAAGTCGTGATAACCACAAAACAACTTTCGTTATGTTCGAGATCACGAGAAAATTAAGTCGTGATAACGACAAAACAACTTTCGTTATGTCGAGATCACAAGCAAATGAAGTCGTGATAACCACAAAACAACTTTCGTTATATCGTGATAACCACAAAACAACTTTCGTTATGTCGAGATCATGAGAAAATTAAGTCGTGATAACTACAAAACAACTTTCGTTATGTCGAGATCATGAGAAAATTAAGTCGTGATAACGACAAAACAACTTTCGTTATGTCGTAATAACCACAAAACAACTTTCGTTATGTCGAGATCATGAGAAAATGAAGTCGTGATAACGACAAAACAACTTTCGTTATGTTGAGATCACAAGCAAATGAAGTCGTGATAACCACAAAACAACTTTCGTTATGTCGAGATCATGAGAAAATTAAGTCGTGATAACGACAAAACAACTTTCGTTATGTCGAGATCACAAGAAAATGAAGTCGTGATAACTACAAAACAACTTTCGTTATGTCGAGATCACGAGAAAACAAGACAGAAAAATTATAATAATGCATGGCCGCTTAGAACTTCCGTACGATACCAATTATTTGCATGCTAATATATGTGCCTGATAACCGATATGCAGAACCAATATTTATTTACTGTTATACCGTAAATAAATGACTGAGTGAAGCAAGTCCATACTTCACTTTGGGTTTTCCTCCTTTCAGTCATCTTTAATAAAATAAGAAAATTAACAGTTTTCATGTTAAATTTAATCTTCGTATAATAACAATAATAAAATTGTATTTATATACAGAAATTCGTGCCATCGTAATGCAGTCATGAGATCGGGGTCATTGCGCTAACGCACTCCATTTCATGGAGACTACACGAGACGACAGAAAGCACATCTTATTTATTTGATCTATTTTACAGAAGCACAACCTTTTGGTGTTACTGTGAGTGTATATAAATAAAAGCACAAATATTGATTTTTTTCTCTACACATATAGCACATATTCATATCTAAATTGATGCCAGAGTGCACTGCTGTATAGCAGCCCTACTCCTCTCCATATGTGAGAGATAACCAACCTGTTTGTTCCTCGGTATCTTCTAGCTTGACTCTCAGTGTTTCTTCAGTCTTCACATCTTCAGTCTCCTCTTTAATAAACGCCACTCTGAATGTTTCTTCAGTCTCCTCTTTAATAAACGCCACTGTTTGTTCCTCAGCATCTTCTTGCTTGACTCTGAATGTTTCTTCAATCTTAATGTCTTCTCTCTCCTCTTTAATAAACGCCATCTTTCTAATAAAGTGTCCAAACACAGAGAAAAACTCCTGCTGAGATCCATACACTGTCATGTTTAAGATGAGAATAATTCAATTAAAATCAGTACAAACTAAATCACTGGGAGTGTCTCAATCAGCTCCCTAGTTAAGTAGTCAGCACACTAGTAAGGGACTTGGTTACAGAGATAGTTATGGCACACTTCTGGTTTCACATGCAAGGCTGAGGACTAGTCTTAGACTATTAAATGTAAGTCTGAGCGGTTTCAAATGAAAGAAACTTGCACTGATTGATCTTAAAACATGTCCGTGCCATTGTTTTGTCTTTAGATGCTCACCACCAAGATTTGATTTTCTAAGGCACGTTGATTAAAAACTACTACTTACAATGTTACATTCAATATCAATGAATTAACTAAACATCGCTTGTAAAAACTATAAAACTTGACGGTTTTCATTCATGTAAACGCTGTAAATGTTTTAAAACACAAACCTTTCTTCCGCTGAATCACAACAGATGCAGGAGAGCGGCGCAGACTTATGACGTCACAGCGCCCTACCAAAATAAAAGTCCTCTTCACACGCCAACATTTCAAAAGTACATGAAACAAACACACACACATGCAGAATAAAAATAAAAAAAACATGCCAGAGTTATTCATAGTTCAATTCTTGGTTAAATGTACAAGTAGAACCATTTAACACCCCCCACCCCTCCCAAAAAACCCTAAGAAAATGTATTATTTTTATTTGATGCATTTTCTAGCGCCATAGCCAAAAACCTGCAGGCCTCATTATTGTACTGTTATACAGTGAACTATGTTTGTCAATAAAATTAACCTTTATTAGGGCCAGAGATCACTCAAAAACAACATTAGCATGATCCAGACCTGTAGATGTGTACATCAACCTTGTAGGTTAATAATGTATTCAATTCTCAGTGATCTTTTCTTAAGTCCAGCATGAAATCAGAGAAAGGGTTTGATATAACAGACTTTATTTATCATGTAAAACAGAGGTGTTTCAGTGGAACAGCATCAAATTCTCTGACACAGCCTAATATAATCAGTTTGTGTATTTTTAATGTAGTAGTTTTCCATGGCGCACTTAATAGTGTATATTTGTAATGTATTAAAAACTTTCTATAGAAAACCTTACACAGTTGAGTTTTCATTCATGAGCGTGTGCACCAGTCAGATGATTCTTCACAAAAACAACATTGATGTCTTTGTAGCTGACTCTGATAAGTTAGTTATGGGTTATGTATGACGTATGTGATTTTCAGGGGTTAGGTTAAAATACTATAGTGTTTTTGAACCATGCTATAGTAAAGTCATTGAATTAATTTGTTGCTGTGGATTAAGCACTAGATGCCCATATGGCTGTTTAATAACTATAGTAGGGCTGCAACTAACGATTATTTTAATAATCGATTAATCTGTCGATTATTTTTCCGATTAATCGGATACTAAACAAGAAAAGCATTTATTTCCTACCCTTTATTCAAAAACAGAACGAAAATCTTTAGAAAGTGCACAAACATGTTGCTCCTTGAACATCCCAGAGCTGTTATAATAATAATAAAATAAAAATGGACTAACACGAAAAACATACACATGTATGCTTTACATCTGCCAAATATAGACTTTTTTTTTTAATAAAGTGCCACCTGAGCTGCCAGAACAATAAATAATTTATAAAAAATAAAGAACAATACAAATCAGAAAATTTAACAGGATTTGTTTGAATGTCAGAACTTGTTCTCTGCACTACACTGCAGACGCACACACTCACAAACTCTCACACTCACGCTCTCTCACTCCCTTTGTTCAGACACTTTGCATTGCAATGCAAAAATGTGAGAATGTCCATGGCTCAGGCTCGCTCTTTTCTTTGAGGCTATGTTGCCTGCTGCAGAAAACAGCCGCTCAGATGGTGTTGAGGTGGCAGGGATGCAGAGGTAAGACTTGGCTAGCCTGGCCAACATGGGATATCTTTCATTGTTAGTCTTCCACCACAATAATGGGTTTTCTTCCTTGTCAAGGCTCTTTTCTCCAAAGTATGTGAGGACTTCGTTCCTCACTTGGCTGTGGACATCCTCAGCTTCGCCTGCTCTATCCTCTTCTTCACCATCAGAACCAAGGAGTGAATCAAGTAGAGTGGCTACTAGAGGTGTTGATGTAGTATTGGTGGAGGTAGCAACACTGCAACTGCCATGCTGCTGCACATCAGGTGAAAGAAACTTGCTCAGTTTCCTAAACCTTGGGTCAAGGGCCATCGCAAAAATCACTGCGTTTGGTGCTCCATCTGAGAAAGCAGTCTCCCTTTTCCATCTCTCCTGCAACTGCTGCACCGCAGGGAGTTGGAAAGCCCGCTTGTAGACAGCACTCTGGGTGGACTTCAACAGCCCCTTCACAAGTGGAGGTATGGCAGATGTTGTTGCATATTTCTGTCCACTCATGAACACAGTGACACATTCAAAAGGCTTGAGGACTGTTGAAAGCTCTTCCAGCAGGCTCCACTGGTCTGGTTTCAGATCCAGGTACCTTTTGGCTCTCTGTGTGACAGAGCTGCTGTTACAGGCCACCTTTGCTCAAGCAGTCGACTTATCATATAGAATGTGCTATTCCACCTTGTGCTTATGTCTTGAACGAGGCTGTGCCCTGGTGTGGCCATTTGTTGTTGTTTCTCTCTGAGTTTACTGCTGGCTAGCTCGCTTTTCTTAAAATGTTCTACCAGACATCTTGCAGCCCCGATAGCTTTTTCAATGCTTGGATGCTTCAACGCAGTATTGATCACAAGTTGCAAAGTATGGCCAGTGCACGGACAGAGGACCACCCATGTGTCTCCTCCAGGATATTTGCTGCAGCCACGATATTGTTTTCTGAAAAAACACCTCAAAGTTAAGTGATTGTTTGTTTAAAACAAGCAAAATGATCTGCCAATGGGGTAAGAAAAATAATCTCAAACAGAAGTTAAGCATCACTTAATTTTCTCATGCCATTTTACTTGTCTAGTAATCTTGATTTAAGATTTTTTAGATCGAATTGGCTGTACCAAAACCCCGACCAATAATTAGAAATGGATTCTTGCACGGATCTTCTGCCCTCTATACTAGTAATACACATATTTACCTTTTCAAAATCTATACAGGTCAATCTCCGGTAACTTTATATAATTTTAAACGCGGAAGATGGATACATTTTGCTCAGTCCTGTTACCAAAACTACTATGTATATTAAAAAGCATGTTTCAAAATATCCCTTCATTTTCCAGGTGTTTATTTTAAACATGTACATCTACCCAAGTTTTTTTTTTCTAAAGTACACAAACATTTATTTATTTATTTATATTTCATTTTAAAGGTGACTCAAAGCTTATACATTTTCTATGATGCAATTTTTTTAAACAATGGGATACATGATGGACCAAACTTAATTTAAAGAGCACCTATTAGGGTTGTGCTGATAGACGATCGTTCCAGCAAACACAGAACTTTCCCCTAACATGAGTTTTTTCCCTCACATGCACACACTGCTGCTGCACTAAACGTTTATTTCAGTAAGAAAACACCAGAAAAGTAGCGCTGAACTCGATAAAAACAGAAATGAATCTGTAAAATGCTACTTAAAATGTGTTTGACACTTGTAAATATGTGAAATACTGTGAACTGTTGGCCTCACATCAGAAGACTCGACGTGGACTGAATGAACATGTGCTAGTGATGTCATCAATGGCAGATCATTAAACAAAACCTGTATAAAACAACACATCAAACAAAAATAAGTTACTGACAGACAAACAGCAATCTTATTCAATCTCGGTCACGTGTGCAGTAAAATATAGTTTATCAGGCAATGAAAAGCTTTATTGAGGAATTTAAAACAGAACGTGCTCTCAGTAATGAGTAACAGAACAAGAACAGTTTGTAAAAAGTTCATGTCAGAGTAAGCAAACAGTATAAGACAAATGGACATTTTATCTTGTGTGTTTTCAGATTATTGACTGACTGAATCTCTTGTCACAGTGTGAACACTTATAAGGTTTCTCTCCAGTGTGAATCCTCTGGTGCTGTTTTAGTGAAGTGACATACGGCCAAGTATGGTGACCCATATTCGGAATTTGTGCTCTGCATTTAACCCATCCAACGTGCACACACACACACACCCGGAGCAGTTTTAGACACTTTTCTGAAGTAAAAGTCTTTTCACACTCAAAGCACACATACGCTCTCACTCCAGTATGTGTTTTCTGATGTTTTTTTTAAATTTTGTAAGCATGAAAAACTCTTTCCACACAAATAGCATGAATGTGGCTTCTCCTTTGTATGAACTTTCAGGTGTTTCTTCAGGCCTGCAGCCCATCGCATTGATCACGTATACAATTTCTCTCTAGTGTGCATGTTCATGTGTGGTTTAAGATGAAACTCTTTCCACGGTGATCACAGTATGAACAGTGGTTTCTCTCCAGTATGAACTCTCATGTGTCCTTTTTGCACACAACTCTTTCCACACTGATCACATGTGTGTAGTTTGTCTCCAGTGTGAATTATCTTGTGTGTTTTCAGGTCTCCTGACTGACTGAATCTCGTCACAGAGATTCAATATATTATATTATCAATATTATGGACTTACGTATACAGCTAAAGTCATCTCTGTCCGTACGGGGCCTTACTGTGATTGTTTTTTGCATGCCTGTGTAGAGCAGATGAGTGAATGAAACGCTTCCCGCATGCAGTGCAGTGATACGGTTTCTCTCCAGTATGGATCCTCTCGTGTCTTCTCAGATTTGATGAATGACTGAATCTCTCGTCACAGTGTGAACACTTATAAGGTTTCTCTCCGGTGTGGATCCTCTCGTGTGTTTTCAGATGCACTGACTGACTGAATCTCTTGTTACAGTGTAAACACATGTATGGCTTTTCTCCAGTGTGGATCCTCTCATGTATTTTCATGTCTCCTGACTTGTTGAATCTCTTGGTGCAGTGTGAACACTTAAAAGGTTTCACTCCAGTATGAACCCTCGTGTGAACATCAAGACTTTTTTTGCATGTGAAACTCTTTCCACACTGAGTGCAGGTGGAGGCTTTCTTGGCTCTTCTTTTCTTGAAATCTGTCTGTTTGGTTTGAGAGCAATTCAAAGGTTTTTCTTCAGTTTTGACATGATTTTTCTCCTCAACGTCACTTGATTCTTTATTCTCCTCGTTTTCGTCAATCAACTCTGAAATAAAAGCAAAAATGGTTTATTTTCAGTAACTTGTTAAAAGCTGAGTAATGTGAACATAAAAGTGAACCTGATTGAGAGCAGCACCACTAACTTTTACAGATGGTGGCGCCAGAAGTAGGTTTGGTATCACTGGGGGCTGGTGTGTGGGGTATCAAAAAATAGAGATAATTTAATCATAAAATGTTTAAATAAGTGCATTTACTAATAATATTACATGTTTATATCTTGGTAATGCACATTTGACAGTATTTGGATTTGAGTTGGGAAGCACACAACATTTACTTTTATTAACATTAGTAACTTGCAAAATCAAATGTCCATATAGAAAATTAAAATATTCTTCTTTTACAAAATGTAGAATTATTTTTCTATAGTATTATATAGAACTGACCGACAACGTCAGTGATTATAATTAATGTGCAATTCAGTCGCAAAAGTGAAGACTTTTTTTTTTTTTTACTTTTCTTACTACATACAATTTAATTTCACGATTTATTATAAAATATCAAACAAAGTAGAAATGAATGATTAATGAGCCAGTAGGTGCTCCTCTGCTGCCATCTATTGGTTATAGTGGTAATTTTATGTATTTTTGCATTAACCCATATTTAACACTTTACAATAATGTTCATTAGTAAACATAAACTAAGAACGAACAATACTTCTACAGCATTTATTAATCTTAATATTAATTTCAGCATTTACTAATGCATTATTAAAATCTCCGATTCTGTTTGTTAACATTAATACACAGTGAACTGTATTTTCATTAACTAACATTATCAAAGATTAATAAATAGTGTAATAAATTCATTGTTCGTTCATGTTAGTTAATACATTAACTAATGTTAACGAATGACACCTTATTGTAATGTTACTTGTAATGTAATATACATTCCCCCGGTTTCACAGACAGGTTTAAGCCTAGTCCTAGACTAAAATGTAAGTCTGAGCCGTTTCAACTGAAAGAAACTTGCACTGACTGATCTTAAAATATATCAGTGCATTTGTTTTGTCTCGAGATGCACTCCACTCATGTTTTTTTCCTAAGCACATTTATTAAAAAAATGCTTAAATGTCCTAATTGAACTATGGACTAAAAACAAACTAAATCTAAAACTGCTTGAAACTGTATTTAACTGTCAGTAGTTTTTAAAGCTTTGTAAGCCTAATGTACCACAAACAGTCATTAAAGATGATTGAAGAATAAACATCAACCTTCTGGTTCCTCGTGTTTTATTCTGAAGTTTTCTGGTTCCTCATGTTTTATTCTGCAGGGTTCTGGTTCCTCGTGTTTTATACGGAAGGTTTCTGGTTCCTCGTGTTTTATTCGGATGGTTTCTGGTTCCTCGTGTTTTATTCGGAAGGTTTCTGGTTCCTCGTGTTTTATTCTGCAGGGTTCTGGTTGCTCGTGTTTTATTCTGAAGTTTTCTGGTTCCTCGTGCTTTATTCTCCAGGGTTCTGGTTCCTCGTGTTTTATTCGGAAGGTTTCTGGTTCCTCGTGTTTTATTCTGCAGGGTTCTGGTTCCTCGTGATTTATTATCCAGGTTTCTGGTTCCTCGTGTTTTATTCGGCAGGGTTCTGGTTCCTCGTGATTTATTCTCCAGGTTTCTGGTTCCTCGTGCTTTATTTGGCAGGGTTCTGGTTCCTCGTGATTTATTTGGCAGGGTTCTGGTTCCTCGTGCTTTATTCTCCAGGTTTCTGGTTCCTCGTGCTTTATTCTGCAGGTTTCTGGTTCCTCGTGTTTTATTCTGCAGGTTTCTGGTTCCTCGTCTTTTATTCTCCAGGTTTCTGGTTCCTCGTGCTTCATTCTCCAGGTTTCTGGTTCCTCGTGTTTTATTCTCCAGGGTTCTGGTTCCTCGTGTTTTATTCTGCAGGTTTCTGGTTCCTCGTCTTTTATTCTCCAGGTTTCTGGTTCCTCGTGCTTTATTCTCCAGGTTTCTGGTTCCTCGTGTTTTATTCTCCAGGGTTCTGGTTCCTCGTGTTTTATTCTCCAGGATTCTGGTTCTTTGTGTTTTATTCTCCAGGGTTCTGGTTCTTTGTGTTTTATTCTCCAGGGTTCTGGTTCTTTGTGTTTTATTCTCCAGGGTTCTGGTTCCTCGTGCTTTATTCTGCAGGTTTCTGGTTCCTCGTCTTTTATTCTGCAGGTTTCTGGTTCCTCGTCTTTTATTCTGCAGGTTTCTGGTTCCTCGTCTTTTATTCTGCAGGTTTCTGGTTCCTCGTCTTTTATTCTGCAGGTTTCTGGTTCCTCGTCTTTTATTCTCCAGGGTTCTGGTTCCTCGTGTTTTATTCTCCAGGATTCTGGTTCCTCGTGTTTTATTCTCCAGGGTTCTGGTTCTTTGTGTTTTATTCTCCAGGGTTCTGGTTCTTTGTGTTTTATTCTCCAGGGTTCTGGTTCCTCGTGCTTTATTCTGCAGGTTTCTGGTTCCTCGTCTTTTATTCTGCAGGTTTCTGGTTCCTCGTCTTTTATTCTGCAGGTTTCTGGTTCCTCGTGTTTTATTCTGCAGGTTTCTGGTTCCTCGTCTTTTATTCTGCAGGTTTCTGGTTCCTCGTCTTTTATTCTCCAGGGTTCTGGTTCCTCGTGTTTTATTCTCCAGGGTTCTGGTTCTTTGTGTTTTATTCTCCAGGGTTCTGGTTCTTTGTGTTTTATTCTGCAGGTTTCTGGTTCACTGGTGTCCTTCTCTCTCTCTTCTTTAACAAACTGCATCTTCACAGCAGATCTCAGTTCAGATGATACTCCTCCAGATATTCCTGCTTGCTTCAAAACTTAGACACGACTTTGAGGATGAGAATATTACAGGTATTTACTGACCTGATTCAAAAACTGCATTTTTCTATTTACAGAAACAACATCTTATAATTTGTATTAAAACAGCATCAAGACAAAACAACAGAGCGGGTGAAACTGAACTTCTTCCTCTGAGGTTTAATGGTGTTTGGCAAACACACGAATGTGTTTTAGCACCGCCCGCTGGACTGGAGTGAAGGGTTGAGAGAAGGGAAATCATAGGAATTTTAACAGTGCCTCTATAGGTGGCTGTTTGTTGTTTTTCTTAAAATAAATGAAAAGCACTTAACATTACAGACTCGCATGGTATTTGATCAGCGTCAACAGTCTCTGTGAGTGAGCATTAGAGGAGAAAAACAAGTGAATTATTAGTCAAATATTTAATTGAAAATCAAAGCGTCGCAGCATGTAAATATGGAAATTAAGATCAATGAAAACACGTGACAATGATAAGATGTAGCCTAATTAAAAAATAATAATAAAATTAAAAAACAAAATCTAAAATTTTGAACAGGTTTAGCATGGAAAACATCCTTGGTGTCTGTCTAAATATCTGGGACTGAAAACATAACCGACTGTGTTTACAAGGATATTTTTTATATAGGATATTTTTGCGTGTATTTGTCCTTCCAAATTCAAAACGAAACGCCCACATTGCAAAGGTTTTCTGGCCCAGCTCCAGTCCACACAACCATTTTTCCCTCGGCCCACATACTGCAAAGAATGACGGCCCTGGAGGGGCCCTAATCTGAATTAAAGACAAGGGGCTCACAAGTCTCAGCCAGTTAATAACTTATAACTAGGTTTTATTATTGGTACAGATTCATAAGCAAACCACATCAACACCAGCCTTTAACCAGAACCCCCAAAACTGAGCCATACCCCAGCATAATCTTGCCCAGATCATCAAGTCACGAGAAAATTCAATTCTGAAAATGAATTTACACAACACACAATTGTTAAATTAAAACAACGACTAAAAATAAAATAATGTGATTCAATGTGTGTGGGAGAAAGCGATCCTATTCAGGATTGTTTGACACAATTTGCATTGTAAAAAGCACTATATAAATAATGGTGACTTGACTTGATTGTCCTTGGGACATGAATTACAGCAACTCTTTCCTCTGCAGCCGCTCTTTCCTTCCTCCATCTCTGTCTGGAGGAAGCTGAAGCATTGGTTTAATTCTTAGTTCAGTGGCATGTTGTTTTTCTCACAGCAGCTAAAAGAGAAAAATACTACATTAATAAACACATATACAAGCATTCATCCAAATTCTGTAAAATGTCTAGGTTAAAACTTTACAACAAGGTAGCTTCTGTTGTTTGTTTGGTTTTTTCCTTTTTCAAAAAGTGGACCTTTTTCAGTTCTCATGCACCAGTTTGGGTCTGTGTGCCCCGTCTTCACTTTTTGTCAATAGAAAAATGATACAATTATTTATTTTTTCAAACTCGTACTCATTGGCATTGGCTCATTTTCTGTGAAGAACATTTATCAGAACAAATGTTCAACTTTGTAAAACCACTCTTTTTAAACAAAGCATAGTCCATCAAGTCTCTCAAAATACAGTTAAATTCCCCTCCAGGTAACAGTGATTTTGTGGGTTCATTGAGTCCAAAATGGAACAAATCCTTAAACAAAACTTCATCATAAAGCGGTACTTGAAATGACAACTCACAGAACTGGTGAACATAATCCGCAATAGTTCGGCCTCCTTGCCGCAGATGAAGTAGCTGGTTGACTGCTTCCATGGTTGAGCTGGGTTGTTGAATAAAGCCGCTGGATCCGGGTATAGCTGATTATTCTGTATCCTCGAGAGAGTGTCAACGGAGTCAACAAGGCTTTATTTACACACGTGGTCAAAACAGGCAGGGTCGAACACCAGCAAACAGTACAATCCAGGCAGAGGCAAAAGAGTATCCCAATAGACAGGCAGTGGTCAGGGTATTCTTCAATCACTTTACTCCAGATTAAAACCTTAATCTCTGATTTACTTAATGGAATATTGATCTCTATTGTCTCTCTCTGTAAAGCTTGTTTTGCTAATTTATCCACTTCTACATTTCCCCTTATTCCTGTGTACTGGAACCCATTTAAAACTGAATGATATATCCTTTAGAACAATTATTGAATGTACTGGTAATATACTAAAGAAATATCAGGTGACTAGATTTAAAAGATTTCAAACTCTTTTCCCCAGTTTCATAGACAAGACTCAAGGCTCCCACACTAAAATGCATGTTTAAGCTGTCTCAACTGAAAATATCTTGTTCTGACCTATCTTCAAATATGTCAGTGCCATTGTTTTGTCTCAAGATGCACACGAATAACGTTATAAGGCTTTTTTTTTTTCTTTTTTTAAATGAAAGCTGCTTGAATATCTTAATTTAACTAAGCCCCGTCTCTGTAAACAGGGGTCTCATTTATAAAACTCTCTATAGATTTCATCCTAAAAGTGTACATAGGCACAAAAGCTAAATTTTGCACGCGCACAAACGTTTTCAGATTTATAAAACCATGCGAGAGAGATGGTACTTCACTTTGTGTCAAAATGGTTGATTTATTACCCTCATAAAAATTCCACCCCCCTCCCATAACTGGACACCTGTTTGGACACCTGTTTGTACACCCCTAGCCCCCACCCTCTCTAAGCGGCCATTTTATTGACCTTATGGTGAACTTAAGAATTTATGACTGTGTGTGTGTATGTGTGTGTGTGGGGGCGATGTTATGTGGTTTAAACTTTAAATGATGAATTTGTGTTAAATGGGGTAAAGGGAAGTTTTTATTAAAGTGTTTTCACATACACATCAAGAAAAAAAAAAACATCAAACATGTGTGTAAAACGTACAAAGACTGTTTATTTCCCTACAAGTGTAGACTTAAAACAGGAAAAACGTAGAAAATAAAACAAAAAAGCATTAGATACACTATCTTAAAACTAGTTGTTTGACAACGTTAAATAGAAGAAGTGAGCGCGTTCGTTTAAACCTATTTTGCGGTTTTAAAAAGTTGTGACTTTAAAACAGATACAAAGTTAAATAATATAGATTCGTTTTTATCTTACGATGGTACGTGTGTTTTTCCCTTACAAGTGGACACTAGTGTTGTTAAAACAGTTTTAGGAAAAACTAAAACAAATAAAAAAGCATTAGATACGCTATTTTTCCTATCATTAGAATTTAAAACTAGATCGTTTGACAAAGTTAAATAAATAGAAGAGTTGCGAGCGCGTTCGTTTATCTATAACAAAAAAGAATCGGATGCGTTAGTTAAAACAATAAGATATTTATCAAAAAAACTATGTCTTGCTTTTTTTTTTTAAAGTTTGACTTTATAACAGACATAAAGTTAAATAATATAGAGACGAGTTCTCTTACCGTGAAGTGAAATAAAAAATATCAGACCGTTAAAACACCAGCATAAGATAGCTGTAAAAATCTTCTCGCATTACAATTGAAAACCTAGTCTTTGTCCCAACTTAGAAAAGTTAAACAAATGTCTATCTTACGCAGCGTCCGTTTACACAACCTCACGCTTCGGTGTCAAAACTGAGAATGAGCTCCGGGCCGCTGTCAGGACACACCCACAGTACCGTCCTAATGTGGGCGTAGCGATAGCTCCCCTGTTGTAACGTCGTGTTTAAAAACCGATGTTGAGGATAACTTATCTTCACCTAGACGTAAAATACGTACGTAGCTTTTGCGAAATTGGAAAAACAGAAAATTATTCTACAATGGCTGAGGCGTCAATACCTAAAACCCCCGAGAAGCCCGTCGTGGATGCTATGGATGATCTCACTCTAGCACCTAGGAAGATGAAACATGGTCCGTGTTTGACCAATTTCCTCCACGAAGGTTTGGATGACGTTAAGCGCGACTTTCATTTATCCGGTAATCGCATATGCGGTTACAACTTTGACAAGACCAACAGGGAGGTCAGGCTGAGCACCGTGGACGCCGATGAAAGAATCACGTACGACACCAACGAAGACCCCGAACTGTTTTTCACAGTAAAAGACTGGTGTTTATTTTACAACCACGTTTGGCGTGATTTAAAAGACGGATGCGATGACCCTCTATTCATAGGGGAATGGAACGGTGTTACGCCTGGAATGCGTTACAGAGTGTTAGGGGATCAGGTTAATAAACACAGCGATGATTACATCTACATACTTTGTAGCGATACCACAGAAGGTCTGCCCGAACGTGTTTGGCCGATATCTGAAGAGGATCATCTCAAATACTACAGCATTAAATTCTTGTTTCAATGGAAAGACGTGCCTGCATTAGAAGACATATTCGGAAAGATTGACAAATTGTTTAAGTGGTGCGACGCGTTTGACAGATACAACAACATAAAAGTGAAATTGTTTCACCCTGAATGGTGTGTGACCAGTCGGAGAGGCGCTCACGTAGCACCGCCCACATTCTATAACCATTAAATACAGACCTCCCCAACAGGACTCAGAGGTAATAAACTTCGATCGCTAACTGTGGCAACATGTCCCAAGAAAACGTTTCAACCGCACCTAGTTCTGCAGGTGATGACAATGCGTGTGCCGCATGGACGTCTACGGATAACATCGTCTGGTTGGACAAATTTTGTAAAGAACTGGGTTACCATAACCTCGCATTCTTGGCGAAGTACGGACCGTCTCAATCTACGGCGGGCGATGGTACAACCTCTGATACCGTCACGGACAACGTCGACGGATGTATCGGTGTAACCGGGCATAAAATCATTAAAGCTGTTGTCGGGATCATTCTGGAACATCTGGTAGACAGACAGTTAAAGAAAGATTGTTATGGCTGTACGACGGATCATCCATCGCAAACCCAACATTCATGTCTCTATGAGGCTCCTGCGTACTATTTTCTCGGGTGTTTTGAAGAACTAAGGGATAAAGTGTGTAAACCTGACCTAAAACACATTCTGGCCCGAACATTGAAACTGTTTGGTTTAACCCCACACCTCCAAAGGATTCAGGGTGTTGTCGATGCTGTACTGTGCGAGCTCAGGGATGAAATGTTCATAGTCGGAGGATTGGCTGAACTCAGGACAACACTTGTGAACGAAACCTGTGAACAGGCTGTTTACGACGCTGTTGACAACTGGAAGAAAAGCGCTCCGGCAGGTTCCGACTAACTGGGAACATGGGAAACCTCTGCAACACAGTCTGTCTGACAAAACTCTTATTTAAACGACACATTAAGAGAGAAATAATACATTTATTGTATAAGATTATCGATGATGAGGCTGATTGTTATGTGGATAATAAACGTTTAACGAAATTAAAAAATCAAATGAGTATTGTACGGCGTATGTCGGCTGAGTGGAACATTCTTGAAAATATGTCTGAATATGAAGAAAGTCTTAAAATTGGTAACATTTTGTGTCTTTGTACTTATGTAACCGATGTGTGTGTGATGACCTTGTCAAGAAAAGAAGCAACGGATGTGTTTGAAATTATCGATGTATTAACTGAATATATGATTGAGAAAAATATTGTAATGTGTGTGAAATTCCTTCAATATCTAGATGTTGTGTAACCAATCATATTTATTGTTTGATTATGACTTCTACAACTGTTGTAAATAAAAATCCATGACACTAACAGCGTTTGTCATTATTTTCTGAAAAACACGGGGGTAAGATGTCTGAATTAATGAAAAAAGTGTACTACAATCCTTCAGATCCAGGATCTTTGGGGGGTAAAGCACGGTTAAAACGCGGAGTGTTACAGGAATACGGAGTAGCTCTGAAGGATAAAGAAGTGACGGATTGGTTAGCATCTCAGGACGCCTATACGTTACACAGAACCGCACCTGTCAAATACAAGCGCAATAGGGTAGTGGTGTACGGAAAAGATGCGCAGTTTCAAGCAGACCTGGTTGATATGTCTGCTTATTCGAAAGAAAACGATAATATAAAATTTTTACTAACGTGTATAGATATCTTTAGTAAGTACGCATGGGCTCGACCGCTGAAAAATAAGACGGGGAAGGAGGTTACCAAAGCGTTCGAATCTATACTCAAAGAAAACCGCATACCGCAAAAATTACAAACTGATAAAGGCACCGAATTTTTTAACAAACATTTCCAACAATTGATGAAAAAGCATAACATACATCATTTTGCTACGGCGAGCGACGTTAAGGCGTCTGTGATTGAACGTTTTAATCGAACGCTTCGCGGAAGAATGTCACGATTTTTAACAGCTGTCAATTCAAAGCGTTATTATGACATCTTACAAGATCTTATAGATGGGTATAACGCGAGTTATCACAAAAGTATTAAAATGCGACCTCTGGACGTTCATAAAGAAAACGAAGCGGTGGTGTTTAATAATCTGTACGGAAGCATGCGTAAAGATGCACCTGTCTTTAGGTATAAAATCGGTGATGTGGTTAGAGTGTCTAAAGTCAGAAATGTGTTTTCTAAGGGGTATGCCCAGAATTACACGGAAGAGTTTTTCACTATAGCAGCCTGTATACCCCGGACCCCGCCGGTGTACAGGCTACAAGACTATGACGGTGATATTATCGAAGGATGTTTTTATGAAAAAGAAATACAAAAAATTATTGTGAATCAAGATAAATCGTTTAAAATAGAAAAGATTTTAGATCGAAAAAAGAGAGGGAAACAGGTGTTCTGTCTCGTGAAATGGTGGGGATGGCCGACTAAATTTTCCTCGTGGTTGGCAGAACGGGACATCTTGGACATACGGAAAAATCCTTAAAGTGACAATGACACGATCATGAGCATCATTCGTGATAATCTATATCATGAGCGAAGGCGGATTTTACGTTACGCTTCCTTGCAATGCGTCAATGGACGTGTATCCTGACAACCGTATTTCTAATTACAAAACAAGACTTGCCAGAAGTATGGACCTCAAAGGTCAATGGGAGGTGGGGTTGATCGAATTTTATTATCCTATATCCTGGTATACGTTTAATGAGGAGGATGCGGCGTTTGTTATCAACACGACACCCGGTATACTGGGGTATCATGAGGATCGTCACGAAGAGACTGAGGGCATGATTATCTATATTAAAGAAAAAAACCTTCAAAACATATCTAAAGTGTGTAATGCCTTAAAACCGGGATATTATGAGGATGTGTTGTTTCTGGTTAGAGAAATAAATGTGAATCTACCTCCTAGAGTGACCCTCGGTTACGATCACGTCAAAAACAGGATATTTCTAAAAGCACCGACGAACACATCTTTGATATTTTATGGAAAGTTGGGTATTATTTTAGGTTTAAAACCTGGCGCATCTCTAGGTTCTGTAAATCAACCTCGCAAAGATCGTACTGATGACGCACCTGTCGTGACGTACGCCCCGCATCAGGCCGACATAAGAGGAGGGTTTTATAGTATGTATATATACACAGACATGATTGAATATCAATCAGTCGGTGATTCGTATGTACCGCTACTGAGAACTGTACATATAGAGGGCGCGGCTAACGATATCATTAGTGTTAGATTCGATAAGCCGCATTACGCACCTGTGAATAAGTCTAATATTACAGACATTTGCATCGAAGTCAAAGACGATCAGAACAAACACGTCCGTTTCACTTACGGCAAAGTTGTGGCTAAACTCCACTTTAGACCCGTGAAATAGTTGTTTTTTGTTTTGTTTAACGAAACTATACGACTATGGATCCCGAACGCTATATCGCTTACTACCGTAACCAAGCGGGTAACGGATTACCCGGCTACGCCGGTGGCTCTGTCATGTACGGTTCCGGTATAGGTGGTATTTTCAAAGCGCTTTTCAGAACAGCCCTACCTCTGTTGAAAAGAGGTTTTAGTATAGCAAAACCGCATCTAAAAGCCGCTGCGAGAAATATAGCTAGCGACGTAGTAACCACAGCTCTATCGAGATCGTATAACGATAATAACAACGACGTCCAAAACGGTAACGGATTAATGGTTATGTCACGCGGGTCTTTTAAACCGCCCGGAGTGCGAATGCGTAGGGGGAGTGGCCGGGTGAAGAAGGGTAAACCGGCTAGTAAGAAACGTACGGTCGCAAAACGCTCAAGACGTTCCCGTGCGAAACGTGTAAAGAAAACTGTCCGGCGCAAAAGACCGCTCAACACTATTTTCTAAACCATGTCTCTATTTCACAATATGTCGGAGGAGTGTATTAAATCCGAATTGGATTTATTTACCGTTCCTATGACTCAGACATCTATCGAAAAAAATACATACGTCGAAATACCACCGCTATCCGCGATAACGGACTCATCCCCGCTAGAATTTTTTATTGCGGGGACAGGCGAAGATTACGTCGATCTAAATAACACTCTGTTATATACACGGATCAAAATAACCAGGCCGGACGGCAGCGATATTGCAGACGGTGCACCCGTCGGGTTAATAAATTACCCGGGTGCGTGTATATTCTCACAGGTGGACGTTTCTCTAGGCGATCGTCTGATAACGCAGAGCTCTAGCACTTATCCTTATAGGTGTTTGATCGAAGCGTTGATAAATTTCGGAAAAGATACCCTCGAAAGCGTCTTTTCAGCAGGATTGTTTTACAGAGATACAGCGGGTCACATGGACGCTACAGACCCTGCTGGAGAGAATGCGGGTTTAATGAAACGAGCCGCGTTTACCAACGCTAGCAACGTTGTAGAGTTACTAGCACCCATCCATAGCGACATATTCTTTCAAGAAAAATTAATGTTGAACGGTGTAGATATAAAAATACGGATGACGCGAGGTAAAGACGAGTTCTGTCTGATGCGTGATGACGGCACCGCTTATAAACTCAATATTATATCAGCATCTCTTTTTGTGAAAAAAGTTTCGGTTTCGCCGGGTGTACGGCTAGGACACGCGCAAGCTCTTTTATCGACCACCGCTAAATACCCTATAGAACGCGTGTGTCTGAAGAATTTCTCTATCCCTGTAGGATCTCGCGTGTCTAATCAAGAAAATCTTTTTCTCGGAACGCTGCCGAAATCCATCATTTTAGCAATGACGGAAAATTCAGCTTTTTCAGGTGCATACGACAAAAACCCCTTTGCTTTTAAACATTTTAATCTGGAATTTTTGGCTTTATATCGTGACGGTGTCCAAATCCCATCCAAACCCCTGCAACCGGAGTATGAGAGAGGATCTGCCGTGAGGGACTTTTATCAACTGGTATTATCTACCGGTAGACATCTTAAAAATCATCCTCTGGCGATAGATCGTCAGGATTTTCTCAACGGATACACCCTCTACGGGTTTAATTTAGCGCCCGATGAAGATTGTTCGAATCACGTCTCTCTAATCAGATCGGGGAACATCAGACTGGAAGCCCGATTCAGACAACCTCTCAGACAATCCATAACCATCATCGTATATGCGATTTTTGATTCGATCGTCGAAATATCCAATCGAAGACAGGTGCTGGTCGATTATTACTGAGAGTTGAAATGAATACGGTTCAACTAACGGCAGTCATGGATAAAATCGCACACAACACGTATTTTTTAGGAGTGCTTCCGTCCGATCACCTCCCCAAATCACCTTTAAAGAATTTACCTGTCATGCTTATTTTTAACACGGATCCATCCACAGAACCGGGTCAACACTGGGTAGCCATCTACATAAACAACGATCGCATTAGCTGTTTTTTTGACAGCTTCGGTGGAAACCCTAAAGATCAGCGTTTTCCAAAGACCGTCCAAGACTTTTTAAAAAACAATTCTATTTGCGTACGATACTCTAACAAACAGGTTCAAAACATTGCATCAGACGTCTGTGGACAACATTGTGTGTTTTTTCTGTATCACATATCAAAAGGGGTCGATTATGAAAATATTGTTAAAATGTATTATGATGATTCGATTAAAAATGATGACATGGTTGTTCGTTTTGTAAAGAGACTGAAACCTAGACTCTGCGAGACATTTAACTGTAATCAGTGCGTCCAGATCTGTAAATCTCTGTAAATCATCTAGAACGTTTCTATAATTTCATGTTTAATAACTAAAAGACAATGTATTAACACACGTACTGTATAAATGAAAGATGTGATTAATAAATAAAAAGATGTAATCACAAATGTATCTGTGTGTGTGTGTGTGTGTGTGTGTGTGTGTGTGTGTGTGTGTGCGTGAGTCTGTGTATAAATAAAAGACATACGTAATCAGTCATGTTGATAATTCAGCGCAGGTTTAATACAAACATTTCAATCATGTTTACAAAGAAATTATGTTAAAAAGACAACCAGGCGGTAGCATCAAGAGCCGGCGAATTAAAAGCGGGTCCGATGGGGGTATTGGGTTGTGACGTAACCGCAGACTTCTTTTTACCTCTCAGTTGTTTCAACGGAGAGGGTGTCTTTGGCGACATCTGGTGGGTCTGTGTGGGTGATTTTCTTTTCAGGCTCTCGACAGCTCGTTTAACTTGCGTATTGCTTATAGTTGAAAATGGTATGTTTAAAAGGGCGAAGGCGTCCAGAAATTCGTTCCAACCGCGAGGTCTGTATTCATCACGGATCGTGTGAGGGGCTGTTATACTTTTAACCAAATCCAATATGTGTGATCCGGAGATTACACGTCCTTTAAACACAAACTCTCCAGATTCTGTCCATGAAGACAATTGCTTAGCATTAGACATTTTATTCAAAATGAATTTAATGTTTTTTAAACTCCTTCGTGGTACGTTGTTTAAGATCTCGTCGACGATTTGATCCTCTCCATCACCGTTATTAGACCCCGGGGCAGGTGCGTTAGTACTCGGCGTGACAGGTGGTTCAGCAGGTGCGTCGGGACGTGGGGTGTCCTGTTTCGGGAGCGTGAGAGTTAAACCACCGCTCTCCAAATCGCCCTGTTTTACTATAGTTAAATACCTCTGCAGAACGTTGGCGTAAAGTTTAGCTTTCCCGTGTGGATCTAAATCGGTTCTTTGTAATATTTTTCTTATAGCCTCGTCCAAATTGTTCTCCACAACTTCTTGGATCGTCTCGCGAATATTCCCGGACCTTAATTTATCCAACTGGTTCTGAGGAATCACGTAATGCTTTTCAGCATATTCCATTCCTAATGTTGTCTGGATGTTATTAAACTTGTGATAAATGGTATGGCCACGCTTAACAGGGGTACAAGAAAACCGCCTCTCTGATTAATCAGTCGTTTTTTTCTTATGACGCTAATCTTTTTATTCGCAGCGTATTTGATTTCATCTTTTCTCTTTTTTAATCTTCGGAACTGCACCGTGTTTAGAGGTATGGTACCGCGGAGTACGTTAAGAGCTATCTCGCACAAGGATAAAATCAGTTGATCCGATGCCGTATGTAAAATGACACGTCGCTGCCTTGGTGAGGCTTTATATAACAGTTTTAAAAGAGGTAGGTTTTTACAAAGCCTCTCGCTCATTTTCTTTCTTATTTCCACCAAAGTTTACCGCGTTCTTTTCTGCACGTACACCACCTGCTGATCTGAAAACAGACCTGATCTGAGACGAAAGCGCTCGGGCGTTTTAGCTTTAAAGTTGATCAAAAGGAAACCAAAGGGTTGATTGGTCGCATCCTGATAACATTCCATAAAATATTTGGTATTCCCTGGAAAAATCTGACGACCTAAAACCATTATTTGCATGGAATCTCTCGGGCTTTTGTACAAAATAATATAGTGCGTGTTCAGTGTAATAGTTCTGCTGGTTTTACCTTGAAAAAACAGATTCTGAGTTATCAATATAATGGAAAATGATTTATGATGGACATATTTCGTGAATGCACGTGAGAGCTCATCGTTCGAATATGCTGATTCCATTAAATCATCACAAAATAAAATAGATTTCTTATTAGGAGGTAATAAATTTTCATCCGTTAAAGATTTTGGAATACCTTCAATAAATTTAATATCAAACAATGACAAGAGTTCATCATACAAAGGTTGCCAACAGCTGTATAAAAACACAATATTATCCAATTTTACATCAATCAGCTTATCTGCATTACACAACAAATTTTTTACAAAGACAGTCTTTCCGCTGCCGGAGGGTCCGGAGATCACTGCGGAAAAAGGAAATTGAAAACGAAAATCAAAACGTTCTTCAACATACACATGGTGTGATCCAGACATGTTGTTAATATCCGTAAGGTAAAGTTGTGTAGTCGGTCAAAAGAACCCGTTTGTCATAAACCACTTTGAACCTTTTCAAAACTGATCTATTATGCAATGTGAATTTTCTTTTATCACGCACAATGGTCTCTGTCCGTGTGAGCAGGTGTGTCGTGTCACGTGATGTCACATAACCATGTACCAGACAAATCATACTTTCTAAGGTAACGATTTGGGCGTTCGAAAAATGCAAGGTCACGCCTTTAGCTTTAAGGGTGACTTTATTTTTCGCAGTTTTAAAACCATACGATTTCGGGCCGGTCGCGGCGAATTCAACGATGCTGTCATCTACGTCAAGCTCGTTAGTCAGCTCACCTAGATATGATCCTGTTTGAGGCATCCATTCGCCTTCTTTTGTTGAAAAGATAACGCTGTCTGTATCTACGTAAAAAACACGAGATCCTAATCTGTCCATAAGATCGTATAATTCCAAACGACCGTAAGCGGTGGTGAATGAAGCGATAAACACGTTAACATCGTTCGCGGGGGCGGGGTCCGTCTCTGCACAACACCATTGCACCAGGGCCACCGTGTCTGACACGAATGAGAAATGTTTAATGTCGTGACTGTTTCCAAATATATAACGGCTGAAATCTTCAGGTTCAGTTAAAAGTTCACTTGTTGGTAAATTACACCTAAGCCCGAATCTCCCCCAAAGAGCATTTAACAAATATTTATTTATAGATCTACGGGCGGGGTTAAGGGCGATTTTGTCGATGTCCAGATGAACACCCTCCTTCTCAAAATAGGCTTTGACGTAGCACTGTTTTTCGTCATCTGTCACCACGTGCGGAGGAAAACCTGAAGCCTCTTGTTTGAATTTGAGAAACGTCTTAACGTAATCGGTGAATAAACTGTCTGAGGTCTGCGGAAAATGCCACACTTCCACAATTTTGACAACCTTATATCCTTTAACCACGGCGTGTGTGAGTTCTACGCTCGTCCAAACCCCTGAAAACGCACGCTCTTCTTCTCTGTGTTGACAGCGCTCCTGTAGTTGCTGCTCTGCGCATGTGCGACACAGAGCAAACAATAGTTTCCCCTGTGACGATTTAAAGGGAATGAGAGGATGAAGCAGTTTATGTGGGGGTAGTACAGTACATTTAATAAGTCCGAAATAAGACTCGATCGGTTCAAAATCTTTTAAAATTATTTCAGGATGACCGATCGGGTAAGTTTTACGCGACTGTACGAAAGGATACAGCGACGTAAAGTCCAGATATGAAACGCGTTCGCCCTCTGCGGTTTTATGATAAAGTTTTAGGGCATTCGTCCGGCCACCGAAAAGCGATTCCCGAGGGTTCAGTCGTTCAGGAGCTGTGTAATTACTCATAAAAGCCATAACATCAGGGTCGTTTTGTTTGGCTTTCTCCCACTGGCATTCCCATATAGTGCGAACTTTGAGATTGTAAGTTTTACGTAAGACCTCCATTTTATTATCAGACTGTCTTCTGAGTACACCGTAGGGTATTTTTGATACAGGATTTAACTCGTTAGGGTTGAAACGGCAACAATGACCGTGCCAGAAACAACCCAGGAATTCCAAAGCTATTCTATCTCCGTTAATCTCATAGTATCCGTCCACATGATAAGCACCAAATCCTACTTCTCCGTGATTTAAGGCATGATGAATATCAACATTTTTGGTCGCTTTAAGGTATTCCAACCACTGGATGGACGGGGTAGAAAAAGCTTTGTACTGGTTAAGATACGCCTTTCTGTGAGTTAAGGCTACGGTGTCTTTGGGTAAAAAAAGGGTTTTAAACACCTTCATTGCACAACCGGCAAGCGTTACACAGCCGAAGGGATCCACGTTTGTGCATTCGATAAATTCCCTTCTGTATTTCATACAGCCCTCTCGCAACAAAACAACATCGTTCTTGCAATACATTGCGAGTTGTTTTTTGAAGTCAAACACCTGCCCTACCACGCTCTGGTACCAGCTGTCGAATTTTATCTGATCAGAACCAGACATCGTACTATATCCGTAATATTCTTTAGGCGGATACACACCTACATAATCTGCATTTTGCAAACGATTAAAATGATGGGGAAAGAAACCTTTTTCGTCTGTGTTTAGGTTTAGAGCGGCTGTCATTTTGGACAATTTCATAGACAAAAAATTGTAGCTGTCAATATATCGCTGTTTAAATACGTGATCGTACATATAGGACAGTCTACATCCTTGCAGTATGATTTTTGGCGTCAACCCCTGATTTGTAAAATACTCGAGCAATATATAAGAATCGAACCCCGATGCGTTGTGAGCTATAAATGTAAAGTCAGCATATTTTGCCCTTCTGAAATGTTTAATCAGCTTGTCTATACAGTCCATACCTCCAGCAGTAAACTCCTCACCGTCTTGCGAAATGGCACACACGTAATTTGCTACATGTTTACCATTTTCGTACATTGTCTCAAAATCATAATAGATATACTTTTCACTATGCTCGTCAGGTTTTAGGGGTTGTATATAACAGGCGTGATGCCCTTCATCTACCAGAATCTCGTTGCAATTCGTACATTTGGACGGCGCGCAGACATGTGGTAATAGATTATCGCCTGACCATTTTGTTCTGTATTGTCTGCAACACTTATCGCAGTATTTCAGGAGGTCACACCTAGATCGCCCACCGTCGATTTGCGGTTGTTTATGCATTTGATAACAGAAGTCAGATCTGCAATATTTCATGCAGTCCTCACATTGCGACCATTTCTTACCCTGCGTGAAGCATTGAGGGGTTTTACACGTGTTACATGTAAATTTGCAATAATGTAAGTTAGGATTGTTAAAGCCTTGATAGCAGTACTGGCAGACATACCCGTATCCTAAGAATGCTTTCAAATTTTTTATCATGTAGTAATGGTCGTCGTGTAGATATAAATGCACGGTGTTTTGATGGGTTTCATTTGTGTTTTTATACACATCCAATTTACCTGAACAGGGTCTGTGAAAGATTACTATTTTCAAGTCTAACATCATTTCGAATTTATATACGTCATGAAAGGCGATTTTATCTTGCACCCCATAACCCAACGTTGTGTGTATGTCGTCGGCTATTCTGTACAACTCCTGGTCAGGAGTATGCGGGTTTAAAAAACGGGCTAGACATATACTGAAACACATATTGTCTGATATATTTTTTGGGATGAAAAGGTTCATCTTATTTTTTTGGATGACCATGTTATGTGCCAAATCGGTTAATTTTCTACGACCCCCTCCTCGGTTATTCCTCGCCACTGATACGCATAACTGTAGTGCAGAATCGGTCCCCACGTCCGCGTTGCTTTGAGCGGCTCGTTCGATTTGATCCAGAAACGTAGCGACGTCGTGGTTATTATCCGGTGTTAGAACCGCATTAATTGATGTGGGGAGACTCTCTCCTTGCAGAGACACGTTCATAAATCCGTCTTCACCACCCATCAGTCGTGAAAAATCAACGATCTCGTTCAAAATATCTTGCAAAAAGATATTATACGCGGCGTAATCATCAGTGTCAATTTCACGGAAATTTAAAGTCCTACGAATTTCTAACCCGTTAAATTTCGGTCTAGAAATAATTGTAAAATCACCAACACGTCCTCCTTCATTTATTAGTCTGTCTCTAAAGTTTTGACTGAGACCCATTTCTGGAGCAAACCGATCATAACCTGAGGAGTCGTCGTTAGACGGACCCGCCCCGGTTTGTTCACAGTCGTTTATAGACATCCCTAGCCATTCATGTTGAATATCTACGAGTTCGTGTAATCTTTCGATCGTGTTAAGCGAATCTGGTTGTAACATCTGTAACTGATTACGAATCAGATCGCGTAATTGACCTGCATTATTTTGAAAATCGCGTCTGGGTCTCGATGTTCTCTGTTCCTCCTCTGACTCATGGTTATGTAAATCGTCGTGACACCTTTTACTGGTCATTTTGAAAATTTATTTTTAAATCAGTAAATACAAAAACAGTCCAACCTTAAAGACAAACGCACCCTCTTGAAAACATCACAATGGTTCACAACATAGCGTAAGCAGATATGTCAACCGGTTGTAAAATGAATCAGAAACAGATAATAATAACCAAATACAAATCAATACATATGAAATGTTGATGATATAAATCAAACAATCAATGATGAGAAGAAATTGTCATACATGCTAATAACACAAATAAAACAACGATAATCCGTTGTCAATAACAAATGGTGATGTTTGTATGAAAAATCCGATACATTTCACCATGAACTAGCTACTAATAACACGAATAAAACAATAATAATCCGTTGTCAATGACAAATACTAATAATTGTATGAAAAATCAATACCTGTAACATACAAATAATGTAAGATATATAAAATATATATATATATATATATATATATATATATATATATATATATATATTTTTTTTTTATCTTCCTCCCATCATTCGATCATGCAATTCTACTAACATTCTTTGTAAAAGATTCAAACGTTCAGATAACAATGATAAGGCGTTAACAGTAAGAGATAATTCCACTTGATGTTCACGGACAGAATCCGGTACATGAATCATAGCGCGTTGAAACTCTCTGAATTGATTATACAACTGTTCGTGACAGTTTCTCCAGAATTCAGCTGCGTGTCTTAAGGCGTCTGTATGTTGTTGCTGGCATTCGATTACGTTTCTTAAAATCGAAATTACATCACCTTGACTGTTAGATGCAATCTCTTCTACTTCCCGGTATGATAAGGGCTGTCCAGCCAGGTCGAAGAGTCTCTCAAAGTATCGGTTAAGACGGTTCAGCGCCTCGCGATCAAGTCTCCTATTTAAATCACATTCACGGAACAGTTCCTGGGGTAAATCGTCCTCCTCCTCCGTTTCCGTATCAGCGAACGAACCCTGATCCCAAGCATTAATCATGGAATCAGTCCAGGCTGTTAGGCTTCCTTCGTCATGACCTTGTTCTGAAAACAAAAGAATAACAATAATGCTTTTATTAATTTATTAGATAAAAACGGAACATAAGAATAATCTGATTTTCTGTTTTAATACATACCATTATTTTCTGAACTCCTTAAACGACTAGTGCTCGGCGCATCAGCATCCTGTTCCGGTAATCTCAGACGTTTTACGCCTTGACCGCAACCATATATTGGCTGCCTGGGAGAACCGGTCTCTGTCCTGCGCCCACTCTCACAGTCGGTAAGCGTGTGAACTCTTTCTGTTGAGCAGTCACCGTGGGAGGGCTCGGACTGTGTGACATTATCTGGTTCGTGACGTAAATCCGTTCTCACCACAACCTCCTCTGCCGCGACCGCGACGTCATCATCCCCTTCGGCTGTCAAATAATTAGAGACCGTTTGAGACCCTGGAACTTTTTTAAGATGTTAAGAAAAAATCTGTATAACTCACCATTAAGCCCCGCTTCGTCACCATGTATAAATAGTTGTGCTTCATCAACTGTATAAATGATAAGGATTGTTATTACCCTATTATGGGCGGTTATTAGTTGTTAAACTGTTCAATAGTCAGATGTAAAGACTTACATATATCTTCAAGGATTTGTTCCAAACCCTCGTCAAATTCGATATTCTCGAAAGTATCTGAAGATAATAACATAGTGTTAAACAAATATACATTAAAATATTCATTTTAAACAAAAATATCATCATAAATATCATCTGTGAACAAAACACAGACTTACCGTTGTAATTGTTAGCCATTGTCCTTAGGTCGGTGAGGTATTTTGTTGTCGTGGGAGAAACAGAGTTTACAGATAATGAAGATGTAATAGACTGTGGTTTTTAACGTTTCAGGGAGTGTGACGTTTTCAGCAATTGTATCGTAAACCGTTATCGTAAAAAAAAGATTCTGACTTTTGTAATAAATCAAAACAGTCCCGCTCAAATTCATCACCCGCAGTTACCCGTCTGGTCTTCATCAGTTTACTGAACTCTGTTGGAGATGGGTTGAAACGGATTTTAGATCTTTCTTTTTTTCTTTACAAGATAATTAGTTCGCCTTATCCTCGCGTGTAGACCCTGTTCTTTCCTTATCTAGAAGTGTTTAAATTCGACGAGAGGTTTTAACCATCAAAATCTCAGAATATCTGTTTATTGATCTCGTATGATGTGACCCATCCGTTCAAATACACGTTTGAAGCAGGGACTGATTTAATTCTTATGTTGGGAAGAAATAAAACTAGGTAAAATGAAGTAAATTAAATATTATTTTCCTGCAGCATACGCCGTCGTCTTTGTGGGACATGTATTTAAGTTTGTGGTTACCACCTTCTTTGACTATCTCATCACGTCCTAAAGGTTACTTTAAAGTCGTATTCGAATAGATTATAAATTCATTATAAATACACGATTCTCAACTACGTCTAACTTCGCCAGACGTGTGTCATAAAAAGTTTCCTTTGACCGGGTTGGGTAGTTTTGTCTAAACCTTCGACAGAGACGCACAGACACACAACCACCCAGGCGTGCCTCATAAATGCTTAAAGCGGATATCCTTTGATCGTTGAACATGTTAGAAACACCATCTGTTTTAATCAATGGACCGCGTTCTAACGATGTTTATGATACCAGATCCCCTCAAAACTCATTAGATTGCAAATGAGTTGAATCCCAGAAACTTTAGTTATTTTACAACGTTGATCAGATAACACCGTTTCAGTGCCCGTGCGACCAGACGCGCAGCAAACTTTCTCATTCGGTCGCTCTGCGTGAGACATACATTTACATTCGTAAGATGTTGTAGAAAAAAAAAAAAAGTTTACCACCCCTCTAATTATGACTGAAAATCCAAAACATTTGTTATCATTTCAGTTTCTTCCCGCACGTGTATTTTAACCGACGCAGCACACTAGAAGTTTTAAGATTGACAATATCAAAGAGTGAATAAATAAAAGGTGTTAAGTGTGAATAACTAAAATAAAATAAGACAAACAAACAACATTTTTCCCCTGTGGGGCGTTTGTTTACAAGAAGGTTATGTAACCTTTTAAAGTGAAAAGTTTTATGATGAATGGTGAACGGTTTCATTAATTGAGAAATGTAAAATATTTATAAAATAACTTTGTTCTAATGTTAAAACATTACTTTAATTTCTTTAACATGCAAATCTTCAGACCGGTCTCTCCTTACAGCGTTAGAGGGCGGTGATGTGGGTGTGTCCTGACAGCGGCCCGGAGCTCATTCTCAGTTTTGACACCGAAGCGTGAGGTTGTGTAAACGGACGCTGCGTAAGATAGACATTTGTTTAACTTTTCTAAGTTGGGACAAAGACTAGGTTTTCAATTGTAATGCGAGAAGATTTTTACAGCTATCTTATGCTGGTGTTTTAACGGTCTGATATTTTTTATTTCACTTCACGGTAAGAGAACTCGTCTCTATATTATTTAACTTTATGTCTGTTATAAAGTCAAACTTTAAAAAAAAAAAGCAAGACATAGTTTTTTTGATAAATATCTTATTGTTTTAACTAACGCATCCGATTCTTTTTTGTTATAGATAAACGAACGCGCTCGCAACTCTTCTATTTATTTAACTTTGTCAAACGATCTAGTTTTAAATTCTAATGATAGGAAAAATAGCGTATCTAATGCTTTTTTATTTGTTTTAGTTTTTCCTAAAACTGTTTTAACAACACTAGTGTCCACTTGTAAGGGAAAAACACACGTACCATCGTAAGATAAAAACGAATCTATATTATTTAACTTTGTATCTGTTTTAAAGTCACAACTTTTTAAAACCGCAAAATAGGTTTAAACGAACGCGCTCACTTCTTCTATTTAACGTTGTCAAACAACTAGTTTTAAGATAGTGTATCTAATGCTTTTTTGTTTTATTTTCTACGTTTTTCCTGTTTTAAGTCTACACTTGTAGGGAAATAAACAGTCTTTGTACGTTTTACACACATGTTTGATGTTTTTTTTTTTCTTGATGTGTATGTGAAAACACTTTAATAAAAACTTCCCTTTACCCCATTTAACACAAATTCATCATTTAAAGTTTAAACCACATAACATCGCCCCCACACACACACATACACACACACAGTCATAAATTCTTAAGTTCACCATAAGGTCAATAAAATGGCCGCTTAGAGAGGGTGGGGGCTAGGGGTGTACAAACAGGTGTCCAAACAGATGTCCAGTTATGGGAGGGGGTGGAATTTTTATGAGGGTAATAAATCAACCATTTTGACACAAAGTGAAGTACCATCTCTCTCATGCGTACACCAGAACCTGTGAAGATTGTGCGTACGTGCATCTCCACTCTGTCTCCTCCCCGAAATAACCATATATATGGAGCTTACCACGCTTACAATTTATTATTAATTTTCTCACTCGAAGTAAAAGAGTTTGTATGCACGGGTCAGTCTTTGCGTGCAGGTGCACAAATTTTCACCATGAATGTTCTGTAATAAACGAGTTCATGAAGAGCAATTTTTTATAATTATTATTAAATATACTGTTATCATTTTAAAGTTGGCATGAGGCAACATTAAATATCAGTGTTTTGACCTGTTTGGGAAGCAGAAACGTGAAAAGGGAACTAATGATCATAAAAGTCAAAACATCACGTAACATATCAAATGATATTTCAGTAAAGCATGCAGCTTGTGTAGAAGAGTGTTGTTTGCGTTTTTTCCATTTAATTTAAATTGTGCCCAGCAGAAGGAGTTGAATATCAGGCTTCAATGATTTACTTCAGTATGTATATGAAACTTATTTATTACCTTGACAACACAAATGTCATGAATGTGGTCAGATGTGTCGTGTTTATTTATACAGTTACAGATTACAGGCCTCTTTATTTTCTACTACCAGTGGCAGAAATAATCACAGATAGAAATGCATTTACACATTAATACTAAATAAAAACTGCATATATTTATCGACCGTATAAAATAAGGTTACTTGAGAAATTGATATAATTCATGACTTTTAAAAATAATCATTTGTGTAAGTACATGGATCATCTAAATAAGCTTAGATTTGTAAAAGAATGCAATAAAATACATAATTCAGTCATAACAAGCTGAATCTGTGAGAAAAAGGCACATGAGCTTCTGTGTTGCAAGTGTCCCCTTCGGCCCCAGTAATATGATTTGCAGCCTCCAGGTTTTGATTCATAGAAAGCACTTTTTAACACATTTAACACACTGTGTTTGTAATCTATTGGCTGATCCGCTCGCCTGTATATAGTAAGCACCATCAAGCTGAATATGAGCTTTTACAGTCACTGTTTTAGTACATTCAGGCACTTTGTTTGTTTGTCATGTTAAAGGGGTCATCAGATGCCCATTTTACACAAGTTGATATGACTCTTTAGGGTCTTGATGAAAAGTCTACCATTGAGAAATTTTAAGTATGTTAATGTAAAAAAAACCTTCTTTACCCTGTCAAAATCAGCTCTGTTTTTAGCATGCTGTTTTAGTTCATGTTGCTTTAAATGCTAATGAGCTCTGCTGACTCCGCCCCTCTCTTCTATGGAGTGATGAGCGGACCATAGATATGTGTAGATTCCCTATTCGACCGCTCCACCATAATAATCAATGAAGAGTCAAAGATATACAAGCGTATATTGGCAGATTGGGGTTCGGTGCATTCCCTTCAAAGCGAAAGTAACGTTAATCTTCTGCATCTTCAGCGGTTCAGATGTCGGGAGTAACTGAAGGCTGCTATATTCATTATTACATCCAACAACTAAACACTTCAATCACTTAATCACTTAAAGAACGGGATCTCAGAACAGCCTGATTTGAGAAAGGGGATTTTAAAATAGGGATTTAAAAAAAAAAGTCACTGCTCTGATATCTCATCCAAGTCCCCTCGAATGTGTTTCATGCCAGTTATCAATGAATCCAGGCGTGTGGATCACTGAGACCTCTTTACCCGTCCTGACACTGCTTTCTGAGCTGCTCCATTTCATTTTAGAGTTTGAACCGGCTGAAGATTCAAACAGGTTTCTGTTTCCAGTGGCACTTTCCCCAGATCCAGTTTCTCCCCGCAGAACCGGTCTGATCTGGTCTTTCCTCTCAGGAACTACATCAGCCTCATTTGGACCTTCAGCTGAAACTGCAACAGAAAGATCCAATCACTCATCAGATCAGGATGTTTAATCAGATCGCTCATTGTTCATTCATTCTCTAGTTCCTAGTGCACAGGAGTTCAGTATATCAGCAATGACTCAAAAGAAATAATGTGAGGAACTCTAACACTGATGTATTTCACTGTGCCTGTAACATCTGTCCTGTTGGATTCCCGGTGACTGTTGCAGGGACTTTCAAGTTGAAGCCGTTTTTTCTGTTTTGTTTTTTTGGAATAGTTGTTATCCCCTGTTTCTTGGTTCCTTGTGAATTTCTTGGCTGATAAGCCTAGGGTTTTGCTTTCTGTTTTTCTGGATTTTTTTATTTATTGAAATTAAATTAGTTCATGTTGTGTTTTCCCTGTTTAATTTAATGACTAATCATAAAAAACTGCCAACACAAAAATGAGCATGCATCATTAAATTGAATGTTCTTATTATCTGGAGCTTTACAATCCAAGATTTTTGCACCCAAGACGAGAGATGAGCAAGGATGTTTAACACTATTTATTATTCAACCGTTATAATGAGATACATTTATTAAAGAATATGTAACCTTCTCTGAAATAATATTCGACCAAAGCTGTTTCTTGTGACTTTTATCTGTGTAAAATAGCGACGTTGGTTGGTAATGACACAACAACAAAACAACTTACAATTGACAATGCTGTCCATGCTCTGTCTCCTCCTCTTCAAATTCCCTCTGTTCTCCTCCATTGTTCCTTCTATCTTCTGCAGTAGTTCTTGAATCTGATCGTCTGATTTTCTCTTGTTATTGAAACAGTGAAACTTTCCTCCACATTCAGTCACCAGTCGCTGGAGATCCGCATGATCTTTGTGTTTCAGATGTTCCTCAATGGTCTGATCAAGCTCTTCCAGATCATCTTTGTGTGTGAACAGGATCATGATGTATTTCTGAACTTCAGGACCAAATAAACACTTGATATAATCCAGGATCTCTCCCTCATTTTGCACAGGTTTCTCTAGAGGAACGGTGAGCAGAACTGAACTGAGACCTGCTGAACATCGAGAGACCAGCTGCTCTTTCATCATTTCCAGCTGCTCTTCATACAGATCTGGGCAATCAATCACAGCAACCTGCTTCCCACCAATCCGTGTTTGACCCTCACACACTTCAGACTCATGCTCTTTGAACTCTCTTTCTCTCAGTATGGTGTTTCCAGATGAGCTTTTCCCAGAACCCTTCCTGCCAATCAGAAGAATCCGGATCACTTGATCATCTGGACTGGAGCTGATCATCTCTGAAAGAGACAGAGGATATTGAATATGATAGGCCTAATAAGACAATTTATCTATTAATCTGAGTCTGAAGATCAGGTCTGTGTACATTTGCTTGTTAACAGATGAAAAATCTTGTGGATCTTTATTTTAATGCTAGTCTGGGTCGGCAGAAGGCTACAGGTTGCCCAGGCAGAACAGTGATCTGTCTCACTCAAAATTAGTTCTCTTTATTAAATATGCATATACATGTAGTTCTGCAAATGCAAAATAAAGCATATAAATATATAGGCTAGAACAGTGCAGGCAGAGGAACCCAGAACATGAATGCAACCCGCTGAATTTCATTTTCTCTAATTGCAATATAAAAACATTTAATGTGGTGCAATTAATGGAGGAAGACAGTGATAAAGACCAAATAAATAAATAAAGACTAAATTCGGTACACAGCTTGTTAATAAAATATAATATGTTGCAAGCAGCTGAGCCCAGAATATATATGCAAACATGCTAAACAACATGTTAAGCATTTTACTCCCATAGAAAACCGTTATAATGAAAATTAATGCATTAAGAAATCATTTTAAAAAGCTAAACTCAGTACACACCTTACAGTGATACTGTATAAAAAGGACAAATTCGGTATACAGGTATAATATGCACATATTATATATACAATATAATATGTGAAGAGCAGCATATACACACACAGGCATGTCTACACTGTGTTGTATGCATTAAGCAATGTTATTAAGTGTATAGGAGAAAAAAACTAACCTAAAGTATCGATGTTATCAGGCTAGTATCGATCCGATACCAATACCAACGTTGGTATCGATATTAGGATCGATATGCTCAGCCCTAGTGCTCGGAGCACGTGCTCTTCAATACACGCACAAAGGTGCAGGCGCGTGCATTTCATATCAAATCGCAAAAGAAACTACGAGCACTACCTTTAATACACGTCTACATTAATATAATAATTTTGATATAAATACCCCACATTTCTGCCACAATACCATGGTGCAGTTAATGTTACTACAGTAAATACATGGTGATTTGTAGATTAAAAAGTCATCTGATAGTGTTTGTCAGCGCTGTTTTATCATTGCCAATCAATACTGATAAAGGTATTTAATATTTCATATTTGTCTTACAGTAATTGTAAGTCGGAATGGATATCCAATACAAATAGAATGTGCGGCCAAAAAACTTAAAGCGCATGCGCGGCCAAAACAGAGAACAACAACTTTAGAGAACAATCGGGTTATTATGACCCATGCCTGCAAAGTACAGTTGTGTAAACCCCGTTAAATATATACACAATGGCTTGATCTAAACAGTTACACGTTTACTTGCAATGCGAATCATGCACAATCAACGATATTAATAAATCTGGATTAATCTAATATTGCTTTTTCTTGTTTACAAAGATTGATCCAAACATATTTGCAGACCATAAAAAAAATAAAGAAAGAAAAAGCAAAGAAACTAACAAAACACCACGGATTTGTGAAACATATTTCATACCTTAAGCAGATCCTTGTCCGAAATAAACGAGGAGATGAAGGATTTTCTCCCCAAAACTGCAGGTTGTAGCGGTGCACCCGTCCAGCACAGCAGGCGAACAAAGACTCTTTTCTGTTAGTAACCAGTCTGATGTTCTTCAGTGGGTGGAGCTTAGGTCACTAACAGCTATGAAGTCTGTCAGCTTGTTTTGGCTTCTTATACAGAAACCTCCCAGCTAACAAAAGAAGGTCCCCCGGATGAACATATTCATTATGATTTATATGTCTAGATGATCGTTTTTCCATTGAAAAAAGATTTGTAAAGATTGTTGACAATTTGAATTTGCGCACATATGAAGACAGGCCATCCCAAGACCTTTTCCTGCATATAGGCGTCTCAGTGTGTATATTTACCATATGGAAATTCAATATTTAAAGTGAAATATCTGTCAACATTATATACATTTAATAATTTAATCTTTACATGCTAACGTTCGCGTCTCAAGTGTTCAAGGCTAACGGGGAGCAGACATAAAACTTCAGAAAGCGTTTTAAAAGGTAAACTTTTCATAAAATGTAAGCATTACGAGACACACAGTGGTTACTGTAGCTAATGTCTACAAATATGAAAGTAAACATACCTTTTCGACCGAGAAAGAGAGTAAACTCAAGGCCGTGTCTGAGGAAATCACCTGGAGAACTGTGAACTGTCACTAAGCAGCTTGCATGTAGCTATTTACTTTTCCTATTTCTTTTCTTTTTTTTGAGCTGCACATAAATGCTTAAATGCAATAACTAAAATAATTATTTAAATATTTTTTTTTTTTTTTTTTTTTTTTTAAATGGGTAGAATTAATTGATTTGTCTTACCTGTTATTTTCAACTTGTTTTCCTTGGCTGCATTCATCACTCTATAACATAAAGCTCCTGGGATTCAACCTTATTTTCTTCATGCATGGGTAATATTTTCATGCTATTTTCAATATTCATGTTTATATTTTCATTTTCAGAATGTTCATTTTCATGCATGGGGATTTTCTTTTTTAAATGATATATAGCTGTATATAGAGTAAATAATGCACAAATCTGTACATAAATCTTCTGTTCCACATTCATACACATTATTATTTATTGTTAAATCTTATTTATCTTATTTATTCAAGCCTATGCATGTATGTACCAAGAGCTCCTTAAAAAACACAACACATTCCTTGTGTGTTTGTGCACACTTGGCGAATAAAAGCTAATTCTGATTCTGAATAAATAGGCCTAATTGTAGTTTATTATATTATTGAAGGGTATCATGTTTAAATGATAGTCTAACTGCTGAAACAGACTCGTGATATTATGACATCTTTAATTACAGAAGTTCCTCCTATATACTTTTTTTCTAGAAATTAAAGTTATTCATTTTTACCATTAACTTTACTTTACAATCAATCTTATACTATAGCAAAAAAAATAATAACAACAACAAAAATAATATCAATCTGCAAAACAAAACAATTTTTTTTTTTTTTTTTTGCATTCCATTATCACAGTTAAATACATTTTTTCTTTGTCCAAGATGCAAGGATTTTTCAAGTGTTGTTATTATTATGTATTTGTTATGGAAATGGCAGATGAGGGCCTAAACAGAGACATTCGCAAACTGGCTCGGAGGAACGTCCTCAGAAGGTCTGCTAGCGAACGTTACAAAGCGGACGTACTCCAGACCTAAACAGACGTTCGTAATGTCTGGGGGACGTCCCCTGTTTGTTAGCTAACGTGTAGTAAAGAGAAACTCACCTGTCTATATATAGTTATGAAGATGTATATTTCAATTTCAGCAGGCAACTATTTTTACAGCTACATGAGAGTGAACTGGGCCAAAATACAAAAAGTAAGTTAAACATTCGATGTGATGGATATATTATTTTAAGTTGTATGTATCGTGTTATGGCCAAATAGTTATTTTAAAGTATATACATCCTGTAATTGATGTAAGTTAAGTTTATAATGACATTACAGTACTTTTACAATACTTTACATACAGTACATTTAAAGTAAAATGTGAATATTTATTTTCTAGACAAAAAGTCCAGGGGCCGGTTGCATAAACTGTTTAGACTAGTTTTAAAAAGTTAGTCATCTAATTATTTTTTCTTCAAGACTGGTCATAACTATTTTAATTCAGTTATGAAAAGGCAGATTGGTCTTTTTTGTATTGGAAAAGTAAGTACTAAGTAAGTTTGATTTCCCCTTGGCACCTGCTAGTTGGTCAAACTAGTTCTTACAGAATCAGCTTTATTCGCCAAGTGTGCGCAACCACACAAGGATTTTTTTTGTTTTTTAGAAGCTCTTGGTACATACATGCATACATACATAGCTGACATGAGAACAGAAACATTTCAATAAGACTTAACTATAATAATAATAATGTGTAAGAATATGGAACAGAAGATTTATGTACAGATTTGTGCCTCATTTACTCTATATACACTCACCTAAAGGATTATTAGGAACACCATACTAATACTGTGTTTGACCCCCTTTCGCCTTCAGAACTGCCTTAATTCTACGTGGCATTGATTCAACAAGGTGCTGAAAGCATTCTTTAGAAATGTTGGCCCATATTGATAGGATAGCATCTTGCAGTTGATGGAGATTTGTGGGATGCACATCCAGGGCACGAAGCTCCCGTTCCACACATCCCAAAGATGCTCTATTGGGTTGAGATCTGGTGACTGTGGGGGCCATTTTAGTACAGTGAACTCATTGTCATGTTCAAGAAACCAATTTGAAATGATTCGAGCTTTGTGACATGGTGCATTATCCTGCTGGAAGTAGCCATCAGAGGATGGGTACATGGTGGTCATAAAGGGATGGACATGGTCAGAAACAATGCTCAGGTAGGCCGTGGCATTTAAACGATGCCCAATTGGCACTAAGGGGCCTAAAGTGTGGCAAGAAAACATCCCCCACACCATTACACCACCACCACCAGCCTGCACAGTGGTAACAAGGCATGATGGATCCATGTTCTCATTCTGTTTACGCCAAATTCTGACTCTACCTTCTGAATGTCTCAACAGAAATCGAGACTCATCAGACCAGGCAACATTTTTCCAGTCTTCAACCGTCCAATTTTGGTGAGCTCGTGCAAATTGTAGCCTCTTTTTCCTATTTGTAGTGGAGATGAGTGGTACCCGGTGGGGTCTTCTGCTGTTGTAGCCCATCCGCCTCAAGGTTGTGCGTGTTGTGGCTTCACAAATGCTTTGCTGCATACCTCGGTTGTAACGAGTGGTTATTTCAGTCAAAGTTGCTCTTCTATCAGCTTGAATCAGTCGGCCCATTCTCCTCTGACCTCTAGCATCAACAAGGCATTTTCGCCCACAGGACTGCCGCATACTGGATGTTTTTCCCTTTTCACACCATTCTTTGTAAACCCTAGAAATGGTTGTGCGTGAAAATCCCAGTAACTGAGCAGATTGTGAAATACTCAGACCGGCCCGTCTGGCACCAACAACCATGCCACGCTCAAAATTGCTTAAATCACCTTTCTTTCCCATTCTGACATTCAGTTTGGAGTTCAGGAGATTGTCTTGACCAGGACCACACCCCTAAATGCATTGAAGCAACTGCCATGTGATTGGTTGATTAGGTAATTGCATTAATGAGAAATTGAACAGGTGTTCCTAATAATTCTTTAGGTGAGTGTATACAACTGTTTAGAAAAATATGCATATATATTTACAAAGTACTAGGGAGAGAGTCAATAATTAGAGATGGGGAATGAATTACAGAACACAGGTAATAACTCCTGTGTTAGTTGTTTAGGCTGGAGATGGCATGGGGGAAAAACAGTTTTTATGCCTAGATGTTCTAGTGCACAGAGATCTGTAGCGTCTGCCTGAGGTGAGAAGTGCAAACAGGTTGTGTCCGGGGTGAGAGGGGTCTGTGATGATGTTACCAGCCCGTTTCTTCACTCTGGAGTAGTACAAGTCCTGAATGCTGGGCTTTCTGCTGTCCTAACAGTCCGCTGCAGTCTTCTTGTATCTGATTTGTTGGCTGACCCAAACCATACAGTTATAGAAGAGCACAGGACCGACTCAATAACAGCTGAGTAAAACTGTGTCATGTGCACCTGTGGCAGGTTGAACTTTTTCAGTTGACGAAGAAAGTACAACCTCTGCTGGGCCTTTCTGACAATGGAGTCTATGTGAATATCCAACTTCAGGTCCTGAGAGATGGTGATGCCCAGGAATCTAAATGACTCCACTGCAGTCACAGTGCTGTTCATGATGGTGAGTGGGGGGAGAGGTTTCTCCTGAAGTCCACGATCATCTCCACAGTTTCAAGCGTGTTAAGCTCCAGGTTGTTAAGACTGCACCAAGACAGCCAGCTCCTTAACCTCCTGTCTGTAAGCAGACTCGTCACCATCCTGGATGAGGCCTATGACTGTAGTGTCATCTACAAACTTCAGGAGCTTGACAGAGGGGTCTTTAGAGGTGCAGTCGTCCGTGTAGAGGGAGAAGAGCAGTAGGGAGAGAACGCAGCCCTGAGGAGCTCCAGTGCTGATGGTGCGGGTGTTGGATGTGAGTTTTCCCAGCCTCTGTCAGGAAGCTGGTGATCCACTGACAGACGGAGAGCTGTGCCAGTTTATTCTGAATGGTGTCCGGGATGATGGTGTTGAAGGAGGAGCTGAAGTCCACAAACAGGATCCTTGCATAAGTCCCTGGTCTGTCCAGATGTTGGAGGATGAAGTGCAGTCCCATGTTGACTGCATCATCCACAGACCTGTTTGCTCAGGGGGTCCAGCAAGTGACCAGTAAAGTCCTTCAGGTGAGTCAACATGAGCCTCTCAAATGACTTCATCACCACAGACCATTAGTCATTAGTCATTAAGTCCTGTGATTTTTGGTTTCTTGGGTACAGGGATGATGGTGGAGCGTTTGAAGCAGGAGGGGACTTCACATAGCTCCAGTGATCTGTTGAAGATCAATGTGAAGATGGATAATAGCTGGACAGCACAGGCTTTGAGGCAGGCTGGAGAGCCGCCGTCTGGGCCTTTGGCTTTCCTTGTCTTCTGTTTCCTGAAGACTTTGCTTACATCCTCTTCACAGATTTTGATTACAGTATGAGAAACAGTAGGGGGGAGGGATGGGGAAGGTGTTGATGGCTGTGTTGTGAGACGGTCAGAGTGGGTGTGGGGTGTCAAACCAAGCTTTTGCATTTCAAATCTATAATAAAACTTGTTCAAGTCTTCAGCCAGTTGTTGATTGGCCTTGGTGCTGGGAGCAGGGGTCTTGTAACTGGTGATGGCTTTCAGGCCTTTCCACACTGATGTAGGGTCGTTACTTGAAAGCTTTTTTTTAGCTTTTCAGAGTGGTTTTTCTTTGCCACTCTTACGACACAGTAACTTGCTGGCTAAGTTTATGCAACTGGCCAAAGAAACTAATTTTGAACTTTCGGTGTTTGATTATTCTTTCTTACCAAGTTCTTAGAAATTCCAGCCACTATCAATCACAACAATGTATATTACAGATGATTAAGCATATAAATCGTCAGTTTGCTTTAATTTACAGACATTTCATACACGATATAGCCGTGAGATGCATAAGAAATCTTTAGACACGTAACACAAACCATAATCCATAACAACAAAAGACAATACTTTATTTAACCTTTTCTGATAAGAAGTGTGCAAACTCAAGCATTTTTGGGGATTGTTTCTGTCCAGTCCGCTCGTTTTATCATGTTTAAAGACAGCTGTCGTCGGTTTTTTTGGCAGCAGGTATGTAATAAAATTTCAAATTGGAGCCTGTACTACGTCGATTCTGGCACCTAATGTTGTGAAATTTTATTCAAAATATGTGTGGTAATACTTTCAATCAATATACTAATCAATATGGTGATTGTTTAATGATTATTTCAACAGGATGTCTTAATATAGGCTGTGAGTCTTACGCCCGTTTCACACATACTTCGTGTGCAGTACGTATGCGGTGCGGAAGCATGACGAGCCATTGTGCTTTCACACATATCACACGTTTGCAGTGCGCTACTGATCCGCAGTTTCTGTGTGCAACAAATTCAAAAATGGGTAATTAATTTTGATTTTAAATCCAAAACGTTAACTCTGACATTGTTAAAGACATTGAAACACTATGAAAAGTTATTTTAATCATTGTGATTCTTTGTTTTATATGTAGTTCGATTTGTTGACTTGAAACAAACATTTTAAAACTTACCATCGACACCAATAGCCAAGGAAATTGCTTCCCATGCCTTTTCCTTGGCATTCAAATCTTTGTACAACATATTCTGCGGGTCATAAAGAATTTTGTGTTTTTCCACCTCCACGATGAGACGAGTGTCATCCATATCACCTTCTTTTTGAGTACTTTTCTGTCCGACAGCCTGTCACGTGATTGCCAGCGAGTGTTCCCCCCAAACCCCTCCCCAACATATATATTATGTATTTCTTGAGGGAAAAAAATAGTAATATCTGATCGCATTTTGCAACTCTTGGGACTATACTGATTTTACTTTTTTTTACTTCTTGACCCTGTAATTTATTAACTGTAGAACACATTAACTGCAATTATAAATGCTTATATGATGAAATTATTATAGTTTCTTGTCAATCTGTGTTTATTTTAATGTTAACAATGCGCTGCCACTTTAATTCACTGCGGTGCAGCACAGCAAAAATAGACTCGGTGCGGAAACGATCGCTGCACAGCTGTATACGCACCGCAACTGGAACGGATCGACGGACTGCAACCGCGTGCAGTGTGAAAGCTCTAACCTGTTAACATGGGTACGGAAAAAAATACGCACTGCACACGGAGTATGTGTGAAACGGGCGTTAGGTGGGCAAGTATGGTACTTTCCATTGGGCAGCGCAACTTGGTGAACAAAGTGAACTTTGGGTGACTTCCAAGAATGTCACAAACAAGTATGATGAATGGCCCATGGTGACACCTACATCCAATGGGAGTTTGAAACTAAAGTAATCTGGAAAATGGTTCGAACCAGAATGAGTCTAGAGATGGAAAGCAAATCAAGGGCAGTAAGAATTAATTGTAGCAAAACTAATGGGGGTAAGAGCAATCAGAGGCCGAGTTGTCAATTTTTTGGTTAAAAAGACTACTAAGAACAAGGTATAAAAATGGCTGCTCAGACAGACAAAGACTCAGATGCAGCGGCCGTCATCTCAGCTTTGTTGCGGTGTTCAATAAAGTCTTATTTTGGATCTGGAACTCTGATTTTTTAGCTTTATTGACAAATGTGAGAAGACTGTTGTTTGTTCCACGACACCAACATCACAAAAATATTATATTTTAAGCTCCTTATGTAGCTGAATCTGCGCTGGTTTGAATTGTCCGCCTCCAGTTTTCCCTTTATTTTTCCTCCAGCTAGCGCTGTGACGTAATCGTGACGTTGGCACAAAAAGGGTCTATGAACGGAGAAGCGATGATACGACAACAGCTCTGATCTGAGCTTGATAGACATTCTGTCCCACCCCCTGCTGTATAGTTTGTATTTTTATTCAAGTTTAATATTTTAGATATTTTGTTTGCGTTTTATGTGTGTATTATTGTAGTTCTAACTGTTTTTAATAAAAAAAAAGACATTCTGTCCCAGGAACAACCAACACAGAACACTTAGAATTTATGCAAACCTGTCAGGGTTGGTGATGAAGGGATGAGGCGAGGACTCAGTGGTGCAGGAGAATGGGCTTTTTACAAGACATGAGTGCCGAGATCCAAACACCACGCTCCAACACAAAACAAGGCACACAGACGAGAGAGCGCACGGCTCGAGCACACTCGAAGCCGTGCACTCACATAAAAACAGGATATGATGGGAGTGTCAGGGCTCTGTCACAAAACCATGAATAACACTAGACCGAAGTGACAGAACCCTGACAAAACCATACCAACCTCTGAGAGTGAAAATGAAAGTGATAGTTAATATCTAGTTAGTTAAAACTGAAATTATTGTTATGTTAGAGTAGTAATGTAATCATCAACAGAATTTAGAACCTGATGTCCTTTCCTGAAGCATTAAAGGGGTCATGAACTGCATTTTTTATTAATATTATTATTATTTTTTTTACATCAAATAACATCATAATCTACAACCCGAATTTCGGAAATGTTGGGACTTTTTTAAAAATTTGAATAAAATGAAAACTTGAGATAAAATGAGAATTTCAGATCACATGAGCCAATATTTTATTTACAATAGAACATAGATAACATAACAAAAGTTTAAAATTAGAAATTGTATAATTTCATGCACAAAATGAGCTCATTTCAAATTTGATGCCTGTTACAGATGAACCAGATGCAACTTCTAAACTATCTAAACTAATAGATTGTGTAAAAAATGTAAAAGATTGGATGACCAATAATTTCCTCCTATTAAATTCAGATAAGACCAAAAAACAGTCTGGATTCAGTCTGGATCCAACCCTTAAATGATCTGAGATGACCGAACAGAGGATGCCAACGCTCAGACAACATACAGAATTACCAAATTTTGCCATAAGTTAAATATATTAAGGTTCTGCAATATATAAATATATTGTGGAAACTTAATTTCTTTAAGTTTTAAAGAACCACTCTTAACTTTGCAACGATTTGTATAGTAAATAGCGCTATACAAATAAACTTTTCTATGGGAGAAAAATGGTTTGGTGACACTTGTTTGTTGTGGGCTCATATTTTGGGCTCATCTGCTTAAATGTACATAATATACAGTAATGTATTTTTATTAACTAGATGCTGAATTTAATAATTTATTATCACTGAGGCAACAAACGTTAAGTGTTTTACATTTACATTTATTCATTTAGCTGACGCTTTTATCCAAAGCCACTTACAATTGCTATATATGACAGAGGTCGCACGCTTCTGGAGCAACTAGGGGTTAAGTGTCTTGCTCAGGGACACATTGGTGTCTCACAGTGGATTCGAACCCGGGTCTCCCATACCAAAGGCATGTGTCTTATCCACTGCGCCATCACCACCCCATGGGAACATTTTCTTTATGGGAAATGTTTAAGGTGCAGTTTTGCGCGTTCAATAACTTGCGTTCATATCCTCATCTGTTTGCATCATCAGTAAGATCTGAGTTTGGTCTTTTAATAGGCTTGTTTTTAATTCTGCACATGAGTGAGAATAACGTGATATCCACCTTTGATCTGTTCCACTTCAAGAGGTCAGAACTGTCCGTCTTGACTGCGCTTTTTTCACTCCTCCCCTCACTGCAGAAGCTTACTCTCGCCTACATTTCAGGTGAGGCGAGGCGCATCTCAAACAAGCCTAATAGCTGTCATTGCATTAGTCCACTACTGAGCCGCGTAATGCGTTTTCTTTAACCGATTTCTGAGGGAAACAGCGTGAAACCTTGCGCGTTCCTTCATATTCTACATCTGCTTAACTCTCGATATAGTTCACATAATCATCAATAAAGTGTATTCTGAGGTCTTATATCACTGTGTTAGTTCACTGAAAACGTCTACTTAGCGCTTGCTCCATTTCTGCAAATCAGTTTATGTAAATGAATGACTTGATCCACATATGGCCTTCATCAGCAGCCGCTTGCGCCACCTGCTGGTGAGTGGCTGACATCAGCTGGAGATCATGCATCGGTGCTCTACTGCTATTCCTGCGGTTCCCGCATATGCAATGCTGAATTTTGACACATATGACACATATCCAATTGTCTCCCTACTCTTTACAGTAATTTGGGATTTTTAACTGATCTAAGACCAAAACCACGTATTTTTACATCATTGTGTGTGGTTTTGTCCACTGAAGTGCTGGCGCGCTTGTCTGAACCGGCTCAGTTTATGAGTTCAGCCAAACATGCAGATTTTCAAACTATACTTCCTGCTTTGATAAAAATCTTCGTCCAGTGTCGCTGCTATTTCTCGCCAAAAGTTATGACCAATAACGCGGTCTTTAAACTTGTTTAAACTAACATTAGAATTGTGGATATCTCATAACTCCCTCACATAAGCGCTTGTCAACGCTGCCATCTATTGATGCTGCAGTCTCCGGTAGATTGTTGTTATTGCGTCTCTCCCGTTTCTTTTTGGCTGGCCCAGGCTAGTGTTGCCACCTTGTGGACAAACTAATTAGTGCAAGAACAATTCAAGGTGAATGTGCAACCTGCGTACTACTACTCCTCTGGCCGGATGAAGAAGATTGGCGGGCCGGATTGGGCCAATTTTATGATTTTTGCATTTATGAGCACTGTAATATAGTTTAATGTTACCTTCTTATTTAAAATAAAGCAAAGCAAAGATCAAGTGTCTTATCATTTATTATACTGCATAGCATTATACATCAGTAGTTGTCTGCGACAAACAGTGTTGATCTGCCGTGGTACACGTCCTTGTGGAGATTGAAAGAATGGGATCTTCTCCTGTACCGTCGTTGTCTCTTTTTGTCGTTTTACATAATGATTTAATGATTTGATATTTATTAGCCTCTGTCATGGCTTCTCCAAAGAGCCGCTTCTTCTTCGGCTTTTGCCCTGCCCCTGTGAGGTCCGATGCTAAAGTGCCCCTGCGGTACCTCCATCAGGGGGGCTTTGAATTTCTAGGGGGCACAAATCACTTTGTGTGTGTTAGATTCCACCCTGTTAGGTCTATAAACCTAACAGGATGGAAATTCTAGTAGAATAACTAGTATTTATTGTATACTGCAAATTAATCTACCTCCATGAAACTTTTGAGTGGTAATGTGCATGAATTCAATTGTATTTATGTACTCTACCGCTCAAAAGTTTTAGATAAACAAGAATTTTTATGTTTTTAAAAGAAGTCTTGTCACATTCCACCCTGTTAGGTTTATAGGAATCTAACAGGGTGGACAATTTTGAGCTAAATTAGCTGTAGTTTTTTTTTTGAGTGATCAACATTTAGCTCTCTAACCTTCTATAGATGAACATAACTTTTATAATTATGTCAGATATGCTTTTTATTTTTCTTTGATCGGACAAACATTCTCCATAATATAGCCTAACATGATAAAACTGAACGCATGTATCAATAAAAAGGTGTGTAAAAAAACAAAATAATATTTGTCATGTCTATTATCTCTGTTTAAGCTATAAAGTAGACCTATTATGTATAATTTAAGCAATTTCTTATAAATATGTGACTATTTTAGAGAAAATATGAGTAAGTAAATTATAGAGACAGAAAAGTCACTGTATAACAGGAATGACCCATATTTAAAAAAACGTTGAGCCAACTTAAAATTTTAAGGCAACCAGCTTCAGCAGATTTTTGAGTTTTCTCAACTTGTTGTTTTAAGTTTTCCACCTTCTTCAAAATAGCGTTTATGTTTAGCAGAAGAGGGAAACTCAGGTTTAAAACAACTTTTGAGCCTTATGGTGAGAGTCATTGCTGAAGCAATAAGACCGGTTTGCTTGAACCCTTCATTAAGGCAGTGTGCTGAACTGGTTAAGAGCATTGTGGATAAATACCCTGAGTCTTTTGAAGACAGAACTAAAGAGGGGGAACGACTGGGCAATGGATATTACACTTTAGGTAAACAATTGAGGACCAGGATAGAGATTTTAAACCAAGACAATACCCTAACACAACTTCGAAAACAACCAAAACGAATGGTTCCTGCCATGGATGACGGCCTGTCAGGTCCATCAAAACAGTGTGCCAAAGTGGATAGCTATGGCTGTGTCAACTGGCAGCCTTCACAGCTACCTAAAGGGGAAACTTTAGAGTCTCTCTACGAGAAACAAAGAGAGCTATTGACTATTTATTTCCAGGAGGGACAATGAGGTGCAGATCAGAAGCGAGTCAACGACCTCATGGCATTATTGTACATGCAACATCGTCACAACATTAATGCACATAATGTAACTTATTTAAAAAAGTGAAACTTTCATATATTTTAGATTCATTACATGTAAAGTAAAACATTTCAAAAGTTTTGTTTTCATTTTGATGATTAGAGCTTACAGCTAATAAAAGTCAAAAATCCAGCATCTCAAAATATTAGAATATTTCCTAAGATCAATCAAAAAAAGGATTTGCAAAAGAGAAATGTTCAAGTTGTTTAAAGTATGTTCATTTATGCACTCAATACTTGGTCGTGGCTCCTTTAGCACAAACTCCAGCATCAGCCTGTGGCACTGCTGAGGTCATATGGGGTTGAGGTCAGGCATGTTGGCTGGCCAATCAAGCACAGTAATATCATGGTCGGCAAAGCACTTGGAAGTGGTTTTGGCACTGTGGGCAGGTGCTAAAGTCCTGCTGGAAAAGAAAATCAGCATCTCCAAAAAGCTTGTCAGCAGATGGAAGCATAAAGTGCTCCAAAATCTCCTGGTGGACGGCTGCATTGACTTTGGACTTGATAAAACACAATGGACCAACACCAGCAGACGTCACAGCACCCCAAATCATCGCTGACTTCAGAAACTTCACACTGGACTTCAAGCAGCTTGGGTTCTGTGTCCACTCTTCCTCCAGATTCTGGGATTTTGATTTCCAAATGAAAAGCAAAATTTACTTTTATCTGAAAAGAGGACTTTGGACCACTGAGCAACAGTCCAGTTCTTTTTCTCCTTAGCCCAGGTAAGATGCTTCTGATGTTGTCTCTGGTTCAGAAGTGGCTTGGTAGCCCTTTTCCTGAAGACGTCTGAGCGTGGAGACTCTTGATGCACTGACTCCAGCTTCAGTCCACTCCTTGTGAAGCTCTCCCAAGTGTTTGAATCAGCTTTGCTTGACTGTATTCTCAAGCTTGTGGTCATCCCTGTTGCTCCTTTTCCTACCCAATTTATTCCTTCCAGTCAACTTTGCATTTAATATGCTTTGATACAGCACTCTGTAAACAGCCACACCTTTCAGTAATGACCCTCTTTATGGAGGGTGTCAATGTTCATCTTCTGGACCATTGCCAAGTCAGCAGTCTTCCCCATTATTGTGGTTTTAAAGAGTAAGAGATGCCCAGAATTTATACTGTAGGGATGGTAATTTATTGAAACTCAAATGTAAATATTCCAATATTTTGAGATACTGATTTTTGACTTTCATGAGCTGTAAGCTCTAATCATCAAAATTAAAACAAAAAAAAACTTTTGAAATGTTTTACTTCACATGTAATGAATGTAAAATATATGAAAGTTTCACTTTTTGAAATAAGTTACAAGAAAAAAAATGAACTTTTTCACTATATTCTAATTTTTTGAGATGCACCTGCATGTTGCAGGAAACTTCCACCCAGGCAGACGTTGAGGCCCAGCTTTCCCTACCTAGCACTTCAAGTCTTGTCATGCTGGGTAAGGAATGTTATTAAACAATCTGTGGAACAATCTCACACAGATTTTTATTAAAACAGATGCTCACTTCTGCATGTTGATGCCTTTAGAAAATCATCCTCTAGCTCATTCACTGGTAAGACTTGTGCTTTGTGCATGTGCACTACCCGGTTGTGCATGAGGGGATTTTTATATATATATATATCCAAATGTGTATATGCAGATCGTACTCCTGACAAATTAATGGGGTCAATGTTTGATGACCACGCCTTTTAATAAAGCTCTGCAAATGGATCCGCTTGCCTCATGTCTCGTCGGCTCTGTAACACGAAGTATGTGTGTTAGATGTATAAGTGTATAAATAGTGTGTGTTCCACAATTATTATCAAGTGTTCATGAGATGGATTGCCTGAGGGAAGAAACTGTTCCTGTGTCTGGTCGTTCTGGTTCTCAGAGCTGGTAACAGTTCAAAGATGGAGTGTGCTGGGTCCATAGTGATTTTACCAGCCCTTTTGCTCACTCTGGATAAGTACAGTTCTTGGAGAGTGGGGAGGGTTGTACCAATGATTCGCTCAGCAGTCCGGACTACCCTCCGTAATCTTCTGAGGTCAGATTTGGTAGCTGAGCTGAACCAGAGTGCAGAGGACGGATTCAATGATGGAGCTGGCTGTCTGGTGCAGTCTTAACAACCTGGAGCTTAACACGCTCAAAACTGTGGAGATGATCATGGACTTCAGGAGAAACCCCCCTGCTCTCCCCCCACTCACCATCATGAACAGCACTGTGACTGCAGTGGAGTCATTCAGATTCCTGGGCACCACCATCTCCCAGGACCTGAAGTGGGACATTCACATTGACTCCATTGTCAGGAAGGACCAGCAGTGGTTGTACTTTCTTCACCAGCTGAGGAAGTTCAACCTGCCACAGGAGCTGCTGAAACAGTTCTACTCTGCCATCATTGAATCCATCCTCTGCACCTCAATAACTGTCTGGTTCAGCTCAGCTACCAAATCTGACCTCAGAAGACTACGGAGGGTAGTCCGGACTTGAATCTCGGCCTTGAGTTCTTGACAGAGGTGCTGGCTCTTTCCTCTTCATGGTAATGTATGGCTTTGGCTTTAGCAGACATTCTGTGGCGAGATGCCTCGCTCTCTGTCATCCAAGAACGCAACTCACATATATGACCGCAGTACATTCTCATCATAAAAATAACTGAAACTAGCTTATGTATTCAGTTGAGGTTATTTAAAAATCTTGACTTTATATACACACTAAAACAAATCATCTTCACTCTCACGTCCTTTAAGAAATATGGGGTAAAAAAACAATGTTTGCTTTTTGCAATTGTGTTTACAAAAGTAAGAATTTGGAAGCTAAAAATACAAACAAACCTTTCTCTTTGTATATGCTGGACCGCCATCCTCCTCCTCTTCCTCATCTGTTGACGGACCATAGTGTTGCTCGTCAAAGTTTTCTGTAGCATAAACACTCTAGACCCACACAACAATACTTAGATTAAAGATGAAAAAGATATTGTTTATTTATTTTTTATTTATTTTTTAACTTACGTTTCAGGCAAAGTAAGAAAGCCGCGTTCAATTAATAACATCACAACATGTCTATTGACTGTTGAATATTTGCTTGTATTTGAGTTTTTGAGTCATCTCTGGCCCTAATAAAAGTTTATTTTTATTGTATAACAGTAAAATAATGAGGCCTACAAGATTTTGGCTACGGCACTATAAAATGCATCCAACAAAAATATTAAATTGTCTTCCCATACAAAAATTAACCATGGTTTCATTACATTAAAAGTGGATTTTTTTTTTAATAAATATTTTTGGCATATTGATTACCAGTTGCGTAAGTATACAACTTATTTACAGTTTTACTATAAATACTCTGGTTAATGGTTAATTTGTGGTTACCACCGTTTAACTATAGTAACCATGTTTTATTTATTTCTGTATTTTATTTGTAGTAAAACCACATTTAATTTGGTGTTTTTGGGAAAAAATAAAAGGTTCTAAATTGTTACAATAATAATATGTTAAATGGTTAGAAATGGTTCTAGCCAACACTTATTGAACCAATAATTCAACTTTGAATAACTCATGAAATACTGAATAACTCTTGAAACAGGACTTTTATTTTGTTAGGGAGTTGTGAAGTCATAAATCTGCGCCGCTCTCCTGCATCTGTTGTGATTCGGCTGAAGAAAGGCTTGTGTTTTTAAACATTTACAGTGTTTACATGAATGCAAGCACGTGATTCATGAATTACATGAATCATAAACACGGATTCAGGCATTGACAAGTAATGAAATGTCTGTTTTTGTATTAATTTGTTGTGCCAGTTTTTTAGTGTTTATGTCTAATTATAGCCTGGTTTCTCAGACAGGACTTAGTTTAAGTCAGGATTAGGCCATAGTTTAATCACTTAAGTAGTTTTTATAAAAGTGTCTTAGAAAAAAGCATTACTGGAGTGCGTCTTGAGACAAAACAAATGCACTGATATATTTTAAGATCAGTCAGTGTAAGTTTCTATCACTCTGAGTTTCTTACTAGTGTGCTGACTACTGAACTAGGGAGCTGATTGGTTTCTCGTTGTTGATCATTCTCCTCTTAAACATGACAGATTGTCCAAAACACACAGAAGAACTCCTGCTGAGATCTACACACTTAGAAAGATGGCGTTTATTAAAGAGGAGAGTGAAGACGTGAGGATTGAAGAAACATTGAGAGTCAAGCAAGAAGATGCTGAGGAACAAACAGGTTGGTTTTCATTCTCATTTGATGATTATTAAAATGCCAAACGCTACAGAAAAATGTATTATATTTTTGAAGCTTGTCCAGGTGTGTAAGATACTTGAGAAATTTAACTAAATTGCTGTACGTATTACATTTTACTGAAGTATAATTTCAAACTTTTAGTACTTTTGCTTGATTATATTTCTGAAGAAAAAGTTTAAAAAGTTTAACTTCACATCAGAGCATCTGCATGTAGCCATATGTGAACATAAACTTTCTGCAAAGTTGTGAAGTTGAAAGTGTACGATATATATAAGTTATTGTCTATCAAATAAAAGTCGACTCGCAATCGCCTAAACGAGTCTTTAGGAATTCGAATCTTATTCTGTTTCGGCTGTATGTCACAAAGTAACACGTTTGCATAATGTCCGCCCATAGCTGTCATTAGCGCGGTAGACCAATCACAAAGGACTGCGCCATCTGACCAATCACAGCAGCGAGTGCTCAAGGAAAGGAGGGGTTTAGAGAGACTGCAAGAGTCATTTAGAAATGAGGGAAAATTAAAGCTATTTTTTGAGAAAACTAAAGTGTTTTTTGACCTTGGATGCATGTAAACCTGTTTTAGGAGACTCATAAAACAATATTAGCAAGCTTAAAAATGACATAATAGGGGCACTTTAATGCTTTGTTCACAGACTCAAGAACATCCATGTCCTGCCATGTTGGAGCTAAATGTCTGGTCTTTTTGTCAGCTTGCCTGGATTTTTTATTTGTTGCCTGGAGGCCCATCTTGGACCTTCAGTAGGGATGTAACAATTCGCTTAACTTTCGATTCAATCCACAATTTATTTATTTTTTTTACAAAATGAGATTTAAGACAAATTAAAAATTAAATGTGTCCTTTTATTATTGCTTGGACAAAATGCAGCATGTTTCTTTGTGAAATATAAGTATAACACTATAATAATATACTAATATAGCACTTTATTGCATATTATTGCTCTTTTGTTGGTTTTGATTGCTTCTATTCTCCTCATTTTTAAGTCGCTTTGGATAAAGGCCTCTGCTAAACAACGAAATGTAAATTAAATTGAACTTATGAACTGCACTTATGAACTTTTAATATACATTATACAGAGGCAAGATGAAAAGATAAAATACCATCTAAACTTTTCTAAAGACAGTAAGTTCCCCTCAGACATAGATTCATATAAACTCCTACCCCTAATTGAATCGCGATTTGTTTAGCGTCTCAACCGATTTGAATCGTCATATGAATTGATTTTCAACCGGCTCGCAGTTAATCGTTACATCCCTAACCTTCAGTTTATGAGCAGGCAAGCCTAGCTGTGCCTGGTCGATGGCCAGTTCACGCCGTCTTTTCCATCTTCTGAGAAGGCACTCACAACTCTTTTGCAGACCCCAAATGCACAATCAACCTAGGGCACCTTCATGCCTCTCTCTGTTTAGAAAAATTGGAAGACTTCAGTCAATCCCCATGACTGAAGCGCTTCCTTTAATAGATTAGTGGATATACTCTCTAGCTTACAGGTTGGTACAGTACATGTTTTGATGTCTGTTTCTTTGTGCTAACTTACATTTGCCTTTTTTCACCATAGACCTCATGCCAATGAAAGAGGAGTGCACAGTACCGAATGAAACGGAAGAGAAAGAACAACATGAGACTCAACATGATTTTATAACCGGAGAAGAATCTTTTAGTTGGCCAAAGATTAAAGAGACTTTCTCACAGAAAACTGCTCATAAAACAATAACCAAAAGTTATTTCACCCCTTTTCACAGTGAAAAGAGTTTGAATGAACATGGAAACATGAGAATTCACACTGGAGACAAGCCTTACACCTGCCAACAGTGTGGAAAAAGTTTCACATCTAAAGGAAACCTTAAAGTGCACATGAGAATTCACACTGGACGGGAGTCTTTTACCTGTCAACAGTGTGGAAAAAGTTTCACAAATAAAGGAAACCTTAGCGCACACATGCAAATTCACACTGGACGGGAGTCTTTTACCTGCCAACAGTGTGGAAAAAGTTTCACATCTAAAGGAAACCTTAAAGTGCACATGAGAATTCACACTGGACGGGAGTCTTTTACCTGCCAACAGTGTGGAAAAAGTTTCACGAATAAAGGAAACCTTAGCGCACACATGCAAATTCACACTGGACTGAAGTCTTTCACCTGCCAACAGTGTGGAAAAAGTTTGACAAATAAAGGAAACCTTAGAGTGCACATGCAAATCCACACTAGAGAGAAGCCATACTCCTGTCTTCAGTGTGGAAAGAGTTTTACTCGAAAAGAAACCCTTAAAGTCCACATGAGAATTCACGCTAGATGGAGTCGTTTTATCTGCCAACTGTGTGGAATGAGATTCATTCAAAAAGGATTCTTTAATAGACACATGAGAATTCACACTGGAGAAAAGCGTTATGTGTGCCATCGGTGTGGAAGATGTTTCAGCCAAAAAGGAAATCTTAACAGGCACATGACAATTCACACTAGAGAAAAAATCCATATATGCCCTCACTGTGGAGAGAGTTTCGATCTACATGGAAGCCTTAAAGCCCATATCAGAGTTCACACTGGAGAGAGTCCCTTCACCTGCCAACAGTGTGGAAAAAGCTTTACTCAAAAATCAAGCCATAACAGTCACATGAGAAGATTACATGGCATATTTTCAAAAAATATTTCAAAATCTTGATCAACACACAAGGGATTCATTTGAGAGAACTGTTTTATGTCATCCGTGTGGAAGTTTCACTGACAGCAATCATGTAATAATGTTATGATGTGTAGGAAGCTCAGAGGTGAAGACCAGAGACTGATTTATATTCAGCTGGATTCTATATTGAGAAGGTGCTGTGTGGCACCGTTTACCCGATCTTGGACTTAGACTCAAGTCTGAACTTGAGTCCAATTATTAACAACGGATTAGAAATGGACTCTGGAATTTTACAGAGTATGGTCGAGTCCATGTCATGTCTTCAGGCTATACTCAGCCGGTCTTCTGCGCAGTCAGCATGCCATGGTAGGCGCACATAAGAGCATGCTTTCTCCACCAGAACCATCTTGCAGCCTGGTGTTTTCATCAGTCTCTTCTGTCCATTTTTGACCACTTCTGACCAGATTACCCCCCGTTGTGATGATTACGTCAAGAGGAGGGTAAATGTGCAGATCCCACTGTCAGTGTCAAAACGCGAGCGGGAGGGGTAAAGTTATTGCTCACTAATACAGTGCATCTCAGAAAATTAGAATATGGTGAAAAAGTACATTTTTTTTCATGTAACATTTCAAAAAGGGAAACTTTCATATATTTTAGATTCATTGCATGTAAAGTAAAACACTTCAAAGGTTTTTTTGTTTTAATTTTGATGATTAGAGGTTACAGCTAATGAAAGTCAAAAATCAGTATCTCAAAATATTGGAATATTTACATTTGAGTTTCAATAAATAACCATCCATACAGTATACATTTTGGGTATCTCTTGTTCTTTGGAACCACAATGATGGGGAAGACTGCTGACTTGGCAATGGTCCAGACGACGATCATTGACACCCTCCACAAAGAGGGTAAGTCACAGAGGGTCATTACTGAAAGGTGTGGCTGTTTACAGAGTGCTGTATCAAAGCATATTAAATGCAAAGTTGACTGGAAGGAAGAATTTGGGTAGGAAAAGGTGCACAAGCAACAGGGATGACTGCAAGTTTGAGAATAATGTTAAGCAAAGCTGATCCAAACACTTGGGAGAGCTTCACAAGGAGTGGACTGAAGCTGGAGTCAGTGCATCAAGAGTCTCCACACTCAGACGTCTTCAGGAAAAGAGCTACCAAGCCACTTCTGAACCAGAGACAACGTCAGAAGCATCTTACCTGGGCTAAGGAGAAAAAGAACTGGACTGTTGCTCAATGGTCCAAATTCCTCTTTTCAGATAAAAGTACATTTTGCTTTTCATTTGGGAATCAAGGTCCCAGAGTTTGGAGGAAGGCTGGAGTGGCACAGAATCCAAGCTGCCTGAAGTCCAGAGTGAAGTTTCTGAAGTCAGCGATGATGCTGGTGTCGGTCCATTGTGTTTTATAAAGTCCAGAGTCAATGCAGCCGTCTACCAGGAGATTTTAGAGCACTTTATGCTTCCATCTGCTGACAAGCTTTATGGAGATGCTGATTTCCTTTTCCAGCAGGACTTTAGCACCTGCCCACAGTGCCAAAACCACTTCCAAGTGCTTTGCTGACTTTGCTATTACTGTGCTTGATTGGCCAGCCAACATGCCTGACCTGAACCCCATATGAAATCTATGAGATATTTTCAAGAGAAAGATGAGAAACAGTCAATCCAACAATCCAGACGAGCTGAAGGCTCAATAGTGCCTCAGCAGTGCCACAGGCTGATGCTGGAATTTGTGCTAAAGGAGCCCCGACCAAGTATTGAGTGCATAAATTAACATACTTTAAATAACTTGAACTTTTCTGTTTTGCAAATCTTTTTTTTTTTAATTGATCTCAGGAAATATTCTAATATTTTGAGATACTGATTTTTGACTTTCATGAGTTGTAAGCTCTAATCATCAAAGTAAAAAAAAAAAAAAAAAAACTTTTGAAGTGTTTTACTTTGCATGTAATGAATCTAAAATACATGAAAGTTTCACTTTTTGAAATGTTACAAGAAAAAATTCACTTTTCACCATATTCTAATTTTCTGAGATGCACCTGTATTACGTCTGCTTGTACTTATTGCTGCTGTTTCTTTTTTGTGTTTTGTGTTATTTTGTGTAAAATTATATTTCTAATTCCGTCAAAGTTTAAATCCCGTCTGATAAGTGCATCTACACCACGAAACCAATTCGGTCGAATGGATTTTCGACTACCTTTGGAAGTGGTCGAAAGTGGACAAGCTCAAAACGTTTCAAACCCCGTTTACACTTGTATTTAGCGTTGTCCACTTGTGATCCGATCGACCAAAACGCATCTAAATACCAAGTGTAAACAGGGCCTTTGGCCAGGAATGGTGAACGAGAATGTTCTGGAGAGTGATTTTGAGCCTCTCTGTGATGGTACCACAAGGCGTCGCTCATTAGCAGATCTAAGACTTCTGGAGGCGAAGTAGATTCGTAATAGTGAGTGGAAGTAGGAGGGTGCTGAGCCTGTGGTCGTTCTGTATGCAAGCATCAGTGTCTTGAACTGGATGCGAGCTGCCACTGGTAGCCAGTGCAAGGAGATGAAGAGAGGTGTAACATGGTCTCTTTAGGGCTCGTTGAAGACCAGTCATGCCGCTGCATTCTGAATCATTTGTAAAGGTTTGATTGTGTTTGATGGCAGTCCAGCCAGAAGAGCATTGCAGTAGTCCAGCCTAGAAACGACAAGGGCCTGGACAAGAAGTTGCGCAGCATGCTCAGTCAGAAAGGGCCTGATCTTTCTGATGTTGTGTAGTGCAAACCTGCAGGATCGAGCAGTTTTTGCAATGTGCTCTTTGAAGATTAGCTGGTCATTAAAGATTACCCCAAGATTTCTGACCGAAGTTGATGGGGTAATTATTGATGAGGCTAACCGAATCGTGAAGTCATGCTGCAGAGTCGGAGTGGCAGGGATGACAAGAAGCTCCATCTTTGCCAGGTTGAGCTGTAGGTGATGTTCTTTCATCCATGCCGAGATGTCCGCCAGGCAGCCTGAGATCCGTGCAGCTACCGTTGGGTCATCTGGTTGAAAGGAGAGATAGAGCTGTGTGTCATCGGTGTAGCAGTGATAGGAGAAGCCATGTGCATGAATGATGGGACCCAGTGACGTAGTGTATGTGGAGAAGAGGAGGGGTCCAAGAACCGATCCCTGAGGAACTCCAGTGACCAGTTGATGTGGTTTGGATACCTCCCCTCCCCAGGCCACCCTGAAAGACCTACCGGTGAGATAGGATTCAAACCAGCGAAGTGGAATCCCAGTGATGCCCAGTGATGAGAGGGTAGACAGGACGATCTGATGATTGACAGTGTCAAAAGCAGCAGAAAGATCCAGCAGAATGAGGACTGATGATTTGGACTCAGCCTTTGCTATTCGCAGGGCTTCAGTGAGTGAGAGTAGCGCAGTCTCTGTTGAATGGCCACTCCTGAAACCTGACTGTTTAGCGTCCAGTTTGTTGTACTGTGAAAGAAACCGCGAGAGCTGGTTGAAGACAACTCGTTCGAGTGTTTTCCCTACGAATGGAAGGAGAGAGACAGGTCTGTAGTAATCTAAAAGAGAAGTGTTTAATGTAGGTTTTTTGAGCAGTGGGGTTACATGAGCCTGTTTGAATGCTGTGGGGAAGATGCCTGTGAGGAGAGATGTGTTGATAATGTGTGTGAGTGCCGGTAAGAGTGTGGGAGAGATTGTTTTGAGAAGGTGTGAGGGGATTGGGTCGAGAGGACATGTTGTAGGATGGCTGGAGAGGAGAAGTTTAGATACTTCTGCCTTGGTGAGGGGACAGAAGGAGAAGATGGGAGCTTAAGCAGTGGATGAGGATGATAGGAGGTCCTGTGTATTTGGAGTTGAGAACTGACTACTGCTTGTACCGACTACTGATCACGCGCTGTCACGAATCCTGGCCATGCACTTCCACTCATTCACCACCAGAGGTCACCCGTTCACCACATGGACTTTTCACACTACACAACACATTGGACTCCATTTCCCACTATGCATTGCACAGATCAGCTGTCACCATTCACTCATCACACACACCTGATCACCATTTCACAATCACCATCACTCTATTTAAGCCTGGGATTGCTCTTGCTCAGGGCCGAGTATTGTTAGCGTATATCACTCATCTAGAGATAGCAACTTTACAGAGCCATTCTTATAGTCTTAGTCTTGCCTTGTTTTCCTGCCGTGTTTGACCCTGCTCTTGTTTCCTGGATTTACCCTTTGCCTCTGCCGTTTGGACTCTGTTCGCTCCCTGTTTGGATTATTGCGCTCGTCTCTGGATTATCTCTCTGCCTTGCCCCTTTGGATATTGTTTGCTGATCGTTGACCCACGCTTGCTCCACGGATTGCTCTGTCTTGCCCTCGCCATACCTGTTTGCCACTGTCTGACCCTGCCTGTTTTCTGACCATGTTTATAAATAAAGCTTTGCATATGGATCCGCACGTCTCACGTCTCGTCAGCCCCGTAACAGAATACTCGGCCACACAAGGATCCAGCGGCTTTTCAAGAGAACATTGGCCAGGTATGGACTCTGCACGGCTGTTATTAACCCTCGAGCAGGGCTCGCGACCGCTCGAGGATTATATTCAGGAGTATTTAGACCTTGCCTATTTTTCTGATCTGCCGGACTATGCACTTATAGATTTTTTTTGTGAGGGCATTAATCAGCCGCTCAAGTCTCAGTTAATCCGCGAGGGTCCCCGTTCATCTCTCAGTAAATTTATGGACTATGCTTTGCTGTGTGTGGGCTCTCCGTTCACTGTGGGTGTCGCGGAGGAACGCGGCACCGCACTCACTCACAAAATGGCGGCAGCAACAGCACCCCTTCACGTCATGCCTGCCAAGCCAGAGTCTGCTCACGTCGTCGCTGTCAAGCCAGAGTCCGCTCACGTCGTCGCTGTCAAGCCAGAGTCCGCTCACGTCGTCGCTGTCAAGCCAGAGTCCGCTCACGTCGTCGCTGTCAAGCCAGAGTCCGCTCACGTCGTCGCTGTCAAGCCAGAGTCCGCTCACGTCGTCGCTGTCAAGCCAGAGTCCGCTCACGTCGTCGCTGTCAAGCCAGAGTCCGCTCACGTCGTCGCTGTCAAGCCAGAGTCCGCTCACGTCGTCGCTGTCAAGCCAGAGTCCGCTCACGTCGTCGCTGTCAAGCCAGAGTCCGCTCACGTCTCCGCTGTCAAGCCAGAGTCACACCACGTCACAGTGCTCCAGCCAGAGTCTGTCACACCCAAGGATTTAAGGTCAGTCCTTCAAGTTCCCTGTCTGATATCCAGTGTGATGGACCCACCACTGATGTCAGTGCGAGTAGCTGGCATTCCCAGGGCCTCAACTCTGTCCGTTACAGAGACTGTTCCCCTGACCTCAGTACTTCCCGTTATGGCGGTTGCCATTTTGAGTGTGTGGGCTGCACACTGTGCTCCTGAGGCCTCTCCTGTCCACGAGTCTGCTCCTGAGGCCTCTTCAGTCCACGAGTCTGCCCCAGAACTTCCAGAGGAGGCGGCGTCCACTGCAGAACCACCAGAGGTGGCAGCTTCCGCTGCAGAACCTCCCGAGGTGGTGGCGCCCACTCCTGTACTCACTGTTTGCCCGGTCACGGCCACGGAGGCCGTTCCTGAACTCACTGTCTGCCCTGTCACGGCCATGGAGGCCGTTCCTGAACTCACTGTCTGCCCTGTCACGGCCATGGAGGCCGTTCCTGAAGTCACTGTCTACCCTGTCACGGCCATGGAGGCCGTCCCTGAACTCACTGTCTGTCCTGTCACGGCCAAAGAGGCCGTCTGTGAGCTCGCGCTCTGTCCTGTCACGGCTAAAGAGGCCGTCTGTGAACCCTCGCCCTGTCCTGTCACGGCTAAAGAGGCCGTCTGTGAGCTCTCGCCCTGTCCTATCACGGCTAAAGAGGCCGTCTGCGAACTCTCGACCTGCTCTGTCACGGCTCCTGTGACCATGGGGACTCTCTCTGTGGTGTCTGTCTCTGTTCTCCCCAGATCCCTGATCCTGTCATGGCTTCCTGACCAGTCCGCTCTGCTGTGGAGATACTCTGCCCTGTCTACGCCACACTGGTGGGCTCCGGCTCCGTCTACTCCGCCGTGGTGGTCAGTTGTCTGGCTCTGGGGGTCTCCTGCTCCGCCCAGGTGGGCTCTGGTCCCGTCCTGCCCTGCAACGAAGACTCTCCCAGTGTTGTCTGTCTCTGCTCTCTCTGTGTTGTCTGTCCTTGTTCTCCCCAGATCCCAGTCTCTGTCATGGGTTCCTGCCCTGTCTGCCTCCCTGTGGTGGTCTTCTGCTCGGGTCTGGTGGTCGTCTGCTCCGCCATGGGGGTCTTCTGCCCGGGTCTGGTGGTCATCTGCTCCGCCGTGGTGGTCCTCTGCTCTGGTCTGGTGGTTATCTGCCCCGCCGTGGTGGTCTTCTGCTCGAGTCTGGTGGTCTTCTGCTCCGCCCTGGTGGGCTCCGGTCCCGTCTGCTCCGCCATGGTGGGCTCCGGTCCCGTCTACTTCGCCCTGGTGGGCTCCCGTGCCGTCTGCTCCGCCCTGGTGGGCCTCTGCTCTGTCGGTCCTGACCTGGCCTCTGGCTCCGCCCTGGTTTCCTGCTCTGCCGGTTCTTCCTCAAGGACCTGGCCCTCCGTCCCTCCCCCTGCTCCGCCTCCGCGCCACCGCCCTCCTGGATTGTTTAGGAGCGTCTGGAAGCCGCTCCTTGGGGGGGGGCTATGTCACGAATCCTGGCCATGCACTTCCACTCATTCACCACCAGAGGTCACCTGTTCACCACATGGACTTTTCACACTACACAACACATTGGACTCCATTTCCCACTATGCATTGCACAGATCAGCTGTCACCATTCACTCATCACACACATCTGATCACCATTTCACAATCACCATCACTCTATTTAAGCCTGGGATTGCTCTTGCTCAGGGCCGAGTATTGTTAGCGTATATCACTCATCTAGAGATAGCAACTTTACAGAGCCATTCTTATAGTCTTAGTCTTGCCTTGTTTTCCTGCCGTGTTTGACCCTGCTCTTGTTTCCTGGATTTACCCTTTGCCTCTGCCGTTTGGACTCTGTTCGCTCCCTGTTTGGATTATTGCTCTCGTCTCTGGATTATCTCTCTGCCTTGCCCCTTTGGATATTGTTTGCTGATCGTTGACCCACGCTTGCTCCACGGATTGCTCTGTCTTGCCCTCGCCATGCCTGTTTGCCACTGTCTGACCCTGCCTGTTTTCTGACCATGTTTATAAATAAAGCTTTGCATATGGATCCGCACGTCTCACGTCTCGTCAGCCCCGTAACACGCGCAATATTATGATTATGAAGGTGTTTACATGAGTTGCTTTTAGAATATTCCTTTCATATGCCCATTTTACATGTTATAGTACATAGATCGATTAATGTATAATGTATAGTTCGTCTTCATTATGATGCCATATACAGTTTTAAGTGTTACAATTTTAATATTATAAAAGCTTAAAGTGCATTGAATTATTTGTCATGGTATACTTGCATCCTCGTTTCCCGCTTGGACCAAAAATGTCAGGACTCTAGACTGTACGACCATTTTTTGAGAATGGGTGAGTTAAAATTTTACATGGTCGCATCTGCTCCATATCACGCGCTGCAGAGCTGTTGCTGTTTACCTCACATTACGATTATTGGAGGCTTTCTTTTATTTTTTTTTTATTTATTTGATTCCTCAGTGTTTCTTAAATGTTCTGTAATATATTAGTCAATATATAATACAGCATGTGGTGTATGTCATTAATTACTGCTTTATTTAATCAGAAACACAATAATTATTTGTGTATTTTGCTTTCCTTCTATTAGAAGTAGGCCGACAGCACCCCTTCTCAGTTTATATGCAGCGATCCAAAACCGTGAATCTAATCATCATTCAGGCAAAACTTTGCTTCAGGAATGAGCCACACTGTTGACGTGATCTAATCGACTCTGGAAACGTCGGAGCAGATTTCCCTTGGCCGTTATTACCCTGTCAAATGTGCATTCGGTAAGCAATAAACTTGATGAACTTAAGCTAAGAGCTGGATATGATCATGAATTTAGACAAAGCAACCTTGTTTGCCTCACGGAAACCTGGCCTAAAGATCATCATACAAACGCGTGCTTAACAGGGTATACAACAATACGAGCGGACAGAGACGAGAGCAGCTCATTTAAATCTATAGGAGGAGGGCTGTGCGTGTTTGTGGATAATAGCTGGGCCACACAGTATTGTGTGCGGGAAAAAGTATGTACGTCTTCTTAAAGATTGTGCTCCTCAATTAAAGGGAGCTTTTACAAGGTTATTTCAATTTCTCTTGAATAAAAGTGCAGTACCTAAATTATGGAAATACTCAGTGATTCAACCTGTGGCAAAAAAGCCAGGTGCAAGTATGTCAAATGATTATCGGCCTATTGCAATAACTTCTATATTATGTAAAACTATGGAGCGAGTTTTAGCTAGTTATCTAACTTCAAATGTGGCCTCTAAGCAAGATCCACTTCAGTTTGCATATAAGTGTAATAGAGGCACAGACGATGCTGTACTGACTCTTCTTAATACAGTTACCAAACATCTTACAAATCCTAAAGGATATGCTAGGATTCTATTTGTAGATTTTAGTTCAGCTTTTAATTCAATGAAGACATGGTTGGCCTGTTGGACAAAACAAACCATATATATGATTTGGCCTACCTGACCCATGTTAAGGCTCTTGAAACTTGGTGTTGCTCTAGCCAATTAGAAATGAATGTTGCTAAGACTAAAGAATTAATTATGTGTACTAGATGTAATATGTGAGCCGATTTCACTTGAGAGTCAACAAGTTGAAATTGTGGAACATTTTAAGTATCTTGGATCGATTTTGGATTCTCAGTTGAGTTTTGCTGATAATTCAGAGTACATTTTTAAAAGATGCTCTCAGCGACTCTTTCTTCTCAGACAGCTTAGTGGTCTTTATATTTTTATTTTCCCTTAAGTTATGTGTGTATGTAACTAGTTACTGTGATTTTATTTTATGTATGTTGTTATTAATCTTGTTGTGTTGGTGAGCCAAAGACAATTTTCCACTCAGGTGGACAATAAAGTTATAATACTAATACTAAAAGTAAAGTGCAACAGAGTGCAAGAATTGGTCAACGAAATGTTGCTGTTATCTGATTGGCCCGAGTAAACGATGGGTGGAGTCCAGTGGTGTAGTCCTAAAGAAAAAAGTGGTTTACTATAGGTGTGTTCACTCCATATCGTAATAACCGTAATTACGAGTCACTAGCTTATAAAAAGCGTTAACATCCCCATAGAACTCGTAATTACAACTTGTGAACTGGGAGTTTTCTGAGAGCTACGGCTTGTACCACATGATCGTAGCACCTGGAACCAGAGAAAAATCGCGGCACTTTCAAAAGGGGAAATAGATAAATATATAGATATATATTTATGATACATAATTTCAAAGGGTGGAAATAGATACATTATAGATACTATTATATTAAAAACACATTATGTAAGTGTTCATACTGATTTTATAACGACTTACTAATAATGACTTACTCCTAGAAAAACAAAAAAAAAGACTTACCCACGCATGCGCAATGCATGAGTGGCGGCACGCTAGCGACATGTGCTGGTCAAAGCCATGCAGGAACACCGCAAATATTGCTTGTTCTGTAATCTAAAGCTGTATAATCTATCATTAAATAACGATGCATTGCGCATGCATTGAATAAAGACATTATTTCAATAAATTTTCTCATTATTACGAGAATTTTTCTCAATATAACGAGATACTAAGTCACAATTATGAGAAAGTATCTCATTATTATGACAGAATTATATTTTTTCTTGAGGTGGCGGGAACGGGCTTCTATATTTCGGCAATCGGCTCACTACTCAACCGGCCCACCAGGAATGTCCCAGTGCTCCCGATGGCCAGTAGGCTGCATCACTGGTCATTGGTGAAAAACAAAAGCGGCTGCAGCTGATGATAGGTGTGATCAAGGTAGAATGAGAGAAGTGATAATGCACCAATTACAACAAAGAATCACGAGTCAATGGCTCCCCACTGGTAGGTATTTTTGCTGATTTTAATCAAAATTGTGATTTTTTTTATTTATTTTTTCTCTCAGAAAACAAGACTTAAAATCTTAAATAATTTTACTTGTCAAGTAAATGCATCTTGATTTAAGAATTTTTTGATATTTATACTAGAAAACAAAAACAATACTAAGGAAGAGAATCATTTTTTGCAGTGTGTACACTGATGAGTGAAATGCAGAGCACAAATTCCAAGAATAAATGCAGATGAGTCATACAACATTTAGATGCAACTAAATCATATTTCAAAATGTGACCCTGGAGCACAAAACCAGTCTTAGGCCGTGTTCACACTTGGCGTCTTTTTTGACTAGAAAAAGTTGACAAGAGCGTTTTTTAATGAAAAACAAAGCTGGCAGCGTCTGTTACAAATAGCAGCTGAGAGCGTCTTTTGTTGTCATAGCAACAGCTGTAACAGTTGTATGCAGAAAAATAAAATATCAATAATGGCATTCAATTCGATAACATGTTGCTGAGCGACCGTTATTAATGCTACAGTAGCTAAGGTGATAATTTTAACAAGCCGTCCAATCTGTGCCCACACAGCCTCTTTATGATGTATATTATGATGGGTGGTGATGGCGCAGTGGATAAGACACATGCCTTTGGTGTGAGAGACCCGGGTTCGAATCCACTGTGAGACACCAATGTGTCCCTGAGCAAGACACTTAACCCCTAGTTGCTCCAGAGGCGTGCGACCTCTGACATATATAGCAATTGTAAGTCGCTTTGGATAAAAGCGTCAGCTAAATGAATAAATGTAAATGTAAATATTATGATAGAGTTTTGCGCTCATATCATACAGCTCCTTGTGCTCCGAAACTAGTACGAGCAGTCTATCTACCGGCACCTTCTCCATTTTTCTTCTTGTTGTTATGGAAACGACAGATCTCGCTACTCGCTTGTCATTGGTCAGCTGTCAAAAAGGCGCTTGACGTAGGGCGTTTTTTTTTCAGAAAAGTTTAAATTTTTTCAACTCGAAAAAAACGCTCTGAGCTGCAGAAAAAGACGCCGGCGGTGGCGTTTTAAAAAGCGCTCAGGACTTTTTTGAAAACACGGTTTACTCCATAGGATTATAATGTAAAACAGACGCCGGCAGCTTCGAAAAAGACGCCAAGTGTGAACACGGCCTCTAGTCACTAGAGTATATTTGTAGCAATAGCCAAAAATACATTTTATAAGTCAAAATTATCCATTTTTCTTTTACGCCAAAAATCATTAGGATATTAAATAAGGATCATGTTCTATGAAGATATTTTGTAGGTTTCCTACTGTAAATATATCAAAACTTCATTTTTGATTAGTAATATGCATTGCTAAGAACTTATTTGAACAACTTTAAAGGTGATTTTCTCAATATTTAGATTTTTTTTGCACCCTCAGATTCCAGATTTTAATCAGCCAAATATTGTCCAATCAATGGAAAGCTTATTTATTCAGCTTTCAGGTGATGTAATAAATCTCAATTTTGAAAAAATTGACCCTTATGACTGGTTTTGTGGTCAGGCCACTGGCCATTGGGAGCACCGGGATGTTTCCCGGTGGCCTGGCGGCTGATTTGGCCCGCTGCCCTGTGTGTTTTTTAATTATTAATTTTTTTGCCTTCCCAATGTGCCAAAGTGATCATTTCCGATTGTGGCATTCCCTAGTAAATCGATAATAAATCATAAATCGGTTAGTCTTGACTGGCAGTGCTGGTGGCTTTTTTTCCATAAAAGGTAGATTCTGACAAAGCGACTTATTCGAAAAAACATAGCTGTCGTACAGTTGGAAGATGTCGTCCGTTCTGCCCCGCGAGCGCGAGACTCTCCCGGCAGAGAAGCGGCGCATTCAGTTGACCGTACCGGAGCAGACTCGTCAGTAAATGAGTACAAAACAACATTTCCAAACACCTGTCGCTTACTGACAGTTTGGACTTTTAAATATGAACAATTCATCTATTAATATGCTCATAGTTTGTTACTCAGATGCAGGCAGTGTGCTGAATGAGACAAAACAGTAATATAGCCAAAACCACCGCATGTAGTCGCTTTTTAGTGTTAGTTAATTTTGTGTAAAAAATATTGTTTTAAGGAAAATATATACTTTTGGAATTCAAGTACTTTTCAAGGGTTTTCTAGGGACTTAAATTTCAAAAATTCAAGCTCTTCAAGCACCTTGTATGAACCCTGACACACAACAACATATCAGGAGGGTGTCTCTCCTCTCCCTCCACCAGTGTGCAGCTGATCCACCTGGAAAACCACAAAACCAAGAGCTTTTGTGCCATTCATTAGTGTCTTCACAAATCTACACAATCACTATAACCTCATGTGACAGACAGTGATTAGCTTCATTCTTTTGTCTCTATACATGAAGAGACATTTGCATGATGGGTGAACATAATCACCTGATTTTGTAAATGTGGCAAATTACATTTGCATTAAACACCCAGTTTGCACTTAGCCTACAATAGCAGAAATTAAATGTTGAAGAAGTTCAATGAAGTTGGATTTGGCTCTAATGTCACAAATTATAATCTCAAGGTTTACTGGGTTTTAGACGATTCTTTGCTTCTTTTGTAGTATGGGGTTGGTGAAGTATACTAAAAACAAATATTTTTCATGTGTGTCCTCCAAATTTACCCACAACCTAATCAGTTTGTACGTGTAGAAATTCATTCATCACGCGAGACGTCAAGATTTGAGTGTTGTTGCGGCAAACTAGTTTAGAGAACAATTACTCCTAGTCGTGTCAAAGAATAGTACTCTACATCCGGTCAATATAAACATTATTATGTTATCACGAGGATGGCTTGAGTATGTTGAGATGAGGATAATTCTGTGTGCAAGTATGTCTTCTGTGCATGTATACTTATTATTTATAAATGCTTAATATGCACTATAATTATGACTCCTTTTTTATTTAGGGGTGGGTGGGAATCATATTTTTCATTATTTACTTGTATTTGTATTCTGCTGTTGGTGCAGCTGCAATGAATGTCCCTATATGAAATTTCAAAACCTTAAGGTAAATAAATAATCTGTCTAAGATTGTCTGTTTAAAAAAAATATTGTTTGAGAATTTAAGTTAAAGATGTTTTACACTTTCATTTACCATTTTCATGATTATATATTTTTACATTTATAATTTTAATTGCAACTCAAGTACAGACAAATCACGACATGACATGCAAAAAGGAACTACTTTCTCTTAAGTAGCTTCTGTCTTCTCTAAATAACTCTACAATAGAGAGACTCAAATAACCACTAAAACCAGCAGCAGGGCTGTTCATTAGCGCACATTCAGTCTGAAAACAGCTTTTGTGTCATAATAGCGGTAGTTTGCACCTTGTACACGTGAAGACCTAACAACTCTGATCTTTGGAAAGTCTCAAGATCATTAAGATCATATGTGTTCTCAGGTATAATGGTTGAGGTGATCTGGTGATAACGAAGCATCAATAGCTGGTCTGTGGCTGAAGCTGCAGTTTCTCTCAGACATGATTTAAACCCACACTGAAAGTGGCTCATTTGTTGACATCTAAATGAACTCTTTATTAATCATTGAAAAGACAATTAATAACTAAAACACTTTAATACATTTAGTTACATTAATAAAAGTAGCGGTTACACTTTATTTCATGGTGTCCTTGTTACATGTATAATAACAATAAATGATGCATAATTACCTGCAAGTAACCCTAAACCAAGCCCTAATCCCTAGGCAAACAGTAAGTACATAGTTAATATTACTTAGTACTTACATGTATAATTACACTGTAAAAAGGACACTTAAAGTAAAGTTGTAACTAAAGTAGCTTTATATATAATTATTATTATTTTATATAATAATGAAATTAAATAAGTATTTCACACAGAACTCGACTCATGAAAATGCGACTTTATATTAAATCAGTGTACAGCAAACAAAATGTGCAATATGTTAAGATTTGGCATTTCTGAATAGATTACTCTCTATCTTTTTTATCTGATTTAATATATTTATACACTGTATATTATAGGTACAGTATATACTATAAAATTTTGCTCATCGCAAGGCTTCCATATTTTACTGGAAATACATAAACAGTAGGTTTGCAGTTTGATTCATAGTCGTGCAGTCTCTCTAGTTTATATGGTGGAAGGTGTTTGCAGTGTGATCTACATGACTATTACTGTACATGCAGTAATACTAACACACAGTGTCTTATAACCGCATTTTAAAATGTATTAAAATGTCCTCAAGCTGAAGAAGCTAAATCAAGATATTCATATGAAAGTGAGCAAACATATACAGTACATGACATTCTGCTTATGTAAAAACTACACTATTCAGTGCTTTCTCATTCAAATGAGTTTCTGCTCCATTAACATGATGGCCCATCACTGTGAATCACTGCTGTTTACGGCAGGAAGGGGAACGATCTTCAAATGCTAATGAGCTCGTCAGCTCAGGATTGGTGGCCTGTTTTGCTGATCTGAACGTTTAAAGCCTCCACAGCTCACAGATTTCAGCAGATCTCTTCTGAACGGACTTAAGTCACCTCAGCAAGCTCACAGACTTGTTTTCTTTCTGGAAAAATCCCCATTTGGAGATATCTGGACACTGAAATGGCTTCTAGGTAAATATTTTGCTTTTGTTGTCTTGATGGTTTCCACTGAATAAATTTATAGCATTTATCAGCAATTAAAGGCATTTAAACTAACCCCAGTATTGCTGAACTAAGGCTACACATAAAACTAAAAAAGTTTAAATTATATGATGGATATTTGTATGTTTGTTCTCAGACATTAATAACCTATACATTTTGCAGAAGATCTGTGCGTGAAATTTACAGATTTTAATAATTCAGTTAATAGGCAAGTGTTTATATACAACATTTTAAGATTAAAATTTGACTGCAGGCTTTTAATTTTTAAAGTTAATATTTAAAATCACCTTCCATCACATTATAGTAATGTAGTCATCTGAGCCCATAGACTGCTCCAAACTCTTTATGTTGAGTATCTTGGCTTCTGGTTTTTGCAGAATTTAGAGAATCACAGATTTAAAATAAAAGAGTTAAGAGTTAAATCTTGGATCTCATATTTTCTTATCAATCCTGGCATGTTTGCAGTGGTTTTTGATGAATCCCTTCACTCTTCTCCTACAGGGTTCTTTCACCAGAGCGGTGCTGGGAGGTCTTGCAGTCTGCTGAAGATGACGTCGTGAAAGACATCATTAACCTTATGATCGACTGGAGATACATCAGAGGAATGACGAGAGAAGAGGAGATGCTGCTGGTGTATTTCCTGGAGGCTTTAATGATGCTGACGTTCCTCCAAGAGCCAGAAGTGGTGAAGAAAATGACGGTGAGTGATTTAGTCTCAGTGACAATACATGAACTCGTATAAATCCAAAATAAATATGTCATTTTTCCATTAGAAGCACCATAAGCTTCTGTGACTCAAGCTTATTAGTGTTACAGGTGATTCTAAGAAAATCACTTAATAAACAGTAACTCAAATTCATATATATGATTAAATATAATATCATTAATCCTTGTGCATCCTTAGAGACATTTTGTATTTCACATTTTTTGTATTTTGATCATTTTGGCTCAGCTACTGCAAACAGTATAAATTCAGCATTTTATGTATTTTTATAAGAATTGTAATATTTCAAAATTTTATTTAAACTTGGCACACAAATGTCCCACTGAAACAAATGAAAACCCACAAGTCAGACATGTCAAGGGTTAAAACCCTGAAAATGAATGAGTGTTTGGTAGTTTTCAGCACGGCTGATATCAGTTAATAATTACATCAATGCAAGCAGAAAAACAACTATATCTAACTTTTTAATGACTGTTCTTTTTTGACAGATATTTTTGTCCTCCAAGGACCTCGGTGTAATTTTTTTTTAACGAATGCACAATGGTTAAGTTTACTCTGGTTACTCTATTTGACCGTACAAGAAAATTAAAATGAATAATTAAATGGGGAAAAAAACAGATGTCAAATGTATATGATTTTTAAGTCAGAAATGTAAAACGAAATAAAGGGAAATGTCCTAAAGGTGACCTAAAATGGTTTATTCTCAATGCATATCAAAATGACTCCATTTAGAAACTGAAAATATGTTCAGTCAAGTTATTTGAAGAGAATTGTGTATTTTGGTCATCAACCCACATAATTGTAGATGTTGTTGTGAAATGGTCAGTTAAATCTGGTCAGTTTTAGTTTCTGATTGAGAGTAATTTTGGCTTATTATTGTTTGAATTGTTTGCAGGTTTCTGATTGGTTGAAGCGGACATGCATTGAGGGAAGTGATGAGAGCGTTTTTTTGGTGGGAGTAGACGAGTGCAATGCCTTCTTTGTCCTGTCAGAGGAGCAGGAAGCGGTAAGTTTAATAATAAATGAGATTATAGTGAAGTTACTTGGATGAGTCAAAACCTCACAACTTTCTCTTTTTGTCCATCATACAGTGGTTTGAAGTTTACTACCAATATCTGCGTTCAGCGTTGATCAAGAGGAGACGCAGAAGATGCAGTTTAGATGAAGCTGAGAAATTCTTTGTGGACTCTTCAGGGAATCCGGTCGACAATCCCTGTGAGGACCTAAAGAAACTGCATGACAAGTGAGTGCACTCAAACTTTTATTTTATCTTTAGTTGATTCAGGCATTGTTTTGTGAAATTTCTTTGTCCTTTACCTAACCAAATGCAACGGCACTCTAACATTCAAATTAGGGAAAGAAGAACTGGCACTTTCAATCTCAAACTCACTAAACCACCTTTTGTTCTGGATGCAGGTTTTACCTCCCAAGCATCACCACTGATATGGTCAGATCTACTGTACACACTGTTGTACACAGATTGCATTTGACGGATGATGAGAAACTTTCAAGGTACTTCAGCTACTGGACAGGCAACGAGGAGAAACCTCGGTCCAGTCCTGCTGGGTCTTTATTTTATCTTGCATTTTCTCCATCATTCAAGTATCCTGACCAATATTGTGTTTCTTTAGTCCAGCTGAAGCGCCCGAGGCTGAATGGATGAATGCAAACATAGCTTTCTGCTTGCTGAAGATGTCACATCCAGTAATGGTACATGCAGCGCCTCCAGAATTAGCTGCACGGGTGAAAATCTCCAGGAGATTCGAGAGCCATTGCCACTTGCTTTGGTGCGCGACTCAGAAGAAACTCCGTGAGCGTCTTGTACTTGGTAAGTCGTTCATTCAAGTCATCAAAACTGATATTCCTCATTTGGGTGTTACATCAACATTGGCAGATCTGACAGGTTGAGCTTTATTAAAACAATTGTTCCTTTTCTTCATTTATTAATGTATTTATTTTGTGAAAAAATAATGATTCCTCATGCTCCTGATCCTCACTTCAATATGCAACTTTTCTGACCAGCAAGTGTATAACGTCTTAGTAAAGATTAGTCATAGTGTAAAACAATGCTAAAAGTGTCTGAAGCTGAAGGCAGTTTTGGAAGTCACATGCACAGCTAATATCATCTTGTTTCTGCAGATACGTTTGGTCCACGTCGGCCATCTGAGAGCAAAGTACACAGCTGGATCGAGAAGCAGGGATGGACGGAGAACGTGCCAGATGCTGCTGAAGTTGTGAAGGACTGGAAGCCTCCACGAAGCATCCAGGCTCCGACAGACAGTAAATCGATCCGTCGGATGAGCCGCAGGCAGTGCTGGAAAGGCCTGCAGCTGATGGACAGAGAAGGCAAGGGTCTCAGGGTCGTCACCAGCAGGCCGTTTGCTTGCGGAGAGCTGATCTGTGACTTCCACGGCCGGCTGATCTCCAGGGACGAGGGACTGGAAATCCAGCAGAACAATCAGACACAAGCTGGACATCTGTTTTTTTTTACCGGCAAGAACGGACAGGACATGTGTTTGGATGCTCATGAGGAGCTCTGCGAGTGCCATCCTAACAAAACTACGTTTGGCAGACGAATTAAACACTCTGCGAGACACGCCAATCTCAGTCCTAGACTGCACTTCATGGACGATGAACCGGTCATACTTTTCATGGCCACACGGGACATTCAGACCGGCGAAGAGATCCGCTATGACTACGGAGACAACAGAAGGTCCTACGCTGGGGACGGTCTGGATCTGACGCCGTCCTAACTGAAGATGGACATTATCTAGAATATGTGTAGGCTTTTGGAAAGTATCTATATACGGATGGGACTTATTGTTTTTGCATTAATATTCTGACAACAGATAATTATAAAATAATTTAATTTGAAGAACATCAATAATTGGGCTTGTCTGTACACTACAAACAAAAATATACAAACAACAAACCTAGAATTTTATGTAATAGTTCTCATGTATTGCTACAAAGGGAGTTTAACTTTTCTATGCAGTTATAAAATAGCAGTTTGTAAAAATAAAGGAAAATCATATCTATTTTGTTGTGTTCTCGTAATTTCATGTTTTCTTAATTTCCTTTTTCTGTTTGCTTCTGTCACGAATCTGGTCCGTGCAACTTCCATTTGTTCACCACCAGAGGTCACCTGCTTACCACATGGACTTTCACACTACACAGCACATTGCACTCCATTTCCCATCATGCATTGCACTGACGACACACAGCTGGCACCAATCTCTCATTACCCTGATTGCACTGCTGATCACACAAGCACTCATGCTATTTAAACCTGGGACATTCTCTTGTTCACTGCCGAGTATTGTTTAGCCTAGCTACCTTACAAAGCGTTCCTGTATATCTTGTTTGATTTCCTGTGTTTTGATTCCTGCCCGTGTTCCTGGATTATTCTCTCTGCCTTGCCCTGTTTGGATACTGTTTGCCGATCGTCGACCCACGCTTGCTCTAGGATTGCTCTTGTGTCTTACCTATGCCATACCAGTTTGCTCCCATTGACCCTGCCTGTATTACGACCATGTTTGCTAATAAAGCCTTGCAAATGGATCCGCACGTCTCACGTCTCGTCAACCCCGTAACCGCTTCAATGAAGATTTATTTTTAGTCAAGTACTGCCGAAAGAGATGAGTTTTCAGTTGTTGCTTGAAGGTTGCCAGGGATCCGGCGTTCCGGATAGAGGTGGGAAGATTATTCCACCAGCCAGGAATGGTGAATGTTCTGGAGAGCGATTTTGAGCCTCTCTGTGATGGTACCACAAGGCGTCGCTCACTAGCAGATCTCAGACTTCTGGAGGGGATGTAGGTTCGTAATAGTGAGTGGAAGTAGGAGGGTGCAGAGCCTGTGGTAGTTCTGTACGCAAGCATCAGTGAGTTGAACTGGATGCGAGCTGCCACTGGTAGCCAGTGCAAGGAGATGAAGAGAGGTGTAACATGCGCTCTTTTGGGCTCGTTGAAGATCAGTCGTGCCGCTGCATTCTGAATCATATGTAGAGGTTTAATTGTGTTTGATGGCAGACCAGCCAGAAGAGCATTGCAGTAGTCCAGTCTAGAAACAACAAGGGCCTGGACAAGAAGTTGCGCAGCATGCTCTGTCAGAAAGGGCCTGATCTTTCTGATGTTGTGTAGTGCAAACCTGCAGGAACGAGCGGTCTTTGCAATGTGCTCTTTGAAGGTCAGCTGGTCATCAAAGATTACACCAAGATTTCTGACCGAAGTTGATGGGGTAATCATTGATGAGCCTAACTGAATCGTGAAGTCATGCTGTAGAGTCGGAGTGGCAGGGAAGACAAGAAGCTCCGTCTTTGCCAGGTTGAGCTGTAGGTGATGTTCTTTCATCCATGCCGAGATGTCTGCCAGGCAGCCTGAGATCCGTGCAGCTACCGTCGGGTCATCTGGTTGAAAAGAGAGATAGAGCTGTGTGTCATCGGCGTAGCAGTGATAGGAGAAGCCATGTGCATGTATGATGGGACCCAGCGATGTAGTATATGTGGAGAAGAGGAGGGGTCCAAGAACCGATTCTTTGTTGATTGAAAAACCTCTTTCGATGCTTGCCTGCCCCTGTAATAAGGCCAGAAGAATCTTCGCCTCATTTGAGTTACGTAGAGTTCCTTACTTTCAGCCATGCGTCTCGGGTCAAGGCACTGAATGATTTTCACTAAAGTGTGATGCACTGGAGCCTTTTTCAGCAACTTCTCCAGGAGTGTGATCAAGAGTTTGTTACAGTCCATCTTAATCTCTAGTCTCCGCCTTTCTGAAATGTTTTTGGAAGATTTTAATTGGTTCTGTAGGGGAATTTACAGTTAAGCCCAAGGACCCGGTATGATGAACAAAGACCAGGAGACAGAGATGCAATCAGAAAAATAGTTTCATCAGCGGAAGCCAGCTTTACCACTCTCGATGGAGTTCGTAGGCCGCTCTGCGTACATGTTCAAGACACTAGCAAGTACAGTCTAGCAGAGGTCACTAATACATAGTTAAACAAGATTCTGTTTGGTCGAAACATAGATAAATTAAGAAAATCTCCACACATGGACGTAAAACTCAAGAGCATATCCTCTAGTGATTATATTTGGTGACAATTGATCAGAGGTCAGACGCAATAGGTCTCTCCAGAGAAGTTTATCTGTTACCCTGGACATCAGGTCAGATTTGGTAGCTGAGCTGAACCAGACAGACATTATTCAAGAAGAAACACACATATACATATATATATATATATATATATATATATATATATTATGAAGGTTGCAATGTCTCCAGGATTCCACTCCTTCAGTTCAGGGTGGCTTCTGCTGCAAATCCAATGTTGTCCTTATGCAGACTGCTGTCTTGAAAAGGGACATGGGCTTTAAAGTGGATGTGGCCTCTTGCAGATGCTTTTCCTTCAGAAATCGTCCTATGATGAAAATTAAAATTTAATAATTTTATAATTCTAAAACAACTTACATTTTTACTTATTTTTTTAACTATCAATAAATTGATTAAACTAATTAATCAAAATAATTCCCAGTAGTTTGCGTTGTACTCCAGTTGTTGCAAGACATCAGTTTAATAATTGAGAGGTGCACTACCAAGACAGCATTACAGTAATTTGAGTCGATTTACAGTGACGGACCACAATTCGAACCTTTAGAAATTGAACAGGTACAGTTTGTAACTGTCTACTGTAATGTACACATAATAGTTATTTAAGCATAATATACAGTACACTATAATACATGTATTTTACCATTCATGCATCCATGCACTGCATGACTGGTCACAGTCTGGTGGGTTATCATATCAAGACATTTTGACTATATAGTATATATTATGTTACAGTTTATGGCACGCAGACTCACACTATTCTTGAATCTTCTACAGAGTGGAAAGATGAAGGTTTCATGCTGGGCGTGTGGGGCGGGGCTCCGCCCTACAGGGACAATCTGATTGGGAGAAGCAACTAGTGGGCGTACAGAATTCAGCCTGTTAAAACTCTGACAAACGCTTGCTTAGAAAAATTTGGTTTCGCCTCACTGATTGCGCACTGTGGTAATTCTAGACAGGCATGGTGGGGGTAAAGACTATGATTAATGCTCTGCACAAGGATAAAGGAAAATCAGATCTATTTCAACATGAAATTGAAAGAGAATAGCTGTTAAATTAGCTCAATAATTTCTTTTGTAGGTTTGAAGAAAGTAGCATTGATGCTACTCTGGTGAGGGACAGGCAGGACACTATTGTGACCTCCCTGTCTCCATCATTAGATTTTACAATTAATGTCAGAGGTGTTGCACATTTTTTAATAACTAGTGCTTTTCTGGGTACTCAAAGCACTTTACATGGAAGGGGGGAATCTCCTCAACCACCACCAATGTGCAGCATCCACCTGGATGATGCAACAGCAGCCATATTGCGCCAGAACGCCCACCACACACCATCTTACTGGTGGAGAGGAGACAGAGTGATGAAGCCAATCGATGTGTGGGGATAATTAGGAGGCTAATGGGCAAATTTGACCAGGATGCCAGAGTTACACCCCTACTCTTTTTCGAAGGACATTCTGGGATTTTTAATGACCACAGAGACTCAGGACCTCGGTTTAACATCTCATCCGAACGACTGTGCTTTTGACAATATAGTGTCCTCATCACTGGGGCGTTAGGACCCACACAGACCACAGGGTGAGCACCCCCTGCTGGCCTTACTAACACCTCTTCCAGCAGCAACCTAGTTTTTCACCGGAGGTCTCCCATCCAGGTACTGACCAGGCTCAACCCTGCTTAGCTTCAGTGGGCAACCAGTCTTGGGCTGCAGGGTGATATGGCTGCTGACAAGGGTCAGTAACCTAGGGTCATTTTTTTTTGTAGGGTCAGGAACCCCCCAAAAAAGTCCAGGACCTGATAATATTTCTGGAAATGTCTTTACAAAATTGCACTTAACAGCTAGCACTGTTTTTTACTGATCGTTTTAACTGTTCATTGAGTGAACTTACTGTTCCAGAAAGCTTCCAAAATTGTACCAGTGCCAAAAATGCCTACACCTTCAGAGCCAAATGACTTTCATCCCATTGTGTTGAAGGCTCTGGTGATGAAGTGTTTTGAGTGCATTGTGAAAAGGGTCTTAATCTCACAAACACAGCACCTTATAGACCCCCTTCAGTTTGCCTATCAGGGGCGTATTACAGAAAGATCCTAACAAACCAAAAAGAAATTATGAAAAATTTTACTTAAGATTATTTTTTTGTAAATAAAACAATAAAACGATCCATTCCATTTTACTTGTCCCCGGTTGTAATGATTCTGTGTTGTTTGGAGTAATATTGTCTTCGTATTTAGGATTTGGTTTGACAGATCTTTTATATGGGGGCATCCACTCCTCGCCCTCACCCTCCTGCATTGCATGCAGGTATGCCTCTAATGTCGATGCCCTCTCTGCAACAATTAATTATGTAATTTATAAATGAAAGATATTATTCCATAGTTGTGGGTGTTTTATTGACATGTCAAAGCCTAGACCCTGAATATAAGACAACCACATTTTTTCAGATGTATTTCCAAGAAAAAACACTCATATTCAAATTCGGGTCAGTATGGTAATAGATTAAATATTGTTTTGTTTTTCACCAGTCCCTGTCATATAGCCTCAGAACACTTGGAATATGTAACGTGTCGCATACGTCCATTCTGTGATACTTTTGCAACTTTTTAAAAAAGTTTGATGATAGTCGTGCTCAGGACTTATTTTAACGTTTTTTAGACATAGACGTTTACAAGTAATATCAATTAAAACAGCAACTTACCAGTAACTTTGGCTGTGTAGACTAGCCAGCCACCTTTGGGGTTTTTTTAACCTTCGACCCACTCCACAATGTAGACGCTATTGCTGTTGTCCAGACCATCCAAGTAATCTTCCCAAATAAAGCCCCGAATGTTCTTAGTTTTCATGATGTATGTTCCAGTGTCCCTATCAATTTATTCCGCTAAAGCAAACATTTCGAGCTAAACAAAAAATTTCAACTTCATGTTGCCTTGACTAGTACTACCTCAGAACTGGTGTTGTTGAGCAGGAAAGCAGTTGAAGATGGTTGGATGATCCAGCAAACATGAAACATGAGGCCGAGAATGTAGGGGTATCATCCAACCTGGATCCAGTACCGACAGGTGAGACCATCACCACAATTGATCAACAGCAAGAGGTTCTGACTTCAGCAGGGGAGGTGCTTGCAGAGGTCCTAACCATGTAACAAAGTAAGAGGTACATAGACAGGTCCAAGTAACGCTGCAGAGAAAAGCTAGTTAGTAAGTCCACATAACCTAGCAATAGAGATTAAATGGATTGTACTTACCCACCACAGCTCCCGTGCATGACTCAAGTTCACGGATATACACTGAAAAAAAAGATTTGTTGGATTTACTCAATGGACTCTATGCACGGCCCACCGCCTACGTGTTTCCGCTAAAATCTCAGTTGTACGCGAGCTTCCGGTTTAGCGTTCTCTGATAGCCAGCTGTGGTAATAGCGCGGTCTTTCTGTCAAATTTTCGATTAGCTAGCGATTACAAATAATTATTTTATATTATATATTGTATTAACTGTAGTAACAACATTTTAGTATATTATATTAAAATATAACATTTTATTAATGAGTTCAAGAAGCTTCAAGTGCCTTCGGCGTGAAGGTGCAACGTCTATGTATTGCTGTGTCCCATTATGTGACACATCCTCAAGGTTTAATTCGGTGGTTAGTTTCCATACTTTCCCTTTGGACAAGGAAACAAGTAAAAAATGGATTCACTATATCCGACGTGAGGATTTTAATATCACTCCTAACACAAGAGTCTGCAGTCGTCACTTCAAGAGTGATGATTTGATCGAGCCATCGACTCCCACAGGACGCCGGCTACTGAAGAAAGGTGCAGTGCCCACTTTGTTTGAGTGGAACAACTACTCCACTTCAGCACCAAGGCGCACCGGGGCATGGCAGAGGAGAGAAGTTTCCCCTCCACTGAACGAAGATCCTGTGCCTATGGACCTCCAGCATCAGGAGCATGATTATTGTTCATTTCCCGTTCCTGCGGCTGTCGATCTTTCTTTAGATCAGTCAGAAGATCTCCGAAAGGAAGTGGAACAACTGAGGAAACAGGTGGAAGAACTGTCTGTCCGTCAGAGATTTTGCTTGGGCAGATTTGCCGCATCAGACGATGACATACGGTTCTACACAAGGTAAGATTTAAAACTTTTATAATAATATTATATTATATAATTATTAGGATACTGTATTTTAATTTTCTGGTCTTTGCACAGTATGTCCATGTAAATATTTTATTAACATGTCAGTAAACCCGTATACTATACAAGTAAGTTACAATACAGTCTAAAAGTAAGATAAAACTGTTGGTCATTTTGTGATGTATATTATCTCAAACATGTCCCACATCTTATGCAGGTTTGTGACTTACAATCACTTAATGGCATTCTGGAGACTCATTGAACCTGCATCCCACAACATGGTTCGTGTGACCAGAGCAAGGGCAGCTACAACTAGGAGTGAAGGTGGAACGTCAGGCAATGCATCTGTAATTATATATTTTTTTTCATTCCTTTCTAATTTTGTATACTATACAGTACATATGATACACTATACATTGTGTTATGAATGTATGGGGGTGGAAGAAAACAAAATTGAAATGCCACAAATGCTGCTTTATGTATAAACACACACACAAAAAGTTTGTATTTTTTTTTTAACAGGGTCAATGCCTGCAGCCCATAGATGAGTTTTTTCTCTTCATGGTCCATCTGTCAGTTGGTCTGACACAAAGGGATCTGGCTCACAGATTTGATATTCATCAGTCCACCGTAAGTCGAATTATAACAACCTGGGCAAATTTTCTTTATACCGTTCTTGGATCAGTGCGCATCTGGATGTCTGAGGAGGCGGTCAAGGCTCACATGCCAAAGGAGTTCCAGGACTATCCAGACACACAAGTGGTGATCGACTGCACAGAGCTGCGGTGCCAAACTCCATCCTCTCTCCTGCTTCAAAGTGAAGTGTTCTCCTCTTATAAATCCCACTGCACCTTCAAGGGGTTAATTGGCATGGCACCACATGGCGCAGTCACCTTTGTATCATCCCTGTATGCAGGATCCATCAGTGACAAGGAGCTTCTCAAGCAGTCTGGGATTGTGTCTCTGCTGAAACCTGACATGGCTATTATGGTCGACAAAGGTTTTCTCGTGGACGACTGTGTGCCATGCAAAGTCTACAGACCTGCTTACCTGTCAAAAAGAGAACAGATGTCGGCTGATGAGGTAAAGGAAACTCAATCCATTGCTCGACTGAGGGTCCATGTTGAGCGTCTCATCCGCAGGGTGAAACAACACAAGCTGTTTGATACAGTCATCCCTCTTTCCATCACAGGGAGCATCAACCAGCTATACACTGTTGCTTGCCTCCTTGTGAACTACCAGAATGGCCCCTTGGTAAAAGCATGGGCAAAGGATTAAAGACAAGACACTTGCTGTAGGGGACAGATCAATTTGAATTTATTTGTAGAGAATATAAATGTTGATTAATTTTAAACAATTTTAATAATGTGTCTGTAAATAAATAACTTTGATACAGAGTTTCTGTAAACATGTAAATAACGTTGATAGTGTTTCTGTAAACTTGTAAATATAAATAACTTTATACAGTTTCTGTAAACATGTAAATATAAATAGCTGATAGTGTTTCTATAAACATGTAAATATAAATAACTTTGATAGTGTTGCTGAAAATGTGTAAATAAATAACTTTTATACAATGTAAATCAACTTGAATTTCTTTTCTTTTTTTACATTAAGGATCTTGGCAGGTAGAAATAAAAAAAGAAATGGTCAGCCCTCTCTCTAATGGTTTTAAACATTCTACAGTCTTTGTAGATGCGCTGGATCATCATGTCATCTTGTGCGTACACAACGAAATCACACCAGTCCAATCCCGAGATCAGCATCTGACCTTGCACTTGCCAGTAATAAGCATGCTGTTGTTTTAGCGCTGGTGTGCCATTCTGCAGCTTCAGGTAAGGGCAGTCAACATAGCTTTTTAGATTTGGGCACTTTATCTCCAAAAGGCCAAAAACATGGTGCTCTGTGGGGTCATAAACGATACCATCAGGAGAAGAGCCAAGCCAAGGTGCATCTGGGTGAATTAATCCACAAGGGTAGAAGTTCACTCCACGCAACAGACAGTATTCCTCCACCGCTGCAGATTCCAGTTCAAGGCCTCTCTTCATGTCTGCTGTCTGACGAGTTCCCTTGTGGATTCTTTCAGCCAAGTGTTCATCAGAGCTCTGCCCCCGTACATGGCAAACCTCTCTAAATCGGGACGATGTTACTCGTGGCTTTCTAACGGAGTACCAATCCATCGAAGCACTTTGGTCTTTGGTGGCATGCTCAGTCTGGTGTGCCGTTTCCAGAGTTACTGCCAGTGACTTCATGTGCAGTAGTTCATGTTTGCTATGTACAAATACGCACACAGATGGGTCAAGGTTGTAACCGTCTAGTGGCAGAGGTGGTCGTGGTGGGGCATCTTGATGGGGAGTAATGTTGCGTGTTGTTGCTGCTGGCTGTTGGTATGACAGAACGCTCCCAGCCTGAACTTTACCCAAAGCAGAATCCACCATCCAATCATCACTGGACATCCCCATTGTGGTGACTAAAGGGGCTGTAGTGCTGGTAAAGTCCTTATACACCTCTGCCACTTGCAGGACTGAGAGGTCAGGCAGGTCGCTGGAAACACCTTTATACAAGGTACTCCTGAAATGAAAAATAGAAAAAAATAATAATAAAAATTGTATAAAAAATAAGTTGCACATTTTTATAGACTCAGTTACCATTATCTTTATTGTATATAGAAAAAAAGATGCAATGAAAGTGAATAGTGACTGAAACAGTCATGCTGCCTAATATATGTTTTTGTGTTAAAGTAATACAGGTTTGGAATGACATGAGAGCGAGTAAATGCCATGAATTTTTTGTGAACTATCCCTTTGTCCACATAGTAAACAATCCCATATTATACTTCTACATTAAGTAAGTAACTGATTGCACTGTGCACCTTAAGCCATCAGCGAGTTTCCTTTCTTTAGGTCGTGCAGATATAACCACCATCCCACTGACAGGACCTGGCCGGACTCCCTAGGAATACCAATAGTCACTTTAGTATGAACCAGTGTTTGCCAGACTTGTTCCTGGAGGCCCACCAACAGTGCATGTCTTGGACATCTCACTAATCTGACACACAAGTTTTAGGTCTTTTAAAGAGCAATGAGTTGAATTTAAAACAAGGTTTGTGTGTGCCTCAAGGAATGATGTTAGGAAAGCAATCATTTAATACCATTTATTCTTAAAATTCTTGAAAAATTCACTTAAACTTACCATTGTTCGTGGTTTGTGCCAGCTCTGCTCAGTTTCAGTACAGCTGCGAACTGGAGGAACTGCACTGATCCCAAGCTGAGAGTAATGTGCAGTCTGGTACAATAGTGCAACAATATGATTGCACAGTGCTGTGCCAGCTACACTGCGACAGTATGACAGGTTTGGAGTCCTTTAATGTAATCTATAAAGATAATTAAACAATGACATAGTAAATGGATGGCCACAAATGAAATCTCGCTCTCGCTCTCTCTCTCTCTCTCTCTATATATATCTCAAAATCTGAATATTTTGAATTCTGAATAATTTACTGAATAGACTTAAGTCTGCATTTCTAAACTTACTGTATAAATTAAAATATATATATTTTTTTTTAAATAGAAAATTTAAACATTTTAAAATATGAACAGTAAATTAATCCTTTATTTCTCTAGTGTTGTCTCCCTACTCTCAAACTATGTGGCTTCTCTGTCTTCCTCATAGATCTGAAACAAGTGGCCCTCACGCTGATCTCTCCTGTCACCTGATCCTTTTCAGAGACTGAAAAAAATGACATAGCTTTAAAGGGTCATACAGATCGTATTAACACAATAACATTAGCGAAACTATAAAAACAGAAGATCTTAAACAGGTTAAGTAAACAAAACACATCCTATAAGCGTATGCACCGTCACAAACGAAGCTAGCTAACGTTAGCTTGTTACCTTGAGAATACGTACCTTCAAAGTTGTCGATATAGCTCGAAACATACAATTTGAAGCCCTTCTCCTTTTTACTTGAAGGAGTGACCGCTGTTAATCTTACAATTCGATTGACATCGTTCACTGTAATCCGTGGAAGTTCTTGCAAGCAGCGAGTGTAAAATGCCATGCTGAGAGCGCTCATTGAAACGGTAGGAAAAACCCGCTTCCGGCGCAGCAGCGGAAGTTGCGGAGCAACTGACACGAAACGCGGAAGTAGTCGTGCATAGAGCCCATTGAATTATGGACATTGGTTCCACACATTTAGTTTAAGTTTACAGTGTCCTACACATTTATGTTGTTTCATTATAATACCTTTGTGTTAATCAGATGTATTTTCAAAAAGTAATGTGTACATAGTCTTTTTAAGTTATCCTAACATAATTCAGTTATGTTAGCTTAACATTATTTTATTTGAGATATATGCTTTGATCATGTTAATCCTGTGCAATTAAATTAAGTTATCTTAACATAATTTTGATAACTTCACTAAAATTAAATTTTAATACAAATTATTATTGTCGTTTCATTTTCAATAACACAAAAACCTTCTGTAAAGCCTTTATTTAATCATCAGAAACAATGTGTCATTTAAATGACATGTCTAAACAGCATTTTGCTTTCAAAAGCTTAGCATGAATAACTTCTCTGATGATTAAATGTAATAAAACTACATATTAGTTTTAATAAAAACAAAGACAATTACTGTTGTATGCATAACATATAGTGCGCCAATATATGTAAACCTTCATAAGCACTTTTTGTAAACAAGATCATAAACACAAGTAACATTACACTGCATTGTAACTGCGTGTTTAAAAACGAATAAAAAATTGTAACACTAATCATTTTATTTCATAAAATTATTGCTCTCAGAAACCTTAAAACTGTACCCAAGAAAACCAGTACCTGGAACTGTTATTTCAAAACACTTTTGTTTCAAAGATATTTATATAGATTCATTACAAAATCTACTAGCAGTCTATGCTGAAGATCATAGCTTGAATAGTTTTTATTATTTAATGCTGTATTGATCAATTTGTCCTGGAGCATTTTTAGAAGACTTGCTCCAAAAGGTCAGCCAAATTGTACTCTTATGTCATTTTCTCCAAGAGCACTTTCTATATTAATCCTCCTCTTAATGTTTTAATAACTGAAATGCATGTAAAAAATAATGTTGACATACAGTATCTGACCCTTACCCAAACTATAACTATAAACAATTTATCTTATTTATGCTAGATCATCCATGTGTCAAAGATTCAGCTCTCTAATCAATCAGCTTTTGAGCCAGTCCAAAGAAGGGCCAAATTCAGACAAAAAGGGATTAAGAAACAAGAGAGGCAAAGGGGAACAGTATAAACAATGATGAGATCACAGTTTGCGCTCTGCAGTGGTGTCTTGGATGAAGGCTGTTGGAATTTTTCTGGGGTTTATCATTTATAGTCTCAGCAGTCATTCAAAAAGCGGTCCATCAAATTTTGGGCCTTGATAGAGAGTTCCCCTCCATCCAACTCCATGATGAGTTTTTGCAGAATTTCAAAAGTAAAACGCAACTTTGTGGGGTACTGGAGGTTAAGGGCATAAATTATACCGAACAACATTGACGTTGCAAAAGCCACGCTGTCAAGGTCCTGAAGCACTGTCACACCCTCTAGCACAATTCCCACATCATGGGCTTCATTGTCTGCAGTGTCCTTTATCACGAAGATGCCCATGGTGGTCTTCTCAATGGCACTCTGTAAAAGATCTTCTTCCATGTCCTAAAGATAGAAAACAAGATGAATATGTATTTAACACACAAACAAGAAATATGAGGGGTAGCTTTTTTGTATCTTACTAGGCAAGTAATTTTTAGAAAATGCCAGTGCTTGCGGTGACTATTTTATTGTCGTGTTTAGATGTATGCCTCAGCCACCGGTCATGCCGAAGGCGTTTCCCATAGCGACCACTAGAGGACGCAGTTCGATGTTCCCTCGGAAGGGAACTAAATAAAATGTGCAGAGGAAATACAATGTATTGTAGGTACTAAGATATGACATGTATCTACCAAGTTTCGTCCATGTATGTGAAACATAGCAGGAGGAGTACAGCTAAATTTCAGTCTCTTCACCGTTGCCTCCAGAACCTTCTGAAGACTCCTCGGTACAGTAACTTTTGAGTGCTGTACTTTGTACTACACTCTGTTGCACTATGATACTGTAATAAAGAAATGCATCAAATTGTCTCGCATACAAATAGAGTTTCAGTATGTTTCCATTTTTTCTAGTAAAAATGATGTGCGACAGTTACACTAATGGGTGCTTCTATTTTTGTAGGACACATGTAACAGTCGTAGGCCAGTAAGAGTGGCTGCGTCTAGCGATTGATGCTAAAGGCCGTGGTCTTTAGCCTCCTTGTTAGAGTGCTTGCCTCCCACGCTGGAGACAGCGGTTCGAATCCCGCTCGGAGCGAGGTGAGTGGGACCAGTTTATGCTGCCATTTGTGCTCTCTTGAATTGTGCTTCAGGGTAGTGATTCACGTTACTGTGTTTAGTGTATTTTGCAGAGAATCTTTGAGATTGCAGGCCAGCCTGTTCTCCATGAAATTATCTTTGTGGATGAGGCTGGTTTCAACCTGACCAAAAGAAGGAGGAGGGGGAGGAACATAATTTGGCCATCTGGTAAATGTCCCTGGTCAGCACGGAGTGAATGTCCGCAACCATCAGCCAATGAGGGGTACTCCACCAGAACCCTGTAACACTCTGCTCCTCCTTGCTTTCCTTGACGGTCTTAGAGAGCATATGTTCCAGCTGGACCACAAGGAACCAGCACAGCCAGAGCAGCCTCACTACATTTTCGTTTGGGATAACTTCAGCTTCCATCACTCTGCTCTGGTTTGTGACTGGTTTACCAATAACCCAAGGTTTTCTAACATCTTTCTGCCTGTGTGCCAGTTTTTTCGGCATGGTGGTGGAAAGTGTATGACCGAGAACCTTATATCCGTGTTCATTTCCTCCAGATGTTAAAAAACACAATGTTTTTTTTCTACCCGATTTACATACCATTTTTGGGTTAAAAATATGGCGATAATCGCATTCTAATGTATGTTTATAGAGTTTTAATATTTTTTTTAATTAAAAAAAGATCTCCAAAATCTGTTCAAGGCAAGGCAAGTTTATTTATATAGCACATTTCATACACAGTGGTAATTCAAAGTGCTTTACATAAAAGAAAGTGAAATAGACATTAAAATCAATAAAAACATGGAAATAAAAATAATAAAAACAAAGAATTTTAAAATGATATAGAAAATGATTTAAAATAAATTTAAAGAAAATGATTATACATAAAATGTATTGCAGTCAGTTCGGACATATAGCACAGTGCTCATTCAACAAATGCACAGTTAAACAGATGAGTTTTGAGTCTTGATTTAAATGTGGCTAATGTTTTAGCACATCTGATCTCTTCTGGAAGCTGGTTCCAACTGCGGGCCGCATAATAGCTAAAAGCAGACTCCCCTTGTTTTGTGTGAACCCTTGGTATTTCTAACTGACTCGATCCTAATGATCTGAGTGGTCTGTTCGGTTTATATTCAGTGAGCATATCAGCAATATATTTAGGTCCTAGGCCATTGAGTGACTTATAAACGAGTAAAAGTACTTTAAAATCAATCCTAAATGTAACTGGAAGCCAGTGTAAGGACCTGAGGACTGGTGTGATATGCTCAGATTTTCTGGTTCTAGTCAGAATCCTGGCAGCAGTGTTCTGGATGAGCTGCAGTTGTCTAATGGTCTTCTTGGGAAGGCCGGTGAGGAGACCATTACAGTAATCCACCCTGCTGGTGATAAAGGCATGAACAAGTTTCTCCAAGTCTTGATTGGAAACAAAACATCTAATTCTTGCAATATTTTTGAGATGATAGTATGCTGATTTAGTTATTGCTTTGACATGACTACTGAAACTAAGGTCTGTCTCCAGAATCACCCCAAGATTTCTGACTTGATTTTTAGTTGTTTGACCCCTAGAGTCAAGGTATGCATTCACCTTGAGAACTTCATCTTTGTTTCCAAATGCAATGACTTCAGTTTTCTCCTTGTTTAACTGAAGAAAGTTCTGGCACATCCAACGGTTAATTTCATCAATGCATTGGCAGAGGGAGTCAATGGGGCTGTAGTCATTTGGAGATAAGGCTAGGTAAATCTGGGTATCATCAGCATAGCTGTGATAGGCAATTTGGTTCTTCCTCATTATCTGACTTAGTGGGAGCATATACAGGTTAAACAAGAGCGGTGCAAGAATTGAGCCTTGTGGGACTCCACATGTCATGGCCGTCCACTTAGACTTATGCTCTGCTATACTCACATAATAACCTCTCCCTTCTAAGTATGACCTGAACCATTTGAGTGCCATCCCAGAAAGCCCGACCCAGTTTTCCAGTCTCTCTAAAAGTATGTTATGATCGACAGTGTCAAACGCAGCACTAAGATCTAGTAGTACCAGCACTGATATTTTGCCAGAATCAGAATTGACGCGAATATCATTTATTATCTTAACGAGTGCTGTTTCTGTGCTGTGCTCGGAAACCAGATTGAAAATTGTCCAGGTATCCATTTGACTTTAAGTAGTTGTTCAGTTGATTAGAAACTACCTTTTCAATTATCTTACCTATGTTACGATTTCCTGATTGGTCTAGGGGAGGAATGAAACAGTAAAAAGAATGGATGGTGGTGAAACGAATGTGCAACAGCATGAAGCCACCCCGTCTCCAGACCCAGAGTTGTTTCACAATAACCACAGTGATCTCATTCAAGAAAGTAGTTTTATTTACAAATTAGGCAAAAGAAAAAGAGGTATCAAGTTCAGAAGAGGGTATAGCCAAAATAACAAACATAATCAATCTTACTCCTCATTAATCATACTACCTAAACTAAAAACAAAGGAAACAAAAGTACAACAAAATAAGCTTACTCCCTTGCTAGCATAAACAGGAGAAAAAAAGTATGATTCAAAATAAATGGCACCCACCTCCCTACTAACCTCACAAAATAAAGAAATAAATAATTAAATAACAAACTTCAAATACACCAAGAGAAAATGATCCATTAAGTCAAACAATGATTAACTATTAAAGGTAACACTCACTTCTGCCTTTAAAGTCTCAATCAGGGATTGAAATAGAAAGAGACTAAAAAGAGAAAACTACTTCACTAAGTAGTATACACAATAAAAGGTAGAGATACACGGTTCACTACTGGCTTCAACAAAGTCTCAGATCTGGGGTTGAAGATGGGTCCTTCATTGCTGCTGCTGCACACAGTCAAGCCACCACCAACACAGCTCTGATGGAGTTTGCAGTTTAAATACTCCCAGCATCCAATCACAGCAGGCCATTGATTATCTGTATCAGGTGGAACCATTTCTCCTATGAAGAGAGACAGCACAGCTGAACACACACAAACAGAACCTTACGGCTCTGGACGTAACACCTATGAAAGGAAGATTTGATATGGGTCTATAGTTGCTCAACATGGTGTTATCAAGATTGCGCTTTTTCAGAAGGGGCTTAACAACTGCAGTTTTAAGGGAGTTTGGAAAAGTCCCAGAAAGAAAGTGAAAATGTGCAACACTGATATGTTATTAAAATTAAATATATGATTACAAATGTTTTCAGTGTCTAGAGTTTTGTTTTTTAAATATATGTAAATATGCACATATTTAATGAGATATCAGCTTATTTGCATATCTACACGTTTTGTCTGAAATCTATGTTATGTTAATCTGAACTATGTTCATTGCTTCAGTACAGTATATTGCGAAATTCATATAAATATCTAACATTTTTACACAGAGAATAAAGTGATTTGTCATGCAGCAGCAAAGATAAACACCACAAAGACATTTCAAATCTGTGTCACATGGTGAAGAGGTCTGAAACTGTGGAAACAAAAAAAAAAACCCACAAAAATCCAGGAACCCCCTTCAATCCCTTGAAAAATCACATTCCTGAGAGAACCAGGAGGTGACACAGGACACCATGTCTATTTTGAAGTTTGCTTCAATCAAGCATTTAGTAGATGTGTACAGTATATCTGTTGCCCTTCCCTCATTTTAGAAATCAAAACTTCACTGATTCGACCAATAACCTATGGGTTAGCTGTAGGGACGCATTGCATTGTGTTTAAACCTAATTTTTCAAAATGGACAATTTCCTGAATAAAAAAAAGAAAAGAAAGTTGATTGATGCGACTGTGACAGAACAGCGTAAGCAGTTTGCGTCCAGCAGATATTCTCCAAAATAGCGTTACGCTGACGCAGAAGAGACGAATTGTTAAATAAAGGGGTTTTTTTTGCGTACCAAAAGTATTCTTGTAGCTTCATAACAATACGGTTCAACCACTGATGGCAGATGGACTATTTTGACAATGTCTTTCATACTTTTCTGGGCCTTGACAGTGTTAATTGTTTGGCAGTCAATAGCTGGGTTTCAGTCACGTGATTATGATGACGCGCGAAGGCGGGGCGATTTCAGATGGAGGGCAGGAAGTAAACATGGAGAATACGTCTATGGAGGAAACCGTTGCGGAGAGTCCGTATTTTATGAATTTAGAACCAGTTTCAAGAAATAGATACAAGGAGTTAGTAAACAGATATGTTGGACGTGACCCGTTCCTCATGAAGATGAGTGAGTTTTCGGTCGAACATGAAGATTTGCCGACAGTGGAGGCTGTTGACATCACCAACTATCTGGTCCTTCAGACATCGTACTACACCAGACAGCAAATGAAGGCGTATAAAAGTCTGGAGGCGTACAACTTTTTTGTCAGCGGGTGGGTCCACAACCTCGGAACAAAACGGCTCCACGATGATCATCGTTTGGTCTTCGCCAGGGTGAGTGTTTGTTCTTATATTGTTTTATGTGTGAAGATGCTAGCAGTAACGGCTATAATATCAAGAAACATGCAACACATCTTAACGACGACGTTAGACTGACAATCGTTTATGTTTCAAGGTAAACCACTCTCAGGCACTGTGTAACTGTAGGCTAAATTATGATGATAAATTAATGTTTATATTGTGCCCCTTTGGTTATGTCTTTGCTCTGGTTAATTCATCAGGCAGATTGCTTGTCTTCGTCTACATTTCATCTTCTTTTAGGGGATTTTCATTATATTCCATCATACCTAATTTTGGGGATTATTAAATTATTTCTATTCTATATTCTGCCTTAATCTGTGTAGCTTGTGACAATGTGGTCAGTCACAATTTCCCTGTTGGACAAAGAGAAGCTAAGACAGTATAGACCCACATAAACACAGTTTGGCATCTCAATCCTGTAATGATAGCCTTACCTGTTTTGCTCACAGCCATAGGATAAATGCCAGATTTATACTGCATATAAATATGTTATGGTTATGGACCACTTAATGATCTTCTTTGTGTTAACTTATTTATAGATTCCTGCTGCTCCAGTAGCTCTGATCGACTTCTACTCTGCTAAAGCCAAAAAAAAAAAAAGCTTGACCGTTCCATTGATGGCAGGACAACTGAAAACCAGGTTGGGAAATCACTTTCATGCCCAAGAGTGAAGAGAGGGTCAGAAACATATGCTAGTTTTTTTTGAGACTTTAAGCAAAAACTGTCCAAGGAGTGCAGCACTGATGTCTAGGGAGCCTTACTACAAATAATTCATCCCCAAATCTAGTATGCTTCCTAAAACTGTTCTTGAATACAGAACACCAGAGACTCTGCAGCTACCCCCCAAAGAGCTTGGAGAGCTATGCCAGGTATTCCAGCTAGAAGAGCATTTTTGTTTAAAGGATTTTGCCCGATCTTGAACTTTGGGATGATGTTATCCCTAAAGTTGAGTGCTTTTTTAGAAACCGTATACTTCCAGAAATACTGGGACAGCAAGTTACAAACTCGCATGTGTAATGAAAGGATCCAGGCACTCTTGAAAGTGATATTGCTGTTATATCAATACTGTTGTTTGAGACAAGATTACATTTTGACTATTGTTATGAGTGTGGTCTTTGTGAGTTCTGGCTCTTGTGTAATATAAATGAAAACATTAAATGCCATTGAGAAGACAGAATTATACATGGTGGTTTATTTACAAGATTAGATTTTTCAACAATTGTTATAAGAACATGGTGTGCAATAACAGATTAGAATCCATTTCATTACATATAATACATATAGCCAGTACAATTGGACTAGTCATATAATATAATTGGACCCTCCTCCTTACTCCAATGGGACAACAGACTCTGAAAGATTAGACAAGACACAGCAAATAACCCCAATCTTGTCAATCAATGCTAGTGCCTCACCTTGTTTTGTTGCCATGTGCTCTATGGGCATAGCCCTGCTTTGCAGAATCTGATATTTTCTTCTGACTAAACCGATAACTCTCTCAACATGAATACGCAAATTCGCTATTTTTCTTGTGTCTGCCACCTCCTACGCTGACAGCTGTTTTCTCCCCTTGGTAAATGCAGGTATCTGTAGTGAAGCACAGTAAAATCCGACACCATCACCAATATTGAACCCACTGTCTGCTAGGACAATATCTCCAGGTAACAGGTTTTTTAGGAGGTCACTCTCTATTATGATCTGTTTATCGCTGACTCTCCCTCCCGAGGCACAAGATATGTAAGTGACATAGCCTTGGGGTGCAACACCAATCAGAAATTTTACAGTATGGTGATGCTTGTAGTTTGACCATGTTTGTGCTTGGGCTAGTAAATTAGAGGGCTTCTCAATAAAAACTTCGAAACAGTCAACTATCACAGCAACTTTACATCCAAATGCCTGTCTGAATCCCATTGGCATTGTAGCTTGAAGAACATGTCGCTCTGGCCACTCAATTTGAAATTCCATCCTTTCATGAAGTATGAAGAGAGATCTTGAACCTGAAAGCTAAATCTTTCAGCGGGAGATTTAGTCTCAGCTTCATCAAAACTAAAATGAACTGTTCAAATTTAGACAGCACAGACATAGGACCACAGCTGATGTAGGGTTTGCACAGCTCAAAAATCTGAATTAAAACTAAGAAGTTGGGAAGCCCGTGTAGAACCTGGTCTTGTCTTCGTTTTTTTCAAAGGACTCCTTGTTGAACTGTATGTCCATTGCTTTGGCTCGAAGATCTCCCAGCTTTGTTGTGTTTTGTCTCAGAACATCCTCCATCTTCTCAATGTCATCCATTGTTAGCTCAGTCTGGCATCCGGCATCTACATAGCCTACAACATATCAGTGGGGAGCATAATTAGTTAATTCATGAATCAGTGGCGGAGCCAGAGGGCTAGTTGGGGTGGCAATTGCCACCCCAGACGAAGTCCTTGCCACCGCTGTTGCCACCCCGCTGAAAACATTACACTGTTTGATTTTTACGAACATTTCTCAAATCTCCCAGCGGACGTGAATGCATCCTTACGCGTGCTGTTGCTGCTACACTTTTCATTGGTTAAGCTGACACGCAGCTCTTTCGTGCTCCAAACGGCTCCAAAACATCGCGGCAGCACACACGGGACCGATGAAGAGCGTTTTGCTGGTATGTACGGCTTTTATTGGTATTAAATTAAACGAAGTACTGTTTTAACGGGAAGTAAGGGAGACATTGCACTGTAGTATAAAGTCAATGGTATCTAAAACTGTCTGATTACTGACATTCTTCTAAATATCTTCCTTTCTGTTCAGCAGAAGAAAGAAATTCATACAGGTTTGAAACAACATGAGGCTGAGTATATGATGACAGAATTTTCATTTTTCAGTAGAGTATCCCTTTAACAGTATAATAGCCATGATCTAGACTAGTGTTGTTCACTTCTTGATCTAGTATAATAAAAAGTGTCTGTGGTATTTATTTCATTTCATTTTTACTTAAAGACATCTCAAGATCGAAGGATGAAGAACCTGTTCAGCCATGTCTTGCCAGGTTTCCACGAACCCCATTTGAAAAATTTACAAGGTCATTCAACAGCTTTTGGTATAAGGACAATCCATGGCTAGAGTACTCTGTAAGTCAAAATGCGAGTTACTGCCACTTTTGCCTCCCAGGTTCCACAGAATCTTCCTTTACATCTGAATGTGGGTTTTCCAACTGGAAAAAGGCATTATTTAAAGATTCTGGTTTTAAACGTCACTCAAGATCAGACCAACATGCAAATGCAATGTATGCTTGGGCAGAATGCAAAAGAAGCAGGGAAAGTGAGAAATCAATATTTGATGCCTTAAATGAGAATAGAAAACAGCAAGTTGAGAAAAATAAAAATTACATCAAGACAATTGCAGAGGTCTTACTCTTAACTGCTACTCAAAACATTGCACAGAGGGGCCACAGGGAGGATGGTGAGTCTGAGAATGAAGGCAATTTCTTATCCATTTTGAATCTCGTTGCAAAGCATGGCATAATTTGGTGAATTATGGAAGGAGACTGAAGAACTTGTGCACCACTGCAACATTAGCACAGAAGCACAAAACAAGAGACGACAAAGACCAATTTGAAATTTCTGAATTCACTTGTAATGAGCACTGTTGGACAGAGGCACTCTGAGTTTGCAAACAATGAAGAGTTCAATAAAAGTATTTTCTATCAGGTACTTGACTGTCTTACAGCAGAAATAGATAGGCGTTTTTCCGAAAAGAACTGTGAGATAATGGAAGGAGTGCAGTCTCTTGACCCCAAAAGCCCATCATTCTTAAAAGAGGAACCCCTGCTTGCTTTGGGGAAAACATTCGAGTCAGATTTAGAAGACCTTAAGCATGAGCTTCATCAAACGAGACGGCTTCTTTTAAGAAGGGAGAAAAGTGGAGAGAGACCAGCTTCTCTACTTGAGTTTGTGGGGTTTTTGGAACCCTACAAAGAGGTTTTCCATGAACTTTTTAGGCTTAGTAAAATTTCGGTTGTGATTCCAGTTAGAACTGCATCCTGCGAAATAAGTTTCTCTGCCCTTAAATTAATAAAAACCCACCTCAGGACAACAATGGCAGATGATAGATTAAGTCACCTGGGCATACTTAGTGTTGAGTCAAGGAGGGCATATTCCATTAATATGGAGGACTTTGTAAAACATTTTGCTTCATCTCACCAGAACCGCAGAATTATGCTGTTCTGAATGTTTGTTTTTGTGAACTTGGTGGTGCCATACCACTGGGTAGATGCAGGTCATACCTGGTACAACTTTTGAAGTTTATCATTAGAGTCAGTGTTAAAGGGCTCTATGTTTTTTTTTTTTGTATTGTTGTTCTATTATTATTCTTGTGGTACATATTTGAATGTGTACAACTGCCTTGCCCTGCCTTGTTTTGACAGGTCCAAGTTTACCTCAGTTTTTGTTTACTACTGGACTTGATTAGTCCAAGGAGCACTTTGAATACTTGTTCTATTTTTGCTGTATACTTAATACATATATAATTGTGTACATTTTGGAAAATAAACAACTTTAATTAATCTGTATACATTTTGTGGAAAATAATTAATTTTTAGTGTAATTGAACACTTTGTATATTGACCCCCCAAAATAATACCTTGCCACCCCTGTTTTAAAAGTCTAGCTCCGCCACTGTCTGCTCCTCCCGACCGCAGACGTACGCTAAAAATCCACTTTTTACGGCGTTGTTCTGTGAGCTTTTTACATTTCTCACCTTTATGACTGACAATCTTTGGTACTCTGTAAAACCCCTTTCCCTTTTCTCGGTTTGAACGATTGGAGCAGCCGTAAACTACACAAAACATTGGCATTTTTTCAGACGGCACTGGCAGATCCTCAGCTATTTCGCTTCCTGCCCTCCATCTGAATTTCGCGCTCTCGCGATGCAGCAGCGTGACGTCACGTGCACAAGCCTCCTGGTTTTCAACCAAAATATCTTAAATTGTGTTCTGAATACGAACAAAGCTATTATGGGTTTGGAACAACATAGGGGTAAGTGATTAATGACAAAATTTTCATTTTGGGGTGGAATAAGCCTTTAAATTTGATTTTAAAAATCCTGCCGATACCGTCATTAACCCCAGCATGCTACTCCATCAAATTAACATGAACAAATTAGTGCTCTATAGAGATTCTGAAAGTTTTTTTTAAGCTCATCAAGGCTGCATTTATTTGATCAAAAATATAGGAAAAAAGCCTCAGTAATATTTTGAAATATTATTACAGTTTAAAATAACCTCACTAATTTAATATACTTTAAAATATAATTTATTCCTGTGAAGCATAGCTGAATTTTCAGCATCATTACTCGGGTATTCGGTGTCACATGATCCTTCAGAAATCACTGCAATTTATCAATGTTGGAAATATATTAATATAATATAATTTTTGGAACCTTTTGGGAAAAAAAAGAAAGAGCAACATTTACCACAGCCATATCACCCTGCAGCCCAAGGCAGGTTGCCCACTGAAGCTAAGCAGGGTTGAGCCTGGTCAGTACCTGGATGGGAGACCTCCGGTGAAAACTAGGTTGCTGTTGGAAGAGGTGTAGTGAGGTCAGCAGGGGGTGCTCACCCTGTGGTCTGTGTGGGTCCTAATGCCCCAGTATAGTGACGGGGACACTACTGTAAAAAAGGTGAAAGAGCTCCCTTCAGTGTGAATTGTCATGTGGACTTTAAGGTTTTCTTTTCTGTGAAAACGTTTTCCACAATGTTGGCAACTGAAAGCACCTTCGTCAGCGCGAGTTGTCATGTGGTCTTTAAGTTGTACTTTTTGTGTGAAGCTCTTTCCACACAGTTTGCAGGTGAAGGGATTCTCTCCAGCGTGATGTTTCATGTGCCTGTTAAAGCTTCCTAGCTGGGTGAAACTGCTTCCACACTGTTGGCATGTGTAAGGCCTCTCTTTGGTGTGAACAGTCATGTGGTTTTTAAGGGACACTTTTTGAGTGAAGCTCTTTCCACACTGTTGGCATGTGTAAGGCTTCTCTCCAGTATGAACTCTCATGTGGACTTTAAAGTTTCCATGCTGACTGAAACGCCTTCCACACTGTTGGCAGTTGAAATAACTTCTATTTCCTGTCTTTTGAGCAGTTTTTTGTGAGGATGTCTTTTCTGACTGTGAGCAAATCAATGATTGCTTTCCAGTTATGAATGCATGCTGTTTCTCGTAATGATCTTGCTCTTCCATTTCATTCAATACTTCACTCTCCTCTTTCAGTATCATCAGGTCTAGAATGAAAAAAGGCAAATACAACTTAGCCATAAAGCAACAAACATAAAAAATGAACAACATGTATACTATATCCAATACATACTAAACTATATATGTCTATAATATTAGACAACATGGTGTCCTCTCAACTATGTTCAGTTCAAATGGGAGCGACAGCCAATAGGAAGGAAGACTGTAGAGCTCATGTGATCGTTCTCCTAGACAAAGTCTTCATAGAAAGTTTGTTGTTTTGGGGCACCATTGACTTTCATAGTAGGAAATATATACTGTGGAAGTCAATGGTGCCCCAGAAATGCTCTGTTTTCTACATTCTTCAGAATATCTTCCTTTGTGTGCAGCAGAACAAAGACATTCATACAGGTTTGGAACTACTTGAGGGAGAGTAAATGATGACAGAATTTTAATTTTTGGGTGAACTATCCCTTTAAGATTTTGTCTAACTTCTTTTCTGAACTCTGTGAATTGTTGACTCTCGCCTGTTCCTTGTCTTCTTCTGTTCTGCTTGGTGATTTTAATAGTCATGTTGATGCTGTTTGCTCTACATCTAATCAGTTGTCCAATCATTGTCAGTTGACTTGTTTCAATTTGACTCAACATGTTCATTTTCCTACTGATAAGCGTGGCCATATTCTTGTTCTAATATGTACATCAGGGGTTGATATCTCTTCCATCTTCCATAACACTGGTATCTCTGATCATAAACTTCTTGACTGTATGTTAAGCCTGCCTGTGTATATGAACATCCTAATATAAAACTGTTGATGTTACATCATTTTGTACTTCCATTATTTCCTCTGTTCTTTCTGAAGTCTTTGCTCTCTCTTCTTCTTTGCTGATATTATCTAAATATCATTGTTCAAAATCAGCCGATGATCAGGACGGATTATATCCTGTCAATCAAAAGGTAGCGGGAAAACGTATCAGACTACAACTCATACTGTGAGTGAAGAAAATCTCTGTTGAATTTACTTTGCCGTTTTGACCCTTTTAAATGTGACGTGACAGATTGCTATTGCACCTCAGTTTAAGTCTCTTCCACTTTAATAAGTTATAACGCAAAATACACATGTATGTAAATCATAAAATGTTGAAAGATACAGTATGATTTACCAAAATGTAATCGCTCAATCAGTGTTTCAACCGTGGAAAGATGGCAATAAAACTAATTGTGAACAGTATGTCACTTAACGTGACATTTACCTCAGCGAAGTTATTCTGCTGTTCAGTTCATTAGTTAGCTATAAACTGAAGAGGAGATTTTTTACTTACAATTGTATATGCATGTTTGAATAAATCTGGCATTAAGGTTTTTATGAAGAAAAAAGGAAAGTGAAAGTTTATGTTTAAATTTTTGGTCACAAAAGTGGTTAACATTCAACCTGTTCTTTTTCATCAGTATTATTTGTGATTTGAATTTTGCAAACGGGAGTTCCTCTTTTGCTGTGCTATAAGCCGGGCTTCGGACGCTTTCACTTTCGAATTCACAACCGTCACTTTTTACAATAAAAGATAATTGTCAGTTTTGCTTACATCTATTCAATCATAAAAAACAAATGATTGAAATATGGATTCATTGTTAATCTTAATTGAAAAGCTCAACAAAAATAATACATTAGGCTACAAACTAACGTAATTAACATAAAGGAATAAGACGAGGCATGGCATAGGCTACACCAGAACGTTTAGCAAACACTGAGGAATCAAATAAATAAAGAAAATTTAACGAAAATCTCCATAGCGTAACGAGAGATAAACAGCAAAGACAAAACCAACATGTTCACCTTCTCTGGTTTAAGAAGCAGTCTTTTATTTTACTTTCGCTTGAAAACCAAATACTCTGTCCCATCCGCCATCGTTTAACAATTTCCCTTCCGCTCTCCAAGCATTCAATTACCACTCCGCTCCAGCCGTTGGCATGAATTGTACTCGTAATGGAGAGGTAGTGGAGCGCTCTCGGAGCAAGTGAAAACATGACACTGACTTTTAAAACTTTGCTCTAAACTTTTCTTTGACCAAACTATCTTCTGATTCTGAGTTAATTTTGCAAACTAACTCGTCAACCTGTTATCTTGATCATGTTCCTACTCCTCTTCTAAAACTATGCCACTCTGTTATCTCTGCATCTATTTCTCATTTCATCAATGCATCTCTTACCTCTTCATCATTCCCTATGCCACTTAAAACTGCTGAAGTCACCCCAGTTCTCAAAACAACCCAACCTTGATCCCTCAGTTTTATCTGATTATCTTCCAATTTCAAATTTACTGTTCATTGCCCAACTATTGGAAAGTACTGTTACCAGTCTTTTCTAGTTGAAAATAATCTCTTTGATCCCTTTCAATCTGGCTTTCATCCGTTGCATAGCTCAGAAAATGCTCTAGTAGAAGTACTAAATGATCTTCTACTCTCTGTTTCTCTCCCTATACTTTTGCTACTTGACCTTAGTTTTGCTTTTGATACAGTTTCTCATGATTTACTCCTTTCCCGCCTCTCTGATATGGGTATTTCTGGTCCTGTTCTTTCCCTGTTTTCTTATCTCTCTGATAAACAGTTCTACATCTCAGTGCATGATTTTCGATCCCCTACTGTCCATTTGAAGCAAGGTATCCCCCAGGGATCTGTTATTATTCCCACTATAATTCATTATTTACCCCTGCGTCAAATCTTGTACTGTCATGGCTTTAATTACCACTTATATGCTGACGACATTCAAATTTACTCAATATTTAGGCCCGCTCTATCCACCCAAATTGACCAAATCTCTACTTGTACACATGAAACACATTCATCTCATGAACACTTGACAATAAAACACGGAACACACAACTCTATTATTTATTCACCACACTTGCTTACGTTATCTTTTTTTTCCATTTCAAATTTGTACATATCAGACCTGTACACACATATTGTCTGTATTATATATTGTGTTTTTGCTGTTTTGAACATTGCCTATTTGGATATTTGTATTATTCTTTATTATCTGTGTCCTGTCCTGTTGCTGTCTCTCTGTTGCACCGTGGAGCTTCTGTCACTAAAACAAATTCCTCCTATGTGTAAACATACTTGGCCAATAAAGCTCATTCTGATTCTGAATAAAAGACTGGGTAACCTCAAATTTTGATAAACTAAACATGGACAAAACCGAAATCATTATTGTTAGAACCCCGTCACTCACTAGAAGCATTCCTAATGACTGTTTTTCTGAGATAGCTGGTACTCCCATTAGATCATCTTGTACTGTTAAAAATCTAGGTGTTATTTTCGATTCACCACTCTCCTTTCAAGCTCATATTAACTCTGTTACCAAGTCTGCATTCTTTCAATTATGTCCCAATGCCAAGCTCCGCCGTTTTATTAGTTTTAAAGATGCTGAAACCATTATCCATGCTTTTGTCACATTCCACCTTGATTATTGCAATGCCCTTTTCGGTGGTTTACCTGCTAACCAAGGTAACCAAGTGGTTTACCTGCTTGCACACCAAGCGCTCTGCCCACATCACTCCAATTTTAAAGAACTACCTGATGTCTGTTTTTACATTTTGTCAACACACAGTACATATGTATCTGGATCCACTAATGTGGCTGGCTGCTAATAATTCATAGGTAGAGTGAATTATAGCGTAATTTTTTTCTGTGACTCAAAAGTTAAATGTGTCTAGAATAGTTCTTGTTTGCTGTGACAATAACAACTTATAACCAAGAATGAAACATTTCCAGTTTTCTTTTTATTAGATTTTTAACAAAAAATGTATTTGTACCAAGAGTGCATTTCCAAAAGATAAATCTATTAACTACACACATCACAAACCCGTCTTTTAGGCAAGTACCAGATATGCGTTTTAAGTCATAAAACAGTTTTAATATGCCTAAATTTGGATTGCAATGTGATCACAATTAAATAAAAAACATTGTAACTAATTATAATACTTTAATTTCCAGAGTTATATACAAAAAGTGAGCAAAGAACAATTACAATAAATCACTGAATTCATAACGAATTAAGCCATCTACACTGTGAAATTACTCCTCTCATATTTAGTCATCTCTTAACTACTTATATATTGCAACATGAGCAGATATAAATTGAATGCCAAAATTTACACTTTTCATTTTTGCTGTATTCACGACAGCAGTGATAGATTAATTGTGCAGGTCATCTTTGCCTCAAGCCCCTGTTAACCTCTGACCTGTGGACAGGGGGGACTAAGCTTTGCCAAAGAGCGATAACAACAACTATAACTATTATTATAAGTATATTTGTGTCCACACGAGCCTTTCCTAATGTTTATTGAAGATCACAAGCTGCAGGTTAAACTCATGAAAGTGGATGTAGATGAGCTGCTGCTGAAGGAAAAACAGACACTTCTGGATCCATGAGATCAATGAAAACCCACCTGTTTGTGTCTCAGTATCTTCTTGTTTGACTCCGAAAGCTTCTTCAATCTTCATGTCTTCACTCTCCTCTTTAATAAACTCCATCTTTATAATAGTGTCACCTCAGCTGCTTCAGCAGAAGTGTGTTTCTGTTTAAATGCTCGGTCATGACTAAAATGAGAATTATTTACAGAAAGGAAATTAAATGCAAACTAAATCTCTCTGTTTCTCTCATAAATAACAGTTACTTGACACAGACTGACTTTTACTATAAACTTATGATATCTGGAGCAAAATCAGATGCACTTCACTCACACAAAATAACAGGCATTAATGTTAGACAGAGCATTATAATGTTAAATCCAGCAATATTAAAGCCCAGACGTCAAAAACTATAAAGAGTGGTTTGCATTATTTAATAAATAAACAAACAAACCTTCCTTCAGCAGCAGCGAGGCGCAGACCTGTGACGACACAACACAACAGCAAAATAAAAGTCCCGGATGTCACCTAGAAAATCACCTCCAAATACATTTAAACACATATAAATAAACAGAACACATTACAAACACATATAAATAAACAGAACACATTACAAACACATATAAATAAACAGAACACATAAATAAACAGAACACATTACAAACACATATAAATAAACAGAACACACATAAATAAACAGAACACATTACAAACACACATAAATAAACAGAACACACATAAATAAACAGAACACATTACAAACACATATAAATAAACAGAACACATATATAAACAGAACACATTACAAACACATAAATAAACAGAACACATTACAAACACATATAAATAAACAGAACACACATAAATAAACAGAACACATTACAAACACATATAAATAAACAGAACACATATATAAACAGAACACATTACAAACACATAAATAAACAGAACACATTACAAACACATATAAATAAACAGAACACACATAAATAAACAGAACACATTACAAACACATAAATAAACAGAACACATTACAAACACACATAAATAAACAGAACACACATAAATAAACAGAACACATTACAAACACATATAAATAAACAGAACACATTACAAACACATATATATAAACAGAACACATTACAAACACATATAAATAAACAGAACACACATATATAAACAGAACACATTACAAACACATAAATAAACAGAACACATTACAAACACACATAAATAAACAGAACACATAAATAAACAGAACACATATAAATAAACAGAACACATTACAAACACATATAAATAAACAGAACACATTACAAACACATATAAATAAACAGAACACATTACAAACACATATAAATAAACAGAACACATATAAATAAACAGAACACATATAAATAAACAGAACACATATATAAACAGAACACATTACAAACACATAAATAAACAGAACACATATAAATAAACAGAACACATTACAAACACATATAAATAAACAGAACACATATATAAACAGAACACATTACAAACACATATAAATAAACAGAACACATATATAAACAGAACACATTACAAACACATATAAATAAACAGAACACATATAAATAAACAGAACACATATATAAACAGAACACATTACAAACACATAAATAAACAGAACACATATAAATAAACAGAACACATATATAAACAGAACACATTACAAACACATATAAATAAACAGAACACATAAATAAACAGAACACATTACAAACACATATAAATAAACAGAACACATTACAAACACATATAAATAAACAGAACACATTACAAACACATATAAATAAACAGAACACATAAATAAACAGAACACATATATAAACAGAACACATTACAAACACATATAAATAAACAGAACACATATATAAACAGAACACATTACAAACACATAAATAAACAGAACACATATAAATAAACAGAACACATTACAAACACATATAAATAAACAGAACACATATATAAACAGAACACATTACAAACACATATAAATAAACAGAACACATTACAAACACATATAAATAAACAGAACACATATATAAACAGAACATATTACAAACACATATAAATAAACAGAACACATATATAAACAGAACACATTACAAACACATAAATAAACAGAACACATATAAATAAACAGAACACATATATAAACAGAACACATTACAAACACATATAAATAAACAGAACACATTACAAACACATATAAATAAACAGAACACATATATAAACAGAACATATTACAAACACATATAAATAAACAGAACACATATATAAACAGAACACATTACAAACACATATAAATAAACAGAACACATTACAAACACATATAAATAAACAGAACACATATATAAACAGAACATATTACAAACACATATAAATAAACAGAACACATATAAATAAACAGAACATATTACAAACACATATAAATAAACAGAACACATTACAAACACATATAAATAAACAGAACACATTACAAACTCATAAATAAACAGAACATATTACAAACACATATAAATAAACAGAACACACATAAATAAACAGAACACATTACAAACACATATAAATAAACAGAACACATTACAAACACATATAAATAAACAGAACACATATATAAACAGAACACATATAAATAAACAGAACACATTACAAACACATATAAATAAACAGAACACATTACAAACACATATAAATAAACAGAACATATATAAACAGAACATATTACAAACACATATAAATAAACAGAACACATATAAATAAACAGAACACATTACAAACACATATAAATAAACAGAACACATTACAAACACATATAAATAAACAGAACACATTACAAACACATATAAATAAACAGAACACATTACAAACACATATAAATAAACAGAACACATTACAAACACACATATAAATAAACAGAACACATATAAATAAACAGAACACATTACAAACACATATAAATAAACAGAACACATATAAATAAACAGAACACATTACAAACACATATAAATAAACAGAACACACATAAATAAACAGAACACATTACAAACTCATATAAATAAACAGAACACATATAAATAAACAGAACACATTACAAACACATATAAATAAACAGAACACATATAAATAAACAGAACACATTACAAACACATATAAATAAACAGAACACATATATAAACAGAACATATTACAAACACATATAAATAAACAGAACACATTACAAACACATATAAATAAACAGAACACATTACAAACACATATAAATAAACAGAACACATATATAAACAGAACATATTACAAACACATATAAATAAACAGAACACATATATAAACAGAACACATTACAAACACATATAAATAAACAGAACACATTACAAACTCATAAATAAACAGAACATATTACAAACACATATAAATAAACAGAACACACATAAATAAACAGAACACATTACAAACACATATAAATAAACAGAACACATTACAAACACATATAAATAAACAGAACACATATATAAACAGAACACATTACAAACACATATAAATAAACAGAACACATATAAATAAACAGAACACATTACAAACACATATAAATAAACAGAACACACATTACAAACAGAACACATTACAAACACATTACAAACAGAACACACATTACAAACAGAACACATTACACACACATTACAAACAGAACACACATTACAAACAGAACACACATTACAAACAGAACACACATTACACACACATTACAAACAGAACACACATTACACATACATTACAAACAGAACACACATTACAAACAGAACACACATTACACACACATTACAAACAGAACACACATTACACACACATTACAAACAGAACACACATTACAAACAGAACACACATTACACACACATTACAAACAGAACACACACATTACAAACAGAACACACATTACAAACAGAACACACATTACAAACAGAACACACATTACAAACAGAACACACATTACAAACACATTACAAACAGAACACACATTACAAACAGAACACACATTACAAACACATTACAAACAGAACACATTACAAACAGAACACACATTACAAACAGAACACACACATTACAAACACATTACAAACAGAACACATTACAAACAGAACACACATTACAAACAGAACACACACATTACAAACACATTACAAACAGAACACATTACACACACATTACAAACAGAACACACATTACAAACAGAACACACATTACAAACAGAACACACATTACAAACAGAACACATTACAAACACATTACAAACAGAACACACATTACAAACAGAACACACATTACACATACATTACAAACAGAACACACATTACACACACATTACAAACAGAACACATTACAAACACATTACAAACAGAACACATTACAAACACATTACAAACAGAACACACATTACAAACAGAACACACATTACACATACATTACAAACAGAACACATTACACACACATTACAAACAGAACACACATTACAAACAGAACACACATTACACATACATTACAAACAGAACACACATTACACACACATTACAAACAGAACACATTACAAACACATTACAAACAGAACACATTACAAACACATTACAAACAGAACACACATTACACACACATTACACACACATTACAAACAGAACACACATTACACACACATTACAAACAGAACACACATTACACACACATTACAAACAGAACACACATTACAAACAGAACACACATTACAAACAGAACACACATTACAAACAGAACACACATTACAAACACATTACAAACAGAACACACATTACAAACAGAACACACATTACACACACATTACAAACAGAACACATTACAAACACATTACAAACAGAACACATTACATTACACATTACAAACAGAACACACATTACAAACACATTACAAACAGAACACACATTACACACACATTACAAACAGAACTCACATTACAAACAGAACACACATTACAAACAGAACACATTACACACACATTACAAACAGAACACACATTACAAACAGAACACACATTACACATACATTACAAACAGAACACACATTACACACACATTACAAACAGAACACATTACAAACACATTACAAACTGAACACATTACAAACACATTACAAACAGAACACACATTACACACACATTACAAACACATTACAAACAGAACACACACATTACAAACAGAACACACATTACAAACACATTACAAACAGAACACACATTACACACACATTACAAACAGAACACACATTACACACACATTACAAACAGAACACACATTACACACACATTACAAACACAACACACATTACACACACATTACAAACAGAACACACATTACACACACATTACAAACAGAACACACATTACAAACACATTACAAACAGAACACACATTACAGACACATTACAAACAGAACACACATTACAAACAGAACACACATTACAAACAGAACACACATTACAAACAGAACACACATTACAAACACATTACAAACAGAACACACATTACAAACACATTACAAACAGAACACACATTACACACACATTACAAACAGAACACACATTACAAACAGAACACACATTACACACACATTACAAAAACAGAACACACATTACAAACACATTACAAACAGAACACACATTACAAACAGAACACACATTACAAACACATTACAAACACATTACAAACAGAACACACATTACACACACATTACAAACAGAACACACATTACACACACATTACAAACAGAACACACATTACACACACATTACAAACAGAACACACATTACACACACATTACAAACAGAACACACATTACAAACACATTACAAACAGAACACACATTACAAACAGAACACACATTACACACACATTACAAACAGAACACATTACACACACATTACAAACAGAACACACATTACACACACATTACAAACAGAACACACATTACAAACAGAACACACATTACACATACATTACAAACAGAACACACATTACAAACACATTACAAACAGAACACACATTACAAACACATTACAAACAGAACACACATTACAAACAGAACACATTACAAACACATTACAAACAGAACACACATTACAAACAGAACACACACATTACAAACACATTACAAACAGAACACATTACAAACAGAACACACATTACAAACAGAACACACATTACAAACAGAACACACATTACAAACACATTACAAACAGAACACACATTACAAACAGAACACACATTACACACACATTACAAACAGAACACATTACACACACATTACAAACAGAACACACATTACACACACATTACAAACAGAACACACATTACAAACAGAACACACATTACACATACATTACAAACAGAACACACATTACAAACACATTACAAACAGAACACACATTACAAACACATTACAAACAGAACACACATTACAAATAGAACACACATTACAAACACATTACAAACAGAACACATTACAAACACATTACAAACAGAACACACATTACAAACAGAACACACACATTACAAACACATTACAAACAGAACACACATTACAAACAGAACACACACATTACAAACACATTACAAACAGAACACATTACACACACATTACAAACAGAACACACATTACAAACAGAACACACATTACAAACAGAACACATTACAAACACATTACAAACAGAACACACATTACAAACAGAACACATTACACACACATTACAAACAGAACACACATTACAAACAGAACACACATTACAAACAGAACACACATTACACACACATTACAAACAGAACACACATTACACATACATTACAAACAGAACACACATTACAAACAGAACACACATTACACATACATTACAAACAGAACACACATTACAAACACATTACAAACAGAACACACATTACAAACAGAACACACATTACAAACACATTACAAACAGAACACATTACAAACACATTACAAACAGAACACACATTACAAACAGAACACACACATTACAAACACATTACAAACAGAACACATTACAAACACATTACAAACAGAACACACATTACAAACAGAACACACACATTACAAACACATTACAAACAGAACACATTACACACACATTACAAACAGAACACACATTACAAACAGAACACACATTACAAACAGAACACACATTACAAACAGAACACATTACAAACACATTACAAACAGAACACACATTACACAGACATTACAAACAGAACACACATTACACACACATTACAAACAGAACACATTACAAACACATTACAAACAGAACACATTACAAACACATTACAAACAGAACACACATTACAAACAGAACACATTACAAACACATTACAAACAGAACACATTACAAACACATTACAAACAGAACACACATTACAAACAGAACACACATTACACATACATTACAAACAGAACACATTACACACACATTACAAACAGAACACACATTACACACACATTACAAACAGAACACACATTACACACACATTACAAACAGAACACATTACACACACATTACAAACAGAACACACATTACAAACAGAACACACATTACACATACATTACAAACAGAACACACATTACACACACATTACAAACAGAACACATTACAAACACATTACAAACAGAACACATTACAAACACATTACAAACAGAACACACATTACAAACAGAACACACATTACACACACATTACAAACAGAACACACATTACAAACAGAACACACATTACAAACAGAACACACATTACAAACACATTACAAACAGAACACACATTACAAACAGAACACACATTACACACACATTACAAACAGAACACATTACAAACAGAACACACATTACAAACAGAACACACATTACACACACATTACAAACAGAACACATTACATTACACATTACAAACAGAACACACATTACAAACACATTACAAACAGAACACACATTACACACACATTACAAACAGAACTCACATTACAAACAGAACACACATTACAAACAGAACACATTACACACACATTACAAACAGAACACACATTACAAACAGAACACACATTACACATACATTACAAACAGAACACACATTACACACACATTACAAACAGAACACATTACAAACACATTACAAACTGAACACATTACAAACACATTACAAACAGAACACACATTACACACACATTACAAACACATTACAAACAGAACACACACATTACAAACAGAACACACATTACAAACACATTACAAACAGAACACACATTACACACACATTACAAACAGAACACACATTACACACACATTACAAACAGAACACACATTACACACACATTACAAACACAACACACATTACACACACATTACAAACAGAACACACATTACAAACAGAACACACATTACACATACATTACAAACAGAACACACATTACACACACATTACAAACAGAACACATTACAAACACATTACAAACAGAACACATTACAAACACATTACAAACAGAACACACATTACAAACAGAACACACATTACACACACATTACAAACAGAACACACATTACAAACAGAACACACATTACAAACAGAACACACATTACAAACAGAACACACATTACAAACAGAACACACATTACACACACATTACAAACAGAACACATTACAAACACATTACAAACAGAACACATTACATTACACATTACAAACAGAACACACATTACAAACACATTACAAACAGAACACACATTACACACACATTACAAACAGAACTCACATTACAAACAGAACACACATTACAAACAGAACACATTACACACACATTACAAACAGAACACACATTACAAACAGAACACACATTACACATACATTACAAACAGAACACACATTACACACACATTACAAACAGAACACATTACAAACACATTACAAACAGAACACATTACAAACACATTACAAACAGAACACATATTACAAACACATTACAAACAGAACACACACATTACAAACACATTACAAACAGAACACACATTACACACACATTACAAACAGAACACACATTACACACACATTACAAACAGAACACACATTACACACACATTACAAACACAACACACATTACACACACATTACAAACAGAACACACATTACACACACATTACAAACAGAACACACATTACAAACACATTACAAACAGAACACACATTACAGACACATTACAAACAGAACACACATTACAAACAGAACACACATTACAAACAGAACACACATTACAAACAGAACACACATTACAAACAGAACACACATTACAAACACATTACAAACAGAACACACATTACACACACATTACAAACAGAACACACATTACAAACAGAACACACATTACACACACATTACAAACAGAACACACATTACACACACATCACAAACACATTACAAACAGAACACACATTACACACACATCACAAACAGAACACACATTACACACACATTACAAAAACAGAACACACATTACAAACACATTACAAACAGAACACACATTACAAACAGAACACACATTACAAACACATTACAAACACATTACAAACAGAACACACATTACACACACATTACAAACAGAACACACATTACACACACATTACAAACAGAACACACATTACACACACATTACAAACAGAACACACATTACACACACATTACAAACAGAACACACATTACAAACACATTACAAACAGAACACACATTACAAACAGAACACACATTACACACACATTACAAACAGAACACATTACACACACATTACAAACAGAACACACATTACAAACAGAACACATTACAAACACATTACAAACAGAACACACATTACAAACACATTACAAACAGAACACACAATACACACACATTACAAACAGAACACACATTACAAACAGAACACACATTACAAACAGAACACACATTACAGACAGAACACACATTACAAACAGAACACACATTACAGACAGAACACACATTACAAACAGAACACACAATACACACACATTACAAACAGAACACACATTACAAACAGAACACACATTACAAACAGAACACACATTACAGACAGAACACACATTACAAACAGAACACACATTACAGACAGAACACACATTACACACACATTACAAACAGAACACACAATACACACACATTACAAACAGAACACACATTACAAACAGAACACACATTACAAACAGAACACACATTACACACACATTACAAACAGAACACACATTACAGACACATTACAAACAGAACACACATTACACACACATTACAAACAGAACACACATTACACACACATTACAAACAGAACACACATTACACACACATTACAAACAGAACACACATTACACACACATTACACACACATTACAAACAGAACACACATTACAAACAGAACACACATTACACACATAACACACATTACAAACAGAACACACATTACAAACAGAACACACAATACACACACATTACAAACAGAACACACATTACACACACATTACAAACAGAACACACATTACAAACAGAACACACATTACACACATTACACACAATACACACACACAAGACCTCCCAGCACTGCTCTGGTGAAAGAACCCTGTAGGAGAAGAGTGAAGGGATTCATCAAAAACCACTGCAAACATGCCAGGATTGATAAGAAAATATGAGATCCAAGATTTAACTCTTAACTCTTTTATTTTAAATCTGTGATTCTCTAAATTCTGCAAAAACCAGAAGCCAAGATACTCAACATAAAGAGTTTGGAAGCAGTCTATGGGCTCAGATGACTACATTACTATAATGTGATGGAAGGTGATTTTAAATAACTTTAAAAATTAAAAGCCTGCAGTCAAATTTTAATCTTAAAATGTTGTATATAAACACTTGCCTATTAACTGAATTATTAAAATCTGTAAATTTCACGCACAGATCTTCTGCAAAATGTATAGGTTATTAATGTCTGAGAACAAACATACAAATATCCATCATATAATTTAAACTTTTTTAGTTTTATGTGTAGCCTTAGTTCAGCAATACTGGGGTTAGTTTAAATGCCTTTAATTGCTGATAAATGCTATAAATTTATTCAGTGGAAACCATCAAGACAACAAAAGCAAAGTATTTACCTCTCAGAAGCCATTTCAGTGTCCAGATATCTCCAAATGGGGATTTTTCCAGAAAGAAAACAAGTCTGTGAGCTTGCTGAGGTGACTTAAGTCCGTTCAGAAGAGATCTGCTGAAATCTGTGAGCTGTGGAGGCTTTAAACGATCAGATCAGCAAAACAGGCCACCAATCCTGAGCTGACGAGCTCATTAGCATTTGAAGATCGTTCCCCTTCCTGCCGTAAACAGCAGTGATTCACAGTGATGGGCCATCATGTTAATGGAGCAGAAACTCATTTGAATGAGAAAGCACTGAATAGTGTAGTTTTTACATAAGCAGAATGTCATGTACTGTATATGTTTGCTCACTTTCATATGAATATCTTGATTTAGCTTCTTCAGCTTGAGGACATTTTAATACATTTTAAAATGCGGTTATAAGACACTGTGTGTTAGTATTACTGCATGTACAGTAATAGTCATGTAGATCACACTGCAAACACCTTCCACCATATAAACTAGAGAGACTGCACGACTATGAATCAAACTGCAAACCTACTGTTTATGTATTTCCAGTAAAATATGGAAGCCTTGCGATGAGCACAATTTTATAGTATATACTGTACCTATAATATACAGTGTATAAATATATTAAATCAGATAAAAAAGATAGAGAGTAATCTATTCAGAAATGCCCAATCTTAACATATTGCACATTTTGTTTGCTGTACACTGATTTAATATAAAGTCACATTTTCATGAGTCGAGTTCTGTGTGAAATACTTATTTAATTTCATTATTATATATAATAATAATAATTATATATAAAGCTACTTTAGTTACAACTTTATTTTAAGTGTCCTTTTTACAGTGTAACTATACATGTAAGTACTAAGTAATATTAACTATGTACTTACTATTTGCCTAGGGATTAGGGCTTGGTTTAGGGTTACTTGCAGGTAATTATGCATCATTTATTGTTATTATACATGTAACAAGGACACCATGAAATAAAGTATAACCGCTACTTTTGTTAATGTAACTAAATGTATTAAAGTGTTTTAGTTATTAATTGTCTTTTCAATGATTAATAAAGAGTTCATTTAGATGTCAACAAATGAACCACTTTCAGTGTGGGTTTAAATCATGTCTGAGAGAAACTGTAGCTTCAGCCACAGACCAGCTATTGATGCTTCGTTATCACCAGATCACCTCAACCATTATACCTGAGAACACATATGATCTTAATGATCTTGAGACTTTCCAAAGATCAGAGTTGTTAGGTCTTCACGTGTACAAGGTGCAAACTACCGCTATTATGACACAAAAGCTGTTTTCAGACTGAATGTGTGCTAATGAACAGCCCTGCTGCTGGTTTTAGTGGTTATTTTGAGTCTCTCTATTGTAGAGTTATTTAGAGAAGACAGAAGCTACTTAAGAGAAAGTACATGAGAGTCCCAAGTATTGAGCCAAAATATATATTTGAGTGAAAGTAGAAAAGCAGTAAGGTAGAAAAGTTGTTGCAAATGTGATACAAGAGACAAGAAGAGCATGAGAGTCGACAACATGAAGCCATAAAGTTATAGAAGCGCGTGTCTACAGTTAGATACCAACACATACCTGGAATACAAACCATTTCATCTTATTGGTATTTGGCCCAAAACAGACTGCACTCAAAACAGTTCTATGGAAATGATTACAACCGCACTGGGAAAGTGTATAAATGTGTTTAAATGTAAAATATTTGTTGTAAATAATTTACATACGTTTTAATAAGCTCAAGTGGAGCTATGTTTTAACTCTACTTATACACAACTTAACATAATAAGGCTTTACAGTATATATTTATTTCAAAAACAGCGTTTGGGTTGGTTTGCATGTGTCCGTAACAAATACAGTGCTGTTTTAACCATTGCATCTGTGGAACTTAATTGAAAACTTTCTCATTTCAATAAGAAAAAAAGTGTCATCTTTTAAATTTTGTCCATTTTTTCTCCAGAAAATGTAACCGATGAGTGTTGTTTTGATGCTTTTTAATGTGTCGTTACAGATCTGTATCAGTTCAAGTGCAATCATGCCTTCCTCTTTACTACTAGTTATAGCATGACATTGCTTGGCTAATTATTGGCCTTTATATTCATTATATTTTACTTAAACTGTTAGTGATATCTTAAATTAGATTTAGATGTTAATGTAAAAACTGCCTTATATACATAATTGTAATTTATAGTTATGTGCAAGAAAATGAACTCCCCAGAATTTAAACCATTAGCTGATGAATTAATTATAATGAAACTTATTTAAAAACAGACCAACCGTTTGTTCATTATTAAACCAGTGTTTAAATTAAAATAAAAAACACTGTTTAATTGACTTGCACATGGTCCAAGCATGCACAAGTGTTCCTGTTTGATACTAAATAAAAAATTGGACATTTGCACTTCAGTATTATAGCGCACATTGAGTTCAGTGAAGGGTTTAACTATTGCATGTCTTTTTTGTATGAGAGTATCCTCTACATAACCCCCCGGTTTCACAAACAAGTCTTAGGCCTAATCCCAGACTATTATATAAATCTGAGCTGTTTCATCTTAAAGAAACTTGCACTAACTGATCTTAAAATAGTGCCTTTGTTTTGTCTCAAGATACACATCAGTATTGTTTTTTTCAAAGGCATGTTTATAAAAAGTACTTAAATGTCCTAATTGAACTATTGCCTAATCCTGTCTGTGAAACCAGGCCAACAAGTCTTAAAGGGTTACTCCACCCCAAAATGAAACGTATCTGTGAAACGTATCCCAAAATTTTAATTTTGGGGTGGAGTAACCCTTTAACAAGTCTTTTGGCAGCTTTCATTTTGCATGATGTACAGTGCAACTTTGCATTCTCTTCTACATTTTAATCTCTTTTCTTTTTACAAGATATTCTTCTCTTGCAGCCGAATCATTTTCATTGTGCCAGTGCTTAATTTGTAAATTGTGAGGTCTTCCTCTGCTTATGCTGTGAGTTTGGGTTGCCTAACATTTATCTGGGAAAAAGTGCATGTTATCTCACTTAATTTGTACCGTAAATCATTTACTTTTACCGTACTTTTTACTTTTAGTAATTTAGCAGACGCTTTTGTCCAAAACGACGTACAAATAAGAAAAAGTAACTAAAACTATAAAACTTTATAAACCTATGCCAACACAGGAGAATACAACAACATATTTCTAAATATGCAATTTGTTATACATAGCAATTTCAAAATAAAAGTTCAAACCCTCGCTCAGAGTTTGCATGTGGCCAAATATTAAAATACTACATGGATTAAACGTCCTTGAATCATCATGCAAAGTCAAGCATGGCCAGGCCGTTGGCGCCCTCTTCATGTATTTGTTATAATACACAATATACTGGTTATATTACATTATGTAGGCCTATTTTATCAGTGTTGTTCAATAAAACCATGTAATTACTTGGTTTTTGCCTCATCGTAAGTTCATATATAAATAGTCATACTAAAATCACTGCTATAAATACACCCCAGCGACTTAAAACTGGTTTTGTGGTCCAGAGGGCGTATTACAGAAAGTTTCTTATCTTAGGTCTTAATTTAAGATATGATGTGTTAAATTAGGATTTTTCACAAATTCGTATTACAGAAGCAAATCTTAACTTGATTTGGGATTCTTATCCTATCTTACAAAAGAGTATCTTATCTCTAGTTAGGAAATCTTAAATGGCATAATCAAGCTCGACAATCTACTCTCAGGTCTTTTACCAAGCAACCAACCCTCCTCCAGCTGCTGATGAAGTAAACTAAATAATAGAAGCTACTTCACTTTGAAAATCACCTTTTGCAAAAAAATCGTAAAGCATTAGGCACTTGCACTACAACCAGTAATGCTGTGACACTCTTGTTGGTCTCTATAATACTGGTTGCAGTTCCTGTGCTAACTGTACAATTTAAATACAATAAAAATAAATCGTTGAAGCAAAAGAACACGTGAAATTATGAGAACACAAAAAATAGATATGATTTTTCTTTATTTTAACAACCTTCGATTTTATAACTGCATATAAAAGTTAACCCTTTATAGCAATAGATCAGAATTATTATCAAAAAAATTATAGGTTTGTTGTTTGTATATTTTTGTTTGTAATGTACAGACAAGTCCAGTTATTGATGTTCTTCAAATTAAATTGCATAATTATCTGTTGTCAAAATATTAATGCAAAAACAATAAGTCCCATCCGTATATAGATATTTTCCAAAAGCCTACACATATTCTAGATAATGTCCATCTTCAGTTAGGACGGCGTCAGATCCAGACCGTCCCCAGCGTAGGACCTTCTGTTGTCTCCGTAGTCATAGCGGATCTCTTCGCCGGTCTGAATGCCCCGTGTGGCCATGAAAAGTATGACCGGTTCATCGTCCGCGAAGTGCAGTCTAGGACTGAGATTGGCGTGTCTCACAGAGTGTTTAATTCGTCTGCCCAACGTAGTTTTGTTAGGATGGCACTCGCAGCGCTCCTCATGAGCATCCAAACACATGTCCTGTCCGTTCTTGCTGGTAAAAAAAAACAGATGTCCAGCTTGTGTCTGATTGTTCTGCTGGATTTCCAGTCCCTCGTCCCTGGAGATCAGCCGGCCGTGGAAGTCACAGATCAGCTCTCCGCAAGCAAACGGCCTGCTGGTGACGACCCTGAGACCCTTGCCTTCTCTGTCCATCAGCTGCAGGCCTTTCCAGCACTGCCTGCGGCTCATCCGACGGATCGATTTACTGTCTGTCGGAGCCTGGATGCTTCGTGGAGGCTTCCAGTCCTTCACAACTTCAGCAGCATCTGGCACGTTCTCCGTCCATCCCTGCTTCTCGATCCAGCTGTGTACTTTGCTCTCAGATGGCTGACGTGGACCAAACGTATCTGCAGAAACAAGATGATATTAGCTGTGCATGTGACTTCCAAAACTGCTTCAGACACTTTTAGCATTGTTTTTACACTATGACTAGTCTTTACTAAGACGGTATACACTTGCTGGTCAGAAAAGTTGCATATTGAAGTGAGGATCAGGAGCATGAGGAATCATTATTTTTTCACAAAATAAATACATTAATAAATGAAGAAAAGGAACAATTGTTTTAATAAAGCTCAACCTGTCAGATCTGCCAATGTTGCTGTAACACCCAAATGAGGAATATCAGTTTTGATGACTTGAATGAACGACTTACCAAGTACAAGACGCTCACGGAGTTTCTTCTGAGTCGCGCACCAAAGCAAGTGGCAATGGCTCTCGAATCTCCTGGAGATTTTCACCCGTGCAGCTAATTCTGGAGGCGCTGCATGTACCATTACCGGATGTGACATCTTCAGCAAGCAGAAAGCTATGTTTGCATTCATCCATTCGGCCTCGGGCGCTTCAGCTGGACTAAAGAAACACAATATTGGTCAGGATACTTGAATGATGGAGAAAATGCAAGATAAAATAAAGACCCAGCAGGACTGGACCGAGGTTTCTCCTCGTTGCCTGTCCAGTAGCTGAAGTACCTTGAAAGTTTCTCATCATCCGTCAAATGCAATCTGTGTACAACAGTGTGTACAGTAGATCTGACCATATCAGTGGTGATGCTTGGGAGGTCATACCTGCATCCAGAACAAAAGGTGGTTTAGTAAAGGACAAAGAAATTTCACAAAACAATGCCTGAATCAAAAAACTACAGATAGAATAAAAGTTTGAGTGCACTCACTTGTCATGCAGCTTCTTTAGGTCCTCACAGGGATTGTCGACCGGTTTCCCTGAAGAGTCCACAAAGAATTTCTCAGCTTCATCTAAACTGCATCTTCTGCGTCTCCTCTTGATCAACACTGAACGCAGATATTCGTTGTAATCATCAAACCACTGCATGATGGACAAAAAGAGAAAGTTGTGAGGTTTTGACTCATCCAAGTAACTTCACTATAATCTCATTTATTATTAAACTTACCACTTCCTGCTCCTCTGACAGGACAAAGAAGGCATTGCACTCGTCTACTCCCACCATAACTAGCTCATCACTTCCCTCAATGTATGTCCGCTTCAACCAATCAGAAACCTGCAAACAATTCAAACAATAATAAGCCAAAATTACTCTCAATCAGAAACTAAAACTGACCAGATTTAACTGACCATTTCACAACAACATCTACAATTATGTGGGTTGATGAACAAAATACACAATTCTCTTCAAATAACTTGACTGAACATATTTTCAGTTTCTAAATGGAGTCATTTTGATATGTATTGAGAATAAACCATTTTAGTTCACCTTTAGGACATTTCCTAACATGGTGTTTATTTTGTTTTTCCAATTTATTCATTTTAATTTTCTTGTACGGTCAAATAGAGTAACCAGAGTAAACTTAACCATTGTGCATTCGTTAAAAAAAATACACCAAGGTCCTTGGAGGACAAAAATATCTCTCAAAAAAGAACAGTCATTAAAAAGTTGGATATAGTTGTTTTTTTGCTTGCATTGATGTCATTTTTAAACAGGGTTTTAACCCTTGACATGTCTGTTCGTTTGCATAATGCACTGATATCATCCCAACACACTTGTGGGTTTTCATTTGTTTCAGTGGGACATTTGTGTGCTGAGTGTAAGGATTGTGTGTACCAAGTGTAATTTACATTTTGAAATATTCAAATTCTTATAAAAATACATAAAATGCTGAATTTACACTATTTGCAGTAACAGAGCCAAAATGATCAAAATACAAAAAATGTGAAATACAAAATGTCTCTAAGGATGCACAAGGATGAATGATATTAACTTGAATTACTGTTTATGAAGTGATTTTCTTAATATTATTGGAGTAGTAACACCTGTAACACTAATAAGCTTGAGGCACAGAATCTTATGGTGCTTCTAATCTATATTTTGGATTTATACGAGTTCATGTAGAAGAGGTCATTGTCACTGAGACTAAATCACTCACCGTCATTTTCTTCACCACTTCTGGCTCTTGGAGGAACGTCAGCATCATTAAAGCCTCCAGGAAATACACCAGCAGCATCTCCTCTTCTCTCGTCATTCCTCTGATGTATGTCCAGTCGATCACAAGGTCTCTCAAGACGTCATCTTCAGCAGACTGCAAGACCTCCCAGCACTGCTCTGGTGAAAGAACCCTGTAGGAGAAGAGTGAAGGGATTCATCAAAAACCACTGCAAACATGCCAGGATTGATAAGAAAATATGAGATCCAAGATTTAACTCTTAACTCTTTTATTTTAAATCTGTGATTCTCTAAATTCTGCAAAAACCAGAAGCCAAGATACTCAACATAAAGAGTTTGGAGCAGTCTATGGGCTCAGATGACTACATTACTATAATGTGATGGAAGGTGATTTTAAATATTAACTTTAAAAATTAAAAGCCTGCAGTCAAATTTTAATCTTAAAAGGTTGTATATAAACTCTTGCCTATTAACTGAATTATTAAAATCTGTAAATTTCACGCACAGATCTTCTGCAAAATGTATAGGTTATTAATGTCTGAGAACAAACATACAAATATCCATCATATAATTTAAGCTTTTTTAGTTTTATGTGTAGCCTTAGTTCAGCAATACTGGGGTTAGTTTAAATGCCTTTAATTGCTGATAAATGCTATAAATTTATTCAGTGGAAACCATCAAGACAACAAAAGCAAAATATTTACCTGTCAGAAGCCATTTCAGTGTCCAGATATCTCCAAATGGGGATTTTTCCAGAAAGAAAACAAGTCTGTGAGCTTGCTGAGGTGACTTAAGTCCGTTCAGAAGAGATCTGCTGAAATCTGTGAGCTGTGGAGGCTTTAAACGATCAGATCAGCAAAACAGGCCACCAATCCTGAGCTGACGAGCTCATTAGCATTTGAAGATCGTTCCCCTTCCTGCCGTAAACAGCAGTGATTCACAGTGATGGGCCATCATGTTAATGGAGCAGAAACTCATTTGAATGAGAAAGCACTGAATAGTGTAGTTTTTACATAAGCAGAATGTCATGTACTGTATATGTTTGCTCACTTTCATATGAATATCTTGATTTAGCTTCTTCAGCTTGAGGACATTTTAATACATTTTAAAATGCGGTTATAAGACACTGTGTGTTAGTATTACTGCATGTACAGTAATAGTCATGTAGATCACACTGCAAACACCTTCCACCATATAAACTAGAGAGACTGCACGACTATGAATCAAACTGCAAACCTACTGTTTATGTATTTCCAGTAAAATATGGAAGCCTTGCGATGAGCAAAATTTTATAGTATATACTGTACCTATAATATACAGTGAATAAATATATTAAATCAGATAAAAAAGATAGAGAGTAATCTATTCAGAAATGCCAAATCTTAACATATTGCACATTTTGTTTGCTGTACACTGATTTAATATAAAGTCACATTTTCATGAGTCGAGTTCTGTGTGAAATTATGGAATGAGTTTCATTCATCTGTAAAGCAGCTCTGGAGAAACGCTGCATTTGTAATTAATACTTATTTAATTTCATTATGATTACATTGAATTATTATTATTTATTAAACTTATAATTAATAAAACATAACATTTATGTTACATAGTCATTTACAAACATACATCTACATACAGCGCTTAATGAATTATTAGACCACCACCCAACGTTACATATGTCATTAAAAATTAAGTTAATTATTCTGTATCTAATAGTACATTTTAACTTAGTTTCAGAAACTACAAAATAGTCAAAAAACATGCTTAGGTTTTAAGCTCCGACCAAACCCAAATCAGATGTTCGGGGTGATATTAATATATATTTGTTTTTTTATACGCATGCATGTATGTACATATTTATTTATTTACTTATAAAATTTAATGTGACTGAAAGGTCACATGAGTTTAGTTACAACTTTACTTTAAGTGTCCTTTTTACAGTGTAATTATACATGTAAGTACTAAGTAATATTAACTATGTACTTACTATTTGCCTAGGGATTAGGGCTTGGTTTAGGGTTACTTGCAGGTAATTATGCATCATTTATTGTTATTATACATGTAACAAGGACACCATGAAATAAAGTGTAACCGCTACTTTTGTTAATGTAACTAAATGTATTAAAGTGTTTTAGTTATTAATTGTCTTTTCAATGATTAATAAAGAGTTCATTTAGATGTCAACAAATGAACCACTTTCAGTGTGGGTTTAAATCATGTCTGAGAGAAACTGTAGCTTCAGCCACAGACCAGCTATTGATGCTTCGTTATCACCAGATCACCTCAACCATTATACCTGAGAACACATATGATCTTAATGATCTTGAGACTTTCCAAAGATCAGAGTTGTTAGGTCTTCACGTGTACAAGGTGCAAACTACCGCTATTATGACACAAAAGCTGTTTTCAGACTGAATGTGTGCTAATGAACAGCCCTGCTGCTGGTTTTAGTGGTTATTTGAGTCTCTCTATTGTAGAGTTATTTAGAGAAGACAGAAGCTACTTAAGAGAAAGTACATGAGAGTCCCAAGTATTGAGCCAAAATATATATTTGAGTGAAAGTAGAAAAGCAGTAAGGTAGAAAAGTTGTTGCAAATGTGATACAAGAGACAAGAAGAGCATGAGAGTCGACAACATGAAGCCATAAAGTTATAGAAACGCGTGTCTACAGTTAGATACCAACACATACCTGGAATACAAACCATTTCATCTTATTGGTGTTTGGCCCAAAACAGACTGCACTCAAAACAGTTCTATGGAAATGATTACGACCGCACTGGGAAAGTGTATAAATGTGTTAAAATGTAAAATATTTGTTGTAAATAATTTACATACGTTTTAATAAGCTCAAGTGGAGCTATGTCTTAACTCTACTTATACACAACTTAACATAATAAGGCTTTACAGTATATATTTATTTCAAAAACAGCTTTCGGGTTGGTTTGCATGTGTCCGTAACAAATACAGTGCTGTTTTAACCACTGCATCTGTGGAACTTAATTGAAAACTTTCTCATTTCAATAAGAAAAAAGTGTCATCTTTTAAATTTTGTCCATTTTTTCTCCAGAAAATGTAACCGATGAGTGTTGTTTTGATGCTTTTTAATGTGTCGTTACAGATCTGTATCAGTTCAAGTGCAATCATCCCTTCCTCTTTACTACTAGTTATAGCATGACATTGCTTGGCTAATTATTGGCCTTTATATTCATTATATTTTACTTAAACTGTTAGTGATATCTTATATTAGATTTAGATGTTAATGTAAAAACTGCCTTATAGGCATAATTGTAATTTATAGTTAAGTGCAAGAAAATGAACTCCCCAGAATTTAAACCATTAGCTGATGAATGAATTATAATTAAACTTATTTAAAAACAGACCAACCGTTTGTTCATTATTAAACCAGTGTTTAAATTAAAATAAAAAACACTGTTTAATTGACTTGCACATGGTCCAAGCATGCACAAGTGTTCCTGTTTGATACTAAATAAAAAATTGGACATTTGCACTTCAGTATTATAGCGCACATTGAGTTCAGTGAAGGGTTTAACTATTGCATGTCTTTTTTGTATGAGAGTATCCTCTACATAACCCCCCGGTTTCACAAACAAGTCTTAGGCCTAATCCCAGACTATTATATAAATCTGAGCTGTTTCATCTTAAAGAAACTTGCACTGACTGATCTTAAAATAGTGCCTTTGTTTTGTCTCAAGATACACATCAGTATTGTTTTTTTCAAAGGCATGTTTATAAAAAGTACTTAAATGTCCTAATTGAACTATTGCCTAATCCTGTCTGTGAAACCAGGCCAACAAGTCTTAAAGGGTTACTCCACCCCAAAATGAAACGTATCTTGCTTAACATTTATCTGGGAAAAAATGCATGTTATCTCACTTAATTTGTACCGTAAATCATTTACTTTTACTTTACTTTTTACTTTTAGTAATTTAGCAGACGCTTTTGTCCAAAACGATTTACAAATAAGAAAAAGTAACTAAAACTAAAACTATAAAACTTTATAAACCTATGCCAACACAGGAGAATACAACAACATATTTCTAAATATGCAATTTGTTATACATAGCAATTTCAAAATAAAAGTTCAAACCCTCGCTCAGAGTTTGCATGTGGCCAAATATTAAAATACTACATGGATTAAACGTCCTTGAATCATCATGCAAAGTCAAGCATGGCCAGGCCGTTGGCGCCCTCTTCATGTATTTGTTATAATACACAATATACTGGTTATATTACATTATGTAGGCCTATTTTATCAGTGTTGTTCAATAAAACCATGTAATTACTTGGTTTTTGATACTTTATTTTGCCTCATCGTAAGTTCATATATAAATAGTCATACTAAAATCACTGCTATAAATACACCCCAGCGACTTAAAACTGGTTTTGTGGTCCAGAGGGCGTATTACAGAAAGTTTCTTATCTTAGGTCTTAACTTAAGATATGATGTGTTAAATTAGGATTTTTCACAAATTCATATTACAGAGCAAATCTTAACTTGATTTGGGATTCTTATCCTATCTTACAAAAGAGTATCTTATCTCGAGTTAGGAAATCTTAAATGGCATAATCAAGCTCGACAATCTACTCTCAGGTCTTTTACCAAGCAACCAACCCTCCTCCAGCTGATGAAGTAAACTAAATAATAGAAGCTACTTCACTTTGAAAATCACCTTTTGCAAAAAAAACGTAAAGCATTATTCACTTGCACTACAACCAGTAATGCTGTGACACTCTTGTTGGTCTCTATAATACTGGTTGCAGTTCCTGTGCTAACTGTACAATTTAAATACAATAAAAATAAATCGTTGAAGCAAAAGAACACGTGAAATTATGAGAACACAAAAAATAGATATGATTTTTCTTTATTTGAACAACCTTCGATTTTATAACTGCATATAAAAGTTAACCCTTTATAGCAATAGATCAGAATTATTATCAAAAAAATTCTAGGTTTGTTGTTTGTATATTTTTGTTTGTAATGTACAGACAAGTCCAGTTATTGATGTAAATTGCATAATTATCTGTCGTCAAAATATTAATGCAAAAACAATAAGTCCCATCCATATATAGATACTTTCCAAAAGCCTACACATATTCTAGATAATGTCCATCTTCAGTTAGGACGGCGTCAGATCCAGACCGTCCCCAGCGTAGGACCTTCTGTTGTCTCCGTAGTCATAGCGGATCTCTTCGCCGGTCTGAATGTCCCGTGTGGCCATGAAAAGTATGACCGGTTCATCGTCCACGAAGTGCAGTCTAGGACTGAGATTGGCGTGTCTCGCAGAGTGTTTAATTTGTCTGCCAAACGTAGTTTTGTTAGGATGGCACTCGCAGCGCTCCTCATGAGCATCCAAACACATGTCCTGTCCGTTCTTGCCGGTAAAGAAAAACAGATGTCCAGCTTGTGTCTGATTGTTCTGCTGGATTTCCAGTCCCTCGTCCCTGGAGATCAGCCGGCCGTGGAAGTCACAGATCAGCTCTCCGCAAGCAAACGGCCTGCTGGTGACGACCCTGAGACCCTTGCCTTCTCTGTCCATCAGCTGCAGGCCTTTCCAGCACTGCCTGCGGCTCATCCGACGGATCGATTTACTGTCTGTCGGAGCCTGGATGCTTCGTGGAGGCTTCCAGTCCTTCACAACTTCAGCAGCATCTGGCACGTTCTCCGTCCATCCCTGCTTCTCGATCCAGCGGTGTACTTTGCTCTCAGATGGCCGACGTGGACCAAACGTATCTGCAGAAACAAGATGATATTAGCTGTGCATGTGACTCCCAAAACTGCTTCAGACACTTTTAGCATTGTTTTTACACTATGACTAGTCTTTACTAAGACGTTATACACTTGCTGGTCAGAAAAGTTGCATATTGAAGTGAGGATCAGGGAGCATGAGGAATAATTTGTCAGAATTTTTCACAAAATAAACGCATTAATAAATTAAGAAAAGGAACAATTGTTTTAATAAAGCTCAACCTGTCAGATCTGCCAATGTTGATGTAACACCCAAATGAGGAATATCAGTTTTGATGACTTGAATGAACGACTTACCAAGTACAAGACGCTCACGGAGTTTCTTCTGAGTCGCGCACCAAAGCAAGTGGCAATGGCTCTCGAATCTCCTGGATATTTTCACCCGTGCAGCTAATTCTGGAGGCGCTGCATGTACCATTACCGGATGTGACATCTTCAGCAAGCAGAAAGCTATGTTTGCATTCATCCATTCGGCCTCGGGCGCTTCAGCTGGACTAAAGAAACACAATATTGGTCAGGATACTTGAATGATGGAGAAAATGCAAGATAAAATAAAGACCCAGCTGGACTGGACGAGGTTTCTCCTCGTTGCCTGTCCAGTAGCTGAAGTACCTTGAAAGTTTCTCATCATCCGTCAAATGCAATCTGTGTACAACAGTGATCTGACCATATCAGTGGTGATGCTTGGGAGGTAAAACCTGCATCCAGAACAAAAGGTGGTTTAGTAAAGAACAAAGAAATTTCACAAAACAATGCCTGAATCAAAAAACTAAAGATAAAATAAAAGTTTGAGTGCACTCACTTGTCATGCAGCTTCTTTAGGTCCTCACAGGGATTGTCGACCGGTTTCCCTGAAGAGTCCATGAAGAATTTCTCAGCTTCATCTAAACTGCATCTTCTGCGTCTCCTCTTGATCAACACTGAACGCAGATATTCGTTGTAATCATCAAACCACTGCATGATGGCCAAAAAGAGAAAGTTGTGAGGTTTTGACTCATCCAAGTAACTTCACTATAATCTCATTTATTATTAAACTTACCACTTCCTGCTCCTCTGACAGGACAAAGAAGGCATTGCACTCGTCTACTCCCACCATAACTAGCTCATCACTTCCCTCAATGTATGTCCGCTTCAACCAATCAGAAACCTGCAAACAATTCAAACAATAATAAGCCAAAATTACTCTCAATCAGAAACTAAAACTGACCAGATTTAACTGACCATTTCACAACAGCATCTACAATTATGTGGGTTGATGACCAAAATACACAATTCTCTTCAAATAACTTGACTGAACATATCGATATTTCGTCGTTTTGATATGCATTGAGAATAAACCATTTTAGTTCACCTTTAGGACATTTCCTAACATGGTGTTTATTTTGTTTTTCCAATTTATTCATTTTAATTTTCTTGTACGGTCAAATAGAGTAACCAGAGTAAACTTAACCATTGTGCATTCATTAAAAAAATACACCAAGGTCCTTGGAGGACAAAAATATCTGTCAAAAAAGAACAGTCATTAAAAAGTTAGATATAGTTGTTTTTCTGCTTGCATTGATGTAATTTTTAAACAGGGTTTTAACCCTTGACATGTCTGTTCGTTTGCATAATGCACTGATATCATCCCAACACACTTGTGGGTTTTCATTTGTTTCAGTGGGACATTTGTGTGCTGAGTGTAAGGATTGTGTGTACCAAGTGTAAATTACATTTTGAAATATTACAATTCTTATAAAAATACATAAAATGCTGAATTTATACTATTTGCAGTAACAGAGCCAAAATGATCAAAATACAAAAAATGTGAAATACAAAATGGATGCACAAGGATGAATGATATTAACTTGAATTACTGTTTATGAAGTGATTTTCTTAATATTATTGGAGTAGTAACACCTGTAACACTAATAAGCTTGAGGCACAGAATCTTATGGTGCTTCTAATCTATATTTTGGATTTATACGAGTTCATGTAGAAGAGGTCATTGTCACGTCAGCATCATTAAAGCCTCCAGGAAATACACCAGCAGCATCTCCTCTTCTCTCGTCATTCCTCTGATGTATGTCCAGTCGATCACAAGGTCGTTATAAGACACTGTGTGTTAGTATTACTGCATGTACAGTAATAGTCATGTAGATCACACTGCAAACACCTTCCACCATATAAACTAGAGAGACTGCACGACTATGAATCAAACTGCAAACCTACTGTTTATGTATTTCCAGTAAAATATGGAAGCCTTGCGATGAGCAAAATTTTATAGTATATACTGTACCTATAATATACAGTGTATAAATATATTAAATCAGATAAAAAAGATAGAGAGTAATCTATTCAGAAATGCCAAATCTTCATCTAAATTCAACACATTTCTCATTATGGTACAGTAACATCCTTTAACATACAGCTGAGAAACATGTTAAAGATGCTGCTTCTACTGCATCTGGCCCTTAAAGCTACTTTAGTTACAACTTTACTTTAAGTGTCCTTTTTACAGTGTAATTATACATGTAAGTACTAAGTACTATTAACTATGTACTTACTATTTGCCTAGGGATTAGGGCTTGGTTTAGGGTTACTTGCAGGTAATTATGCATCATTTATTGTTATTATACATGTAACAAGGACACCATGAAATAAAGTGTAACCGCTACTTTTGTTAATGTAACTAAATGTATTAAAGTGTTTTAGTTATTAAAAGGCCCCTCTGATGTCACTGAAATAAATACTTTTCTTTTGGAAAGCTACTCAGAATACATCTATGCTCACACAAGTTCACTGGTTAAGAATAAACTCTGTAGAATAAAGAAGTAGAAAAATATACAGAATTTAATATTAATAATAAGTAGAATTATAGAGTAAGAAATAGCTTGAATTCAAATTTGCTAAATGTTACTCAATCAAGTTAATCTCAAGTTTGGTATAATATAACCCCAAAAAGGGGAATATCACGTGACCTATATACTGAATTGACCTCTGTGTCCAATACGCTTCGAGTTAATTGAGCAAATTAACACCCTTGAAACTACATGTACAGAATAATTCACTTTGTGTTTCAAAATACTACTCTGAACACTCACATTTCTTAAGCGCGCTGAATAACACGATATGAACTGATAATAAACAACACACACGCACACACACACAACCCACCTCGGAGCAGGCCTGAATCGTGGCTTGAGTGCGTAGTGGCCTGACCACAAAACCAGTCATAAGGGATTCATTACATCATCTGAAAGCTGAATAAATAAGCTTTCCATTGATTGGACAATATTTGGCTGAGATGCAACTATTTGGAAATCTGGAATCTGAGGGTGCAAAAAAATCTAAATATTGAGCAAATCACCTTTAAAGTTGTCCAAATTAAGTTCTTAGCCATGCATATTACTAATCAAAAATTAAGTTTTGATATATTTACAGTAGGAAATTTACAAAAATATCTTTATGGAACATGATTTTTACTTAATGATTTTTGGCATAAAAGAAAAATCTATAATTTTGACCCATACAATGTATTTTTGGCCATTGCTATAAATACACCCCAGCGACTTAAAACTGGTTTTGTGGTCCAGAGGGCGTATTACAGAAAGTTTCTTATCTTAGGTCTTAACTTAAGATATGATGTGTTAAATTAGGATTTTTCACAAATTCGTATTATAGAAGCAAATCTTAACTTGATTTGGGATTCTTATCCTATCTTACAAAAGAGTATCTTATCTCGAGTTAGGAAATCTTAAATGGCATAATCAAGCTCGACAATCTACTCTCAGGTCTTTTACCAAGCAACCAACCCTCCTCCAGCTGCTGATGTAGTAAACTAAATAATAGAAGCTACTTCACTGTAAGAGCCATTTAAGTGTTTGTTTATTTTTATAGATGTGAAATAAGTTATTGTTTGGATTAAGTAACTGTTAAATAATTGCATTTAAATAATTTAATATGTTTCATATAAAGATTGAAAATGATGATGTCATTTCCGACAAGGACCGTTAGAATTTGTTTCATGCAAGAATGGAGCGACACAGTTTTTTGACCGTGTAACTCATCCAGTTAATTTTTGTTAATAAATCTTGTAGAAAAGGAAATTACTGGACTTTTTTAAGTTATTCGAGTTCAATACACGCTCACACGAAGGAGAAGCAAAAGAAATCACAAATAGAATGGATTGCCATCACATTCACTTTGAAAATCACCTTTTGCAAAAAAAACCGTAAGGCATTATTCACTTGCACTTCAACCAGTAATGCTGTGACACTCTTGTTGGTCTCTATAATGCTGGTTGCAGTTCCTGTGCTAACTGTAATATGTTGTGCGGCAGTCTGTAATTACTTATAAGTGTTTAGTCATCAAAATATAACACATCTTCAGGGTCCTCCAAGAGTCTTTCTACCATTAAACATCTTCGTTCTTCATTTTCAACTATTAATAAATGTAATACCATTGGCGGACAGCAGTTTTTTTCTGTTAGCTTTCAAATAATTTTGAAGTTAGGACAGCTGTGGGGTTGTCCTAAAGTTAAGACAGTTTTTAGGATGTTTTGTCAAGTTAGGAGGTTTCTGTAATACCCCTTTCCTATCTGTAGTTAAGATAACGCACTTAAGAAATGCTCTGTAATACGCCCCCAGGGTCACATATGTCGAGTGCAACATTTTGAAATAAGATAGGCAACCTTTTGTTGCATCTAAATGGTGTAGGACTCATCTGCATTTAATAAATGTATTTATATTACATTTATTAAAGGGCATACTGACACACAAAACTTAATATTTTTAACACTGGATTTGTCATTTAAGTAACAAGTCATTCGTAATATATACCTAAAACACTTTTTTATAGAAGACTATACACAGTACAGTTTTCATTTATGTGATGTACACCCGTCAAATGATTCCTCACAAAAACACAACTTTTCTTCATGTGTAAAACTTTTTCAGTTATGGTGCGTTCACACCAGACGTGAATGAAGCGTTAAGCGCGAGTGATTTACATGTTAAGTCAATGCAACGACGCGAATAGACATCCTGCGGCGCGATTCGCGCGAATTGAGCGTTTCGAGCGTTTGACGCGCGGAACGCGCAAATCTGAACTTTGGCGGATATTTGCGCCGTGCTAACCAATCAGGAGCTTGCTCTAGTAGTGACGTGATTACGAGCGAGGCAGAAATCAAAACAACAATAGAGGACTAAATCATCGTAGCTGTATCCGGAACTGTACTATAGACCAAAGATTACCTGTTAGATTTACCCAAAACAAATTATATCTTATGTTTATCCACTACAGAGACTTCAGAGCCAGCGGCAAATGTCAGAAGGACTAGCCGAGTTTATGCTCCTCTCTTCGGGATACATGAGCACGAGCGCCCGGTGATCGCCTGGAGCTCACAGCTCCGAAATCTGCGAAGCACATTTTCAAATAGGGGCTGTTTTTATAAATAAACCGCAGATTTGAGTTTTAAACAACTACATTCTCGGCTGTAATACACGCGTCCAGTGTTTCCATAGCACATAAAGGGCTGATTTTATTTGCCAAATTCTATACATATGCTCTCTGTGGCAGTCATTGTGCCCCCTGGCAGAAGCCCCGGCATTTTCAACAACAGCCTCCCACCCCCCAAAAATTAACCTCACTTGATTTATTTAATGGCAACACCTTAATGGGGGAAGCCTATAACCCATTTACAAACATCAAAAATGAAGTAATCTTAAATAATGATCCTTGAAACTTTGCTTTGTATGTTTTTGCTCATGAAACTAATAAAAATGGAGAATAATAGAAACATGATTTGATTAAGATCCATTAAGGTCATAAATGACACAAGAACTGATAGACACCTGATCAACCACCTATGATATACCGTTCGCATCAACACCAGTAAAGTCTGGTTTCAGACCACCCAAAATACCTCATTTGTTGTTGGAAGAAGAGGAGGAAGAGTCAGACATACAAATTCCGACAGAAACTCATGATTCAACTTTTAACCCCGCTGACACAATCATTTCACAGGAATCAGAAATGTAAGTAATACACTATATCTATATATAAATCTATAAGTTCAATATGTCACTAATAGGTGTTATCTGTAAAACTTAAAAATATTTACTTATTTATTAGGTTTGGCCAAAGGTCCATATATGCAGACACAAAATACATTGTGTTTGAAACATGTTTGCGTGAGTTGTTCTCCACGTGTCCGATTTGCAATTCACAATCTGATATGGAGCTACAACAATATGTTGCAATCAGGCAGCTTTGCCCCAAGTGTTTGTACAACCGGAAATGGCAGAGCCAGCCCATAGTTGGAAGTACACCAATGGGCAACCTCCTGTTATCAGCTGCAACATATTTTACTGGGGGATCATTCATCCAACTACAAAAGATAGGTACAAAAGGTTTAATGGCACGGCCATTAAAACAGAGTCAACATACACTCACCTAAAGGATTATTAGGAACACCTGTTCAATTTCTCAATAATGCAATTATCTAATCAACCAATCACATGGCAGTTGCTTCAATGCATTTAGGGGTGTGGTCCTGGTCAAGACAATCTCCTGAACTCCAAACTGAATGTCAGAATGGGAAAGAAAGGTGATTTAAGCAAATTTGAGCGTGGCATGGTTGTTGGTGCCAGACGGGCCGGTCTGAGTATTTCACAATCTGCTCAGTTACTGGGATTTTCACACACAACCATTTCTAGGGTTTACAAAGAATGGTGTGAAAAGGGAAAAACATCCAGTATTGACCTCTTGTCTGTAAGCAGACTCGTCACCGTCCTGGATGAGGCCAGGAGCTTGACAGAGGGGTCTTTAGATGTGCAGTCTTTCGTGTAGAGCATTGGTCTCAAACTCAATTCCTGGAGGGCCACAGCTCTGCAGTTTAGCTCCATCCAGCTCCAAATCACACCTGCTTGGAAGTTTCTAGCGAGCCTGAAGACCTTGATTAGTTAAAGCAGAATGAGACCATAACACTAACCTGTCATGTGGTAGTTTAAGATGTATAATAAATCTCCCTAATAATAAATGAAATCATTAATACTAACAGAACAAAACATACTAACCTTTCTTTCTTTCTCTTTTGGTTCACAACAGGCTTAAGATTGATTGATTATATTTATATATTGTCTCAATGCACAAATATAATAAAAAATTATATAAATAAAATTAATTTTAAGAATGGGGATAAATTCTACAATTTTGAACCACACCCTAGAGTGCTGACAAATGTCTGTGATATTGGAAAACATCTGGCAACCTTGCTGAACGCTTTCTTTATATAAATACCAACTCCTCCCATAAGAAGGAGACGAAGAAAAATGAGAAGAATCCAAACTTTGAGTTTATTTCGTACTTTAATCTTCTGACAAGGACATCTGACATGGAGGTAAATATAACAGTTACCACTCTTTCAGCTTTCATTTATCTTTTAATTATTAAGCATTTAACAACAGAACAAAGTATACCACATTTTCTGTCTGTTTTTGGTTCACAACAGGCTTAATACTATTATATGCATATATTATCATTAAGATCTAATATTTTTGTTTAGGTGTGTCATTTGTTGTTTTGGTGAGTCTTGCTGAGCTGACTTTTCATGTTTTATAACATTAATGAGGGGGCTCTGTATATAACAATATGCACAACACCGATCATGTGAAGAACATCCGTTAACTTTATTCCAAGTTGAAAAAACAAACAGTTAACAAATATATAAAACATGTGAAGAACCTAATAAGCTAGTGTGTTATCTGCTTATACACTGTCAGTTTGTGCAATCTTTGTGGGTTGAAGTACATATTTCAAATTCCTGTTGCATTCTGAATGAGTCTAAAGTTTTAAAAAGACATAAAGACGATGCTGTGTTAAAGAGATGTGGAGGTCTCTCTGTCATTTGTTTACAGGAAATAGCTGAGGAAATAGTTGTCATTCATCCAAGAAAAAGTGGTTTGCATGTTGATTTTCTTCCCCTCTCAAGATTGCAAGATTTTTGGCAACAGAGCTGGAAATGTATTCTGAAAATAAGCAGTCTTGAGAGGGGAAAAAAATCAACATGCAACCCACTTTTTCTTGGATGAATGACAACTATTTCCTCAGCTATTTCCTGCAAACGAATGACAGCGAGACCTCCACCCTTCGACTGAATAGTTCTATGGCATCGCTGTGAAGAACCTTTTAAGCGCCTGAGTGTTCAGTGAACCTTCCAGTGCTGTTTTACTAAATATTTCTTGTCCGTTTAACACTGGCTGCTTCAAGATATACCCCAAAATTCTGAAAAACTCAAACTTGTTCCTTTTAATTTATTTTGGCCACTGGGTAACAGCAGTAAAATAATTTCTCTGAATTCAGGAAACCCACAAGTTTGTCTTTCACACACACATCCTGCTCATATCAGAAACCTGCTTTACACAAGTTCTCTGCCTTCTCTCTTAGTATATTCACCATTTACAATATACAGGAGTTAAAATGACAGCCTTGTTAAAGTTTGAAAAGATAAATCCACAAAGACTCACACCCTAGAGTGCCGACAAACGTGTGTGATGTTGGAAAATATCTGGCAACCTTGCTGAATTCTTTGTTCTTACTGCTCTTCCCATAAGAAGAAGAGGACAAATTATAGAAGAATCATAACATTTCAGTTTATAACATACTTTAATCTTTCAATAAGGACATCTGACATGGTGGTAAATATAACAGCTCTTTCATCTTTCATTGATCTTTTAAGTTAGCATTCATTTTTATCAAAAAGCAGAATACAACAAAGTAGCCCCTGATCAAAGACTACACAGTAAATTACATGCATTTTACAGCAGAGGAAAAAGACTGATTTAAAAAGCTATCTGAAGTACTGTAAATGTACCTTTTGTTAGATAACATCTACTAAGTTTACTTGCATTTGGCTTGACTATTATTTTGATTATAGTAACAATACTAAGAAGGCTTCCAAAACTGATTTGTAGACTTTTATATTGCTACCAGAACCTTAATAAAGACCACAATGGATTGAATGGCTCTAAAATTCATAAGAATTTACCTGTATGTTTACAGTAGAGTAATATTTTCTTTTTCTTCCTTCAGTATATTTCCTCTACACCTCAAGGCCTTCAACTGCAATGTAATCCAACCCCCCCCCCCCCCCCCCCCCACACACACACACACACACTCAAGGAGGCACTCAAATGTTACAAAACCCATACAACATTAACACATAAATCCTGTTCTTGTTTAGGTAAGTCAATCATTAGTGATTTTAATTATTATTTTTATTCTTACTATAAATCCAAGCTTATTATTATTACAATAATTTATGTTATGCAAAACAGTGTTTTGATTGCATGTTAACATTTCTTACCAACAGCTTCTAATCAGAAGAGTTCCTGGTTCCATTATGGAAACTTCAAGATGTTCTGAAGTAAGTAGTTAGTATTAGAAAGTTCAATATTTTTATGTGCATCATCTCAGCATTCCACCAGATAATGAAGATTTGTTGCATTAAAAACTAGGCATCTAGGATCTATGCCACATTGCATTAAATGCTCATTTTCTTTCAGAAAGAAGATGAGACAGTTGTTTCATCTGGATGTCCAGTGAAAATCACTGACTGGAATAGAGACCATGTGAGACAATGGATGCTCGACATAAAAGTGGACGCAGAAGATGCAGACATTTTGTACAATCAGAAAATTAATGGATCTGGTCTTCTCCTGTTGAACGATGATAACCTCAAAGAAGAACGCCTATCATTAAATGCAAGGAAACTGATTATTCACAACATTGATGGGTTGAAACAAACGACTCAGCAGCGGAAGGATGTGGCGACTCAGACCTGTAGCGTGAAGCCTTACCCTTTCAGTAGATTTAATGCTGCTCACAGGTACAGAGAATACCACATTCTAGACATAACTGAAACTGGTCCTAAAGATCTTATACAACCATGCCATGAAGTCAAAGAATTCACAAACACAACAGAAGGCAACAGATATGACAAATACACGTATGAGGTCATTCGATTTGCTGCAGCTTGTATGAACAGCCGCACAAATGGCACTATTCATTTCGGAGTGGCAGACAAACCACATGGACAAATTCTGGGTATTAGTCTTCAGAACACAGATAAGTTTGAAGAAATTTCTCACCATATTCTTGCTATTAAGTCAGGTCAGCGATGGAAAAGACCCTTTGCTTGAGACCTTCAGTATGTTTTTACAAGAACTCAAGGAAGTAAACCAAATCTTGTGTATTACTGACAATGAAACGTCACACACCTACTGGAAGGATCTCATTGAGGGCCGGTGTAGCGTTGACATCTCTACAAGATGCATTTATGAGCTGAGTTTTGCTGAGGTCAATGGCACTGTGCTCAGTCTGTGGTCAGATAATCGCAAATCAAGCCGCTTTCTGCCTTGTGGTGGTGGCAGTAATGTTGTGCTCTCCAAGAAAACGGAGGACTCCTTAGAAACGCTGAATGTTCTTTGCGTGAACCAATGTGATGGAGGAAATGAGGACAAACAAAAACATGAGGAAATATTTTACAAGGGAGGGAAGGTGTCTTGGTGGAACTTCTACTTCTCAGAACAGCCTGGGCCAATGCCATTCATCAAACGAGACAAATTCAATTACATCGTCAACACGATTATTCCAGACATATGCAATCGGAAGACACTGTGTGAGTTTTTCAGCATCTTCCATCTTCCAGGCTGTGGGGGCACTACATTAGCCATGCATGTTTAATGGACACTCAGGGATAAATTTCGTTGTGCAGTTCTGAAAAACAAAACAGATGATTACATTACCACAGCTGAACAAGTAGTGCAGCTACTGACATATGAGACAAAAGAGAAACCTACCAGACTTCCCGTTTTGCTCATGATTGATGATTCCCAGGATATCTCTGATGTAAAGAAACCCCAACTTCAGATTGAGGAGGAATGTTTGAAGCAAAACATTTTTTCAAAGTCTCACAGGTCATAATTGTCAACTGCATGAGAGCTGAATCCAGTGAACAGACTGATGATGCCGTTTTTATCGGAAACAATTTATCAGAGAAGGAACAGCTAAAGGAGTTTGAGCAGACCAACACAAACACTAAAACTTTTTATGGCTTTATGATTCTGAAGAACAACTTTTCAAATGACTATATTCAGGGTGTTGTGAAAAATACCCTGAAGGGTTTCAACTTCCAAGACAAACACGCTCAACTTTTTGCTGTTCTTGTCCTCTTGCATGTCTACTGCAAGGATGCATTGCTGTCCGTCTCTACATGTGAAGAGTTCCTTGGTCTGCAAACAAAAGCAGATTTTGAACCTTCCAAGGTCGAAGATGGATTTGAGCAGTTTTCCACTCTTCTGACAAGATGCACAGTCAATTCCAAAATTAGCTTTGAGGGTGTGACGGTGATTCACTACAGAATAGCTCAGCACTGTTTGAAAGAATTTTCAGCTTTGTCTTCCAAAGTGACAAAAGCAGAAATCGCTAAACTTCTGCTCACAACAGACTTATTTTACGAGTGCGCTCTAGGAAAACAAAAATTAATGCAGGATGTTCACAGCATTCTGGTGAGGAGGCAGTATTCAGCTGAGGCTGAAAAGCCACTTTTTTCTCCTCTTATCCAAGATATAATGAAGGAGACTCCAGGGATGGAAAAAATTATTCTACAGAATGCAGCAAAGTGCTACAGAAAAGATGCGGTAATATTCCAGCTCCTTGCCAGGTACTACTACATCAAAAAATCTGACTTTCCCACAGCCTTGAGTTGGGCAAAGAAGGCCAAAGGCCTTTCAAAGGACAACTCATACATATGCGATACAGTGTCACAGGTCCTTTTACGTGAGCTCAAGCATACTGTTCACAACGACAAAGATGATCCCATCAAGCCAGAGAGTCTTGATAGGTATCTTACATTGGCTGAGTCTGCAGGAGAAACTTGCAAAGAAGCACAACAAACTGCAAACAAAGAGGCCATGACTCAACTGGAAAGGCAAAACCATTATAACACCTACAACACTGCTGGTCATTTCAGTGAACTTCAAATGGCAGTTACTGTCATAAATATACTGCAAAAAACATTTAATGGCAACAATGACCTTATTCGATTCTTATTGGGTAATTTTGCCATCAATGATTTCCCAAGAAAGTACCTTAAACACAAGAAATATTGTGAAGTATTGCAGAATCATATGCCCTTTCTTCTTCAACTAAAAAACACAATGAAGCAGCATTTTGATTTTTTCACCAATTTTTCTGTCAACTTTGTTCCTTTTTTTCCTGGGAAGGACAAACAAAAAGAACTGACAATGTACACCATCTCCAGGTATTTTAAACGGTATGGTGAACTCTTTTGGGAAGTAGATATAAATTGGAGCGAGCTACACATCGATGATAACTTGACAATTGAGCAGACCCGTGAATATCTGGAGAGGAACAAAGGTGATTCCTATACTGGCCTACTGAAATATCTGTATGAGGAAGAATCTGCATCAACTCTTGAAGAGACTATCCAGCAGTATGAGTTCATTCTAAAATCACAAGTGAACGTTGACATGATGGACTATGTCAACTTTATCTATGCCAATGTAATTCTCGCCAACATCAAACCTGCATCTCGGTACATCAAGCCTTACAAAGAACTTCAGAAATTGCTCTTTGAGACAATCGCTCGCACTGAGAATTTCTGCGAGTCCCTGGCATTGCATTACATTACAGTTGTGTTGTTATGGCAAACGAAGAACCGTGAATTACCCACTTTTGTGTCAAAACTGAAGAACTCATACACCGAGCTGACACCTGTGTCTAACGGAAAGAGGGCAGCTGTCCATTTTTACCTAGGGAAGAAAATGGGTTATAGTGGCCTAATTACCAATAGGGATATAAACAGATGTTTAGGATCAGGACAGGACATCTCAAATCAATGGGATAATCCAAAAATACGAAAGCAAGTGGGAGACAGTAAGAAGCTTCGCAAAGTTTCTGGCAGAATTGACAACAATTTGATCTGGGTTGAAGATGTTACGGTTACGGTTGATCCAATGTTCAGAATACGTACAGAATCTGGCAAAAAAGGGACATTTTTTATTGGTTTCTCGATGAATGGACCAGTTGCATTTGACATACTTTGAGTCAATGGATAGATCTCACTGATGACCAGAGAAACATTTAATCTAGGAAAACAAAACTTTCTAGATTTCCAGTTAAAAAAATCAAGACACTCAAGTCAAAGAAACTCATGGACTAATGCCCTGTATTAGTAACTAGACATTATTTTAGTTTGCCATATTATCATATCTTACATTCATCAATATTAATCTGTCTTTAATCAATTGCATGTTTTTGTAGAATGCTTAATTGTGTATAATATGATTTTTTTTTTAAAGTAGTGGTAGTTTTTTAATGCGAGAGCTGACAGGTCATGCCAATGATGTACTGACCTCCAGAGAGCACACGAGTAGTACTTGAACCATATTTAGTTTTCTTTATATACATTTTACATACATCTTACTGTATTTTACTCATACATTTACTGTATATATTCAATTACTCATTTATCATATATTCTTGATATACAGCCATGGCTAAACAAAAATATCAGCATCCTTGGTAAATCTTATCAAAGAAGGCTGTTAAAATTCATCTGCATTGTTAATCCTTTTGATCTTTTATTTTAAAAATTCACAAAAATCTATGGAGCCCCTTAGAGCTCATGGTGGTGGAAAGATTTCGGGGTGGGTGAAAAAAATTTGGGGTGGGAGGAAAAAATATTTTGAACGCAAAAGATTTGAAAAATATTTTTTCCTCCCACCCCAAATTTTTCTCACCCACCCCAAAATCTTTCCACCACCATGAGCTCTAAGGGGCTCCGTAAAAATCTAACCCTTTCATTTGATAATAAGAATTTAAAATGGGGGAAATACAATTATTAAATAAATGTTTTTCTCTAATACACAGGAAAGGAAATGTAAACAGAAAATAATTTTCTTCCAGGACATTATTCATCTGTTTTTTTACTGATGTTTTATTCCTTACAGATGTACATTTGTTTCCTAATAAGTATTGCTGTAGTCACATGTTGTGTAAGGAATCATGTTTAAGCCTAATTCTACCTCTGTGCTGTTTCTATAACTGCTGGAACGAGGGTCTGACTATACTAAGGTAATTGTCTGCAAGTTTTTCAAGGCCAAAAGTCACTGTTAAGAAGCAGTAAATTTCCATTCCCTTTGCTTGTGACCGTAACACTTGTTTAATATGTTTCCGTAGAGACAAATGTTATTAAATAAACATATTTCTTAACACTTCCTTTCCCGACTCCTGCTGCATTTACTCATGACAAATCTGGATATATGTATTCCTCTTTAGAATGATTTCAAAGCAGCTTTAGATAAAATTGTGCCATACGTAGTAAGTACCCTCTACCAAACGTCATTATGATTAATGACTTGGACCTTTGTGACCTCATAATAATATCCATATGTGCCCTCTGACCTCATAATGATATCCGGATGTGACCTTTTGATCTCATAATGATATCCAGATGTGGAAATCGGCATATGTTGAATTCCGACATCAGCCTATGACTGCTGTGGGTGAAATATGTTGTTTGTATGTGTCCGACCGGTGACAAATCCATAAATGAACATTTCAGGAGCGTTTTTTTAATTTTTATGGTCCATTTTGAACTATCCGTGTGAACCTCCTATCTTTGGACTACGCTTGCATTTTTGGTCTCTCGCTCTCTTTTTCTATAGGTGTGTGAGTAAAAAGAAGGATGAACAATAACAGATATGCTGGATCACATCACACACGCACGTGCACACAAACACACACATAGTACACACACTTCCATAGAAACACATAATAAAATTTTTCATGTTTCTGCAGGGAAATGACTGCAGGTAAAAGAGAGAGGGTCAAAAAAAGGCAGAGACATTCAAGAGAAATGAAAACACTAAAGACCAAACTCAGCAAGGCCCAAAAAGAGAACAGGAAATCAAGAAAACGGATATGGCGCAAAAAAACAGAAACAACACATGAAAGCACACTATGTGAATCACCAAGAACCACCACAGAGGGAATAATGCACGGTAGAAATATCAGCTCCCCTTCAGTAAAGAAAACTCTCATGTTCCACAATGTTTTAATTAAAGAATTCAATGAAATAAAACAGAGATTTCATGTAAAATCTAAGAACCTTCTCTTGTCAGGGAGGATTCTTAAAAAATACCGGTTACAAAATGAGGCAACTTGGTCTGACATACAAATTGCTAAGGCAAAAGGAATCCTAAATCAGAAGGCCGACTTACCTTCAAACAATCACACAAACAGTCCGAAACTTCTTTTGTAATTCGGCACGTATGACCACTGACAAACAAGACACAATTACACGAAATAAGAAAAAGCATCAAAGAATGGTCCTCTCAGACACAATGATTGACCTCCACAACGAGTTCATCAAGCAACACCCAGACGTTAGTCGAGTTATTCATCTTTCTGCGCTCTTCGCCTCTTCTGTGTCACAGTCCCCAAGCCATCTGATCGAAAGACCTGTCAATGCCAATACCATGAATATGCAAAGATGATGTTTGAGGTCTTGAGAGAACATGGGGTTACTCATGCTCAATAGTTTTGAGCTTGTTTATTGCTCTCCTCCAAGTGAAGCATGTCTCCTGCATGTTTGTCCTCACTGTCTTTACAAAAGCACACCTGTTGCAGCACAGCCAGGGCTGATCAATGTTGAGGGGCAGCAGTGGGAATGGGTAAAGGACCAAGTGGCAGGCGAATCTCACCACAACACTAAACTTGTGAAGCATACTGGCACCATAGCAGAACTCATACAGCTGTATGAACACTTAAAAATCAGTCCAGAGAATACAGGAAGATGATAGACAACTGTAATGAAAGCAGTGTAATCGTGCATGTTGACTTTGCAGAATCATGGAAATGCAAATCAGGGCTCTCAAGTTTTGAAGACAGGCAAGAGTGACATCTCACCCCCCCCACCCGGGGGTGTTCCATTAATAATATTATTATTAGTGTTTTTGTTGTTAATTAATTGTATATTAATAATTGTTCAGACTTGCAGAAGAAAATATTTGACACATGACACTGACAATTTAACCAAATACAAAGTGTTTATTCAATTTTTGTGTGTGTGTGTATGAGTGCGAGTGTGTGTGTGTGAGAGAGAGAGAGAGAGAGAGAGAGAGAGAGAGAGATTATGACTGGTGTTGTTTGTTGTAAGTGTTTGTTGCCTTTTTGGACTCCTTTATCATTTGTGGTGTTGGCTCCCATTTGAAACAGTTCGGCTCAAGCCCAGCCATTTTCAGGGTCATGATTGAGGACAATGTCCCGTCCAGAGACAAGCTGTTTCGTGTTGAGGTTTTGTTCAAACCAACCATCGAAAATACCCTCTCAGCATCAGCATTAGAATGTGGAAACACTAAAACCAAGGCTGCGATCTTTGATAGCCTCCCAAATTGGTTCAAGCCAGTCACCTTTGAAAAAAGGAACCAGGGGTCTCTATTTCTCAATAGCCTTAGCCATCTCCTCCACCGTCTCTTCCTCTTCCACCTGCACCGTCTCTTCCACCTGCACTGTCTCTACATCTTCCACCTGCACCGTCTCCTCCTCTGTCTCCTCCTCTAATGTGCCTACCATTTTCACCACCTTCTCTGGGCCAGCATCCTGTAACCTGCCCTTTTTGGGAGGCTTTCCTCTCAGGGTGAATGAAAGGATGCTTAGTTGCCTTTTACCTGACATCTTTGAAAGACAGATGCAATGATTTATGCATCCATGGCCAGGATATAATTATAAAATATGACATGATTTTAAAAGTTTATAACATCAACTATGCAATACACTTTAATTAATTTAGTGCTAAGAAAATTATTAAGCCTATTGGAGAGAGATATATTTATAATGTGACAATATGTCAGTCATTGTGTGATAACGAAAATATGACTAGGCCTAGACTACTTGTTCTGAGCAGATGTTGTCAGTGAACAGGCTGTAAAACTGTTGGCTAAGTAACAGACACTCATGAAAAACTGATGTTAATTATCTGGGAAACATTCTCTAACAGCAGTCAAGTTGTCATAATATTGTTTGTGTCAAACAAGTTGTGAATTTGCTGTAACAGGAGATCATTACTTACTTTGTGCTCAAAGTGATGCTCGGGGCTCCAGTGTAGTGATGTTACGTTCGTGAACGAATCGTTCTTTTTGAACGAATCTTTTAGGTGAACGAATCATTCTCGTTCACGTAATCCATTGACTCATATTTCTCGTTCACTGAAATTCCTCCCTCTACCGCAGCGCGCCGCTATTGCGCGCATGCGTAGCTCTGGACCGTTTCATCTGTCAAAGAATGACTAAACCTCGAGCCAATAGCCTTCGAGTATGATACGAGGACGGAGCATGTGATTTGTTGAATCTAGTGAACGAATACGCCCTTCATTGAGTTGCTTTGAGTTTGAAAGAGTCAAATGAACTGTTACATACATACATCTCGTCTCATTATTACGTTCGTCGTTCGAACAACTGGTTCTTTGTTTTATTTTTTTATATTATTGTTTTATTTATTTTTATTTATCATTTTGTTTTTTTTATTTATATTATTGTTGTTTTATGTTTGAACGTTTATTCTCGTTTGGCTCTGTTCGAAGGCGGTCGCATTTTTCTTCCCTCCCTCCCTCCTGAACTTCCCTGCTTGCTCTCTTGTATTGTCCTGTCCTTCTTAAGAGACTCTCGCTGCACTATTTACAAAACCGAAATTATGGATCTGATCAACTGGTCTCTAAATGCAATTGACACCATCTTCTCGACTAGGAAAGCGGGATCTGGAGAACCGGAATGTCCCGCTGGGACGTTTGCTGCTGGCTACACGATGGACGCATGGGAGAGATGGCGGGTCGTGTGTCTGGCGGCTCTCTCCGTGGAGGACATTGAAGACATCTTCTTATTCGGAACAATGATAACTGGGTTTCTGCTATTTGGATTAGGCGTTGCCCTAAATTATCAGAAAATTAAGGAGACGGGACTGGCTATCCAAAACCTCTCACGGCTGCCCGTCATGATTGAGGCTGTAGGCAGAGCGGTCGCCTCGGAGACTGAGGCGATTAACCGCAATATGGATTTGATCACGGCTAAGTTCTCGGCTTTGGAAAGAAAAATTGATGGACATGGAGATCAGAATGGACAATGAGAATAGCTGTGAAACTGGAAGACAGCTTTTCGCACTAAGACAAAACAATCTTATCTCTTTCCGGCTTCCCACAACAGAACGGCTTGGCAAGGCCGCTCTGGTATCAACTCTCCGGTGAATACTGCAGGGAGACGCTCTTTCTTCCATTCCCTCCTCCCAAAAACACCTTGTTATTGTCGGGCGCTTGTGCTCTGTCCAAGGTCGTTTCCATGGCAATTGCTATGTCGCATCACAACCTGCGAACTGAGTCGACTGGTTTGGAGTGCTGGCGAAACGGATTTCAAGGCATACGAACTCACACGAACTTACACATACACACACTCATACACCTCCCTACCCCCATCCCACGCCTTCGTCGCTTCATCCTGTCAGTGATAACGGGTCCGTGTGTTTGCGCTGTAATGGCTGCTGGCCGGATGGCTGTTTCGTCTGAACTAGGATTACTATGCAAGTTATGTTCCTGTGTTGACTGTGCTTTATGCTGAGGTTTTTTGTCTGTTCTCACACTGCACTCTCTTCCAAGGACGTAGTGTGAGGACCCTTTTTTTTCTCCTCTCTTTCCTCATGTTATGCTGTATTTCTTCTTCTCTATTGCATTTCGTTGCCTTGTACCTACATGTGCAATGACAATAAATTGAATCCAATCCAATCCAATCCAAACAGTTACATACTTTTAAATAAAAAAATATTTCATTATGTTAGTCATGTCATGCACTTTTGTTTGTTTAAAAACTGTGAAACATAAAAAAATATGGCAGTATTGATTATTTGCGTCACGTCATCCCATCTCATTTGCGTCACGTGACTCACGTCAGCAAATAGCATTTCAGCTCGGGTTTAGAAGGGGCATGTAATTGGTTGGATCGAACGAACGAATATAATAGCATCATTGACCGAGATGGCTCTGTTTTGAGTCTGAACGAGAGAGAGATCTCCCGTTCGTGAACGAATTGAACGAACTGGTAGCTATACCCAGTTCGTTGACCGGGTAGGTCGGCCATTCTGTCAATCTAGTTCATCAATCAGCAGAAAGCGGATGCAAAGCACAGGTATCCGTACTGTGCACGCTTGTTTATATTCATATTTTACATACAGAACATAACTCCTCGTTTAACATAATCTCAGATTTGAACGTGTAAATCTCTGCCAAAACAATTAAATGTTAACTAGCCTAGTATGCAAACAAATAAAAAAACACTTGTGCTTTGGTCATCCGAAAAGAGTGTAATTTAAAAGATAAAAAGAGTAATGACTTTGATCACTTATTTAGACTTATTTTATTAATTTAATGAGAAGGGCAAACTTTTTAATGAAGCCAAATCGGTTTTTATTTTGTAACAAATAAATACGTTAGTTGAACAACACATTTTGCCGCACATGCTGACGTATTTGTGTAATATGGAAAAATGGTCACTGAACGAATTAGTGAACGAATCTGAACGAATCATTTTGGTGAACGAACGAAAAATGAACGAGTCTCTGGAAAGAATCAAAATTTCCACCACTAATGCAGCAGCAGGTCAGGCTGCAGCCTCATTAGCGGTGCTACAAGCTTACCAGGCTGACCTGCTGAAAGACCTGGACAAGGGTCAGGGTCTATCCCCTGATGAGGTGACTGAGCTGCACCGCACCACAGATCTCTCTCTCCATGCAACTAAACAGACTGCCACTGCCATTGGCAGATCCATGGCAGCCATGGTAGTTATGGAGAGACATCTATGGGTAAACCTGGCAGATATCTGGATGAAACAGAAGGGCTTTCTCCTTGATGCTTTGGTTTTGCCTTCTGAGCCTTTCGGCACTTCCGTCTAGATGGTGGTTAGGATTTTTAAAGAGACAAAGGTGCGCTCAGCTGCCTTAAACTTTCATATGACCTTAGTTTCCTCTTCACACTCAGTGCATTTGGGGTATATATGACCCCAAAATTTAAAGAATGATTGTAAAAAAAATGTACATTTTTAATAATACATATAATATATATTTTTTTTTTTGTTTACTTCTCATCTGTACAGTAATGCTGTGTTTTTGGATATACAAAGTACTTTTGTACCTATTTACCACACAATTCCTCAACTATACCATTAGCTTGCATGTAAAATATTATTTTTTTATGAAAAAAATACTTAAACAATGATCTAAATTAAATATAAGTTGTTTCTGGATATTGATCTAGGTGTTAGCTGTACAATTCTGCCATCTGTTGGTCAAAGACAAACCTTTAGGAATTCAAATTTAAGAAAGAAATTGTTTTGTCCATAGATACCCAGAAGAGGGCAATAGAGATCCATTCATTTTACTGGATGTAGCCAACTGCTCATATTATAACTTTTGTGATAGATTTTGTGAATTTATACATCTATAAACATTATTAAAGACATTAAAAATAAATATTCTTTCAAATAGTAGAATTTTGGTCGTTTTTGAAGCAATTTGAAATGTCTGATTTTACAAAATACCACAGAAATTGCCACATAAGAAACACCTAAAGGACAAGACTTCGAATCAGATTGTAGTTGAATATTATTTATTTTAATGAACCAAATGTGAAAAAATTTAGAAGATATTAATTTAATAATATAAAAAAACAGCAGCAATATGCAGAAATGAACAGGAGTGAAGAATGAACACTGAATAACAATACAATTTTTTGATAATCAAATTCTGAACACTGAACATAAAACCAATTATAACAAGCTACAAAAAAATTATTACATAATACACATTGTAAAAAAACCACAGTCCAGAATGTTGTGAATGAACAAGTATCATGAACAAAAATCAGTCCACACACATCTGGCAAAGGTATACGGCGTGTGCAGCACAGATGGCTCTTTTGCGCACTGCTTATCTGTTTTTGAGTCCTTGGCCCGTGGACAAACCTGACATCTTTTTCTTTTGGATGATGGAGGTTCAGTGGAGGGGCCTGGAGCGTCAGAAGAATCTTGTTTTCTCTTCAGGATTGCTACAGAGGCTGGTGCATGAGGCAGGCTTTTTCGTCGCTCCATGTGAGGGGACACCAGAGCTTTCCCCAGCTCTTCTAGAAAGAGCCTCCTTTTGAAATTCTTCCCTCTCTCCCATGATGGATTTACCTCCCTCCAAATGACAAATGCATTTATGGCAGATACATCCAGGATGGTAGAAAAGACCACCATTGGCCAGCGATTTGTTTTCCGCTTACAACTGTAGCTTGCAACCATCTGCAATATTGCAAACACACACACACACAAACACACACATTAGTATATCTGATGGCAAAAGAAATGTCACTCTGTCACCAACTTTGAATAAAAATTAGCAAAAAAATGCATCAAAATATAAAATTTGTAAATACCTTGTCAAGGTTGTCTACTCCACCTTTGCAGCGATTGTAATCTAGGATGACATCAGGCTTCTTGTCCTCCCTGTCAGTCACTTTGGCATCTTTGTGGCATGTGCTCATCAGCAGCACATTTTTACCCCTTTTGGGGCAGTATGACACAACGCTGTGTGTCTCAGTGAAGGCAAAGATGGAGCAAACTCGGTCTCTCGTTGTCAGAAGGGCAGGTGGGAGTTCAGGCTTGTTTTTTCTGACAGTACCAACCATTGTCAACTTTCTTCTCAGGAGCTCCTGGCCAAGGGCATATGATGTGAAGAAATTATCACATGTTACTGTGTGTCCCTGGAGACCAGTGGTCAAATCAAGGACCACACGCATGCCCTGATTTCTTTCTGGCTGCCCACCTTTTGGCTTACCGGTGTAAACTTGCATGTTCCATGCATAGCTTGTCCTGGCGTCACATGCTGCCCAGATTTTTATTCCGTATCTTGCCGGCTTGCTGGGCATATACTGCTTGAAGGAGCAGCGACCTCGGAATGGCACCAGGCACTCATCCACTGTAATGTCCAGGCCAGGGTTGCACATCAGTGGGAGACGCTCAACCCATAAATTCCACACATCACGAATGGGTGCCAGCTCGTCACTTTCGCGCCGAGCAGATCTTGTGGCCCTGTCATCAAATCGAATGACTTTAGACAATCTTCTAAATCTTCTTAGTGACATGACAGCCCGAAAAATTGCCCGTCCAGTCTCAGCCTCCCATAAACTGGACAGGGCCTCATTGTTTGAGCGATACACTCCTGCAAGGAGGAGCAGACCAATATAGGCTTCCATGTGTGTGTGCAAGTGATCATGTTTGTTCCACATTACATTTGTGCTCTAGTACCAGGACTTCATTGTGGTATGGACATTTTCAGGTTTATTCTGGGTTTATAGATTTTTTTTGACAAATGAAAAATAAAAAAACATTTATTTATTTATTTTCCCATTCATTTCAATGTGGGGTCATATTGACCCCAAAGGTCATGAGTGTGACTTTTTTTTTTACATACCTTTAGAACAACCGAATCAAGCCCAGTTTTTTGGTGTGTGTATGGATAGATAATTTAGAAAAAGTCACAAGATTTTATTCCACTGAGATAAAGGGAACCATTATTTTTAACTAAAGAAAAGTCGATTGGGGTCATATTGACCCCAAAGCACAAATGAGGGTACTTCATTCCACGAAGGTCCAGGTCTAAGCCCAAAGAGCAAAGGGGTCCTGGCACAGAAGTCTAGTGTCGTGACTCACACTCACTACTCAAAGGGTAGTAGGCAAGACTTGAGGGAGGTGATCCAGATGAGGCATTCTCAATGCTCTTGTCTGGACAAGAGTAAAACCTGAAACATCTACTCGCCTCTCTCTGAGGGTATTAACATCTGCTCTCATCTTCCTCCCCTTAATTCCCCCGAAGCCACCATCCCTCCTCCTGCCCGAGTTTAGGCAGGAGAATCCTGTTCTTGCATTGCAGTCTCTCATGCTGGACCTATGATGTTTTGGTTAGTTTCTATGTCTCATAGAATTACCTACTGACGGACCAGACCCAAGTGTTCTTCAGACTTCTTCTGCAGAATATATCCGTGAACTTGAGTCATGCACGGGAGCTGTGGTGGGTGAGTACAATCCATTTAATCTCTATTGCTAGGTTATGTGGACTTACTAACTAGCTTTGCTCTGCAGCGTTACTTGGACCTGTCTATGTACCTCTTACTTTGTTACAGGGTTAGGACCTCTGCAAGCACCTCCCCTGCTGAAGTCAGAACCTCTTGCTGTTGATCAATTGTGGTGATGGTCTCACCTGTCGGTACTGGATCCAGGTTGGATGATACCCCTACATTCTCGGCCTCATGTTTCATGTTTGCTGGATCATCCAACCATCTTCAACTTCTGGATCATTTTATTGTTTTACTTACAAAAAATAATCATAAGTAACATTTTTCATAATTTCTTTTTGGTTTGCAATGAAAATATATTACAGACCACAGAGCCTCAGTAGCGTTACCATACCAACAGATGCTGCTAAACACTGAAATACTTTCAATGAAATCTAAGTAAAACATCACAAAATAACAAAAGTATTTTGTTATTAACATGGAAGGACTCCAGTTTCTTAAAAAAAATACAAATTCTGCTGTGCTTTGGTGATAATGCTGTCAAACCAGGGGCCTCATCTCAGATTAAAGTCCAAAACCATACCAAGATACTTGTAAATCGCAACTGATTGTACCTGTCCATTAATAAAAGTGGGTATGAATGATGGATTCTTTCTTAAATCTATGAATAGAGTTAAAGGCGGACGAAAAGTCCACAAATAAAATCTTAGCATGAGCTTTTGGTTTTTCAAGGTGCTTGTAGAGTAGGTGCAGCATGGTCAGCACAGCATCCTCCACTACTCTGGAGGCCAGGGGCGTATTACAGAAAGTTTATTATCTTAGGTCTTAACTTAAGATATGATATGTTAAATTAGGATTTTTCACAAATTCGTATTACAGAAGCAAATCTTAACTTGATTTGGGATTCTTATCCTATCTTACAAAAGAGTATCTTATCTCTAGTTAGGAAATCTTAAATGGCATAATCAAGCTCGACAATCTACTCTCAGGTCTTTTACCAAGCAACCAACCCTCCTCCAGCTGCTGATGAAGTAAACTAAATAATAGAAGCTACTTCACTTTGAAAATCACCTTTTGCAAAAAAATCGTAAAGCATTAGGCACTTGCACTTCAACCAGTAATGCTGTGACTGTCACGAGTCCGGGTCCTGCACTTCTCCCTGGCGCCACAGGAGGCCGCCATCTCCCGTTCTCCCGGACTCCTCTCCCATATAACACACACCTGCCGCATCATCACACTCAGTACACCCACGGCTGTTCCCCATTAGCCACTGACTATTTAGTCTCCCCTCTCCCACCACTCTGGTGTGGGTTCATTCTGTCACGGTACGCCCCCAGGAATGGCGTGGAAAGACGAGGTCAGGGTCCAAATGCAGGTAAGGCTTTTAATAATATAAACAAACAAAGGCCAACACGGCACAACAAACACTTAAGCACGACAGATCACAAAATGGCAAGACAAGTAATGAACCCACACCAGAGTGGTGGGAGAGGGGAGACTAAATAGTCAGTGGCTAATGGGGAACAGCCGTGGGTGTACTGAGTGTGATGATGCGGCAGGTGTGTGTTATATGGGAGAGGAGTCCGGGAGAACGGGAGATGGCGACCTCCTGTGGCGCCAGGGAGAAGTGCAGTACCCGGACTCGTGACAGTGACACTCTTGTTGGTCTCTATAATGCTGGTTGCAGTTCCTGTGCTAACTGTAATATGTTGTGCGGCAGTCTGTAATTACTTATAAGTGTTTAGTCATCAAAATATAACACATCTTCTGGGTCCTCCAAGAGTCTTTCTACCATTAAACATCTTCGTTCTTCATTTTCAACTATTAATAAATGTAATACCATTGTTGGACAGCACAGATTTTTTCCGTTAGCTTTCAAATAATTTTGAAGTTAAGAGAGCTGTGGGGTTGTCCTAAAGTTAAGACAGTTTTTAGGATGTTTTGTCAAGTTAGGAGGTTTCTGTAATGCTACTTTCCTATCTGTAGTTAAGATGACGCACTTAAGAAATGCTGTTCTGTAATAGCTTTTGTCCTAAATGTGGTCCTAACTGAAATTACCATGGTTATCAAACAGAGAAGATAAGAACTGAAGGGGGTCTATAAGGTGCTGTGTTTGTGAGATTAAGACCCTTTTCACAATGCACTCAAAACACTTCATCACCAGAGCCTTCAACACAATGGGATGAAAGTCATTTGGCTCTGAAGGTGTAGGCATTTTTGGCACTGGTACAATTTTGGAAGCTTTCTGGAACAGTAAGTTCACTCAATGAACAGTTAAAACGATCAGTAAAAAACAGTGCTAGCTGTTAAGTGCAATTTTGTAAAGACATTTCCAGAAATATTATCAGGTCCTGGACTTTTTTGGGGGGTTCCTGACCCTACAAACAAAACTGACCCTAGGTTACTGACCCTTGTCAGCAGCCATATCACCCTGCAGCCCAAGACTGGTTGTCCACTGAAGCTAAGCAGGGTTGAGCCTGGTCAGTACCTGGATGGGAGACCTCCTGGGAAAACTAGGTTGCTGCTGGAAGAGGTGTTAGTGAGGCCAGCAGGGGGTGCTCACCCTGTGGTCTGTGTGGGTCCTTACGCCCCAGTATCGTGATGGGGACACTATATTGTCAAAAGCACAGTCGTTCGGATGAGAAAATGTTAAACCGAGGTCCTGAGTCTCTGTGGTCATTAAAAATCCCAGAATGTCCTTTGAAAAAGAGTAGGGGTGTAACTCTGGCATCCTGGCCAAATTTGCCCATTAGCCTCCTAATTATCCCCACACATCGATTGGCTTCATCACTCTGTCTCCTCTCCACCAGTAAGATGGTGTGTGGTGGGCGTTCTGGCGCAATATGGCTGCTGTTGCATCATCCAGGTGGATGCTGCACATTGGTGGTGGTTGAGGAGATTCCCCCCTTCCATGTAAAGTGCTTTGAGTACCCAGAAAAGCACTAGTTATTAAAAAATGTGCAACACCTCTGACATTAATTGTAAAATCTAATGATGGAGACAGGGAGGTCACAATAGTGTCCTGCCTGTCCCTCACCAGAGTAGCATCAATGCTACTTTCTTCAAACCTACAAAATAAATTGAGCTAATTTGACAGCTATTCTTTCAATTTCATGTTGAAATAGATCTGATTTTCCTTTATCCTTGTGCAGAGCATTAATCATAGTCTTTACCCCCACCATGCCTGTCTAGAATTACCACAGTGCGCAATCAGTGAGGCGAAACCAAATTTTTCTAAGCAAGCAAGCGTTTGTCACAGTTTTAACAGGCTGAATTCTGTACGCCCACTAGTTGCTTCTCCCAATCAGATTGTCCCTGTAGGGCGGAGCCCCGCCCCGCACGGCTCATGATCCATGCGTATACTGTATCATCTGCTTAGTTATTTTAATCACATGAAGCAAATATCCTAACAGATTTCTATATGTGTTGTAATCCTATATTATGATGCTAAAAAGTCAACTTTCCTCCACACCAAATTATTGCTGGCAACAATAGCTTTCGTTCAACATCATGGTAGGTGCAAGTCTCATATATTGGAGAAAGTATGGTATGCATACATCGACAAAGTCATGTCGAAGGTTCTTGACACTGTCAGTTCCTTTCAAATGAGACCCTGTATAGCCGTTTCATTCTCAGTTGATTTCTCTTAAGGACACAATGTATTGTTAAAGGTCTCACAGCATCTAAAATTGTGGCATCATTTAGGATATGATTGATGTATTTCGCAAATTCACAATAGCCGTATCTTGCTCTTCGGTGAACATGTGACCTCGCCCAGCATGAAACCTTCATCTTTCCATAAACTTTGTGCCATAAACTGTAACATAATATATACTATATAGTCAAAATGTCTTCTTACAATCAGCTGTACTGTTGTACAGTATGATAACCCACCAGACTGTGACCAGTCATGCAGTGCATGGATGCATTAATGGTAAAATACATGTATTATAGTGTACTGTATATTATGCTTAAATAACTATTATGTGTACATTACAGTAGACTGTTACAAACTGTACCTGTTCAATTTCTAAAGGTTCAAATTATGGTCCGCCACTGTAAATCGACTCAAATTACTGTAATGCTGTCTTGGTAGTGCACCTCTCAATTATTTGTTTCTTCTTGAATAATGTCTGTCTGGTTCAGCTCAGCTACCAAATCTGACCTCAGAAGAGGGTAGTCAGGACTGCTGAGCGAATCATTGGTACAACCCTCCCCACTCTCCAAGAACTGTACTCATCCAGAGTGAGCAAAAGGGCTGGTAAAATCACTCTGGACCCCTCACATCCAGCACACTCTCTCTTTGAACTGTTACCGTCTGGTCGACGCTACAGAGCTCTGAGAACCAGAACGACCAGACACATATTTGATAATATTCAGGGCAGAGCCCGGCAACCTTGAAGTACAGATAAGTGTTTTCTGCGTACGTGTGCGAGTGTTTGTCTTTACAGCTAGATGAAGAGAGAGAGCTCTAGGAGGAAACCGCCATTTGCCGTCAACCTGATGTCCAGGGTAACAGATATACTTCTCTGGAGAGACCTATTGCGTCTGACCTCTGATCAATTGTCACCAAATATAATCACTAGAGGATATGCTCTGAGTTTTACGTCCATGTGTGGAGATTTTCTTAATTTATCTATGTTTCGACCAAACAGAATCTTGTTTATCAATGTATTAGTGACCTCTGCTAGACTGTACTTGCTAGTGTCTTGAACATGTACGCAGAGCGGCCTACGAACTCCATCGAGAGTGGTAAAGCTGGCTTCCGCTGATGAAACTATTTTCTTCAGTGAACTGATTGCATCTCTGTCTCCTGGTCTTTGTTCATCATACCGGGTCCTTGGGCTTAACTGTAAATTCCCCTACAGAACCAATTCAAATCTTCCAAAAACATTTCAGAAAGGCGGAGACTAGAGATTAAGATGGACTGTAACAAACTCTTGATCACACTCCTGGAGAAGTTGCTGAAAAAGGCTCCAGTGCATCACACTTTAGTGAAAATCATTCAGTGCCTTGACCCGAGACGCATGGCTGAAAGTAAGGAACTCTACGTAACTCAAATGAGGCGAAGATTCTTCTGGCCTTATCACAGGGGCAGGCAAGCATCGAAAGAGGTTTTTCAGTCAACTAAGAATTAATAGTTGAGAATCAGAGAGAAAGATCTCTGGTGGCTCAGAGGTTCATTGTCGACCATGTCAGATCTGTAGGGGGCGTAACCAAGGTGGAAATCACCAGGCAGAAGTACCATGGGTACCTGGATGAAGAGAAAGAAAGAACAGCAAGCTGTTGACTTGAAGAGGAAGGCCTTCACAAATGAGCTGGAAGATTTGAAAAAGAAGAGGGCAAGGATGGAGGCAGACATTTGTGCTCTTGAGAAATCAGCGGATGAATACGCTGAACAGGCTGCATCTGACCTTAATCACCAAATCCAACCATTTCTGCTGTACTGCAAAATAAAAGAAAGCATCTTTGCTCAAAATTGAAAAACAGATTGATGAGAAGCTTTCAGAAATAATTGTTGATTGTTTTTGGGGGATGCGGAAATCAAAAGAAGATGTTATCTTGTTAAAGAGCTAGGTTAATTTATGGCAGTTAAAGTTAAGGACATTGTTGCTTTCCATTGATTTATGTTAATTATCTCCCATGGATTACGTTAATCCATTTCTAAGGGGTTCTCAAGGTTTGTTGTATTATTTCATGTAACTGTGCAAGCATTATTTAAATAAATGGTTATTTTGTATTCTAAACTACAAAGTTTATCATTTATTTTAGCAAAAATATGCTGTGGTAAAACATTAATTTTTCTTCTCCTCATAGCCATTTCGTGAAACATTAATTCATGAATATTTATCTAAAAGTCATAGAATTTTATTGGCAAAAATGTGTACGATCCATGTCTAGGGCCGTAACTAATGATTATTTTGGTAATCAAGTAATCTACTGTTATTATTATTTTTGACAACTGAGTAGGCCTAATCTGATTTTTTTTAGTATTTTAGTAATAAAAAATAGACCTAAGTGAAAAATAGTCTTTAGTATGTCTATTTATATATAAACTAATGATGAGGCAATAATAATTGGCCCAAATAAAGTATAAAAACCAAGTAATTACATGGTTTTATTGAGCAACACTGTAAAAATACATAATGTAATATACCTATACATAACATACTTTAGTACATTATGTATTATAACAAATACCTGCAGAGGGCGCCAATGGCCTGGTGATGTTTCACTTCACAGCATAATTCAACAATATTTAAATCGGGTATATACTGCCCTTTAAAAATTCAAGTACCTTCTCAAATATATGGCTGTTTTCAAGGGTTTTCCAGGACTTCAATTTCAAAAAGTCAAATTCAAGTATTTCAAACCTTGGAGTGAACACTGGGGTCAGTATCTCTGAACATAATAATGAGTGAGAACAGAACTTCTAAACTCCAGGGGCCTCATTGCCTAAATTTGATCTTACGATCATCTCTCAGATATGCGTACGTGCGATTCATAGAATGAACGTATGCACAGAAAACGCACGTATGCGTTGAAATTATGAATCACAAATTATCTTGAATTTACGCGCAAATTAATGGTTTCAGCTCTCTGCTTGTAAACAACTCCTAATTAATGTCATTAACATGTAAAAGATCACAGTCATCGTCCAAATTATTTAATTTAGAACAGCAAGCCACAAGAACAGCTTTCATTTCCAAAAACATGCAGTACACCGACAAGAATAAGTGCGTATGTCTGCTCAGACCCAGACGTGACGCTAAGCACTTTTCCACGTCAAAGACTGTTTTTATAAATATGAGCGTTGGCGGCGATTTAAGCGTACACACACTCTAAGATCAAATCTGAGCGTACGCACATTTTATAAATGAGGCCCCCGGTGTCGAGTGATGATTGGCTAGATCTACAGTATTTCCTGAAAATTATCCCTCAATTCTGATTGGATAATTGGAATGTTGTTCCAGGATCAACATGTTGTACTTGGTGAAATCACGTTCACTGGGGAGGGTTTGGTGAGAGGGGCACCTCAGCCAATGAGGGCAGAGGGGCAGTGGCTCTAGCCACCAGGCCACCCCCCTGTGCACGACCCTGGTGAAAAGGGCACAGTCAGTAATAGCGGTTAATAAGGAAATACATTTTCTTCCTTACTGACCACACATTTACAGAAAGGATTATGAAATCCTGTGACGCTGGGAGAACCGTGACCCTGGTGCTCTTGAGACCGATGGAGGGAGACCGCAGGGGAGCTTCTGCAAGTGGGCCACTCTTCACTTTCCTTCCCGCAGAACGGGAACATATGATCTGGCCAAAGCTGAGGAGAAATACGGGATAGAGGCAAGAACACACTGGAGAGATAGCGATGGTACAGTCACATAATATTTGATATTAATGCATTAGTAAATGCTTAAATTAATATTAATAAATGCTTTAGACGTATTGTTCATTCTTAGTTCAAGTTAACTAATGAACCTTATTGTAAAGTGTTACAGACTCATGGAATAAAAAGAGAGAAAAAAAACCTTCTTTAACTAATATGCCAACAGAATGAAGAAAAAAAATTAAACCTGGCTTTTTTTTTTTCTCTTTTTTTTGCAAGCGTATGCAAATTAGTGCATTTTGATTAGATAATGCCTCACTGCATATTGAAACATGACATTTTTTAAAACTGCTATTTATTTTTACCCTAATGACTTGGGGTGTTTTGCCATAATAATGTTTAGTGTAATGTTTCATCAAATGCCTATAGATTTTCTTGACTGGTCAGGGATGGAATTTTCAAACTGTATTTTTCCACAGCACCTCTTCTTGTGGACAGTCATGGTTTCACTGGTTGCAGTGCCTGTATTTCTCCTCTGTGGGACCCTGTTTCAACCACCGCAGGTAGCAGCATTCAAACCTCTCTTTCAGGACTGCTCCCTCACCCATCGAGAAATCACTCAGTTGGCCATCCTCCGCAAGACAGCAGAAGTGTGTCGTGACATAGCGACTGCCCAGGGGCGCGAGTTCACACTGCCTGTAAGAAAAAGACATGGGAGTGAACCAACTGAATTGGAAAAACCAGTACAGAGAATGAACATTTTTGAGACATGCAAACTATGAATGGGTTATTACGAGTAACAAAAGGTCTGTGATTAACATTAATTACGGTCATAATTTGAATTGAAACTTGAGCTGAAAAACTAAGGGAACTCAAATTTCTTGTTTTGAATCAAAATAATACTCGTAAATAATATTCTTCTTTTCAGATAAACAACAGTCTGACTCCATCTGCGGTCCAAGAAGCCTGCTCAGCATCTGCTGCTTCATCATCTGCTGCCTCTTCCCACAATTTTTGTTCAGCTATAAGACAAATTTTTGTAAGCAATGCAGACATAGATCTAATTTTTGCACTGAGTGAGGCACATCACATAGATAATGAAGCTTTCAGTGAGGGCCGGGATCTCATTACCCAAGGTGTAGCTACAGTAAAGGCCAGCGTGCTGCAGGGGAGGTATTTCTCTGGCCGTATCTCACTGGGGGCTCTATGTCTCACTCTACTAGTGTTGTTTTTGGCGGCCTGTTTTAATTTTAGTTTTAGTCTAGTCTTTGTGTGAAGCTGTCATTTTAGTTTTTATTAGTTTTAGTCACGTTCATACTCTTTTTAGTCTAGTATAGTTTTAGTCGATGAAAACTGATGACATTTAGTCTAGTTTTCGTCAATGAAAATTGTATTTTAGTCTCTTTTTAGTAATGCAATTCTATTTAACCCAGTCAATATAATATAAGTACATAGTACAGACTAAACCAAAATTTTCTTTTAGCCAAACCCATTTCAAACAAGGTTATCTTATTATATTATTGTTACCTTATAGACTCAAGAATACATCCATTCCAGACACGGAAGACGCTCTAATTTGAATTTACAACATTTATTTTACCAACCAAACATGTTAGAAGTACACACGCATCTCCCAAAGACGAACCATGGCTGGCCGACCATCGGCCCCTTTCTCTGTGTCAGACTTAACTTTGTTTGTCTTCTTCTAAATAATGCCGCGAGTGGGGCTTGAGGAAGTGACGTCGCCTGCGTCTGCGCAGTTTAACCTGAAGTGAGACCAGAAACAGAAATACTGCAAAATAATAATAATAACGCGACTAAACGAGACGAAATAACGTTATAACGTTTTGTCTCGTTTTAGTCAACGAAAATGAAGAGACATTTTAGCATAGTTTTTATTTTGTAAACCACATTTAGTCTCGTTTTTATTCGTCAACAATATTGCATTATATTATCATCATCGTCACATGAGCAGCATTTAGGTTGCGTCTCGTCTTGTTTTCGTCATGTGATAAAGGTTCGTTAACGACGATATTTAGTCATAATTTACGTTGATGAAAGCAACACTACACTCTAGGTACGTTACAAATCGAGATTGGAGTAGAGTTCTCTGTAATAATCTTTCTATATATTATTTATTTATACTTTCAAGCTGGGCCTATATAAGCAATTATATGTGACCTTGGATCTTAAGTAGCACAGGTTTGTAGCAATAGCCAAAAATACATTGTATGGGTCAAAATTATTTATTTTATGCCAAAAATCATTAGGATATTAAGTAAAAATCATGTTTCATAAAGATATTTTGTAAATTTTCTACCGTTAGTATAATATCAAAACTTAATTTTTTATTGCTAAGAACTTAATTTGGACAACTTTAAAGGTGATCTCAATATTTAGATTTTTTTACACCTTCAGATTCCAGATTTTCATTTTGTATCTCAACCAAATATTGTCCTATTCTAACAAACCATACATCAATGGATATTTTATTTATTCAGCTTTCAGATGATGTATAAATCTCGTTTTCAAAAAATTTACCCTTATGACTGGTTTTGTGGTCTAGGGTCACATGTTTGTATTTTATATTACATGTATTCATTTGGTAGACACTTTAATCCAAAGCAACTAATGTTTTTTAAATAATTATCTTATGCTCATCAAGTCTATTTACTTGTAATATTGTGAAATATTCTTACAGTGTAAAGTAATGGTTTTCTATTTTAATATATTTTAATTTCATTTTTTTCCTGTGATGCAAAGCTACATTTCCATCAGCCATTACTCCAGTGTCAAAAGATTCTTCAGAAATCATTCTAATATACTGATTTATTTTTTTGTATTATCAATGTTGGAAACAGTTGTGTTGCATAATATATGTGTGTGTGTGTGTGTGTGTGTTTGTGTGTGTTTGTATCAGGTTTTTTTTTTTTTTAAAGTATGAATCTTTTTTCAGGATTCTTAGAGGATTCAAAAGTTTAAAAGAACAAAATTTATTCAAAATAGAAATAATTTCTAATATAAGTCTTTGCTATCAGTTTTTTATCAATTTAACACAACTTTGCTGAATAAAACTGACCACAAACTTTTAAATGGTAGTTTATATTGTTACAAAAGGTTTAATAAATGCTGTTCTTTTTTACTTTTTATTTATTAAATAATCCTGAAAAAAAGTATCATAGGTTCCAAAAAATTAATTTAACAATTAAGCACCACAACTGTTTCCAACATTGATAATAAATCAGCATATTAGAATAATTTCTGAAGGATCATGTGACACTGAAGATCGGAGTAATGATGCTAAAAATTCAGCTTTGCATCACAGAAATAAATTATATTTTAAAATATATTAAAATAAAGCAGTTATTTTGAAATAATATTCACATTTTCTTTCTGGATTTTTGATCAAATAAATGCCTCGATGAGCATAAGAAAGTTCTTTAAAAAAAAACATTAAAAATCTTACTGATCCCAAACTTCTGAATGGCAGTGTATAGAGTCAATGGCTACCAGCAACTGTTTGGTTTCTGTAACAGAACTGTTTGTTTAGTTTCCTTTTTTCCTTATTTGGTTCTTCCTGTTTTAGTTCATGACCTAGTTTTGTTAATTAGTTATATTCATCACCTGTGTTTGATTCAATTACCTTGTTTCCTCGTTTGTTCCAGCCCCTTTATAAGTCCTCAGTTTTGCCTTTATGTTTGTCGGTTCTTAAGTTGTAAATGGTCTTACGTGCGTTGATGCTATTAAATTTACCTTTTTGTTATCCTTGTGTGTGGGCGCCGATTACTACAACCACCAACCGTAACAGAAGAACCGACCACTTACAGAAGACAAGATTACTGCTCAGGAAGCTGGAGCTTGTGCCCGTTATTTGCGGGGGTTCACGCCGCCGTTCGCGGCTCGCCCCTGCCCGTGCTGCGTGGGATGTCGGGCTGCCTGTAGCGGCTTACCCTGGCCACCCGTTTTGGGGAAAACGGGTCGCCATTCGCCGCACACCCTTACCCACGTCCCCAATGAAATTCGTTCCGCCTGAGACGGCGAGGAATGTTCCGCCCGCGGCGAGGAGGATTCCGCCGCAAGGGGCGATGAACGTTGCGCCGTCGGCAACGAAGAGGATCCCGCCGTACACGGCGATGAATGTTCCGCCCACGGCGAGGAGGATTCCGCCGCGAGGGGCGATGAACGTTGCGCCGTCCGCGGAGAAGAGGGATTCCGCCGCCAATAACAGTTTCCCCAAACCACCGAGGGGGGAAAAACAGGTGCCGGTCGGGATTTTAGTGGAGTTTGAGGGCATGTCATTCCCTCCAGTGCCTGCCCCTCGGCAGTGCCATCCAGTGCCTGCTCCTCGTCAGTGCCATCCAGTACCTGCTCCTCGCAAGCGCCCTCCAGTGCCAGCTCCTCGCCAGTGCCTTCCTGTGCCTGCTCCTCGTCTGAGCCCACCAATGCCTGCACCTCGCAAGTGCCCACCTGAGTTCCCGCTGGTTCCGTCCAGCCCACCTGAGTTCCCGCTGGTCCCGTCCAGCCGTCCTGAGTTCCCGCTGGTCCCGTCCAGCCCACCTGAGTTCCCGCTGGTCCCGTCCAGCCCACCTGAGTTCCCGCTGGTCCCGTCCAGCCCACCTGAGTTCCCGCTGGTCCCGTCCAGCCCACCTGAGTTCCCGCTGGTCCCGTCCAGCCCACCTGAGTTCCCGCTGGTCCCGTCCAGCCCACCTGAGTTCCCGCTGGTCCCGTCCAGCCCACCTGAGTTCCCGCTGGTCCCGTCCAGCCCACCTGAGTTCCCGCTGGTCCCGTCCAGCCCCGCGCCTCCCGTGCACCCTCTAATGTCCGCGCTACAAGAGCGCCCCTTTGAATCCGCGCTGCAAGAGCGCCCTCAAGTGTCCGCGCTGCAAGAGCGCCCTCAAGTGTCCGCGCTGCAAGAGCGCCCTCAAGTGTCCGCGCTGCAAGAGCGCCCTCAAGTGTCCGCGCTGCAAGAGCGCCCTCAAGAGTCCGCGCTGCAAGAGCGCCCTCAAGAGTCCGCGCTGCAAGAGCGCCCTCCTGCGTCTCCGCTGGTCCCGTCCAGCTCTCCTTCGTCTCCGCTGGTTCTATCCAGCTTCGCGCCTCCCGTGCGCCCTCAAGTGTCTGCGCTGCAAGAGCGCCCTCAAGTGTCGGCGCTGCAAGAACGCCCTCAGGAGTCCGCGCTGCAAGAGCGCCCTCCTGCATCTACGCTGGTCCCGTCCAGCTCTCCTTCGTCTCCGCTGGTTCCGTCCAGCTCCGCGCCTCCCGTGCGCCCCCCAGTGCCCGCTCCTCCAGAGCGCCCCCTAGTGCCCGCTCCTCCAGAGCGCCCTCTAGTGCCCGCTCCTCCAGAGCGCCCTCTAGAGCCCTCTCCTCCAATGTGGCCCCCAGAGGGGAACTTTCCCAAAGAAATTTTGGGGGGGGGCCATATAGTCCCAGTCTGTGTGGCCAGGCCAAACGCCAAGGCCACAAATGACCCAGATCCGCCATGGCCGCCCGAGGACCCAGATCCGCCATGGCCGTCCAAGGACCCAGATCCATCAGGGCCTCCCGAGGACCCCGACCCGCCATGGCCGCCCGAGGACCCAGATCCGCCATGGCCGTCCAAGGACCCAGATCCATCAGGGCCGCCCGAGGACCCCGATCCGCCATGGCCGCCCGAGGACCCCGATCCACCATGGCCGCCCGAGGCTCCAGATCCGCCATGGCCTCCCGAATCTCCAGTCCTGCCATGGCCTCCCAAGGCTCCAGATCCACCATGGCCTCCCGAATCTCCAGTCCTGCCATGGCCTCCCAAGGCTCCAGATCCGCCATGGCCTCCCGAATCTCCAGTCCTGCCATGGCCTCCCAAGGCTCCAGATCCACCATGGCCTCCCGAATCTCCAGTCCTACCATGGTCTCCCAAGGCTCCTGATCCGTCCTGGAGGCTTCCCTGTCCCATCCTGGTCCTGCTCCAGCCTCCAGGACGCCCACCCCCCCTCCCCGATGTTACTGTTACGGTGCGGGACGCACCTTCCGGGAGAGGGGCGATATCTGTAACAGAACTGTTTGTTTAGTTTCCTTTTTTCCTTATTTGGTTCTTCCTGTTTTAGTTCATGACCTAGTTTTGTTAATTAGTTATATTCATCACCTGTGTTTGATTCAATTACCTTGTTTCCTCGTTTGTTCCAGCCCCTTTATAAGTCCTCAGTTTTGCCTTTATGTTTGTCGGTTCTTAAGTTGTAAATGGTCTTACGTGCGTTGATGCTATTAAATTTACCTTTTTGTTATCCTTGTGTGTGGGCGCCGATTACTACAACCACCAACCGTAACAGTTTCCAACATTATTTAAAACATCATCTTTTGTGTTCAAAAGGAGAAAGAAACTCAGACAGGTTTGGAACAACTTAAGAATGAGTAAATGATGACACAATTTTCATTTTGGGTTGAACTATCCCTTTAAATACATTCAAGATGTACACACACATATATATATATATATATATATATATATATATATATATACTTTATGTATATATAATACATATATAATATAATGTATTATTAATCGCGCTAAATTTTGAATGCGATAAATCGCGATTAATCGTTGCCCAGCACTGATATGTACATATGTACATTATAACATACATATACTGTATAATGAAAAAATTTACATCTTGAATGTATTTAAAGGGATAGTTCAACCCAAAATATTGAGGAGTAATTAGCCTAATCTTATCCGCGTAGTGCATCAGTTATGCGGTAATTATTGCAAGGGGCACATTAATTGTACTTTTAATTTAATAATAAAAGTAACTTCATAATAATAATAATAGGCCTAATAAAAATAAGAATGACTGCATAAATTGGAAGCGCCAAATCCTCTTAATATTGCCAATAATTTATGTTTTTGACAATATCTCTGGCTATCGTCGATACAAGATCATCGTTTTCGACGCACCCCAGCAAGGGGAGGTTATTGTGCGGCATCCAGCACGTTGCCTGTTGCGTTGTTGAGCACAGTGGCACTGATATTTCACACACTGTAAGCTCTTTTATTTTCCAAACGTAATAAGATTAGTCCAAATATATATATATATATATATATATATATATATATATATATATATAATGAAACCTAGAAAATGCTTTTGTTTTTGTGTGGAGGACTTCTATAGCCACAGTAACTGGGTGGAATTGGGAAGCACTGCTCCTTTTGCCACGCTGATCAAACCTGAGCTTCCTCTCAACAACCTAGCAGGTATAACAAAATGCAGTTACCCCCATTACACAATTTCTTTTTTTTTTTTTAGCCATCAACGCTACTGTGGAAGTGCTACAAGACATCCGACTGGCCACCCAAGCCTTTCTTCGTTATGAGACCTGCCTTTTACACACAACACATTTTGGACTATATCATAAAAGAATTGGTTAAGGTTTTGTAAATTTATTTAATTAATTTCAAATTTATTTTCAGTACAGACTCTGCATCCATTCCATCTAACATATTTTCTCACTGACACACCCCCAACTCAGAAATTCAGGTATTAAAGAAAATTCTGAATTTTTACAACTGGAATTACAACTTTTTAGAGGCACTCATGTACATTTAACTCAAAAGTACAATATTTATGCACATATTATATAGAATGCAGTATTGCAATTAGGATAATGTAGAAGAAAATGCCCAAATTTGAAGAAGAAAAGGTTCTTTAATCATAGCAATCCCTAGAATCAGAAATTGATATGGTTTTCCAGGTGTAGCCCATTTTGTTTGTTTCTTTCCCTCTCTCAGATTGGTAGGCCTCAGTCAGACCTCAGTTCTGGCTTTTGTGATTGACACCACGGGCAGCATGTCTGATGATATTGAAGAGGCAAAGAGTCTCAGGAGAAGAGACAGCAGGAGAGGAACACCAGAGGAACCTTCAGAATACATTCTAGTCCCATTTAATGATCCAGGTAGTCATATGGCATATTTATTCATGTGTGTGTGTGTGTGTGTGTGTGTGTGTATATATATATATATACACACACACACACACACACACACACACACACTGTATATCAGTGTATCCCACAGACTTTAACTTTATGTACTGGAATTTATAACTTTAATTTCAATATTCGATACCATTTTTGATACCACAGGGGAAAACTACCATGACTTTAAGGGTATAAAATTAGATAACAATGCTAGAACATGACAATGTGGTATATTTACAAATATGTTGGGTGTTGTGAGCATACTGAAACTCCAAATATGCCTCACAAATGTAATAGAATGTTCCAGGAAATCTCTAATGTGGACAAAATGGTGATTAGTCACCCTCATTGGGAGCTGCAAAGACTCCCATCAAGGGACCAAGCATGAAGGTCCCACTAGAATTCTCTGGAAAACCGAGGGGATAAGAAGTCCCTAGTCCCTAAACTGAATGACGCCGCTAGCCGCTGAATTACCAGTGAGCTTTCCGGGGTAATCCAGGTCCGCATCTGGACCAAATCGATAACTGTCCCCAGGAAGATGACTCGCTGGCTGACCTAACACAAAATATATGTCTGTACGTAATTATGAAGCAAAGTATTTAATATGATCTGGGATTATAAGAAGAAACTGTACCATTCTTCATCTTGGTCAGAGAACAGTATAAATGCTTATAAATATTTCACGTTTTACACAAATATTTAACATTTTTGTGTTTTGTTACTTTTAATCAGAAATAACGTATGACCTTTGAAATTCTGTCAATTTTATCACAAAATACAAACTATAAATTTGGTTTTGACGCTCTTAAATGTGGCGTTCTCTGTTGCACCTCAGTTCAAGTAGCACATTAACTGATCATCTGTTCCTCTTTGCTACTAGTTATAGCAAAAATAAACATGAATGAACATCAGAAAAGTGTTGAAAGAAACCATACAATTTACTGAAATGTATGTCTCATGTAATCACTCAATCTGTTTTTTCAGCCACAGAAGGACGTCAAGAAAACATGTGAACAATTTCACGTGAAGTCACATTTACCTCAGGAAAGACATTCATTGTACATAAATATAGTCAGCTAGAAAAAAAGAGCAGGGTGAATCCTAAAGCGAAAGTGAAACAAAAAAAAATGATTGCACGCTTTTGTGAGCGTCACTTATTCAGCAATGCAGTTCTTTATTATTAGTAGTTGTAGCCATTGCAGGTGAATGTTTTCTCAGCTGTCACTGCAGGAGAATGTGTCAGCGTGGACGTGCATCATCTACGCTGGGCATAGTTGCACCTGGTCATAGTTTTAATTGGTGCAACAGGTGTAAATATTTATCATAAAGCTGGACGTCGCAAAGCCCAGCTTACACCCAACTTTTTTACGTCCAGCTGGTGCAACCGGCCTCAGGTGGCTGAGCAACAGTGACCTGTGAGCAAGAATTTCCTGCTCCGATATGGCCAACACATCCACATCATCGAGGTAATTCATAATGTGGATTCCCATCTGCCTCAGAGGGGATAGAAATGCATGAGAACTGTATATGTATAAGCATCCCCCTTGAACGTGAACCTCAAGAACGGTCTGGAATGAGGGGCTATCTGAATGTGAAATTAAGTGTCTTTTAGATCCAACAATACAAAAACAGGGCCATACTTGCATGAGGATCTGTTTCAAAGTCAACATCCTGAACGAGCGTTTCATTAGTGTGTAGTTCAGGTGTCTGAGATCAAGGATGGGCCTGAGCCCGCCATCTTTATTGAGAATGAGGAAGTATAGAAACTTGTTTGAAGGTAGTCTGGTCTTGCGGGTATTGTGTAATTCAGTAGTAAAATACAGAAATGTTATTATCTTATTAATATTACTGAAAAGAGAATGTAATATCAAAGTATTGAATAATGTGTTAAAGTAACATAGACTGTGGGTCATCGTGAGTTCACATGCTAGTTCATTGTGAGTTTACATGATGCCAGGTGCAGACTCCAAGGGAAGGTCACCAGACATCAAAGAGGATGAAATGACCTCCAGACAAGGGGAGGCCATATAATTTTAAAAAGGGAGATTCAGCAATATTCCACCATTAGATAACGGATCAAAAGGCGTGCAAAATATTGGTGGCGAGCCAAAAAAGATATGGCAAGTAAAAAATAGAAAGAACCAAGGTCGATACATTGGTAGAGTGTATAAAATGGAGCATCTGAACAAACAAAGACCAGAGAGACAGTGGATGTGGCGGCTTCTCTCTCGGCTTTGTTACTTTGTAATAAAGTCTTCCTTTGACACCTGAAACTCTGCTGTTTGAGCCTTTCTGACTGCACTGACTGCGATCCAGACCAGCAACAACCGCGGTGGGCCACAACACGGGACCTGGCCCTTTCCTCTTCTTCTCTAAACTGGGATGAGGACGGCTTTTGCAGCTCAGGGTGCAATGTCATTCTGGGGTTGGGTCCCTAACATTTGAGAAACGGGTAGCATTTTGCCATCTGATGGCACTGTTGGAGCCCAGGCTCAGACTTTGCCTGAGGCTGGGCCAGAGACGGCACCAGTTTCACAGGCTGCTTGGACAGGAAGTGACACATGGCGTGAGATGACTTCTGTGCCGCTGTGAAGCGCTCAACAAATCCATTCGTGGATGGATGAACAGCATGAGTCTTCAATCCCAGGGGCGATGGAGGACAGAGATCTGCAGTGACTGCCTCTTCTAGAGGTGAGAGAAGAAGTAGAGGAATGAATGCATGCTGAGTAATGAGCTTGTCAGTCCTGTTGCCCCTCTGTTTCTTCCTCCGAGGCTCCTAGGAGGGGAGAAACGGGAGAGCGGACGGGGGAGGACAAAGCAGGGCGAGACTCATGCTCTCAGAGTGAGAGCAGTCTGTCCTGGTAAACGCAGCCTCAGCGTGAGCACTGCCCAGGCAAGCGACACACTCACTGTGCCCACTCGTGACGCAACATTTGAAACAATATCGCTGTGGAAATTTGCTCAGGAAATGCTCTTTAAGTTGCCGGATGACCACAGAGGCAGCACTGAGAGAGACGATCTTCCAGTCCCGGGGCTCTTCTACAGCTAGTAGGCTTCATGCTTCTTGTTGCTCCTTTTCATAGAGTCCAGCAAGGAGATGAAAATTCTGACGAAATGGCGCTCAGAGCCAACTTACAGTATATAGCATCTATGTTCTTGCAGCTACACAAACGTGAACAAATCAGGTTTCAGTATTCAGAGTAAGCAGGAGTTTCCCCATAATGTCCTTTGACAGAACGGGAGAGACCATTCGAAAGGGAACTTAAATATTTATCCATTCAGCCATCATCACTTTTGTTCATGTCCAAATCTAACTTGAAATGACTTAAGCACCAAATTATCTGAGTGAGTTTTAAATGACAGCTGAACAGTTAGTATACACACCAAAACTATAGTTATTATTTTTGAAACAATGTTGAAATGTTTGAAAAATTCTTATTGCTGTAGTGTTCTGTGATGTGTTTGTGTCATGCAGATGTTGGACCTCTGACAAGAACCGAGAATGCAGATATTTTCAAAGAGATAATTAATTCTCTTTCAGCAACCGGTGGATTTTCAGGATATTTTGATAAATATAGTTTAATGAACAGCATTTATTTGCATTTATCAAATATAATAATCAAATTTGTTAATGCATTTATTAAATATAAATAATTTTAAATGTCTTCACTCACTTTTTATCACTTTAATGCATGATGAATAAAATTATAAATTTTTTCTCTTTTTTTTTTTAAATCCTATACAAATGTTTGAGTGGTATCATTGTTTCCACAAAAATATTAAGCAGCAAAACTGTTTTTAACATTGATGATAATCAGAAATGTTTCTTGAGCAGCAAATCAGCATATTAGAATGATTTATGAAGGATTATGTGACACTGAAACTCCTCTTTGTAAACAACAACAGATTTATAAAAGATTCGAATGACGAATGTTGCGTTCCCAAATGCAAATTAAAGCTCCTCAAACTGCAGCGCAGCCAACACTAACAGTGAATTGAAACTAAAAACAGTACTGTAACAGCAGACATGTAGCGTGTCAGACTACAGCCTGTTATATAATTACATCACAACCGTTGCGTATTTTATGACAGCACTAGCAATCTCAAATTCTCACCGCCATTCATAAAAAGTCACAGGGTCGAGTAACACGTTTCAGCGCTGAATAATTTGAATGCTTTTAACTGTCCTGCAGATGGCACCACAAGCTCGTGCAGCTCTCTCAGGACCATTCCGTCCATGATGTTTTAGAAAACAATCTTTTCGCAGTTTATTTAGGTAATAGCTCAAGACCATTTGCGCAATTTCAATCATCATGCAAAAAAAAAATCAACTTGAGTCACATGGGTTGTCCCTCAGAGGTCGGAAAATACAGAAATCCGAAAAATCACATCCCTGAGGAATGCTGCTTATGACCCCAAGAACACCATCCCCACCGTCAAACATGGAGGTGGAAACATTATGCTTTGGGGAAGTTTTTCTGCTAAGGGGACAGGACAACTTCACCGCATCAAAGGGACGATGAACGGGGTCATGTACCGTCAGGGTCAGGGCATTAAAGCCTGCCAGGGCATTGAAAATGGGTCGTGGATTCCAGCATGACAATGACCCAAAACACACGGCCAAGGCAACAATGGAGTGGCTCAAGAAGAAGCACATTAAGATCCTGGAGTGGCCTTGCCGGTCTCCAGACCTTAATCCCATAGAAAATCTGTGGAGGGTGCTGAAGGTTCGTGTTACCATACGTCAGCCTTGAAACCTTAATGACTTGGAGAGGATCTGCAAAGAGGAGTGGGACAAAATCCCTCCTGAGATGTGTGCAAACCTTGTGGCCAACAAGAAACGTCTGACCTCTGTGATTGCCAACAAGGGTTTTGCCACCAAGTACTAAGTCATGTTTTGCGAAGGGGTCAAATACTTATTTGACTCATTAAAATGGAAATTAATTCATAACTTTTCTGAAATGCGTTTTTCTGGATTTTTTTGTTGTTGTTATTCTGTCTCTCACTGTTCAAATAAACCTACCATTAAAATTATAGATCATTTCTTTGTCAGTGGGCAAAAGTACAAAATCAGCAGGGAACCAAATATTTTTTCCCCACTGTGTGTGTGTGTGTATATATATATATATATATATATATATATATATATATATATATATACTATATATTAGTGCTGTCAATCGATTTAAAAAAACGAATTAATCGCACATTTTTCTGAAATTAATCGCACCTAACATTCAAGTTTTTAAATATAGTTTTATATTGCAATAATTTCACATTCAATCTTCAAATGAATGTACAAAAAACATAAAGACAGTATATTTTTAATGTTTGTTTAATGCCATCTTTATTTTTATGACTGAAGGCCAGTATCACTGATACCAATTAATACTGATTTCCCTATAAACATGTTTCCCCCTAATATTTAACCAATGATTATAGCCATTCAACATTGCATTATAATTAAGAGCTATCAATTTGAACATTTATTAGACTTAGAATAACTTCACATAAACCCTTTCGGCTATAATAAATGTCATATGTAGCTAACTGTAACCCTCAGCAGAAATATACAGAAATCGAATAAAGTTCTAAACTAAATACAGATGAATCCTTAAAGCTATAAAAGTAATTGATTTATTGCTCAAAGGAATGCGGGGAGAGCAACACTCACTTCATTTCCCCTTAGGAATGAGACATTATGCCATAAAAATGGACTCTTCTCTAATTAATTCATAGAGAAACCTTTCTTTGAATGGACACACATATCTTCAGGTCATTGTGTATATCATTACAGTTCTTGTGTATTGTATACTGGTTTATGCTTATGATAGATCACTAGTTAATATCACCACACTTATACCATGTTTGGTCTCTAGCAATTCGTCTTCGGATGATCTAATTGAGAGTGAATATTACATGTTGATACCTATGCAACATATTAGTGTCCTAAGAATCTTTAGTAGTTTGTGCATTAACCCAGGCGAATTACATATGCAAATTGACATGTTCAGAGACAAAGAGTTGTAAACTTTCCCTCCAAAAGTTCAAGACACCATTGGCTCCTTTGACACCCCAGAGGTGTGACCTCTATTTCAGATAAACCTCTCACATCAGTGACCCGCCTCCCAGTCTGCGGTTCTTTTAGATCTTAAGAGGATGAGGAGGACTTGAGCTCCTCAGCAACCCATAAGTTTTTTTGTGCCAGACCTTGAGGCCTTGCCTTTCCATTCAACCAAAGTTCCTCAGATCTCAGCTGGTGTCTCTTAGCTCTTCTTCACTTTTCACTTGGGAAGAAACTCCCAATCACCATTGAGTCAGAACATCTTTGGAATTCATCACTCTTCAAGCAGGAAGAACGAGGATCGCAAGTCCAAAACATTGAAACCATCAGGAAAACCAGAGAATGCAGTTATGGAGAAAGTCATTTAACCGCCTGAGTAAAACCATCAGCACCATTTATAATGGGGTCTATAACTTATACTAAACCTCTGTTTCGTTTAGTTAAATGTTATACTTGCACTGCCTTTGGTCGGGTCGAGTGTCCGGAATGCAGTCTCCGATGAAAGTCTTAATGGTTTCAAAGTTTTGGACTCCCGATCACATTCTTCCGGGTTGAAGAGTGATGAATTCCAAAGATGTTCTGAGGTAGAAATGTTCTTCCAAGTATTGAATGGAAAAGGAGCTAAGAAAGAGATCCGCTGAGGTCCAAGGAGCTTGGTTGAATGGAAAGACAAGGCCGCAAGGCCTGGCACAAAAACTTAGAGGGTCCAGAAAAAGTTCTAGCTCACATCCTCTTAGGAGCTAACAAAACCGCAGACTGCCTGGGTGTCTCTGAAATGAGAGCTTTATCTGCTATAGAGGTCACACCTCTGGGGTGTCAAAGAGCCAATGGAGTCCTGTGTTTTTGGAGGGAAAGTTTTACGATTCTTTATCTCTGAACATGGTAATTTGCAGAGGTAATTCAGCTGGTTTAATGCACAAACTTCTATAGATTCTTAGGACACTAATATGTTGCATAGGTATCAACATGTAATATTCACTCTCAATTAGATCATCCAAAGACGAATTGATAGAGACTAAACATGATACAGCTAGAGTGATATTAACTAGTGATCTATCATAAGCATGCATAAAATGGTGTGCAATACACAAAAACATATACAAGAACAGTAATAATATACACAATGCCCTGAAGATATGTGTGTTCATTCAAAGAAAGGTTTTTCTATGAATTAATTAGAGAAAATTCCATTTTATGTCGTAATGTGTCTTTCCTAAGAGGAAGTGTTGCTCTACCTGCATTCCATTGAGCAATAAAACCAGTGTTATCAGATGGGTTGCCATAAAACCAGGGGCCTGTTCTGCCTTCTTAGGTGTTAGATGCATTTCGGGGGAAGGGTCCACAGACCCTCATAGTTGGCCTTTTGGTTAGGTGAGGGGGCATAAGAGATTATTTGTTAAATATAACAAATAGTTGTGTGTCTGATTGGTCCAAATGTTACACTATGAACACTGAATGTTCGCTGGACGAACAGATTAGATGATGCCAATTTAATTTTGATCAGTGTATGACATCAAAGTACCACGAGAGTGATAAGAGAGCGGATGGATCCTTATGTTTTCTAATCGCTTTCGTGGTACTTTGATGCCATACACTGATTCTCTTACGAGCCAGGCTAGCAAGAAGCTAACCATGTCCCTTTAGTGGCTCTCATTGTTTTATTAGAATGCATTATTTGCTTTCCGTGCCTTTCTGAATATAGACACTAGCCCATTCCTGTACTTCACATCCCCTGCACAGTCTGAAACAACATTTATTTCCATGATCTGCCATTTTCGCTGTTGTCCTCGCTTGTTTCTTCACAATACCTGCAGAACTTCTGATGGTTCGGCTGGCGACCATATTCTCAAAACGGTCATTTTCAATTACTTCATATTCAATATTTTGATCACTGGCAGCTTATTTACCACATCCATCATGGCAGTAACATTTATATTTCACTTTGATAGTAATTGCTCTGCAGTACAGCCATTCAAACCAATTCAATTTTTGCTGATGATATTCGTTTGTTTTATGCCTGAGGGAATTATGAGTGAAACACCAAGTCATCATTGTGTATCAAACAGTGCCACCTTGGCTGGCGGCTGGCCTAGAACATGGGCGGGCTTATGCAAATGTTGGGGGCGTAACTATTAGTGATCCCGACTGTAAAGTCACAGTCGGTGTTATGTTCTGATTCGCCTGTTTTTCAGTGGTCTTTTGCATTCAAAAGATTTACACAAGGAGGAGGAAACAATGGTGTTTGAGGCTCACTGTATGCCATTTCCATGTACAGAACTTTTATTATTTAACTATGCCAAGGTAAATACAGCTTTCCATTCTATGGCACCTTTAAATTTTGAAGGCCATCCTAGCCATTTCACTAAAACCAACATAGATCGGCCCAGTTTTTTCTCCCCTACAGTCTTTTCCACCTTAAACTCTCACGATTATTTTTTGTAACTCTTCTTCGTAAAACACTCCATCGATGACATCACCGTCATAATCAGACTTGTGATTGGAGATTGTGAAAAATTCTTCTGTGTAGTTCTGCTCATACCCCTTTGCAAACGGTCCTCTCACTTTATAAATCCTGACCACATCCCCTACTTCATATTTAAATACAGGTTGTTCGTTCCTCTTCATATCACCGTACAAGTTTTAAAACACAGTACCTTCATTTTCTTTGTCGATGTCCAGCGGTCTCATCTTAATACTCTGATGGTAACTGGAGCTGTACCCCTGCAAAATATCTTGCATAACATCTATGTATCTCCGCGAGTTTGTAGCAGTTAAAAATCTCCACATTCGGCTTTTTAACGTCCTATTAAAAATTTCCACGACACTGGTCTTCAAATCAGTAGCTGTTGCAAAATTATGAACGTCATAGTTCTTCATAAAATCCTGAAAATGTTTGTTTAAAAAAATTATGTCCCTCTATCTGTCTGCAATTTTTTTGGAACGCAACCCACTTCGAGTATAGACTTAAACGCTTTAGTAACCTCGACCCCGCTCTTATTCTTGAGCGTTCAACCATTTTGCAAACCTCGTTTTTCTAATTTTTTGGAACAAGCTACACGCATACATTAGTTACATATGTGCACATACACAGGACCGCACTAACTCCTATCCCTTGACCGGCTGGGGTTATCTCATCTATAATTTTTCTGAGCATTACAGGGTGTGGTTCGGTTCTGTTTACACACGTCAATCTATAAATCCCATGAATCTGTCACTCTTCTCATAACGTCCATTTGTTTCTCAAGTTCGCAAACTTTCTCAGGTTCGCAGGCATGGCCGATGGCCGTAAACATCATTTCAATCATTTGTTCTTTAAAACGTGGCATAAACACAACGGCTCTGAAAAAAATCACAGACCCCATGTTGTCACGGTCACACTCCAGGCACAGACATGCTGCTTTGCCAGAAATCCACAACGTCATAAACGACTTTCTTGTAGGACTCGTCCAGCAGCTTTTCCCTGATTTCTTGCAGCTTTGCGACGAAGAATGGTTCATCTCTTAATTCGTGCAGGATAGCACTGGTAGTTCCTTGAATCCTCAGAATGTTGTTGGACTTTAACCCTTAAATGCATGAATATTTCGCCAATCATTATTACATATTCGGGTCTTTAGCGACCTGGATCTATATATCCAGCATGGATGGATCTCTAACGATCTGAGACTTCCGGTGGCGCTGCTCTGCTGGCGACCCGGACTCAGGTGCTGCTATGCTACACTGATCATGTTTGTTGGTTTTAAGTAACGCTTTTTAAAGTTATTTCGGATATTATGCAATTGAGTGACTTTTTGTTGGCATAATGCTGGCCTGGACAACGAGTATCACCGCTCTTGTTTTTGGGCTAATAATATTCGGACTGTGTGGAAAATGCTGTACTACGTCGAGGAGCGCGGAGGACGGAAGTTTGCCGCCGCTCACGTACTCTAGAGACGCACTGTTGTCTCTTCGCATAATGATGTTTTATTAACAAGGTTCGGGAGCAGCACGTCAGATACTTAGCCTAATTAACACAGGAGGTTCCCACTCAAGTTAATCAATGTTCGGCTACAAATACAGCTGACTTACCTCTGTTCATTCGACGGATAATCAGCATCCCTCCTCCACCCCTTCTCCACTCAAGAAGGTATCACTAGAGTTCTCACCACACTATGGGGGGGTACTCTGGGTTCGGGCCATTCCTGAGCCCGGAGCCCTTCCCCAGGACAGCACGCCAACTACTCATTACCATACACGCCAAATACGCATTAACTTACTCGTGCTAAATATATGTAAGTGTGAACTCGTGAAAAGGACATTAACGTTATTCCGGCAGTTGATTTTAACTGTGGCTGCGGAAGAGCAGCTACTACGTCGGAACTGTCTGCGGAAGAGAGGTCGGAGAGGCGGAATACGACAACGAGTCAGAAGAAGAGGCAACAGGCCTCCGCTTCCATCGGTCATTATTGGGAATGTGCGTTCATTAAGACAGAAAATAGAGGAGCTTCGCACCAATGCACGGGTGTGTTACGAGTATCGTGAAGCTGGCATCATAGCGCTAACAGAGACCTGGTTACATCAAAGCATTCCTGACTCGCTGTTTGAACTGGATGGATTCTCACTCGTGCGTCTGGATAGGATGGACACGACCGGGAAGAGTAGAGGAGGAGGAATCGGTGTCTACATCAAAGACGACTGGTGTGCTCAGCACACTGTACGGGACAAGGTATGTATTCCTGACCTGGAGCTGCTTTGCCTGTCCTTAAGACCCATGTACCTACCCAGGGAATTCGGGAACATTATTTTATGCGTGGTTTATGTTCCACCGGATGGTAATGCTGCGAAAGCAGCGGCTCAAATCGCTGATTGTGTCCAGAATCAACTACAAAGAACTCCCTGTGCTTCTGTTTTTATTATGGGTGATTTTAACCATTGTAAGTTAGAATTAGCATTGTCTGGCTATGATCAGTATGTCAGATGTGAAACACGGGATAAGAGGATTCTGGACAAATGCTATGGCAATGTTAAAAAAGCATATATTGCAAAGGCGAAACCTCCATTGTCAAATTCTGACCACAATATAATCCATTTAATTCCAACTTATAGAACTGTTTTTAAGAGCAGTAAACCAGAGGTCAAGACTATATCTGTGTGGTCAGAGGACAGTGTAGAGACACTTAAAGGATGCTTTTTGAGTACTGACTGGGAAATCCTACAGAATGGGGACATTCATGAGGCTACTGACACAACGACTGAATATATTACGTTTTGTGTGGACAACGTTTTGGAAAACAAATGTGTAACTGTCTTTCCTAATAACAAACCATACATCACTAAAGAAATTAAAGATTGTATTAATCGGAAGAAACAGGCATTTAAAGAGAAGGACTGGGTTGGACTGAGAGTGGTACAGAAAGAACTCACTGGCATGTTGAGAGGTGCTAGAAAAAGACAGAAGGAAATATTGGAGCAGAAGTTCACCTCCACTTCATCTAAAAAGTTATGGGACACTATCAAGGTGATGACAAATATGAATACTAGACATAAGCATCTCTGTACTAACAATGATTTAGAGAAGGCAAATTAATTAAATGAGTTTTACCTCAGATTTGATATGCAGGATCATATTCAGGAAGGTATGTACCTTCCAGAGACCTCTGTAAATGAGGATACTTCTTTCAGAGTGATAATTGACCCCCAGAAGGTTTGTTAATTTTTTAATCAAATTGATATTAGGAAGTCCACAGGACCTGATGGTATTTCAGCTGCCCTTTTAAAATCATGTGCTGAGGACCTTACAACTGCATGGTGCCCTGTTTTTCAGCGATCTGTGGATTGTCATATTGTCCCAGATACTTGGAAAAAATCTGTTATTGTTCCTATACCAAAGATATCATGTCCAGTGGAGAACAATGATTATAGGCCAATAGCCTTGACATCATGTGTTATGAAGTGCTTCGAGAGGTATATGGTGTCCGTGTTAAAGACTGAGGTAAAACCTGTTTTAGATCCACTCCCAGGCCGTGGTACGGTGGACGCTATTAATAACATAACTTATGCTATTGTGAAACATCTTGAGAATCCAAAAGCCAATGCGCGGTTGTTGTTCGTCGACTTTAGTTCGGCTTTTGATACAGTTAAACCCCATTGTCTGATTAAAATTTTTTTATTAAAATGGTATTATTCTTTTTTAACTGATCGTAGGCAGCAGGTCAAGGTTAATCATAGTTTATCAGAGGTTAGAAGGACAAGTACAGGAGTTCCACAAGGTTGTGTCAGCTCCCCAATTCTCTTTACGTTATATACAAATGAATGTACAAGTCATGATCCTAGTAACCTCATAATAAAATATTCAGATGATACAGCCCTGCTGAGCCTCTTGTATAATGATACTAATCCATCAGTATATTATTCAGAGGTAGAAAGGTTTGCAAGTCAGTTGGGAACCATTCACCCTTATTTATTCATGAGGAATCCATTAAACAAGTGTGCTCCTATAAATACCTGGGTGTTTATATGGATAATTCACTTACCTGGGGACCCCATGTAGATAGTATCTGTTCCCGTGTACAGCAGAGGTTACATTTTCTACGAAGACTGAGAGTTTATGGGGTTCAGCAGAAAGTAATGTATCTATTTTACCAGGCTGTAATTGGAAGTGTACTGCATTACGGTTACACTGTTTGGTTTGGAAACATAACAGTTAAATCTAAAGCCAAAATGGCAAGTCTGGTAAAGACGGCAATGGGAATAATAGGAAAAAGGGAATATCAAACTTTGGAATCATCTTATGAGCAGTCTGTCCTTCAGGAGGTCACTAAGATATTATCTGATCCTTCACATAGTTTATACCCTGAGTATGAGTTGTTGCCTTCTGGCAGACGATATAGGCTGCCTATGTGCAGATATATTCGTTTTAAGAAGTCCTTTGTACCTATGTCAATTAGACTTTTAAATATGTAATTTATGTAACCCTTGCTGGTTATGGTTCTTACTGCAGTTTGGAATGTGGTTTTTAATGTAATCATGAAATGTAATGTTGATCAGTGAATGTGTATGCGGGCTCCAGGGTCCAAGACAAATTTCCCCATTGGGGACAATAAAGTGTATTGTATTGTATTGTATTGTAACTGCTGCAATAGCAAAAAACTCTCTTGATATTTTAAGAACAATTACAGAAGAATAAAATAAAGCATATTTTGTTACCTTTTGAAACTTAAAAAGGTTTAATTTGAGCAGATGATTTTATCATCGCTATCATCGTCAGAGCACACTTCCACAGTACATTCAGCATCTGCCTCATATTCACGATCTCAAACATATTCTCAAAACAATCATTTTCAATGACTTCATATTCAATATTTTGATCACTGGCAGCTTATTTACCATATCCAGCATCAAATGGCAGTAACATTTATATTTCATTGCGTATAGTAATGGTCTGCAGTACAGCCATTCAAACCAATTAAATTTTTGCTGATGATATTCGTTTGTTTTATGCCTGAGGGAATGAGTGAAACACCAAGTCATCATTGTGTATCAAACAGTGCCACCTCGAGGAATAAAGGTGCATTGCACATAGTGAGTCATGTAAATATAGTTGCGTGGAAAAAAATACTTACACATTTACATACCTCGGGTCTCTAGCGACCCTATACACTTTTTTACAAAAAATTAATCAGAAAACGGTCATTCTTTTATATTTTAATATATATATATATATATATATATTTTTCATATTGTTTATAATGAATAGATTGAGGAATACTAAGAAAGTTGATGTCTAACTTGAAAAAATTAAGGAGGGTAGAGAATGATGTACTGGGTCGCTAAAGACCCAAGGTATGCATTTAAGGGTTAAACTGCAGCGGCGTAGAGTGAAGTCGATAATGGTCTGAAGATTGGGTTTGAACAGTTTGCAGCGCAGCTCAGCGCAGTTGGCATAGAATGCGGCAGGTTCAAACAGACAGGAATGTTGCAGCTGACTCATATGGTCCGTTGCAGATCCCTTGCACTCTTCCCTCAGTTTGTTGTCGATGATGTGTTGCAGCAGCAGCATGATCGAGGCTTTTAAGATTTTGAAACCAATGCCGCTAAAGCAGCCATATGTTGTATCGAACCCTGAGTGGACGGAGGTAGTGCACAGATCCTTTACGAAGCTCAGGTTACGATATCCGAGCTCCTTGCAGAATTTATCCAATATAATCAATAGCATTATCATCAGGAGCTTTGAGGTTGCAAGGAATATAATCGCATTGTAAACAGTCTTCTTGAGACACGTTGGAAATGTGGTGTGGGAAGGGTCGACTTACCGTTCTTTATAATGCCTGTAGTAAATGGGCGGGGACGGTAACGCGCCTGAACTGCTGCAGGGGCACCTTTCGAGTTGAAACAGCTGTGTTTTAACTTTGTTGTATGGAATAACGAGAAAAGTGTACAAAGCAATTTTTATTTGACAAAGTTTCTCAACAAAAATACAGACTGTATGAGAGATTAATTTTTCCTGATCAGTGTGTATTCAGGTACATATTTCATAAATCGTCTCGAGTCGTTACACTCTACACATCTGACGAAACCAATGAATTCGTACAGGGTCAAGATCACAGCCTGGTATTTCCTGATAAAGACTGGGAATTATTTTTCAATCGTATCTGGAAAGATTGTTGGTAGAGAAGAGCCTTTTTGTACATAGCGGAGTGGTTCAGGGTCATACCGAATACCCGGTACAGAGACCACTCTCAAAAGAATTCAGATGACTACGTGTACATATTTCATATTTGCCTGCAAAGACAAGACAAAATTGCTCCACGATACATAGGGGATCCTAGAGCATGAAAATCGCGATCTGTACACCCTTCAATTTTTGTTCAAGTGGTGCGATCTGCATTTGCTAAGTGCCCTTTTTTCGATCATAAGCAAAATGTTCAGGTCGTATGACATGCGTGGCAGATACAACAAAGTTAAAACACAGCTGTTTCACCTCGAGAGGTGCCTCTGCAGTAGTTCAGGGGCATTGCTGTCCCCACCCATTTACTACAGCCATTATAAAGAACAGTAAGTCGACCCTTCTCACACCACATTTCCAACATGTCTCAAGAAGACTTTACAATGCGATTATGCTCCTTGCAACCTCAAAGCTCCTGAAGATAATGCTATCGATTATCAGATAGACGAACACCACTCAACTGACCTGCACAAAGAAAGCTTGGATAAATTCTGCAAGGAACTCGAATATCGTAAACTGACAAAAGCATCTAGCTAATGGTGAATATAAAGCAGAAGCGTTTTGACTGATGAAACATGAAGACAGCCAAAATATAATGGTATACTGTATGTGCTTTTAAGCCATTTTGATGTATTTTAACAATAAACTGAATAAAACTGTGCTAATTGACATTTATTGCCTTTATTACAATAAGAAATATATATTTTCTGTCACAAAAATATTATTTTACTTAGCTATTATTAAACTATTTTTATGTTGTATAAAATTTATTATGATGCAAAAGTGTTTGTAGTACACAGAACAATCATAAAATTGTCATATGGAAAATATAGGAAAACATTGCAGAATACAAATTACTGGCTATTGTTCAGAAGTGTAATTCAAATTAAAAGATTAATTAAATGACATGAGAAAAAATTAAAACCTGTCAATTATAGAAAGGTTATAAACAAATTATTTTACACTTGACATTTCTGTCCTACTCACTTCTGAAATGATGGCTATGCCCCTGAATCCGAGTCTCACTGACGTGTAATGGGAAACAAATTTCTTACTGTGATCTGAGGAAAATACCAGAGGTAAAAGTCTAAGTCTTTTTCTGCCCTTTATGTTTATTCTTTGTCTTTATTCATCCATTAGATGTACTGATCCAAACTCGCAATTGCTTCTTGTTTTGAGTATTTTCTCCATTCATCAGGAATTTTACCATTCTTCTGAAATGTTTTATTGTAGTATTTTTCCAGACCTTTCTGGAATCTGCACACAAACCACTTCCAGTAGGGCAGTTCTGAGAGATCAGGAGTGATGCTCCATTCTGCATGAACTCCACCTGCTCTTCTGTAATCTCTCCAAGGGAACCTTCTACCTGATGTATTAAAATCCTGATGACTTGCCACTAAATTTGTGCAAATATCAGCACAGAGATTCTTTGTTGAAATGCAAGATGTGCCATTCATTCCTCTCACTCTGTGGAGAGGAGCACTGTGATCTCCTTGATGATTTTTTGTGGTGTTGGTGCAGACAGTGTTGCAGAACGGACACTGAACCCAACAGCACTGACAGAAGTGATCAATCAGAAGCTCATCTGGTCTGTCTTTATAGGCCAGATTTACTGTAAATATATCTGTGTTGAATCTACTGCTGATATCAGACAAAATAGGAGCAAGTTCTTGTCTTATCACACCTTCTAAGAGTCTAAAATCATCAACATCATCATGATTGACTCCACTGAGGTCTTTTTCAAAGAAGATCAGCTCATCTGAAAGCTGTTGTGTGAAACTCTTCCACCACAAACCAGCATCTCCACTGTTCACTTGAACATGTTCAGTGGATTGATGAGCTGCTTTCATGATCTTCTGCTGCAGGAGTTTAGTGTTCTCCTCCATCTTGGGTAAAACACTGACACTGAACTGATCAGTGATGTACCGGCTGACTTCATCTCTGATGAAACTCTCGAAGTGATCTCTGGGAGTTTTAATGTAGTTCATGAATTTGCCAAAATCCTCCTCTTCTGCCAGTTTCTTCAGGATGTGTTTCTCCAGATTTGATCTGTTTCCATTCAGTGATGAACAGTTTGATCTCATTTCATCTGCTAAATCTCTGGCAGTCTTCTTGTAGACGCTCTGCTCGATGGGCTCTTTCAGTTTCTGACAGATGATCTCACCAAAAATAGCAGCTGATGCGGCTCCATGACAGTATTTCTGGAAAATACTACAGTACTCTTTTCTCTTCTTCTCCAAATAGAGCACAGGATCATTGGCTTCTCTGAACAGTCTGTGTTGGTCAGTAATCGTATTGTTTGCTCTCTTACAAATGAAATAAACCAAATCCATGAAGAATTCATTCTTAAACACATATTGCACTTGTCCTCCCTCATGTTTTGTTACTCTCTGCTTGATGTAATTTATGAGTATATGAATGCAGCTTAAGTTGTAGCCCATCTTTAACATGTTAAATGACTGAATTTTTGTCTCTGTCTTCTGAAAGACATCACTGACAAATGATTTTATTTGGGCTTCATCCTCTTTAGACAGAGGACTAAAGCCTAAGAACTCTTTAGCTGTTCGTATGGTGTTTTTAAAAAATCCACTGTATTTCTTATATTTTACATAATCTGAATAACTCTGAACAGTTAAAATATCCTTGCCCTCCCTCCAGCAGTCTGGATGAGCACTTTCGTAGATTTCACTGAGAACCTTTCTCACATCTCTCATTATGTCAATGTCTTTGATTGTAGGAATGTCCCTGATGATGACCTTCACACTCTGTTCCCAAAACAAATCAAACTCTTTCTTCATTGTTTCTGCATCATTTGCTTTGTCTTTGACTTTAAAGGCGAGTTCTTTGCTCTTTTCATAGAGAGTTTTTTCATGTTGTTTCCTCTGAGCATCAATCTTTTTCTTTGCATCTCGCTGCTGAAGAATCTCATTTAATTTCTGCTTTGTTTCTCTCACAATGTTTTCCTGAAGCTCTTGGATTTTCAGTTCAAATGATGTTTTCCACTGCTTCAGAATGTCTTTATCTGGGTCTTTCTCAAAGAACTCTGACATTGATTTCTCCACTTCTTCACTTGTCTTCTTCAGTTCTCTTAGAAGATCAGTTTCCTCAACATCATGAATTATTTCATTTTCTATTTTGTTGTGTAGTTTGTTCTCAGTTTCCAGCATGGCTTTGCGAAGACTCCAGGTCCACTTGCTGTATTTGGTCTCCAGATTCCTGTAGACTGAAATCTCCAGAGAATTTCTGAAGCTGAAGACGAATCGTTCATTCAGTAAAGCCTCCCAGAGATCTTTAATACGGTCTTTTAAGTTTATTAGCATCATTCCATGTGATTTTGAGATACGATATACAATAGTTTCTTTTAGTTCTTGAATGTTTTCACAGTAGTTTGGGTTTGGTGGTGCCATGGGGGGGCTGCCCTCCCAGAGATGAGCAAAATACTTCACATCATTATGAACATCGAAACTAATGACATCACTGAAACATTCTGCATCATAGACTTCATCTTCAGCAGCAAGTTTTGTCATTTTATCCAGTGTCTCCTGCAGTCGTCTCCTTCCCTCCATGTTTTTCTCTCCAGCTGTGATGTCTGACACGTTCTGATGCACAAACACACAGCTGTGATTCAGTCTGACCCTCTTCATCCTCAGGAAGGCCTGAACAACAATCTGAAGAATGTCTTGCATCTCAGCCGTGTTTTCTCCAAAGATGTTGATCAGCGTTAGATTTGCAAGTCCAACAACAAATGTGGCCAATTCATTGTCATGATGTCTTGTTGATCTTCCAATCAGTTCTGGAGCACGAAGACCCTCAGTATCAACAACCAGAATATAGTCAAAGTTCAGTTGTGTTTTCATCTCGTCTGAGACTCTGACCAGCTGCATGAAAGCTCCTCTGGTGCACCGGCCAGCACTGACGGCAAACTGGAGTCCAAACATGGCGTTCAGCATGGTGGATTTCCCAGAGCTCTGAAGCCCTAAAACTGACAGCACAAAGACTCTCTGGTCTCCCAGTTTCTGGATGAGTTGATCTAGAACAGCAGAGATCCAGATCACAGGAACATGAGCAGCGTCTCCATCCATCAGCTCCAGAGGAAATCCAGAGATCATCATCTCTGCTGCGAGACTCGGGAGAGAAGAGAAGTGAATCTGCAGGTCTTTCTTGTTCTTCTTCACCAATGAACATGATTCATAGATCTGAGCGATCTCCCTCATGATGTGCTCCAAACCAAAGTTTGCAGCTTGAAGATCCTTAGATATTCTCTCAAGTTCAAGTTCAACCTTACGATGGAAAATATTAAGAAAGTGTCCTTTCAGTTTTAAAACTGTTGACCACTTTTCATCATACTTTTGATGCAGAGCAGAAAGATCAGCTGATGTAAATTCATCAATAAGGATTCTGAGCCATTTAAAGAAAAATATCTTGTATGCAGCATTTAAGTTAATTTCTTCAATGAAGAACTTCATAAACTCACTAATGTCAGATTCATGCTGCTGTTGACGGATTTTTCTCATTTCTGTTTGTTTTCTGCTCATTTCCATTTCTGTCTCATGTCCTTGAGGTCGATGTAGTTCTTTGTTCTTCTGACACCACTGATGCCACAGTTTCCCCTGATGAGGCAGAAATGATTCTTTGATTTTTGTCAGATCTTTCTTTTCCAGTAAACTCATCATCTTCTGTGCTGCTTCTCTTCCTCTCCTGCAGTCATCATCATCTTCCTCATCTACTCTGATGTCTGAGTGTTTGGTCAAATCTTCAAGTCTGAAAGTGGAAGATGATTCTAAGAGACAATCATTTATGGCTCTTATGAGTTCTTCAGACACATCTGACTGATTTCTATCTTTCAGACCAATTTTGTATTTTCTTTTCTTCATTTGAGTTACAGCAGATGCATCCTCTGTAAGAAGACATATAAGTGGCTTTCTGTCTTTGTACAGGTTTTGTATTTTTGCTGCATGTCTGTCATTCCTCTCCAGTCGTGGTAGAAGAACAACATTGACTGAGGCCATCTCAGTGAGGATCTGCAGCTGTTTCTCATGGTCTCCTGCATCACCGTGTAGATTACAGAACGCAACACAATCAGTGAATTTATCTGTGTTTTTCCCAGAAGGGCAGTACCAGGCGATCTCCACCACTCCATCCATCAGGACTCTGGTTCTGCTGCTGCCTGGGCAGTTCCTGTGGAAGAACATGTTGTGTTTCTCATTGATCAGACTGTTCATCAGCTGAGACTTGGATGAAGACACAGAACCAAACCTGAAGAAAAACACCATTGGAGTTTGTGCTCTGTAGACTGGCTGGGTTTGACTGATGGTTTCATTGTTTTTGTTTCTGATCTTCCAGCTCTTGTTGATTTGTCTGAATGTCCAGAGAGGAAACTCAATCTGTTGTGTGATTGGATCAGGAACAAGCAGAGGCAGAGCGTACTGACACTGGGATAGTTTAGTCACCATCAGCTGCTTCAGGAAACCATCAGCACAATGAAACACAGCCATCTGAACATCCATTGGGTGAATTCGCTCAGATTGACTTGTGCCTTCATGACAGTAAGTGATGTTCTTAACAACATCATCAAAAATATCACTCTCATCTTCAGATGAGTCATTGTCTCTTTGATGTGTGTGATCCTGTTCATTAGTTTCTATAGTTTGGATGCTTCTTGCTCTGTAGTCCATTATCAGTAGTTTTTGTATGAAAGTCTGAACAAGTTTCTCTTCAGCACATGGATCATGGAACTGTAATGAATGTGCAGTTATCTGAAGAACATTTGATGCTCTCATATTGTTAAACTGCCTGACATCTAGATGGAGTTTGAGGAATAGATCATTCATTTTTAAGTCTTGTCCTGTCGTAGGTGAATGACTGGTGCTGTTTCCTTTTCCCTGTTAAGGAAACAAATGTTTAATTTACTTAAATCATATATTTTGGTTTTAAACAACTAGGTAAACATCACTGTCTCAATGTTCTAGAATATGGTGAAAAGGTTTATTTCAAAAAGTTAAACTTTCATATATTTTAGATTCATTACATGTAAAGTAAAACACTTCAAAAGTTTTTTTTTGTTTTAAGTTTGATGATTAGATTTTGTTTTACTGTTGATGATTAGAGCTTACAACTCATGAAAGTCAAAAATCAGTATCTAAAAATATTAGAATATTTCCTAAGATCAATCAAAAAAAGGATGTGCAAAACAGAAAAGTTCCAGTTCTTTAAAGTCTGTTCATTTCTGCACTCAATACTTGGTCGGGGCTCCTTTAGCACAAAATCCAGCATCAGTGAGGTGTGGCATGGAAGCGATCAGCCTGTGGCTCTGCTGAGGTACTATTGAGCCTTCAGCTCGTCTGGATTGTTGGATTGAGCGTTTCTTATCTTTCTCTTGAAAATATCCCATAGATTCCATATGGGGTTCAGGTCAGGGATGTTGGCTGGCCAATCAAGCACAGTAATATCATGGTCCGCAAACCACTTGGAAATGGTTTGGCACTGTGGGCAGGTGCTAAAGTCCTGCTGGAAAGGAAATCATAATTTCCATAAAACTTGTCAGCAGATGGAATCATAAAGTGCTCTAAAATCTCCTGGTGGACGGCTGCATTGACTTTGGACTTGATAAAACACAGTGGACCAACACCAGCAGACGTCACGGCACCCCAAATCATCACTGACTGTGGAAACTTCACACTGGACAGTTTGGATTATGACTCCAGACCTTTATTTCCAAATGAAAAGCAAAATTTACTTTTATCTGAAAAGAGGACTTTGGACCACTGAGCAACAGTCCAGTACTTTTTCTCCACAGCCCAGGTAAGACGCTTCTGACGTTGTCTCTGGTTCAGAAGTGGCTTAGTAGCCCTTTTCCTGAAGACGTCTGAGCGTGGAGACTCTTGATGCACTGACTCCAGCTTCAGTCCACTCCTTGTGAAGCTCTCCCAAGTGTTTGAATCAGCTTTGCTTGACAGTATTCTCAAGCTTGCAGTCATCCCTGTTGCTTGTGCACCTTTTCCTACCAAAATTCTTCCTTCCAGTCAACTTTGCATTTAATATGCTTTGATACAGCACTCTGTAAACAGCCACACCTTTCAGTAATGACCCTCTGTGACTTACCCTCTTTGTTGAGGGTGTCAATGATCGTCTTCTGGACCATTGCCAAGTCAGCAGTCTTCCCCATCATTGTGGTTTCAAAGAACAAGAGATACCCAAAATGTATACTGTATGGATGGTTATTTATTGAAACTCAAATGTAAATATTTCAATATTTTGAGATACTGATTTTTGACTTTCATTAGCTGTAACCTCTAATCATCAAAATTAAAACAAAAACACTTTTGAAGTGTTTTACTTTACATGCAATTGATCTAAAATATATTAAAGTTTCACTTTTTGAAATGTTACATGAAAAAAATGTACTTTTTTTTGTACTATGTACATGATGAGTTTGTCTTCAGAACACCATGGGTGTTGATGGCGCAGTGGATAAGACACATGCCTTTGGTGTGAGAGACCCGGGTTCGAATCCACTGTGAGACACCAATGTGTCCCTGAGCAAGACACTTAACCCCTAGTTGCTCCAGAGGCGTGCGAGCTCTGACATATATATAGCAATTGTAAGAACACCGTTTGGGCATGAAGCTTTCTTAGATTTCTGTTTTCTGAAGACCAGGTTCACATCTTTGGATAAAAGCGTCAGCTAAATGAATAAATGTAAATGTTCTTAAAAGCTGAAGAATTCCAAAGGAACAGGAAAACACATGTAGCACGTAAATTCTGCATGATATGTTAGACCGCAAACTGCGGACTTGGCAACATAGCGTGCCAACTTGATGCTTCCTCTGAAGACTGCTTAGATGTGTTCGACTTGATGCAGCGTAGCTAAACCGATCGCTGCGAGAGCTATAAGAGAGCGGGCGTCTCCTTATGCTTTCTCTCGCCGTACTTTGATGTCATACACCGATCGATCAAACACCTCTTGACTCTCGCGTGTCACGTGACAGACCGTAAATGCATCCTCTGCGGTTGAAAAATTGCGTTTTTTCATATCACGATATTATCGCAAATGCAATTAATCTTTCAGAACACCGTTTGGGCATGAAGCTTTCTTAGATTTCTGTTTTCTGAAGACCAGGTTCACATCCCGTACGGAGACCAAGGTCCCGATATACTTCAAATGAAAAGCGAACTTTCTGGGGGAGTTTGTTTTGGCTCCTAAACATCTTTGAGTACTCATTTTTGTTGCCAGCTTTTTTGACAATAATGGCTGTATGTTGAGTTATTTTCAGTAAATCACATTGACTACTCTAAAATATATCCAAGTTTCATTTCTATAGTATTGTCCCTTGAAAAGATATACTAAATAGATTGCCGAAATGTGAGGGGTATACTCACTTTTGTGAGATATTGTATGTGAAAAATATTACAAAGTGGCCAAAATCAAATAGTTAAATATATTTTTAATATATATTTCAAAATGTATTTACATATATTGTATAAATTATATTTTCTTCTATTTGAATTTAAGATATTTAAATATATCAAAATATATTTATTAAAATATATATTTCAATCTATGTGACTTCTGCATGGGGTGTTTTACCCCAACCCAAGCTTTTCAACAAGGCTAAATAAGCAAATGTAGGTGCATTAGCAGGTAGTTGTGAATAGCAGCCTAGTCTTCCACATGGTCTCCCATCAAGTTCCTGGCCAGGCTCAGCCCTGCTTAGCTTCAGTGGGAAATCATTCTTGGACTACAGGGTGATACTTATGCCCTTTTTGAGCACTTGAGCTTAACTGAGACTTTTGTGTCTTGTGATTTTGTAATTTTTAAATGTTCAGTTTTATTTTTATTTAAAAAATTGATTGCTTTCAGATCAGCTGTTTCTTATTTTTCTACTTTCATGTACCTTAGATGTTGAGGACTAGTGCATCTTTGAGCCTACATTCAGAACGAGTAAAATAATTAGGTATTGCTAGTAGTTAGATGCAAAATTAGCTTCATAGCCAACTCTGGCACAAAGCTTGTGTTGTGAATGGTCCCTGTAAGATAAATGAAAAAAAAAAACCCCACTAAAATTGTATACTTTAAGATTCAATTGAATATAAGGAGAGGAATGTCAATTAACCAGAAAGAAAAGAAAAAACGACTGCTTGAATGCTTTTTAAAATTTCTGTAATTATGGTATGCTCTCATGTGACATGAAAAATACAGCGCAGGTGATTTTTAGGGTGTGATCATTTAATTCTTGGTAGACATTTTTTAAATTCAACACATTGGATTTGACTTCAGGTGAAAAAAATATTCAAAACACATTGATTTCTTGCTCGAACACACTGTAATAGAATTAACTCTTATTTTATTTTAGCTTTTCGGAAATTGAATCGAATTGATTAATTGATATTAATCCAAAACATATAAATTATACTTTATTAACGCCTCGTCCCACGAGCATTAAACCAGATATATTTTTGAGCACAGGTAGCACGACTCTTGGCAAAGTTTGACTTGAATATTACACAACAGAAGACAAAGGAGTTCTTTATAAATTAATAAAAGTTTATTTGCTAAGCTACGCTACAATACTACACAAAACACACATATGCAGGAATGGGATTTGAAGAAAGTTAAAGTATAGCACTGTTTGCTATTTCAAAAGGTCTACCAGGGGCAGATCACGAGCAGAGAACCTTACTATCTTTACTTTTAAAGATTACTTCCACCAGCTCAGTGAGATATGAAGATAGTCTGGTGGAATGCGGGAGAAGAACGGGGGTGTTTCGAGGTCATGAGAATGTCAAGTTGTGGATCTGCAGAGCTTTAATGCTGGACGTCTTCTCGTAAAACAGTCTTCCATTATTGAATTATGTGTTAAACGGCCATCCTGGACCATGTCCAGATACAGAGGTCCTTGTCCTGTTCTGGTTGAATTACATTTAAATGATAAGGAGCAACAATGAAGTCCTGTTCTTAAATACATCCAGACGTTTTCCTCAAAAGGAGATTTAGGGCAGGAAATCAGCCAGCCAATAAATGCTGAGTCGATCATTCATTGATTTTTACGACTTGCAGATGCTGGAGGGGGAAGTTCCTTAGCAATGTGCTGTCCTGCAATTATTTTGTGTGTGGTCTCTCTCGACCAGGCTTTACAACACACAAATTTGTCATGCTCTTAAAATTTGTGATATTTTGTTACTGGTCCTGACAAATACGTGTGTGTGTGTGTGTATATATATGTATAAACACACATATGCACCATAGGCATCTATTGTTTAGAAATATATATAATCTAACCCTAGCCCTCCCAGAACACTTTCTACATGTTCTGACTTTAAAACATATTTTGTTTACTTAATATTGTTCTTACAAATGAGGGTGTCCCCAAAACACGATTTTGTTATCTTACTTCAGAGGACAAATCTGTCCCCAAAATATGTTTATGTAGGCAAATAATACAATATAATGTAACACTTACAACACTGATATTTTTAGTTATGAAGTTGTGTAGTCATACCTGAATATTGAAGTATTCCCTCTCTGTATCATCAAATCAGCCATGAGCTGCATATGAAAGTTCTCTTCAAAATGTGCATCATTTTATAGGGGAATGGAAATGTTCTGTGTTCAATAGAATCACCTGACATGGCAGTAAGAAAGTGGAAGTGTTTCGTTGTGTTTCTTGTGGTGATGTCTTTTGAGCTGAGTGAGCTTTTGAGCTCTTCTGCTTTAGGTATTTCTGCCATATACTGCTGTTTAAACCAGTATTTCCTCATGTCTCACAGTGTCTGTTCCATCTGATCCAGTCAGATGGGCTTTCAAGGCTGATAATATTTATTTATAATATTTAGTATAATTAAAATAATCATATAGTCTATGAACTAACATCAATTTTTAAGATAATAATAAAGATAGAAATACCACAAAGCTTAAAAGCAGAAGAGCTCAAAAGCTCACTCAGCTCAAAAGACATCACCACAAGAAACACAACGAAACACTTCCACTTTCTTACTGCCATGTCAGGTGATTCTATTGAACACAGAACATTTCCATTTCCCTATAAAATTATGCAGAATTTGAAGAGAACTTTCATATGCATTTGTTGATACAGAGAGGGAATACTTCCATATTCAGGTATGATTATAATTTCATAACTAAAAATATCAGTGTTCTATTTCCGTTAAGAAAACTTTCCTGGCTAACCAAAAACAAACCATAAAAAAAGAACATTGTGGGAACCAAGAATTTTTAGTAAGGACTGAATTGGAAATGTTACGTAAATCTTTTGTGTATCAGTCTGTACAATTAATAAATAAGAATTGGGAGTTCAATTGGCCTCTGGGCTCTGGAAAATAGAAATAGCACTATTCTAATGCACTGTAGCTGTGTGTTTATGTATAATGTTGTTTTTGTATTAAGGTCTGTTTATTTTATTAGTAATTATCGATGTGAATTGATGTGAGACACGCTGTGAGAACAAAGACAATTTTTTTAAAGAATTCCAACAATAAAGTGTAATTGGATTGAATAATTGAATTGAAAAAGTAATATTAAAGCCTCTAGTTTTATTAATTTAAGCCTCTGGGCCCTGAGGGTGTTTTGGGGGCCTGGAGACGTTTTTAGATGCCCTGACATTTGTGCTTTTTTCAGTTGCTTATAAAAATATAAATGGCTAAAGTCTAATAACACTGTAAACAGCACAAACTGGGCTACAATAATATGTTTTTGAGAAAACAACGGTTATGCGTGGTTAGTGAAAAACAAAAATGTTGAAGTCACTTAAATAAGTCCATAAAACACATACAGAACAATTGTTTGAGAACTGGATCTTGTAGCCTATTGTTTTTGCTTCAAAATAATATGAAAATCATCTTGTTTACTTGCTCACAGAAATTAATATATTGATTTAAATTTTCTAAGACACTTTTTGAGTAGAAAGGGTCTATGCGAGAAGGCGTCAACCTTCACATTCACACCTGAGAAGACAAAAGCCCGCATAATGAATATATTTTTTGTAGTTTATTAAGAATATATTTAGCTATCGCACAAAATAACTTGAGATTCACTTGCATTACATTACATTACATTATTCATTTAGCTGACGCTTTTATCCAAAGCGACTTACAATTGCTATATATGTCAGAGGTCGCACGCCTCTGGAGCAACTAGGGGTTAAGTGTCTTGCTCAGGGACACATTGGTGTCTCACAGTGGATTCCAACCCGGGTCTCTCACACCAAAGGCATGTGTCTTATCCACTGCGCCATCACCACCCCACTTGCGAGTGCAGAACATTGTATTAGGAACAATCAAAACTGACATTTTAGCATCATTACTCCAGTCACACAATCCTTCAGAAATCATTCTAATATTCTGATTTGCTGCTCAAAAAACACATTTATTATTATTATTACTATTGTTGTTGTTGTTTTTGTGACCCCCACATGTAGTTCAGGTCACAGGAATATTAAACTGATTGTGTATATTTTATTTATTATTTACATGTGTCTATTTCTATGTATTTATATACAGGTCCTTTTCAAAAAATTAGCATATTGTGATAAAGTTCATTATTTTCTGTAATGTACTGATAAACATTAGACTTTCATATATTTTAGATTCATTACACACAACTGAAGTAGTTCAAGCCTTTTATTGTTTTAATATTGAGGATTTTGGCATACAGCTCATGAAAACCCAAAATTCCTATCTCAAAAAATTAGCATATCATGAAAAGGTTCTCTAAACGAGCTATTAACCTAATCATCTGAATCAACTAATTAACTCTAAACACCTGCAAAAGATTCCTGAGGCTTTTAAAAACTCCCAGCCTGGTTCATTACTCAAAACCGCAATCATGGGTAAGACTGCCGACCTGACTGCTGTCCAGAAGGCCATCACTGACACCCTCAAGCAAGAGGGTAAGACACAGAAAGACATTTCTGAACGAATAGGCTGTTCCCAGAGTGCTGTATCAAGGCACCTCAGTGGGAAGTCTGTGGGAAGGAAAAAGTGTGGCAGAAAACGCAGCACAACGAGAAGAGGTGACCGGACCCTGAGGAAGATTGTGGAGAAGGACCGATTCCAGACCTTGGGGGACCTGCGGAAGCAGTGGACTGAGTCTGGAGTAGAAACATCCAGAGCCACCGTGTACAGGCGTGTGCAGGAAATGGGCTACAGGTGCCGCATTCCCCGGGTCAAGCCACTTTTGAACAGAGAAGCAGCACTGGACTGTTGCTCAGTGGTCCAAAGTACTTTTTTCGGATGAAAGCAAATTTTGCATGTCATTCGGAAATCAAGGTGCCAGAGTCTGGAGGAAGAATGGGGAGAGGGAAATGCCAAAATGCCTGAAGTCCAGTGTCAAGTACCCACAGTCAGTGATGCTGGTGTTGGTCCACTGTGTTTTATCAAGGGCAGGGTCAATGCAGCTAGCTATCAGGAGATTTTGGAGCACTTCATGCTTCCATCTGCTGAAAAGCTTTATGGAGATGAAGATTTCATTTTTCAGCACGACCTGGCACCTGCTCACAGTGCCAAAACCACTGGTAAATGGTTTACTGACCATGGTATTACTGTGCTCAATTGGCCTGCCAACTCTCCTGACCTGAACCCCATAAAGAATCTGTGGGATATTGTGAAGAGAAAGTTGAGAGACGCAAGACCCAACACTCTGGATGAGCTTAAGGCCGCTATCGAAGCATCCTGGGCCTCCATAACACCTCAGCAGTGCCACAGGCTGATTGCCTCCATGCCACGCCGCATTGAAGCAGTCATTTCTGCAAAAGGATTCCCGACCAAGTATTGAGTGCATAACTGAACATAATTATTTGAAGGTTGACTTTTTTTGTATTAAAAACACTTTTCTTTTATTGGTCGGATGAAATATGCTAATTTTTTGAGATAGGAATTTTGGGTTTTCATGAGCTGTATGCCAAAATCATCAATATTAAAACAATAAAAGGCTTGAACTACTTCAGTTGTGTTGTAATGAATCTGAAATATATGAAAGTCTAATGTTTATCAGTACATTACAGAAAATAATGAACTTTATCACAATATGCTAATTTTTTGAAAAGGACCTGTAGGTAACATTGTCATCATGAGTGTATATCAAAGAGAGCAAAGTTGTATTTTCTAAATACTGAGTGGCAGTTAAGGGAAGAGTTGCCATGGCAACTACGGCGCATCTTCAGTCAACAAAGAGGACCACTTGACTAAAGGCAAACTCTCTCTCTCTCTTTCTTCATTAAAAAAGGTTTGTAAAATGGTGAAATTTCAAGATAAATTATAAATTCACATTCTTTACTGTTCAATGAATGTTTTCTATTAGATACCTACTTAATTAGTCATTTTAGAACAGATGTCAGGTCATAGAGTTCACTTGTGTTTTACACTTGGCATTGACTTTGAAGTGGTCAAGTTTGAGTGCACTACAATGCAGTGAAGCTGATACAGAAATTTCTGAACCGTGGGACCAGAGACGTGGTGGTACTGGAGCCATGGTGATCGCCAAGTCTATAGAGACGTTGAGTTGCAGAACGTGTGAAAATGTTGTAAAGACGGCTGACTTCATCTTAGGAATTTGACTGTCATGGAAGGGAAGTGTCATCTTGGCGGACCGTGCAAGAAGAAGCCTGGTGTGGGAATTAACTGTTTGATCACATTGCCTGCTGATGTACTGTTCCGAGTTGCCAACATCGTTTTTCCAGTACCAGAAAGAGACCAGTCAGAACTAGACCCAGACGACTCTGAGAGTTGTTTAACCCCCTGGGGTCAACAAACGCAGATACGCATTTTGTGGCAGATTTTCCTGATAAGGCCAAAATAAGCTTGAATTACTCTGCCATTTTTGATCGTACAGATAAGAGCAATACACCATTCGAATCTGTAAGGGGTCTACTTTTATTTGTATACACTCATAACAACAACAACTAAACTTTGTGCTTTTGAAGAATAAAGAAAACAAACAGGGTGCGCTCTCTGCCTTCTCCGTCTCCACGAACTGCTTTTAGAAACGCGTCACTAAAATGAATTGTAACTCGGCAAATACTCAACACAGACACATGGGAGTTATCTCTGTAAAAAGCTTAAAGTGTCTACTTTTAAATTAAGTTTTAAAAGTAGACATTTATCGAAAACAAATCTTCTGGGATAAAGTAATCCGTATGAAACAAACATGATGTTCAGTCTTTCCCGACTAACTCGTCATCTCTAATGCAATCCTGCCCCCTCGCTACTCCATTCATATGTAAATATCCACGTGAGACACGCATGTGTAAACGCCAAACATAAACAAAGAGTGAGATTGTTCATCGCGGCTACTGTTAGTTTCTGCAAAAAGACGCGCTGAGTAAAGGCTGGATTTCCCTCAAAAATAGAACAATATTTCGTCCAGAAGAGATCAGTCTGATGAGTAAATAACGTTTATTTTTTTGCATTATTTAACGTGTTATTGTGACATAAATATACTAGTTGGGTTGTTTCCAAATTACAACATGATGAATGCTACGCATCTAAGAAAGTTTAGACCATGTTTATTATTAATAATCTGTTCACAAATATATTTTAATAGCGTGATAAATGATAACAATTAGTTCTCAGATATAAAACATATTTTTTATAGTACAAAGTACATCCTTTTATAGTACAAACCATGAGTGAGTCTATGGCTGCAAAATCAAATCTTATATATCAGAATCAATATATATATACAGATGCTCCTGATATTAACATGCTCACAAATGTTTTTTTGGGGATTTGATTGAATCAGATAACTGCACCACAGATGAATCCAGCTGACTTTCAGTCTCTTCAAACTGTTTTCCTCTGAGAGTGCTGTACCAGCATCAGATGTTCAACTACACTGATATTCTATGGTAAAACAAGATCCTTGACTACTGATTGTGTTTTTCTTCTTGAATCCATGGAAAGAAGCAGAAACACTTAAATAACACACGTAAATATCAGGTATGATTTACTTGTTTCACTTACTGAACAGAATCTGTTGCAGGAATGACTGAAAGTCTGTTCACATCTCTGTGGTTAGATCAGTGTGCACAATAAATGTGTCTTTGACCTTCATTATGTATGTTTTGATTATACTGTGTTGTAAATAAAATACAAATAATAAAAAAAGAAAACATTTTTTCAATCTCCTCACATTCTGTGTTATGTGCCTCAAAGTCAGTCACACTGATGGACCATTATGGGGGAAAATCACTTAATATTCAAGGACATTGCCACTCCCTCGCATATAGACTTTCTATCACAAAGCATGTCTTTAAAAATTTAAATCAATATATTGTTTTCTGTGAGCGAGTAAACAAGCTGATTTTCACATAATTGTGAAGCAAAAACTTTAGGCTACAAGATCCAGTTCTTAAAAGTCTTGTAAACAATTGTTCTGTATGTATTTTATGGCCTTATTTAAGTGACTTCAACATTTTTGTTTTTCACTAACCACGCACAAACGTTGTTTTCTCAAAAACACAATCATGTACATAAATGCTGCTAACATATTATTGTAGCCCAGTTTGTGCTGTTTACAGTGTTATTAGACTTTTGTCGAAAATTCTCCAGGCCCCCAAAACACCCTCAGACCCCAGGGGGTTAATACCTTCATGTCCATTGAGTTTTTGCTTGAATCACAGGACCAAGGTATGAGAGAACTGTTATAGTTACAAGAGACTGTGAATTCGGTTAAACAAATGTGCACAGTTGTATATTCACATGAGAATAACAAAGACATACACACTACATACAAACCTCAATCAGTCAACACTACTGAACCTGTTCAGTCAACATCATCATTCAATGTAACTGGATCAGGGGCATTAGAATGGCCAGAACTGGCACAGAGATAGAAGTACAGAGGATGCTTTCTGATTATGAAGAGCTCAGTAAGAAACTTATTCAATATATGTCTACACCCACACAACAATACACTGTCACAACAAACTACTGACACGACACAACATACAAGCCAACCTGAAGATTCAAAGCAGCTCCATTCTGACAGGGTGTTCCCTATTAGCAGCCTTTCTTACATTTCCACACCGGGAGTTTAAGATACATGGGGGTCAAATAGGGGATCACACATCAGATATCACCTGTAATAATGTTTGTAGGCAGATAGATAATGGTGTAAAATAGAACTTTAGTGATGCAGAAATAGTCAGAGGGGTACTGCGGAATATAAAGCCAGGGTTTTTCAAGGATATGCTAATGAACAAAGAAGACATGACCATCAGAGAACTTAAGGGGTTTTTACAGTCGCATTTGGGTGACAGAAGTAGCACTGAATTGTTTCAGGATTTCATGTGCACCAAACAAAGTGAACAAGAAACACCTCAACAATTTCTGTACAGGGTCATGGGGCTTAAACAGAAGATACTCTTTGCTGCAAAACAGGCAGGGTCTGACAAGAAATATAACCCAGCGACAGTTCAAGATGTTTTCTTGCACACTGTGTACCAGGGCCTAGAACACAAATGCAAGGACATTCGCAGTGAGTTAAAGCCCTTATTGACTGATACAGGGCTCTAGACTGCGACACATTTGCGACCATTTTTTTGAGAGTGTGCGAGTAAAAATTTGACGTGGTTGCACTTGTGCGAGTGCCTGGTCTGCGATGCTCCAAAACATCTGCTTCATATAGTGCACGCTGCCAGCTGCAGCACATTATAGCAGGAGTCAGATTTCACGGATCAGGTGAAGAGAGGCGCTGTCAGCGCCAGCGCTTCGTGGGTAGAGCCTGGTTTATACTCGCCGCATCAGCATGAGCACGAAGGTGCGCACTGCAGATGGAGCACAACGGAGGATTTACAGGATATACAAGACCTCTTAGCGAAAGGATGGATTGTTAAATCAAAGTCTACATTTGCTGCTCCTGTGGTCTGTGTGCAGAAGAAGGATGGCAACCTGTGACTTTGTGTTGATTATCGCCTCCTGAACAAGAAGACAGTCCCAGACAGACATCCATTACCCAGAATTCAGGACTTGATTGATACACTCGGAGGTTACTCCTGGTTCAGCATCATAGACCAGGGTAAAGCATACCATCAAGGTTTCATTGCAGAAGGAACTCTAGGCACATGACAGTCTTTATCACCCCTTGGGGACTATATGAGTGGGTCAGGATCCCCTTTGGATTGTCAAATGCACCAGCAGCATTCCAACGCAGCATGGAAGAAATGCTTGACTCTCTGAGGGATGAATGTTGTATACCTGGACAATATACTATGCTATGCAAAGTCCTTTGAAGAACATGTGGAAAGCATGCGCAGTGTTCTTAGGGCCCTCCAGCTCCATGGTGTCAAGTTGAAACCTGAGAAATGTGAGTTATTTCGCAGTGAAGTCCAGTACGTTGGATGCCTGATATCGGCTGAGGGGGTGCTAATAGATCCTAAAGACTTGGAAGCTGTTCGTTCACTCACAAATAATACACCCCACACTGTTGGTGACGAAAGGAGACTATTAGGCTTCCTTAGTTATTATCGTGCATTCATTCAGGACTTATTCAGAATAGCAAAGCCATTGTATGAGCTACTACAGGCAAAACCTGATACTCCTAGAGAAGGGCAAAAAGAAGGTCAAAGGTCCACAAGTCCCCTCCAGAACTCCAGTGGAATGGACTAACGACCATCAGCAGATTCTGGAAGAGTTAATCGACATGTTAGTAAGCCCACCTGCGTTGGCCTACCCGGATTTCAACATACCATTTACGCTCCACACTCATGCATCTGAGTGTCATTCCTGCAACAGATTCTGTCCAACAAGTGAAACAATTAAAGTGTTTCTGCTTCTTTCCATGGATTCAAGAAGAAGAAAAACAATCAGTAGTCAGGGATCTTGTTTTACCATAGAATATCAGTGTAGTTTAACATCTGATGTTGGTACAGCGCTCTAAGAGGAAAACAGTTTGAAGGATTCATCTGTGGTGCAGGTATCGGATTCAATAAAATACAAACAATTTGTAAGCATGTTAACATAAGGAGCATCTGTATGTTTGTGATTGAGCAGATTTCCTACAGCTGTGGACCTTTCAGCGCTTGCTGAAAAGTAGTCAGGGATCTTGTTTTACCATAGAATATCAGTGTAGTTTAACATCTGATGTTGGTACAGCGCTCTAAGAGGAAAACAGTTAGAAGGATTCATCTGTGGTGCAGGTATCGGATTCAATAAAATACAAACAATTTGTAAGCATGTTAACATAAGGAGCATCTGTATGTTTGTGATTGAGCAGATTTCCTACAGCTGTGGACCTTTCAGCGCTTGCTGAAAAGAAGCCATGGAGCTGCGCTTGAGTGGCGGGACTTGAGCGGCCATCCAGACGTGGAGATGCACTCTCTTTTCTGCTTTTGCTCTCCTGACTAATTCCACCTATTCATGGTTTATATTTTGCATCATTTCCAATAAATTTCCCTCTTAGACCGAGCCTTTGTGTTATCCCTCTTATGTGTTATGGCAGTGGCTGTAACAGGGGGATACGCTTAACGTGCAACTTACTGGGTTACGTTCATATTGTAGGCTATTCTGCTTGTCTGTATGCTTTATTAATAAGGTGTGTACTGAATTTAGTCCTCTAATGTTTTACATTAAGCGTTTTAAAACGTCCCAAAACCATGCCTTGATAAGCATGCACTGAATATTTCATCCAAGTTCAAAATAAAATTCTATGGACCGCTCCATTGTGAACGTATGTAGCTGTATGAACCACTACAATCTGTAAAGTAAAATAGGAAGTGTTTGTCCGAACTCAACTGGTTTTGCGAGAGAATGCAAAAGTTTTGTGAGGGAACCCAAATATCTTTGCGAGAGAATGCAAAAGTTTTGCGAGAGAACGCAAGAAATCTGAAAAATATTTTTTCCTCCCACCCAAACATTTTTCACTCGCTCTGATTTTTTCCCACCACCATGTCCCTTTAGGGGCTCCGTAGATATGCATACAAGCCCAAAATGTGAGCGTATTTCTCTCATATAAGGAATGCTCAATGTACCGGGACAGTGATATTTTAAAGGGGTGGTTGATTGCGATTTCACTTTTTTAATGTTAGTTAGCGTGTAATGTTGCTGTTTGAGCATAAGCAATATCTGCAAAGTTACGAAGCTGAAAGTTAAGTGTAAATTGAAATACCGTCTTTAAAAATTCTGGCAGTTTAATGTCTACAAAAACGACTGGTAAGGGACTACGAGTTACTTCCCAGGTCCGTTATATCAAGAACCTAGAATTTGACATTAACCCCCCGCCCCCAGGAACATGCTGCGCTGCTTTAGAGAAGATGAAAAGTAAACTAGGGGTGCACGTAAAAATCTATTCATATATGAAATGCAATTGTGTCTTCTAATGATTCTAATGGATTCACAAATTTCACAATCAATGTTCTAAAACAGCAGTTCTTAATAATGTTAATTGCGTCGCCCTGCTCTGCACACACTCTGCTCTGCACCTCTGTCTCTCTCTCTCTCTCTCTCTCTCTCATTCAGATCATCAACTCAGTTACTAAACTTATTTTCACATACTGTAGCTATGAGAAGCTTTATACATGGACGCGTGTGCGGTTGCCGTACTGTATTAAAGCTTTAATCAGAATAAAACTGTATATTAAAAGCTAACAGAAGCAGTAGCATTTACAAATAACAGCGTATCTAAACGTATGAGATGACAACAACAACAAACAAAAAACTTAGGCCTACCATTAAAAGCTGTGCTTGCATAGGTTCTGCACGATCCTCTTCACTAATATCGTTAGGTTACTGACATAACCCCAGTTCTCTGATAACATGAAGTGAGGTATCTCACTATGGGAACGCCACAGGCATGACCGACAGCGGAAGCACCTATAACACCACGTCTGCCAACTATGGCAGACCAATCGCTGCAGCGATCAGGGAGTCCCGCCTCCCTGCCGTTTCGTCATTCTCCGCATATCTCTTCTCCATGCACTAAAGGCAAGGAGGGCAATGTTTGTGAGATACCTCACTTCATGTTATCAGAGAACCGGGGTTACGTCAGTAACCTAATATTATATTTCTAACATTCGTTCTGTGTCTCACAATGGGATATAGACAACTCCCGTATTGCCGATATGCTGACGAAGCGGACTAAAGAAAGAGAGGTTATGTGAATCATAACTCCCGACAGAGGTGAAAACAGAATAATATGAGAATTCGCCCCTTAATAAACTGCATTATTCACCCTGACTACTCACTCCCAGGACTGAGTGAGTCAGAGAGGGTTCCATCACATCCAGTCAATAGAAAACGAGCAAATGTGTGCAGAGAAGACCAGCTGGCTGCAGTGCAAATTACTTGAATAGAAATGCCTCTAAACAGTGCCCAGGATGTAGCCATGCCTCTAGTTCAGTGTGTTCGTAATCCTATTGGAAGCTCCATGTTTGCATTATTTTAACACGATAGAATTCACCACCCAGTGGGAAAGGCGTTGACCGGAGATATGTTTTCCTTTGTACGTGTCAGTCCACGAGACATATAGCTGATATCTATAGTATAGCATAGCTGATTGCTCTTACGAAGTGTGCGGGTTCTCAGAACATATGTATAAAGAGCACAAATTGGGCATAAACTGTGTAACCTCGCCTCCTCTAGGGATGAAAAATGTATTGGATGAAAAGCTAGCAGGTCCACTGGTTCAACTGCACCAGCATGATCAAACACTTTAGGCACAAATGCCGGGTTAGGTCTAAAAGATACTTTTTGACCCCCCCAGAGCGAACATCATACATGAGGAGTGAACTGATAAAGCATGTAGCTCACTCACCCTTTTTGCTGCAGTAAGAGCAAGTAACAAAGCCATCTTAAAAGCGAGCAGCTTCAATGCAATGTTATCAATGGGTTTGAAAGGGGCTTTTGAGAGCATGCTCAGAACTACGGACAGATCCCAAGGCAGTATGGCTGTACGATTAATCGAAATCGAATCACAAAGCCTGTGATGTGGACGCGATATTACTCTGAGTGAGCGCACCTCCATTCTCCCCGATCAGCACTGCTCTAGCCAACTGTGTATACGCCCACCATTTAAAAAGGGTCAGATCGAAAGTTAGGCTAATTAAAACTAAAGAAAAATATATGTAACTTCAGCTTCGAAATGTCGGACAACGAACAAAAAAGGTAATTTTCAAGAGCTGCGTCACAACACAATTCAAGAGCTCCCTTATCGGGTTTGCTTTCAGTACTGGAGAATAAAAGATACATTTTTAGATGTTTTTATTAGTAGGCTACATGAACATTATCTAACACATTTTATCTCCTCAACAGATTCATTTGAAATAAGTTTATAATGCGTGTTCGCTAATTCAGAAGACCGCACACAGCCTGCACACACAGCCCGAGTCTCTGAATGCTTTCTCAGGCGTGCACCTAGGATTGATTGAGCTCGTGCAGGGGCGTGGTTAGTAAGTGCCATCATACATCACAGGGGTATGCAACGTCCAATAGGAAAATTCAACTGCAGTAGCCACCGTTCAACCTGAAGAGGCCAGCACTCAGACGTTTTTACACCATATATTGTAGAATTAAAACCCTTTATAACCAAATGTCAAAACATTTACTCGAATCAATGCACAGCACTAATAAAGACAAAGTCTTACAGATTATTAACTCCAAAAAGTATAGTATGTATAGTTACCCTTTAATGTAAACTATAATGGTGTCTATACTGGTATTTGATGCATTCTATTAGTGGGATGTAATTTAGCAGATGGCAACCAATAGAACAACAGTAATTCCTATTGGAATAATGCCCAAAACAAAAAGGAATTTTGTAATGGTTTTTATGGAAACTATAAGAATTTCTGTTATGGTTTCTATTGTTTTTTTTTTGTTTGTTTGTTTTTGTTTTCAGCAGAGTAACGATACTCATACTGTGCTGCACATTATTGACACTATTGTTGCGGCACATAAATCAAATCGCAATCGCAATATCTATCAAAATAAAAATCGCAATTAGATATTTTCCCCAAATCGCACAGCCCTACAAGGCGGGAGCAGTGGCTTTGATACTGGGTATAGCCTACGTGCCCCTCTCATAAACCGATAGACGAGAGGGTGTTGGCCAATAGTACCTGCATTAAAACCAACATGACATGCTGAGATAGCGAACAGATAAACCTTAACTGTTGAAAAGGCTATGCCCTTATCCAGAAGGTCCTGTAGGAAGCACAGCACATCTGAAACTGAACACAAGAAAGGAACAATGTTTCTATCTGCACACCATCCCTCAAACACCCTCCATTTGAGATTATATAAAGAACGTGTCAAGGCAGCCCTCGCATTCTGAATTGCCTCTATCACTTTCTGAGGTAACCCAGCTGCATTCAGATTAAGCCTCTCACGGACCAGGCCCAGAGAGCTAGTTTCTGAGGGGCGGGGTGAAATATTTACCCCCGTGCTTGTGAGGGGAGCTCCTTGCGTGCTGGTAACGTCCAAGGTTGGTCATAGAGCAGTTGCACAATCTCTGCCACCCATAGTCTCCCGGGCCAGTATGGCACGATTAGCATCATTGCATGTTTGCATGTCGAACCCTCCGTAGTGTCGGCTCGATTAGGCTCAACGGAGGGAATGCGCACAGTAACGCATTTGGCCACTCGTGGGCTAGAGCATCCACACCCAACGGTGCATTGTCGCCAGCCAGAGAGAAGAACAGGGGACGTTGTGTGTCTTCACGTGATGCGAACAGATCTATGATGGCCTGGTCGATCACTTGAGGGTGGAGTCTCCATTCCCCATACAGTGGATTCCCCAGTAAATCCGCTCCCCTGTTCATTATTACTGGAATATGTGTCACACATAACGACAGGAGGGTCCTGCTGCTCCACATAATCAGTTATTTCTCTAACAAATGAAGCTTGTGAGAATTAACTCCTCCCTGCCAATTTATGTAGGCTATCACTGTTGTATTGTCCATCCTGACCAGTGTTGTGCAAGTTACTTCCAAACTGTAATACATTATAGATTACTTGTTACTGTTATTTAAACGTAATGCCTTACCGTACAATATTACTGTCTCAGAAGTGTAATACGTTACATGACTCCTGTATTACTTTTGAGATACTTTCACCAAAACAACTACAGAAGTAGAACTTAACATTCTAAAATGACAAAATGTAATAGAGCCCTGCACGGGCCTCAAATTTAGGCCCTAGCCTGGCCCGGCCCGTGTCCCACAGCTTATCAGAATTATCGACCCGAGCCCGTCTTACTACGCTGTATTTTTTACTCATAAAGGTAAGAATAATACATCATTCTGAACTGTAAAGGGTCTACTTTTATGTGTGCACTCACAATATCAACAAAACGTCGTGCTTTTATCTTGAACAGGAACGCTTCACTGAACCGAAAGACAGCAAATACATGCCTCACCGATATGATAAATATATCTATTGAAAATATTAATTTCAGCATTTGTAGCGGAGGGTGATACTTTCAAAATGGTGGCGGCACCCCAGCTTGCAACATGGCATGCAACCTCACTAATTTTCAAAACCTGACTATGGCTATGGTGGAAAATGTGTTTTTTGAACCTTAAACTGCATAAGCACATTACATTACACCAAATACACAACATAATGTTCTTTTTAGCAACATCAGGGAAACTAATGTGGCTAACTCTGGCTTATTTACAGTACTTTACTCTTTATTAACACATGGGACAGTGGAAGTGAAACACAGTATTCTGAACGGGAGAAAGAAAGCGTGATTTCCGTACATAAAAAAGGTAGAAGACATGGAAACAGTTTGTCATTTTTTTTACCCTATTGTTTGTTATATTTATTTGCTCAATGTCTTCTGGGGTTTTGGTTCTTTTACTGTTGTAGATAGCCCATAATATAACCAAAATTTTATTCATTGTGTTTGGGCCCCTCTGGACGAGCGAGCATAGGCACGTGCCTAGAATGCCTATGCGTAAATCCGGCCCTGGGTACACTACTATGAAAATCACACAGCTTCAATGTGACATCAATACGAAAAAGGGATATATTTCATAGATATTGTTAATAATAATAGTTGTTCATATTAAAATATGTATGAACTTAATACATGACCTAGACTATTTATTTAGCACAAATCCTGTCATTTTAATAAATATTACATTAAATTTATTAAAAACTGTTGCTGCTCCAATTAAGCTCAGTGTGCTCTCTTTAAGATCTTCCACATTAAACATCAATGTAAATACTTCATAAACAGACTTTAAATATTAGCGGATGGTTGTCACTTTAAGTTAAGTTAATCTATTTTCTATGGATTCTGTCGACTCAAATCTGCAGACTGACTCTGACCTTTGCCAACTAGCATCATCTTTTCCAGACTGTAAATCTGTGGAAAATCGGGACAAAAATCGGGTCCAGCCTTAAGAGACTATACATAAGTTGACATCAATTTAACAAGGGGTTTCATCATGAGGCTATTTTCTGTGTTCATCCCCATGAATTAAATGTTTTATTGGTTTGTATTTTTGAATATGTGTTACTTAGCTGAACGTGGACTAGTCTAGATGTTGCAATGTGCTTAAATGACACTTCACTATGAATATATAACAGATTCAATTGAATGCCTAGCTGCTTGATTTTAGTGTTGTTTTTTGTGACTGACTTTGTACCTTCAAAAAAATATATTTTTACAATTATTCTTTAAAAATGTCCTTAAAATATAAATAAATCCAATTATTGGACACCATACTTGGCCACACGTCACGTCCTTTCCTTTTTTAAATCTCTGAAAGTTCAGACTAAAGTGATAGTATTACTTAGTCGATAAAAAGCAAAGTAAATGGTCAAAGTAATTGTTTTTTAATTCTTCAACAGGAAAAATCCAAATCAACATATACAAAACTGGAACAGCACCAGTCATTCACCTACGACAGGACAAGACTGAAAAATGAATGATCTATTCCTCAAACTCCATCTAGATGTCAGGCAGTTTAACAATATGAGAGCATCAAATGTTCTTCAGATAACTGCACATTCATTACAGTTCCATGATCCATTTGCTGAAGAGAAACTTGTTCAGACTTTCATACAAAAACTACTGATAATGGACTACAGAGCAAGAAGCATCCAAACTATAGAAACTAATGAACAGCATCACACACATCAAAGAGACAATGACTCATCTGAAGATGAGAGTGATATTTTTGATGATGTTGTTAAGAACATCACTTACTGTCATGAAGGCACAAGTCAATCTGAGCGAATTCACCCAATGGATGTTCAGATGGCTGTATTTCATTGTGCTGATGGTTTCCTGAAGCAGCTGATGGTGACTAAACTGTCCCAGTGTCAGTACGCTCTGCCTCTGCTTGTTCCTGATCCAATCACACAACAGATTGAGTTTCCTCTCTGGACATTCAGACAAATCAGCAAGAGCTGGAGGATGAGAAACAAAAACAATGAAACCATCAGTCAAACCCAGCCGATTTACAAGGCACAAACTCCAATGGTGTTTTTCTTCAGGTTTGGCTCTGTGTCTTCATCCAAGTCTCAGCTGATGAACAGTCTGATCAATGAGAAACACAACACGTTCTTCCACAGGAACTGCCCAGGCAGCAGCAGAACCAGAGTCCTGATGGATGGAGTGGTGGAGATCGCCTGGTACTGCCCTTCTGGGAAAAACACAGATAAATTCACTGATTGTGTTGCGTTCTGTAATCTACACGGTGATGCAGGAGACCATGAGAAACAGCTGCAGATCCTCACTGAGATGGCCTCAGTCAATGTTGTTCTTCTACCACGACTGGACAGGAATGACAAACATGCAGCAAAAATACAAAACTTGTACAAGGACAGAAAGCCACTTATATGTCTTCTTACAGAGAAGGGGTGTACATCTGCTGTAACTCAAATGAAGAAAAGAAAATACAAAATTGGTCTGAAAGATAGAAATCAGTCAGATGTGTCTGAAGAACTCATAAGAGCCATAAATGATTGTCTCTTAGAATCATCTTCCACTTTCAGACTTGAAGATTTGACCAAACACTCAGACATCAGAGTAGATGAGGAAGATGATGATGACTGCAGGAGAGGAAGAGAAGCAGCACAGAAGATGATGAGTTTACTGGAAAAGAAAGATCTGACAAAAATCAAAGAATCATTTCTGCCTCATCAGGGGAAACTGTGGCATCAGTGGTGTCAGAAGAACAAAGAACTACATCGACCTCAAGGACATGAGACAGAAATGGAAATGAGCAGAAAACAAACAGAAATGAGAAAAATCCGTCAACAGCAGCATGAATCTGACATTAGTGAGTTTATGAAGTTCTTCATTGAAGAAATTAACTTAAATGCTGCATACAAGATATTTTTCTTTAAATGGCTCAGAATCCTTATTGATGAATTTACATCAGCTGATCTTTCTGCTCTGCATCAAAAGTATGATGAAAAGTGGTCAACAGTTTTAAAACTGAAAGGACACTTTCTTAATATTTTCCATCGTAAGGTTGAACTTGAACTTGAGAGAATATCTAAGGATCTTCAAGCTGCAAACTTTGGTTTGGAGCACATCATGAGGGAGATCGGTCAGATCTATGAATCATGTTCATCTGTGAAGAAGAACAAGAAAGACCTGCAGATTCACTTCTCTTCTCTCCCGAGTCTCGCAGCAGAGATGATGATCTCTGGATTTCCACTGGAGCTGATGGATGGAGACGCTGCTCATGTTCCTGTGATCTGGATCTCTGCTGTTCTAGATGAACTCATCCAGAAACTGGGAGACCAGAGAGTCTTTGTGCTGTCAGTTTTAGGGCTTCAGAGCTCTGGGAAATCCACCATGCTGAACGCCATGTTTGGACTCCAGTTTGCCGTCAGTGCTGGCCGGTGCACCAGAGGAGCTTTCATGCAGCTGGTCAGAGTCTCAGACGAGATGAAAACACAACTGAACTTTGACTATATTCTGGTTGTTGATACTGAGGGTCTTCGTGCTGCAGAACTGGCTGGAAGATCAACAAGACATCATGACAATGAATTGGCCACATTTGTTGTTGGTCTGGGAAATGTGACATTGATCAATATTTTTGGTGAAAACCCAGTTGAGATGCAGGACATTCTTCAGATTGTTGTTCAGGCCTTCCTGAGGATGAAGAAGGTCAGACTGAATCCCAGCTGTGTGTTTGTGCATCAGAACGTGTCAGACATCACAGCTGGAGAGAAAAACATGGAGGGAAGGAAACGACTGCAGGAGACACTGGATGAAATGACAAAACTTGCTGCTGAAGATGAAGTCTGTAATGCAGAATGTTTCAGTGATGTCATTAGTTTCGATGTTCATAATGATGTGAAGTATTTTGCTCATCTCTGGGAGGGCAGCCCCCCCATGGCACCACCAAACCCAAACTACTGTGAAAACATTCAAGAACTAAAAGAAACTATTGTATATCGTATCTCAAAATCACATGGAATGATGCTAATAAACTTAAAAGACCGTATTAAAGATCTCTGGGAGGCTTTACTGAATGAACGATTCGTCTTCAGCTTCAGAAATTCTCTGGAGATTTCAGTCTACAGGAATCTGGAGACCAAATACAGCAAGTGGACCTGGAGTCTTCGCAAAGCCATGCTGGAAACTGAGAACAAACTACACAACAAAATAGAAAATGAAATAATTCATGATGTTGAGGAAACTGGTCTTCTAAGAGAACTGAAGAAGACAAGTGAAGAAGTGGAGAAATCAATGTCAGAGTTCTTTGAGAAAGACAAAGATGCAAACATACTGATTCAGTGGAAAACATCCTTTGAACTGAAAATCCAAGAGCTTCAGGAAAACATTGTGAGAGAAACAAAGCAGAAATTAAATGAGATTCTTCAGCAGCGAGATGCAAAGAAAAAGATTGATGCTCAGAGGAAACAACATGAAAAAACTCTCTATGAAAAGAGCAAAGAACTCGCCTTTAAAGTCAAAGACAAAGCAAATGATGCAGAAACAATGAAGAAAGAGTTTGATTTGTTTTGGGAACAGAGTGTGAAGGTCATCATCAGGGACATTCCTACAATCAAAGACATTGACATAATGAGAGATGTGAGAAAGGTTCTCAGTGAAATCTACGAAAGTGCTCATCCAGACTGCTGGAGGGAGGGCAAGGATATTTTAACTGTTCAGAGTTATTCAGATTATGTAAAATATAAGAAATACAGTGGATTTTTTAAAAACACCATACGAACAGCTAAAGACGATGAAGCCCGAATAAAATCATTTGTCAGAGATGTTGTTCAGGAGACAGAGACAAACATTCAGTCATTTAACATGTTAAAGATGGGCTACAACTTAAGCTGCATTCATATACTCATAAATTACATCAAGCAGAGAGTAACAAAACATGAGGGAGGACAAGTGCAATATGTGTTTAAGAATGAATTCTTCATGGATTTGGTTTATTTCATTTGTAAGAGAGCAAACAATACGATTACTGACCAACACAGACTGTTCAGAGAAGCCAATGATCCTGTGCTCTATTTGGAGAAGAAGAGAAAAGAGTACTGTAGTATTTTCCAGAAATACTGTCATGGAGCCGCATCAGCTGCTATTTTTGGTGAGATCATCTGTCAGAAACTCAAAGAGCCCATCGAGCAGAGCGTCTACAAGAAGACTGCCAGAGATTTAGCAGATGAAATGAGATCAAACTGTTCATCACTGAATGGAAACAGATCAAATCTGGAGAAACACATCCTGAAGAAACTGGCAGAAGAGGAGGATTTTGGCAAATTCATGAACTACATTAAAACTCCCAGAGATCACTTCGAGAGTTTCATCAGAGATGAAGTCAGCCGGTACATCACTGATCAGTTCAGTGTCAGTGTTTTACCCAAGATGGAGGAGAACACTAAACTCCTGCAGCAGAAGATCATGAAAGCAGCTCATCAATCTACTGAACATGTTCAAGTGAACAGTGGAGATGCTGGTTTGTGGTGGAAGAGTTTCACACAACAGCTTTCAGATGAGCTGATCTTCTCTGAAAAAGACCTCAGTGGAGTCAATCATGATGATGTTGATGATTTTAAACTCTTAGAAGGTGTGATAAGACAAGAACTTGCTCCTATTTTGTCTGATATCAGCAGTAGATTCAGCACAAAGACATTTCCAGGAAAGCTAGACTTTAAATTCAGACCAGATGAGCTTCTGATTGATCACTTCTGTCAGTGCTGTTGGGTTCAGTGTCCGTTCTGTGGAGCCATCTGCACCAACACCATAGAAAACCATGATGGAGATCACAGTGTTCCTTTCCACCGTGTCACTGGGATAACAGGGATGAAGTTCAGGAATACGACAAACTTGACTGTTTACATTTGCACATCAGCAGTAGCAAGCGATGGATCTTTTTATCCAGATTCCTCATATAACACAGTCCTCTGGAGAGAATACAGAAAAGGAGGTGATAGATTTGCTAAGTGGAGCATCACTTCTGATGTTTTGGAACTGCCCTACTGGAAGTGGTTTGTGTGGAGATTCCAGAAAGATCTCGAAAAATACTACAAAAACACTTTTGAGAAGTATGGTAAGATCCCACATGAATGGAAAGAGCAACTGAAAGATAGCACAGCAATTACAGCAATACAGAGTTTAGATGAGTACATCAAAACAACAAATACTTTCTTCCAGATTAGAAAAATACAGTAAAATAGACTGCTCTTATAAATTCTAAACAAACAGATTCAGGTTTATTGGATGTATATTTTTGTTCACCCCACCCCTAGAGGGTGCTACCTTAAAACCTTTTTTGTAATTCCAGTGAAGGATAAATTACATGGCTGTCTATGTCTTTGCCATAAGGTACTATGAGACAGGGAGATGATTGGCCTCTGCAGTGAAGGATAAACTGCTCTGACTAAATCTACAAAGTCGAATTACTATTTATGAAAATTCAACTCTTGTGGTTGTTTAAAACCACAGTTTATGATTTATGATAATAGTTTTTCAGTTTCATGAGAATGAATCTCAAATAAGATTATTTGTTCAGCAGACAGACAGATTGATTGATTAATTTAACATTGACAGGTGACAGATGAAATTAAAATAAACTGTCACTGAAATGTATATTACTTATTATTTTTTATTATTATTACTTATTTATTTTTATTACTAATCAAAACAGCTAAACTTGGCATGACATTGTTAAAGGGTTATGAAACCCCAGACTAATTTTTCTGAGATTTTAGCAGAGCTGTTTTTGTTGCCCATCATAGAATACCATGTTAGCATCCGATCATTTTAACTCTTGGAGAAAACTGGTTAATTTTAAGCTTTTTTTTGTGCCATTTTCATCTTCCGGGATTAAATTCTACATCGTGTTGACATCACAATTTGTGACGTGGTAATGGACTATAGTACATCAATGACACGTCGGTGTCTGTTATATTATTCATGAGGCTGCCTGTTCTTATCCTATGAGAAGACGCTTCGCTTAATTATTCACAACAGCATGTGTTGATTTGCTATGACAGATGCTCCAGACTGTGAGGTCGCAAACATTAACTGAGAAAAACATTCATGGATTGAAGGAGAATGTTTGTTTTTGATTTGTAATAAGAGATCGGCACAAACGCAATTCATTCACTTAGTGAGTGTAACAGTTTTTACAGCTCTGTGACGTAACGCAGCAAAAGGCTTATATAAACGCCACAGAATAAGCCTTAAAAGTTATGTTTTTGATACAGAGTGTAAATCTTGTTAATTGTGTTTTAAAACAGATGGTCTCAGACCTTATGTTTATTAAAATATCACTCCAATGTAAACATACTTCACTCTACCAGTGTTGGGAAGGTTATTCTGGAAATGTATTAGGTTACAGATTACAAGTTACCCTATTTCAAATGTAAAAATTAGTGTAATGTTTCAATTACTTTATTAAACTAATGTAACTGATTACTTTTATAAATTTCTAATGTTTTCAACTGTTAATCATTTTGAATAATTTAAACCAGACAGGGTTAACCTTACAGTAGTGCTCAACACTGATTACTGTCAGACTTTAATTAAGATTATAATTATAAATTAAATAAAAAAACAAAAAAATAATAATTTAATTTAAAGCACAGCCACCACAAAATCAGACTTTAATTAGCACCTCATTTTACTTTTTTTCTGAGATTAAATACAGATTTAAAATAATAAGATACAATTTCATAGATATGATACTGTCTTTTGAAATCAAATCTTTGCATAGCTGACAGGAAACAGTGGCATCCAACAAAGCCTAGGAAAAAAAAAACAAGTTCATCTTAAAAAAAATAAAACCTACACATAAACCCTACATTGTAAAAAACAATTCAAGCTGTTTCGACTAATTATTATTTAGTAACTAGTTCCATAGAAATGTTATGTTCACTCAATTTCTGTCTTCAAAGTGTTGCCTGATTTGTTATATTTTAGTTGGCTAAACCTTTACTAAAATAGTTTTATAGTCCATTTAAATAAAATGTTTGAAATGGTCAAATTTAGAAAACTACAGCAAAATAGGTCAATTAATATTTAACCATTTACTCCATGTGTTTCATATGTTACCTCAACTAAGATTTATTATTTGGGCATCATAAGAAATTGCTTTGTAACTAGTTGTTATATTTTATACCAAGTTTAAGAAAATTATTAACTGGTGTCTAGCAATCACTAAAAACACACACATTCAAACACATAATAGCCTTTATTAAATAACAATTTGCATTTATAACATTTGTCATACACACTAAACATGCAGGCTTAAAGGGATAGTTCACCCAAACATGAAAATTAATTGACTCGCCCTCAGGCCATACAAGATGTAGTTAACTTATTTCTTCATTTGAACTGTAAAGGAGATTTTAGGTGCAACCATTGTCTTGCAACAATAATTAACCATTGTCGTGCAACAATTGTTAATCTGCACTTCTCTGGCTGCCGGCTTTCGAGTCAAATAAACAAATAAACATTTTTTCTACTGAAGAAAAAAGTCACTGACATCTGGGGTGGCCTGAGGGTCAGTAAAATAACAGCAAATGTCTTTTTTTGGGTGAACTATCCTGTCATCCCCATTTTTGAAAATTCACAAAAAAGTGCACTATGCAAACTAGTGTTCAAAAGTGCACTATGAACACTATGCAAAAGTGTTCATTCATGAACACTTTTGAATACAGACCTAAGGTTGGGCTCTTTTTAAAGAGGAAAATTAGCAAATTATTACAGAAGTGAAATCATTGAATAAAATTAAAGTATTAAAAAATTATAGAAGTTTAAATTTACTGTAAAAAAAATTTTTTATATTCAAATTAAATATTTTAAAAAAATAGTTAATCTAAAATTGCTATCAAATTAAAGCCACGTGTACATAAGTTGTGTTCCAAATTTGAAGTTGATCTAAAAAAAAAATTGAGGTTCATATGCTATTTTGTTCAAAAACAGCCACCGTGTGCCATTCAAACTCCATTGAATTTCTGTCACAAATCTATCAATTTCTCTCTCAAGCTTACATCTATATCAAAATAAACACCAAAATATGGAATCTTGAGACTCAAACCTTTCCAATGATATGTATTTTGTCAAAATTATAAAAAGTTTTGATTCTAAAAGACCATAATACATTTTGTAATATGACACCCCCGCTAAGGGGGAGGAGACCGCTAAAACAACTAAGATTTATTATTTGGGCATCATAAGAAATTGCTGCGTAACTAGTTATTATATTTTACACTGTGTAATGACCCAGGAAATGTAACTAGCAACCTCAGATCTATATAACGTGTTCAAAGACGTGCAATGTTTTTGTTAGTGTTTTAGTTGAAAATGCATTTTATGCAATTTGTGCTCGTTAGAGGGTGAAAACAACATAACACGAGTATGTTGTATGCTTGATTTGAATGTGCAACGTCTTAATTTGTTATGCAAAAAGAATTATTGCGCTACCATTTTGGTTTCGGTTTCTATAGGCTTTTAAACAGAGACACGCAAACCGGAGCGCGGGCGCTCCCATCGGTTTTATAGGGTTAAATCCCTGCCGCCAAGATGCTCCTCTGACGGTCTCAGTTTATGGAAAATTAAATTTTAAATCTGTTATAGTGGTGGTTAGATTTATTCACCTACGTTAAAATATTTATTAAAAGCTTCTTTCTTTTCAGGTTCTTATTTACGGAGTTATCATAATAAGCTGTATATTAGGTTATTGGGAGAAAATCGGTAGGTCTATGTGAAATCAGACATTGAGCACACCCATATAGCCAAAATGGCATGATCATAACACCCCGCAAATATTCGACTGCGAGATTGGAAATCGATTTAGGCTCCTTCTATCGAAGCATCGAATCTTCGACTATTTGGGGTCACTCCTACAAAGAATGTGCCATTTTACTTCTAAACTGCTTGTTAAATGAGTTTAGGTGCAGGCAAAATTGTAAACATTAAAACAGCATGGTGTATTCAGAACTGTGCTCAACAAAAATAAAGATATCATGTAAAGTAATGGCTGTTGTGTATTTAAAAAAGGTCCAGGGGATTAAGGTAATTGTCATGAATCCGGTTCATGGTCTTCCGCACACTCACCATCAGAAGTCGCCCTTCCAACATATTGACTCTTGCACCACACTACTGTTGCTTTTCACCCATGAACTACAATTCCCATCAGCCATTGCACTGACGACACACAGCTGTCACCAATCTCACATTGCTCTGATCACACAGCTGATTGCACTGATTACACACGCTTTATAAGCCTTGAACGTCCTCTCTGTCTTTGCCGAGTATTGTTCTGTGTGTAACACTCTCCGAGTGTTAGCTGCCTTACCGAGTCTTCTGTGTGTATGTCTAGCTCTAAGTCTGGTTCTACATATAACACTCTCCTAGTGTTAGCTGCCTTACTGAGCCTTCTGTTTTCGAAGTCCAAGTTTAGTTTGTTTTGTTTATAGTCTCGTTTCCCGCTATTGTATCGTGGATTTACCCTTATCTCACCGTTTTGGACTCTGTGTATACCTCGTTTGGATTATTGCTCAGGTTATGGGACTACCCCTCTTCTCAAGCCCTCTGGATATTGTTCGCCGATCGAGGACCCACGCATGCCCAAGAATTACTCTTGTGTCTTGTCCATGCCATAATCGTATACTGGTGTTTTGACCCTGCCTGTTATTTGACTGTTTATTAATAAAAGGTTGCAAATGGATCCACACGTCTCTCGTCTCATCAGCTCCGTTACTAATTACTAATTCAGCCATGAGTTTAAAATTAAAACAAGGTAGTGTTATTGTAAAGATTAATTGAATTAATCAAATCAACCCAGTATGTTGGGTTAAATAAAACAACCTAACTTGCTGGTTCTGGTTTGCCCAACATGTGTTCAGCCATTTATTTACCCAGCTGCTATTAACTAATTTTAAAGTTATTTTTGCTTTTGTTATATATATTTTTTTTATTATATTGTGATTGTGTCCTCACATTAAAATGTGAAATAAATTAGCGTATGACGCCCTCTTGTGACATTTACTGACTAGGATTTTAAACTGGTTTTAGCTACTTTCCATTGAAAGAAGTTGGCAACACTGGTCAGTGGAGTCATTGGTGTTCAGGGAGAAGAGCAGTGGGGAGAGAACGCAAGCTTCGGGGCACCAATGCTGAGGGTGCGACTGTTGGATGTGGATTGACCAATTCTGGTAATTCTTCAAATTTACTAATTTACCCACTGTCCTGGAGAGTTCAGCTCCATCCCTAATCAAACACACCTGAACCAGCTAATTTCAGGATCACTTGAAATTATACAGCTCATTTGAAATGATTCACTTGACGAAATTAAGTCAGGTGTGTCAAAGCATGTTGGAAATAAAATTTGCAGGATGGTGGGTCACCAGGGGCAGGGTTGAAGATCTCTGTTCTAATCCAGTTCAATTCTTTTGACAACATGTAATTATAAATGTACGTACAGTGTAAATTAACTACTTCCTACATGATTAGGGTTAGGATTAAAATTTGGTTTAGGATTACTTGCATGTAATTATGCATAATTAACTTATTATTATAATGAGTACATGTACCGTGTAACAAGGACACCTTAAAATAAAATGTTACCTAAATTTCTTTGAACATTTCTCAAAATACATTCCTTTGTGTTCAGAACAAAACAGAACAGTTCTGGGTCACCATTGATTTACACAGTATTTATTTCCTACTATGGAATCAACGTTGCCCCAAAATGCCTGCTTTTAAACTTTCTTCAAAATATCTTCCTTTGTGTTCAACAGAACAACGACATTTATAGGATGAGTAAATGACAGAATTAAAAAAAAAAAAATAACTATCCCTTTAATATCAATATTATACTATAAGTGTTTATTTTGTACAAAATATTAATTAGATAAAATACTAAATATCATAATACCTTTTTCAACTGAAGTGTGTGCATTCTTTGGAGCTGGTGAGGTGGCTGCTGAGATAGGGCCTTTTGTGGCTTGTGCTGCAGAGGAGGCTGGTAAGTCTTCGGACACCGGTTCTGCAGAAGAGGCTGGTGCTGCAGGGGAGACTGCCGAGGCTTCTGCTGCAGAGGAGACTGGTGACACTGGTGCTGCAGAAAAGGCTGGTGAGGCTGGTGCTGCAGAGAAGGCTGGTGCTGCTACTATGGCAGGTGCTGCTAAGGGGGCAGAGGATGCTGGTGCTGCCGTGGAGGCTGAAGCTGCAGAGGAGCTGGTGCTGCTGAGTCTGGGGATTGGACCGATGCTGATGCAGCCACTGTTTTTTTTTATTTTGAGAGGGATTCGGGGCAACTCCATTCTTGCCATTTTTAAGTGATCTACATTGTACAGAACTGCATTTCATTAGCTCTGTACTTGTACTCTGCATAAATGACAATAAAGTTGAATCTAATCTAATCTAATTAACTTTGTTAAAAACAGTACAGTCTTCTCTTAGCAGATCAGCACTTTTCCCATGTAGTGCCATCACAGCGAAAGGGCCAAGGAAGTTTGCCTCCAGTTTGCCACCTTTTCTCTGTTGATTTCTTACATTTTGTCTCCACACCTGGTCCCCTATTTTTAAGGCAGATTTAGGAGCACCGTGCTTCATTCGCCTGTGATATGGCCATGAACAATATCCTTAATTTGATCAAGGCGCTTTATGTCCTCTGACACAGCTTCCTCAACCACAACAACCTCAACAGTGCTGTCTACCTGTGAACACATTTTTTTGTTCTTTAATTCCATGTTTTCAACAATGTATCGATAGACCTAATATTATATTTATTCATGGGTTTACCTACCATGAAGTGCTCTGGCACCTGTGTTGGGTAGCGAGCCTCTCGCCCAAACATCAAAAAGAATGTGGACACTAAAATAATCTGCAAAGCTATCTCAAAAAGAATAGAGAAGATAACCCCTCTCATAATTCATTCCGACCAAACTGGTTTCATAAAAGGGAGGCACTCCTCAACAAATACACATAGGTTACTCAACTTGATAGACTATTCATACAATAGAAACCTTCAAATTACAATATTGTCTCTAGATGCAGAAAAAGCTTTTGATAGGGTTAACTGGAATTTTCTATTTGCAACTTTACACAAATTTGGTTTTGGAAACTCTTTCATAAACTGGTTAAAAATATTATATAACTCTCCAACAGCATGTGTCAGGACAAATGGCCAAACATCCTCTAGCTTCTATCTTAAGAGGGGCACCAGGCAGGGATGCCCCCTCTCCCCCTCACTGTTTGCAGTTTTTATTGAACCACTAGCAGCAGCAATTAGACAGGCTACAGTGATTAAAGGCATTAAATGCAAGAATGTAGAACATAAAGTTAGTCTTTACGCAGATGATGTGTTACTTTTTCTTCAGCATTCACAAACCACTCTCTCTGAGGTAATTACATTAATAAACTCTTTCTCAAGAGTCTCAGATTATTCAATAAACTGGTTAAAATCAACAGTTCTTCCAATTAATTGCTCCTTCCAGAATTCCTCCACTCCACTGCAATCTGGAAATATTAAATATTTAGGTATTAATGTTTCTCCTAGGCTGACAGATTTGATTAAATTAAACCACATCCCACTTTTAAAGACGGTAGAAGATGATCTAACCAGATGGAAGTCTCTACCCATATCACTCATGGGAAGAGTCGCCTCAATAAAAATGATGGTTTTGCCAAGAATTAATTATTTATTTGCAATGATCCCGAGCAAACCATCACCTGACTGGTTTAGATCTCTGGACTCCTCCATCTCTAAATTCCTTTGGAAAGGTAAACCCCCGCGTATTAGCTTAAAAACGCTACAAAAGACCAAGGATAAAGGAGGACTAGATCTACCTAACTTTCACCACTATTTCTTAGCCAACAGGCTTCAACACATTTCAGGGTGGTTAAAACACACCCTCTTAGATGAGCCTTGGCTAGATGTAGAACAGGCATTATGCAATAATATAGAGATTTCGGATCTGCCATTCATTAGCTTGATCATCAAACGACACGTATGCTTCAAAAGCATCAGTATCAGCTCTTCTCTGACAGCATGGTGGGAGTTTCTAAAAATGACTGAGTCTTCACTAATCCCATGCAAACGTACCCCCATCTGGAACAATCCTGACATATTACTAAACAATAATATGATGAACCTCACAGATTGGAGTTGTAAAGGTATTAAATACCTGGAACATATATTAGAAGGGACAGACTTTATTCCCTTTGACAAATTAGTTAAACAATATGGGATTAACAAAAACAGATTTTTAGAATATCAACAAATTAAATCTATTGTAAAAGGGAAATTTAAATCTAATCATATCTGTAGTATTCTTACGTTTGGCTCAGCCAATCATATGTCAGAAGCAACATAGTCTCTGTTCCTATTGGCTGTATTCACTGTCAGTCTAGGTAATGCAAATTAGTCAAAGGTTGGTTGTGTTCATTGCTGCTGAGAAGTTAGCCAGCACTCATGTTGCGTAGCTGAACAATGTTAATAAAAACTATGTCAAAGCAGATTATGCGTGCATTCTGAGCCTTCATCAACATATAATCGTAGAGAAAACACGACATGGTGTCAGAAGTGAACGGATGATATACAGAAAAGATGGATACTGCCGGAGTCCCAATGCCCACGATGAACTGGGAAGCAACTAACCTGCCCGAGGCATGGCGCAAATTTCGACAGCACGCAGAATTAATGTTCAGCGGACCCCTAAAGAAAAAGGGTGAGGATGAAAAATGTAGTTATCTTCTCCTATGGGTCGGAGAAAAGGGCCGAGACATTTTCAATACATGGTCACTGTCTGCGGACGAAGCAAAGATCTTAAAGTCCTATTACGACCGCTTCACAGCATATGTTGAGCCTAAAGCGAATGTGATATTTGCACGTTATAAATTCCATGAAAAGGTGCAGGGAGAGCGCGAGCCCTTCGAGCAGTTTGTGACGGATCTACGTCTACTTATCAAAGACTGTAACTATACAAATAGTGACGAGATGATCCGGGATCGCATTGTGTTCGGGATACATTCGCCGAAAGTGAGAGAGAAACTTTTGAATGTGGGCTCCGAACTAACGCTAGAAAAAGCGATAGACGTTGCTAGATCTCATGAGCTGGCTCAAGCACAATTAAAAACCATCGCAAGCAGCATGAGTACAACACGTGAACATGCAGTGCATGCAATCTCCGGCCACACATCAAAAGGCTCAGTTCCAAAGCAACGTAACGTCAAGTATACAAAGAGATACAACGACAGTCCGCAGCCTAGAAATGCTCCTTCAGTGTACCCCAAAGGATGCGGCTACTGTGGAAACAAGCGCCATGTTGATCGATCTCACTGTCCTGCAAAAGGAAAGGTGTGCAAAGTATGTGGTAAATTAAACCATTTTGCAAAAGTATGTCGCTCAAACTGTGAGAGAACTGTTCATGCAATAATTCAAGAAGGTTTAGACCAGCTTGAGGAGTGTGATGAGCTGTTTATTGACTCAGTGACGCAGAGCAAACAGAGCTCAGATATGGAACAGGCTTTTGTGAACATTAAAATAGGTCCAAAACAGCATGAAATCAAGTTCAAGCTGGACACGGGATCCTCAGCTAACGTCATACCCCTGTACGAGTACACCAAATTGGACATGCAGTGCACGTTGCAGCATACATCTCGTCCCCTGTATGGTTATGGTGGTGAACGTCTGGTGGTAAAAGGCAAATGCAACCTGAAATGCAAGCACAAAGACATTGAGATGGTTATGACATTTTATGTAGTCGATACAAATGCGCCTCCTGTCCTAGGGCTAAAAGGATGCATAGACTTTGGCCTCATTACGATGGTACTGTCAGTTACAGAAACACAGACGGAGGTGCCAGTCTTGGAGGAGTTTGCAGATGTTTTCAAGGGGATTGGACTGTTTCCGGGTGAGTGTACCATACACTTGGACCCGCATGCAACCCCAGTAGTTCACCCACCCAGACGTATTCCTCTTGCATTACGCAGCCGTCTTAAAGAGGAGTTGGAGAGCATGGAAAGACAGGGTGTTATCGTTAAAGTCACAGAGCCAACCGAATGGGTTAACTCCATGGTCGTGGCCGAAAAACCACGCACAGGTCAGCTGAGAGTGTGTCTGGACCCGAGGAACCTTAACAAGGCCATTAAACGACCTCACTACCCATTACCTACTCTTGAAGATATAACATCCAAGCTTGCTGGTGCCCAATTTTTTAGTGTCCTGGATGCTAGATCGGGTTATTGGGCCATTAAGCTTACTGAGGAATCGTCAAGACTAACTACTTTCAACACGGTTTTTGGGCGTTACCGTTTCTTACGCCTCCCCTTCGGACTAATTTCAGTGCAAGACGAGTTCCAGCGAAAGATTGATGAAACGTATGAAGGTTTGAATGGAGTCATGGCCATAGTCGACGACATTCTCATTTATGGGCGGACCAAAGCCGAGCACGATGAAAACCTCCATGTTATGCTTCAGCGTTCAAGAGAGAGAGGAGTCAAGCTCAATCCAGGAAAAAGCGTGATCTGTGCTAAAGAGGTGAGCTATTTTGGGCATCTGCTCACTGCTGAAGGGGTAAAGCCAGACCCGGCTAAAGTCGCTGCTGTGAGAGACATGGAACCGCCTAAAGACAAAGGAGAACTCGAGACAGTGCTAGGTATGATCAATTACCTCTCCAAATTTGCACCTGGCCTTTCCGATGTCAACGCACCACTGCGACAGCTCCTTAAGGAGTCAAGTGAGTTTGTTTGGGATGTACAACACGACAAAGCTTTCAAGAAAATGAAAGAGCTACTCATGTGAACCAGGCCCAGTCTTAGCCTATTTTGATCCTCACAAAGAGCTCAGATTACAGGTCGATGCCTCCAAGTACGGGCTCGGGGCAGTACTGATGCAGGATGGAAGACCTATCGCATACTCATCAAAGTCCCTTTCTGAGTGCGAAATTAATTATGCTCAAATAGAGAAAGAGCTCTTTGCTATACTGTTTGGCTGTAAGCGTTTCCATCAATACATCTATGGCCACCAAGTTGTTGTCGAGAGTGACCACAAACCCCTTGAGTCAATAATGCGGAAGCCTCTGGCATCAGTTCCCCCAAGGCTTCAGAGGATGATCCTTCAGCTCCAGAAGTACAACTTCACCATTATACATCGACCAGGCAAGGACATCCCTGTCGCAGACACGTTATCCAGAAAGTCATTGTCTGACCAGGATACAAGCCTCAGTGAGGGAATGGATATTCAGGTGCACACAGTGTACAGCAGCCTTCCTGTCAGTGACTCAAAATTGGAGGAAATCAGAGCTCAAACTGAAAAAGACCAGCAGTTTCAGATACTGAAAGGAGTCATACAAAAAGGCTGGCCTGAGGAGAAACGAAAGTGTCCTTTGAGTGTGTCTGAATTCTGGAACCACCGTGATGAGCTTTCATACCTACATGGAATAATCTTCAAAGGTGAGAAGATTGTCGTTCCTGGAAGCCTTCGTCCAGACATGCTGTCACGCATACATGCCAGTCACCTGGGCATTGAGAAGAGCAAGCAGAGGGCCCGTGACATCATGTTCTGGCCTGGGATGGGAAAAGAAATTGAGAACATCATCAGCAAGTGCTCGATCTGCCTCACGTATCGCCCCTCCAACACCAAAGAACCCATGATCAGTCACAAAATCCCAGATAGGCCATGGCAAGCAGTGGCTACTGATTTGTTCACCTGGAACAACGAGGACTATCTTGTGACAGTTGACTATTACAGCAGATATTTTGAGCTGGACAAGCTCCACAGTACAACCTCTGCTGCTGTGATAAGTAAACTAAAGGCTTCTTTTGCACGGCACGGCATCCCAGAAGTTGTCATCTCAGACAATGGCCCCCAGTACAACTCTGGTGAGTTTGAATCATTTGCAAAAACATGGGAATTTACACATACTACCACAAGCCCATATCACCCACAAAGTAATGGGCTGGCAGAGAAATCTGTGCACACTGCGAAGATGTTGCTGGAAAAAGCTAAAGCTGACAAAAGTGACCCATACCTTAGTCTCCTGGAGTATCGCAACAGCCCTGTTGATGGATTCAAGTCCCCAGCCCAGCTGTTAATGAGTCGCCGTCTGCGGTCAACATTACCCATTACCAATCAACAACTCCTGCCAAAGGCTGTCAGCTCTAAAGATGTCAGAGCGAAGAGGCTGCACAAGCAACAACACCAAAAGAGCTACTATGACAGATCGGCAAGACCCTTGTCTCAGCTCAAGGATGGACAGGTGGTTAGAGTGCAGGAGCAAGGATACTGGAAGCCAGCTGTTATCGTCAGAGCAGCCAACACGGAGAGATCTTATCATCTGCGTACTGCTGATGGACATGAGTATCGACGAAACAGACGCCACCTCCTGGACACAAAGGAATCTCAAATTGACAGTTCTGAAGTGCCCGTCAGGCATGAAGGTGCAGAACTATGTGCAACACCAAACAACAGTAGACCACACAACGACACTACACACACACCCAACCACACTGATGAGCTGCCCAATTGCATCACTTACAGAACCAGATATGGACGACAGATAAAGCCCAGAGTCATTCTGGACCTGTGATTGTACAAGGGTGTAGGCGGATCGCTGCCCTTTCAAAAGAAAATGCAATGTTCAATGCATTCTAAATGTTCAGTGCAGTTTAGATTCATGTATACGTGACAATCTAAGGCTATGTGAATATACACAGCATAATTGCACTTCAGTCTAATAGTGTATTAGCATACTAATTGTGCATACAATTTTGAAAACGGAATTCCTTTCTTTACTTAATATGTTATGCAGTATTTTCTACTTTGTTAATTATTTCAAAAGAAGGGGGATGTAGTATTCTTACGTTTGGCTCAGCCAATCATATGTCAGAAGCAACATAGTCTCTGTTCCTATTGGCTGTATTCACTGTCAGTCTAGGTAATGCAAATTAGTCAAAGGTTGGTTGTGTTCATTGCTGCTGAGAAGTTAGCCAGCACTCATGTTGCGTAGCTGAACAATGTTAATAAAAACTATGTCAAAGCAGATTATGCGTGCATTCTGAGCCTTCATCAACATATAATCGTAGAGAAAACACGACAATATCAAATTACAAATACCACCAAGTGTGGCAGATTTTCTTAATCTCAAAACCCCCAAATTAATGTCTAAAATATACAGGACACTTTCCAAAATAGATGAATCAGTATCACTTCCTATTGCAAAATGGGAGGCAGATCTAGCAGTAAACTGGGACCATAATTTCTGGTCTCAGATATGTTTAAAAACCTTTGAACTGATTAGAAATCCTGGTTTACAATTAATACAATACAAAATCCTGCATAGAGTGCACTACACAGGTCATCGGATGTTCAGGATGGGTCTTACAGCTTCTAACAACTGCTCACACTGTCAAGGCAATACACCTGACAATTACATCCACGCTCTATGGTTCTGTCCACCTGTTCAGAGGTACTGGTACAGGATTTGTGAAGATTTATCAAAGTGTCTTAAATGCTCTATTCCAGCCTCTCCTTCAGTCTGCTTGTTGGGCGACCTAGATGGTGTCACTACAGAAGGTAACACAATCCACATGGCTTTCACTGCCCTATGCATTGCTAAGAAGACTGTCCTCATGAACTGGAAAAATAAAAATAATCTTAATATCAACCAATATAGAAATTATTTGTGGGATTATATTAGTCTTGACACAGCTTCTGCTGCCACATTAGATCAATCTCTCTGGACTCCTTTGATCAGCTCCATCACCTAGTGTGAGTGGGGGTCCTGATTCTGTCCGGCTGTGGTTTTTGCTGTTGGGGTGGCCATATGGGCTTGGGGCATCTGGGAGTTCCCTGGGGGTGGGTTTCTTGGGGGGTTCGGCGCTGGGGCTGCGATCTTGGCCTGGATGGGGTATTGGTGACTCTTGGGTGCTGTTTTTCTGGCGGCTGCATGCGGCGCTACTGGGGATGCCTGTGCCGGCGGACGTAGGTTGCCGGCCTGGCGGCTGCACTATTCCAGGGTTGGTCCGGGGGGGGCTTGGGGTTCTGGGGGCGCTCTGCCTCCCGGTTGGGGTTACGGCTGGGCCTGGGGGGCTTGGGTCCTGGTTGGTGTGCCGCCGGGAGCATGGGTTGGTGCATGCGCTTGGGCCCGGCCCTGGTGTGGGGGTCTTCGATGCATCGGTGCCTCCGCGGGGGGGATCCAATAGAGGCAGGAAAAAACGGGCCTAACCTGGGTGTCTTATTGTCTTATGTAGTCTGGGAGTTGAATGAGTGATGGGGTGGGGTAGTTTTTCCTCTGCTGTGGGGTCTGGTGGGCCGCCCCGGGCTGCCATGGGCCCTGGTCTGGATGGGCCTGGGCCCCCCGCCCTGGGCAGATTTGGGGTAACGGGGGTGCCTATGGGGGTCAGCGGGGGAGCTGGCTCCAGAGGGGGGGGTATTTTGCCCCCTCTGATGCTTTCCTCCCCATCCCTAAGGCTTCACTTCTCCCGCTCCATCACACCAACACATAGGTAGGGTTTTGAGGTGCGGGTGTGTCGCTGGGATGCGGGGGAGGTGGTACTCCTCTGTCTCCTCGTGGCCACCTGCATCTCAATCACACATTACAGCTTAGACATTCTCATTACTTACTGTCACATGACACATACATATAGGGCCTTGGGGGTGGGCACACTGAATAGCATCCGGAGGGCGGTCTGTTCATTCAGCCTTCCCTCTGGTGCCAGTGCCCACTTCTCAATTTTAAGTTGCACATAGACATTGAGGGCTCTAGGGAGGGGACGAGCTGACACAAGCTTGTGGAGGGTGCCCCTCCCCTGTTTTAAAGCACCCCTGTTTTAAAGCACCTTAGAACAACACACACCAACACTACATTTGAGTGGGTGAGGTGAAGCATGGGGTCTCTTTTTTTTTTTTTTTTTTTTTTTATCTCACACCCCTGTTCTCTGTTCTCTGTCCGGGGCCGGGGGCTGCGAGGATGAGCTGGCCGCCCGGTCGGGGTCTGGGCTGGTGGTCTTCTCTGCTGCTGCGGGGACCGGGGTGGTCTTCCTGTCCCCACGCCAGAGCGAAGGGGGTTCAGCTCCGGGATCGGGCGCTGATTACCCCTCTGGGGGTGGTGGTGCCTGGATCTAGGAGTATAGAGTGCATATAGGGAGTGTGAGTGTGGGTACCATGTCCATTTTTGTGTGTCTACATGTGGGGCGAGGGTGAGAATATTCGTTGCGTGCATGAGGGTGGGAACGTATGCTTGTGTATATGTGTGCTTGTTCGTCTACGTCTATGTGTCAGGTCGGGCCTTAGACTCCACCTCACTCATCATCTCAGTCGACCCCCACCCCACCACCATGCCCTGCCGGTGGAGGATGCCGCCGGTGCATTGGTGGTTTCTCGCGCCGGGGCAGGATGCTCGGGTGAGCGCTGGCCCACTCTCGGCGGTCGCTTGGCGGGGCCTGGCCCTACTGGCCTTGCTGGGCCCCGGTTGGGGGGTGGGGGGCCCTTGGATCTCCGGGCCCAGGGCTCGGTCTGCCCTGGTGTGGTCGGCTGCCGGCGGAGCCTGCGGGCTTGCCGCCACGGCACCCTGGGGTGTCTACACTGTGGCTGTCGGATGTCCCACCTTCGGGCTCTCCTCTGCCCTTTTCTGGGTGGGGGCCGCAGTTGTCCCTGCGGTGGTTCCCCTGGGGGTCCCGTGCCCTGGGGGGCCTCCGGATGTTTGGGGCCTGGGTCTCTTCCATGCCTGCTTCATGCCTTGCGGGATGGGGCTGTTGTTCCCCACACACACACTATTAAACATTTACATGGAGGAACCTTATGAACACAAGCGCGCTCACACACACAGGTGTACACTCAAGCATTCACATTGGTGTAAAAACGGGTGCTCACAGACACACATTGTTCTGATCTGCTGTTGCTTCAAAACTTATTTTGTAATATTAGTTATGCGTGTTGCTCAATAACATTTAACATTTAGAATTTATTGTGATTCATACAGATGTTGGTTGTTGCTGCAGTTTCTCTGATGTTGTGTCTTCTGTTGTTTTCTCTTTTTGTCAGCAGGTATCGAAGCAAATTGTCTGTTTTTTTTTTTTTCCTCTCTCTCTCTATCCCCCATTCTCTTTTTTTTCCTCTCTCTCTCTCCCCCTTCTCTGTTGACTTTATCCACAATTTTTTTTTTATTTTTTTTTTTTTATTATTATTTTTATTATTATCATTATAATTATAGTTATTTTTTTTTTTATTTATTATTATTATTATTATTATTATTTTATTTTTTTTTTTCTCTCTCTTGTTTTCTCTGTCCCCTGGTCTTGTCGGTCATAGTATGGTTAAATTAAAGGGTATATAAAATTTAATTAATTAATTAATAAAAAAAAAAAATATATAAAAAAAAAAAAAAAAAAAAAAAAAAAAGGCTGTGAATGATGATAGCATAACTACACATACGTACTGTCATGTGTTATCTGTGTTACTGACAGGCCGGAAAAAAAAAAAAAAAAAAAAAAAAGAATGGGGAGAATTGCGTTGTTATTTGTTTTTTAGTGCGCAATCCAAACATGACAGCTTCCAAGTTTTCGTCCCAATTTTCAGGTTTGTTTGCTATCAGCTTGCTGAGAGCTCTAAAACAAATTAACAGACAATATGAATTATTTAGCCCAGATTTCTACAAAATCCATCTGTCTGGGAGATTGCTTGTAACAGACATGTCAGGCTGTGTCATCCACCAATCCCAAAGAACATCATCTCCGGAATACTGAACACACACACATCTGACCTCAATTATCTCATCAACTAGCAACAGGATATAAGCACACACATCAAGTCTCACATATAGAGAATAAAACAGCTTCTTGAGCCAAAAGTCAGTATTTAGTGTAACCTCCCTTTGCACAAATTCAACTCCTTTGGGGAGTGTCACGATTCGGCTACTGCTACTGTGTAGTAATCGAGGAGACGTCGGAGATATTCACAAGGAACAATCTTTATTCATCCAAATAAAGACTAACAGACAGGCAAGAATGCACACGTAGCATGGGGAACAGACGTATAACAGCGGACGTAAAGACAGGGCTGATAAGCAGGGAGAAAACTACATAATAAATCAAACACACCTGGAACTAATGAACTAATAAACCTAAACGGGGACAGGAACAGGAACTAACCAAATATCGGCATACGGGGCACAAGGGGAACAAAACACAAGACACAGGGACACAAGCCTGACAGGGAGACTGTCATAAAGTTTTCTGAAATAACGTGTTATGTAATACCAGCCTTTTCAGCAGTTCCCAGAGTTCTTTTTTATATTAAGGCTATTTATTTATGATCCCATACTGATCCCATATTCAGGTCTGGACTGTGTGGAGGCCCATCATTTCAGACACTATGGCCAACACCACTGGCAGAAATGCAGCCCCAAACCAGGACAGAACCTACAACATGTTTGACTGAAGGCCACAAGCATTAATTCTTCCATCTGTCTTCAACATGTTGCAAAACAATTTGACCAAGAAGATTCCTGTATTTTATTATTTTATTTTATTATTCCTGTACTTTTTTTAGTTATATTCTAAAAAAGAGACTGAGAAATAGCATTGTAGCATAGCTAAAATAGCTAAAGTAATGGTGGCTGAAAACTTTTGCACAGTTCTGTATGACAAACAAATGTACATTGTACATTAAACATAGAATGAATCAACCATTTGCCTTACCTTTGTATGGTACCGTTCATCCTCTCTACCAGTCCATTAGTTTGAGGATGGTAGGGTGAATAAAGGCTCCTTTTAATTCCCAGCATGGCACATACATTCTTGTTTATCTGTTAAAGAACATATTATATATTATCCAAATATTAGAATATGGTTTTAAAATAAATTGTTGGTTACACTTTATTTGACAGTGTCCTTGTTACAGTGTAACTATACATTTAAATACTGAATAATATTATTTAACTACACTAAATGTACTTACTACTAAATGTAATTATGCATAATGTATTGTTATTACCATAGTAAGTACATGGAACCTGTGTAACAAGGACACAGTAAAATAAAGTGTTACCAAATTCTTTAAGTGAAGATGAAAACGGACACATTTTTTGTAAAACCAACAAAAACATTTAAGCAACATTTCAAAAGTACCGCATTCACAAACTCTGAGCCTTGATCTGTCAGTATCCTTTTGGGAGCCTCAAACATCCAGCCACCTCAGCTGCTGTTTTGGTAGGGTAGGCTTGTGGCCATTTTGTCTGGTAATCCACCATGACACATATGTACGTACCACACTTTTTGTGGTTTTCAGTTTTCCTGTCAGATCCATGCCTAGTAGCTCAAATGGATGTGTAACCTGAAGAAAAGTAGCACAAAATAAAATTTAATTCTGGATAAGTTTGTGAGCATACTACTGTTTAAAGAAAATAGTTTGGCTTTAGTCAGTCAGAGGTTATGTGTCAACAATACCTGCCTTTATCGGGGCATACTCCACCTCCTGTTTAATAATATGACCAGCTGCCTGACACACTGCGAGGTCCACCTGCGAGGAGCAGGCACATGAGGGCGCTCTTGAAGCGTGAGTTCGCAGGGGCGTTCTGGAAGCGCGAGTTCGCGGGGGCGCTCTTGAAGCGCGAGTTCGCGGGGGCGCTCTTGAAGTGCGGCGGGCTTGGGGGTGCCGCGGACGACGGCGGGCTGGCTCCGGCTCGGATGTCTCCCAGACACTGGTATGTTATTTTTTGATCAAGATGGTGCCGCGTATGGCTGCTGTGGTGTGGAACGCTCCTGTACTTTTGTTGTTTTTGTTTGTTTGTTCTGTGTTTAGTCATTCTCTTACTGTCAGTTTTACCAGAGACGAACTACTGGACATAAGGCACACACAATTTTTTTCCGGTTTTTGATTATTCAGAAGCTTTGTTGGATGTTTTGGTCGGAGGGGCTGCGGTCCTAGCCAAACGCGCGCTCAGACGGAAGAGAGGGAAGCGCGCCGGCGCGCTGGTTAAACTCCGCGAACGCGGCTTCCGAACTGCGCTCCCAAGCATTCATCTAGCGAATCTCCGATCCCTTCCTAACAAAATGGATGAACTACTTCTCCTCACCCACACAAATAAGGACTTTTCAAACTCTGCTGCATTGTGCTTCACTGAAACCTGGCTGAGTGAAAACATCCTGGATAACATGCTTCATTTGCCGGGATACAAGTTGTCCAGATCAGACCGCATCACGGAGCTAACGGGGAAAACGAGAGGCGGTGGACTATGTTTCTACATAAATGAAGGTTGGTGTTCAGATGTAACAACTCTGAAGAAGATGTGTTCTCCTAATTTGGAGGCCTTCTTCATAAACTGTAAGCCGTTCTATTCACCCCAAGAGTTTTCCTCCTTCATTCTCGTGAATGTGTACGTTCCTCCGGACGCGTGCGTGAGCGCCGCGATGCAACAGCTGGCCGAACAAATATCTGAAACAGAGCAAAGGTACCCGGACTCTTTTTTAATCGTTCTTGGAGATTTTAATAAAGCAAAACTCTCCCGCGAACTGCCAAAATACAGACAGCACGTTACATTTCCCACCAGAGACAGTAATATATTGGATCATTGTTACACAATAATTAAAGATGTATATCACTCTGTCCCACGGGCAGCTCTGGGGCTCTCTGATCACTGTTTGGTTCATCTCATACTGACCTATAGGCAAAAACTCTAATCTTCTAAGCCTGTATTAACAACTGTTAAGAGATGGACTAAAGAAGCAGAGCAAGATTTAAAAGCTTGTTTTGACCTCACTGATTGGAGTGTTTTTGAAGCTGCTGCCACCGATCTGGATGAGCTCACAGAGACTGTAACATCATATATCAATTTCTGTGAGGATATATGCATCCCCACCAGGACATTCTTATCATTCAATAATGATAAACCGTGGTTTACTGGGAAACTCAAACAGCTTCGTCAGGCCAAAGAGGACGCTTACAGAAGTGGGGATAAAATCTTGTATAACCAGGCCAGGAACAGACTAACAAAGGAGATCAGAGTGGCTAAAAAGAACTACTCTGAGAAGTTGAAAAAAGAACTTTCAGCCAACGTTCCGGCGTCAGTATGGACTGGTCTGAGGAACATCACCATGTACAAGACACCACCCCCACAGTTTGTGGAGAATCAACAACTGGCTGACGATCTCAATGTGTTTTACTGCAGATTTGAAAAGGCCAGACTGACACCCAGCACCCGCTCTGATCTGCACTTCACACATTCACCTTCCCTCCGTGCAACCCCCCTTACTCCCTCCCCCACCATTCTACCTGCGTTTAAAGTCTGTGTAGAGGATGTGAACCGGGTCTTCAGAAAACAGAAATCTAGGAAAGCTTCAGGACCAGACGGTATTTCACCTGCCTGTCTAAAAGTCTGTGCTGACCAATTGGCCCCCATCTTTACACAGATCTTCAACAGCTCTCTGGAGCTGTACGAAGTTCCCTGCTGCTTCAAACGCTCCACCATCATTCCCGTCCCCAAAAAGCCCAAAATCACTGGACTTAATGACTACAGACCTGTCGCACTCACGTCTGTGGTCATGAAGTCACTTGAGAGACTGGTCCTGGCCTACCTCACTAGACCCTTGCTGGACATCACTAGACCCTTGCTGGATCCTCTTCAGTTTGCCTATAGAGCAAACAGGTCTGTGGATGACGCTGTCAATATGGGACTGCATTACATCCTGCAACACCTCGACAAACCTGGGAATTATGCAAGGATCTTATTTGTGGACTTCAGCTCGGCCTTCAATACCATCATACCTGACCTTCTCTCAGACAAACTGAGACAGCTCTCTGTGCCCTCCTCCATCTGTCAGTGGATCACCAGCTTCCTGACAGACATGCAGCAGCAGCTAGTGAGGCTGGGCAAACTCACATCCAGGACTCTCACCATCAGCACTGGCGCCCCTCAGGGTTGCGTTCTCTCCCCACTGCTCTTCTCCCTCTACACGAATGACTGCACATCAAAAGACCCCTCTGTCAAGCTCCTGAAGTTTGCGGACGACACTACAGTCATAGGCCTCATCAAGGACGGTGACGAGTCTGCTTACAGACAGGAAGTTGAGCAGCTGGTGCAGTCTTAACAACCTGGAGCTGAACACGCTCAAAACTGTGGAGATGATAGTGGACTTCAGGAGAAACCCCCCTGCTCTCCCCCCACTCACCATCATGAACAGCACTGTGACTTCAGTAGAGTCATTCAGATTCCTGGGCACCACCATCTCTCAGGACCTGAAGTGAGACAATCACATTGACTCTATTGCGAAAAAGGCCCAGCAGAGGCTGTATTTCCTCCACCAGCTAAGGAAGTTCAACCTGCCCCAGGAGCTGCTGAAACAGTTCTACTCTGCAATCATCGAGTCTGTCCTATGTTCTTCTATAACTGTTTGGTTTGGTTCAGCTACCAAAACAGACATCAGAAGATTACAACGGACAGTCAGGATTGCTGAGAGAATTATCGGTGCCCCTCTGCCCAGCCTCCAAGAACTTTACACCTCCAGAGTGAGGAAAAGGGCTAAGAAAGTCACTCTGGACCCCTCACACCCAGCTCACTCTCTCTTTGTACTGTTGCCCTCTGGCCGGCTCACTGAGATCACTGAGCACCAGAATAGCCAGAAACAAGAACAGTTTTTTCCCCCAGGCCGTATCCCACCTGAACAACACATAACACACCCCGGTACTGTACATCTGTAAATAACCCATCAAACCTTCATCTGTACATAGGACACATGCACGTTCACAGTTCTGTCTATGGTCATGTCTCTTTTCTGTATATTTTAATTTTTATTACTATTGTGATTCTTAATTAGTGTATATTCTCTTCATTAGTGTTCTTTATCACCTTAATTATATGTTGTCTGCACTATGTTTGTACTTTCTGTACTGGAAGCTCATAACACCAAGACAAATTCCTTGTGTGTGCAAACACACTTGGCAATAAAGCTCTTTCTGATTCTGATATCCCTTCCCTCCAGGTCAATCCAGTGGTGTCTGGGAGGTCCATGGGGTAGTTGTAACAGGCCCCGAGCCGGAACAGGTGGAGAATCGCCGCGTCATGGAGCTCCGTCACCGAGGCGAGCCGGCAGAACTCCCCGGTGTACTCCACGAAGGGGAGATTTAGCAGGAGAAGAGCGCAGAGGCGCGCGGCGAAGGAGGGAAAAACAAACTGGAACAAACAAAAACTGTTTTAAAACGGAAAACAAAACGGGGGGTGAAAAGCGCCGCTTACTGTTGTAGGTCCGGTATTGTGTCATACTCCTCCAGGAAGCAAGGAATCAGGAACAACGGAGCGAGGAGTACTTTCAAAACAGAGCTTTTAATAGTCCAAACACGTAGTGAAACACAAGGAAAAGACGTTCAATACCAGACACAGGGGCAGGGAAACACAGGGCTTATAAACATGGAGAAATCAACAAGGAAGAACAGAAACAGGTGCGGGGCAATTACACACAGGGCTAGGGACTAATTAACTAATGAGCAGGGAACGAGGACAGGAACAGAAAGGCCAAATATGGACACGAGAGGCGGGGGAACACGAGACACAGACTGACAGTCATGTTTGACAAGACTGGTGAAAGGCTATGATAGAAAGCCTATGCGGAAAACCCTTATATAGAGATGGTTTGGGTGAGTTTTATGCCAATGACTGTGCGTACAAATACGGAAAAATCCAAGAATGAGACCCTCTGAGTTAGTAAAAACGACACAATCACCACAATGGAAAATATACATGCACATGCATGGTAGGCAAGTAAAACTCAATGAAAAGCCATTTTTTTAAAATTTATATTTTCTTTAATTGCAGTGCTTGCTTACCCATTTATCTATGTCAGCACATATCCCAGTCCAGAAAAACCTTTTCGAAATGGCATCTCTGGTTCTTTTTTGGTTCTTTTTTGTTGTTAAATGATTATAAATGTAAATTCAGAGCATGATTGATTGCCTATTCTTAGGCTAAACCTGAAATCCTCACCAAATCTTACCTTCCAGGACATACTTTGAAGCCTTTCGTCGAATTTCATTTTTTCCTTGTTTTTTAATGTTTATCGGATACTGCCCTTTTGTTTTGTAATCCAAAATAGTTTGATACAATGTTGGATCCATATTCTCCTGTTAACGTCCTGTCTTAATGGGGTCTTAAATTTGGTTTCTCCAAATTTGCCGTCACATTGCTTTTATCATGCATCTTTTATTTTATTTTTTTGGTGTTTTTTTTATTTTATTTATTTACCTCTAAAAGTAATATATTTTTATGCAAAACATTTCAGTAAAATAAATAAATAACATTTAAAAAAAAAAATGTTGGTGACTTTGGTGACATCTGGTGAAATATGATGGTAATAAAATATCAAAAGCCACTATCTGGCTGTAGTACTCGTTGGCTGCAATCTATAAACCATTGTTGTAACGAAATTAACCTCTTTTAAGTTTTAGATTTTATCCCAAGTTAAAATTGTAAAATTAAAGAAAAAATGTGTTGGGTGAGACTACTAAACAATGCCAAAATATGCTTGCAGAAAAATCTGACAATGCTATCATCACATGCTATTTATATAAACAGAAACTGTGGTAAAATGGCTTGACCTAATATGGCTACTTTATGATTTAGTTATTGATCATATTACAGTGTAATTATGTAAACTACAATAAAACTTTTACACTAAATTAAATGAATAATGCAGTTAATATGTAGGTTACATATGGCCCATCATATGTCCATTTATTTTATCGGAGTGTCTATTTACACTAAGTGCAAATAGCCCATCTTGTTGGCAAAGGCTATTTACACTAACTCCGCCCACTAACGTGTGATTGGGTTGGTCAACAATAAAAAAGAAGTTAGTTCAATATCATTTTCAGTGGCGTAGATGGTAAGGCGCATTCTTTTTGATGCGATCGACCCGAGTTCGAGCCCACCTTTTGCCAAACATTTTTTTCCCCCTTTTCAAATCTCATATCGCATCAGAAAGGCATTTATTTTCAATAAAAATTAAGGAAATAATCAAAAAGTTGAAAATAAAGTATCGGGTAGGGTTAGGGAGGGCTTTATTGTCCCAATAAGGTGGCATCCATTTAATAATTTGAATTAAAATTATAATTTACACTCAGTACGTTATTATTGCGTACTGTTTTATAATGTACTACAATACTGAGGTGCAGATAATTGCCACTATTTGCAATAAGTAGTATAAATAGCAGAAAATCTTGCTATTTTAACAGTGTAAATAGAATCTATAGCTATTTGCACTTAGTGTAAATAGCATCCGTCACTAAAAAAATTGCATCCGTCACTAAAAAATATGCTATTTGCACTTGGTGTAAATAGAATCTAATTGCTATTTACACTGAGTGTAAATAGCATCTATTGCTATTTGCACTTAGTGTAAATAGAATCCATAATTGTATAATAAATAAAAAGAAAACAAATAGAATAGCTAGTGTTAGAGGCCTTTTTTGCTTTTGTTAATTGTGTAATAAATAAAACAGATCGATAGAATGCAAAAAGAATAGAAAAGCTAGTGTTAGTTTTTATTTAAAGAAAACAAGCAGTAAATGAATAGAGTACAAGTCTATAATGGACTTTTTTAAAGAATAGAATTAGAATAGAGAGTGCTAGCGTTAGAGTATGAAATAAAGATGGAAGAGTTGTGTTTTTAGCCAATTCTTGAAGATGGTTAAGGACTCGGACTGAGTTGGGCAGGTCATTCCACCAGGAGGGAACATTTAATGTAAAAGTCTGTGAAAGTGATTTTGTACCTCTTTGGGATGGCACAATAAAGCACCGTTCATTTCCAGAATGCAAGCTTCTAGAGGCACATAAGTCTGAAGTAATGAATTTAGGTAAAGGGCTGCAGAGCCAGTGGTGGTTTTGTAGGCAAACATTAATGTCTTTTTAAGTAGTAATACTTACATTTTTTCTGTATAAAATCAACAGTCTTCTCCAAAGGTGAGATCTTCGAGCAGCTGCACTTCATCTTTATTCAGACATTTCAAGCACTGCAAAGGCTGAGGAAAATAGTACTAAGTAGGGTTGTACTCGACAACTGATGCTATGAGGTGTTAGTGCACCTGTCCCTTTTATCTTTTTTTTTCTTTATTATTTATTGCACAACTTATAATTGCCTACAAGATCAGGTAAAGATGGTTGTATCTTTAACAATGAACAATCATAATGACAAAAAGAAAAAGGAAAACAAATTTAATGAGTTTGCGTACATCATAGTGTGAGATTACATACACAGAAAAAAGCACAATGACAAGGTTAAATATATTTGAATAATCATAATAAATCAAAAATTGCATTTTTTGTTGTTGTTTTTGTTATTTATAAGCCTGAGGGATGAAACGAGGCTTAAATTCATCAAGAAACATCTAAATATTTACAGATTTAAACCTGAATTAAAACTGTTGTTCATATCTTTTAAGTTGTATTTACATTTATTAATTTAGCAGACGCTTTTATCCAAAGTTGTTGCACTTGTTATAACGTCATAGGTCACATGATAACATCAACATGGCAGATGATGTCTGGATCCCATTCATACTTAACGAGATTTGGCTGTAGAGTGCATACTCTTTTAGCGCTTAAGTATTTATTGAAATTAAGTACCTACTCATTGAGTACGCGGTTTCGAATGCAGGCACTGTTACTGATTTATTATACAGCTGAAAGCATTATGGGTAGTATCTCTCATCAATCTATTCTGATTCATCAGCACAGTTTCACTGATGATCCAGACCAAACATAAAACCCAGCATAGAGTGGTTGAGTGAATGTGGTCTGGACTGTGTGGATGAGGCTCATTGTGTCAGAGACGCTGTAGAAGGACAGAGTTCCTGCACTGTGATCCACAAACACTCCTATACTACTGCTGATGGACTTTACTGGGAGAGCAGTCTCTATGTTATTGTGTCTGAATGAGTATCTGGAGGGAGTGCAGAACAAACTCCAGGACTGATCATTATATCCAAACAAACTCTCATTACCTCCTCCCTTCCTGCTGATGCTCAAATACGACACTGATATACACACACCATAAACACCACTCCACTGCAGCTCCCAGTAACAGCGTCCACACACACTCTCACAACACAACACCTGCTGACGCACATCAAATCTGTCTGGATGATCAGGATACGACTGGACTTTGTTAGTGTGAGTAATCACTCTGTTGCTCTCAGACAGACGGAGGTGTATATATGCTGTGTTCAGATCCAGAGTGAGCTGATGGTGATCTAATGGAGATAAAACACATCAGAATCAGGAATTATGAATCTGTTTGACCTTTTCATGCAGCTGCATTTTTCATGTTCAGTGTATCATTAGTGTCTCAGTACAGATGACTAGATATCCTGTGCAAATCATTATTTACATGATCAATTATAAAACTCTTCTGTTACCTTCTACAGGAAGAACATGAACACACTAAATGAGTTTTTCTGCTTGCTTTCTTTTTTTTGTCAAATAACTTTTATTGAAAAGAAAGAATTTCATGTTTTGTCTCTATTACATGTATAAAGAATACAATCAAAAATATAGCTGCAAGCAGCGATGCCCAAGCCATCAGTGCAAACGCCACCCCGGTGGCATCAGTAAAACAGTGCACAGCGAGCACATTCATTACAGTAACCCTCTGGTAGTTTAGGATTTGACGGATACAGCAATGAAAGGGTTAATCCAAACCATCACGACACACACAACAATACATACAACTTTCAAAAACGCTTTCAATAAGGTTTCAGTTACTAACATTAACTATATTAATTAACATGAACAATTCTTATATAACATTTATTAATGTTAGTTAATATTAAAAACTTATAAACATTATTAAAATTTAAAGTTTTATCTGTTAACATTAGTTAATGCACTGTGAATTAACATGAATATTTTGATTAACTAACATGGTAACACTTTATAATAACGGCACACTATGAATCATTAGTTAAGTATTAGTAAATAGGCAATCCGTCCTTTATAAAGTGTTGTTCCTGCATTAATAGGCATTAGTAAGCATTTTATAAATACAGCTATAAATGTTTTGTTCTTGAGCATATAAATAATGTTTAATAATTGCATTTTTGTTCTTTATTAATTATCAATTTAACATTTCTAGATTACTACGATATTAACAAACCACTTATTTAGGAGTTGTCAGAGGTTCATAAGATAATTTAGAAAGTGTATTTTAAATTCTTATTATCCAATGAAAGGTTAGCTTTTTGTGAATGTTTTAAATAAAAGATCAAACGAATTAACAATGCAGATGTAACACCAAACCAGCAGAGGGATCCCTCACCCGAGTACTGACTGCATGCTGCTCCCTCTGCTTTCACTTCCTGTTTGATGACATTATAAGCCGTATACTGAGCACATGGCAGACTGCGAAGTATTGCCAGTTTACCTGCCTTACCGAGCGTTATCAATTGTTATTTCTCTGACTGATTACCTGTGTATTACTCTGCCTGTTTACTACGACTTATGTTTTCCTGGATTTGCCCCTTTGCTCTGTTTGCTTGATTGGACTGATGTTTGTGTTTGATCCCTCTGCCTGCCTCCTGACTCTAAGGCTATTTTCCACCAAGGCCTCATCCATGAACTCCAGACCGAACTCGCTTGCAAGGGGGAGGATTTATCATTCCCAGACTTTGTAACACTCACCATAAAGATAACTTAATGAGACAAGTCCCGAAATGAAGAGTTAATAGAGGAACGCGATATGAACCATTGACTTCAAACCAAAGTTTCCAGCCCATTGAAACCACTCCCTGTAATGAAACCATGCAACTTGGTAGAGCCAAATTATCTGAAGAAGAAAGAATCCGACGTCAACAACTTCAGTTATGCTTCTACTGTGGCGAGACAGGTCACTACTGTTCCGGATGTCCCCACAAGCGCCAAACTAAACCAACAGTAAATATTGACTATTACTTTCTTCTAAATAAGTCACTTCTGCTTCCTGTTACCCTCAAGACTGATTATACCTCTGTTAAACTTACAGCTATTGTAGGATATCAGAGACTGAATCAGACAATTTTAAGATGCATCAGAACATTGAAACCTGAGGAGCTGGAATGCAGAGAGACCTTAAGGAACAGGACGTCATAAATCTAGTTTGGAGCAAGCAACTCCTAACCAGCGAGCCTCTTTCACCAAACAGCTTACAACCTTGAGACAAACGAACACTTATTGATAAATTCCAATTCAAGAAGGAGACTGTCAAATTTGTTGCAAATAACCAAGACTGATGGTCAAAGTGATGGCCATCACGTGTTCCAGGATTGAATTCACAAGCTTCCTTAGACTGACTTCTCCCCCACATAGAAGACAGTCCAACCAACATTCCTTTGTCTAAAGAACATGCTTTCGTTCTCCATAGAACTACACAGACTTTCTTTTTCATATGCCCATAAAATCATCCTAAAAGGACATTTTTATGCAGAACCCCACATATGATTTTAATATTATTTGATTAAAACAAGGATATGTATGTCTTTTTAATCATTATTGAATAGCTCGAGCCTTAAAGATAAATATTGCATATTTAGTATGTATGAGTTTGAAAATTCATGCTGTGAATGTTTCTTCCAATCAATTCTTTGTCAAATGCATCATAGTCTTATTATGAAATCATGTTCAAAAGGTATACTTTGCCAAAGCCTGTAAAATTCGGACCATGTGACTGATAACAAGCTGATTTATGATGTAAAGAACACACCCTAGCTAAGATAATAGCCTATCTAATTGGTCAAGACGTCCAGATGGGATGTGTCCAGAAGTGAGTTTAAAACTGTTGTCCCTCCTTCTTTCTTTCTCTTTTGGTTTTTTATCTTTTGTTCTCTCTATCTCTCGTCCCTCTTTGAGCGTGCTCTGGCCCACGTGCCATAATGAGAAGGAAAGCAACTTAGTCTCGTTACATCATTTTATTTTTATTCTTTTACTTTAGTTTCTTTTCTTTCCGTGGAGTTTTGTGTGCTAATGTAAGTTTGATACAAAGTCCAGCTTCGACTGCACTCGCTTCAACTTCCAGCAAGCCAACGCCCAAAGACGTCACTTCAAAGACTACTGAACTTCCAGCCAATCAGACACTTCGGGGAACCCCCCCTGTCTGCAACGAGGACACAACCCCGTTACACAGGCAAAGCAAGCAACACACCTCCAGATTCTAACAGGTTCTAATTGGTGTATTTAATATAAATTTTAGCCTCATTGAGAAACTCAAAGCGAGGGTTAAATAAGTGATTGATGGTTGTTCAGGTCTATGCAATAGCACATATTGCTGTGAACTTGGGATTTCACATTTCCATTCTCTTAAACTCATCCTTTCCTCACTTTCTCTCTTTCTGCAACGTGTGAATGCTTGTGTTCATGTGTTAGATTAGTTTATGTCTTAGGTTTATATAAATAAAATCTGATTTATATTGAAAATAATAAGTATCTTGTGTTTTCTGCTCACAAGTTAATGCCTTAATCTGTCGATTTCGTTACTGTGCTATTTAATAGTGTTTTCACTATATTTGGGATTTTAATATCCAGTACAGAGTTTGTCATACCTCAGTGAATCGCCGTAACACTGATTCTGTTCAAATCCCTATAAAATCATAAATGCTTCCCTTTGAGCTAAATTAAACTATTTCTTTAAATTACGTATTAATATTATAAAATGTATAACCCCTACACTATGATCGACTCTGGTGCAGCACTCAATTTAATCAGTAGCAGCCTCCTCAAGTAACATAATATTACCACTCAACCTTGCACTCCCCCTATACAAATCAAGGCCAACGGCAACACCCTCATCGGAGAAGGCATTACTCAAAAAAACAGAACTCTTACTATGACCATCGGCCTTTTCCATCAAGAATCCATAACCCTGTATGTAGTCAACTCAGCAAATCATGAAGTTATTATCGGACATCCCTGGCTCTCTACGCACGACCCTGACATCTCCTGGCAGTGTGGTGAGCTTCGTCGCTGGTCATCTTTCTGCTTCCATCACTGTTTGAATGCTCAGCCCCTACCATGTCTCACCACCAGTATTGAAAGCCCAGAGACCCATAAGACAGTAAAAATCCCCTCTTTTTATAATGATTTATCAGAAGTGTTCAGCAAGTCCAGAGCCACACAACTGCCACCACACCGTCCTTGGGACTGCGACATCGATCTACTTCCCAATGCCATGCCACCCAAGAGCAAGGTCTACCCTGGCAATGGAGGAATACATAGAGGAAGCCCTGAGTTCCGGTTTCATTCGTCCGTCTACATCACCAGCTGCCGCAGGCTTCTTATTTGTAGAAAAGAAGGATGGTGGCCCTGCATCGACTATAGAGGACTGAATAATGTAACGGTAATGTTCCGATACCTACTTCCCTTAGTACCCTCTGCCCTTGAACAACTACATGAGTCCACAATCTACACCAAGTTAGACTTGAGAACCGTGTATAATCTGATCAGGATCAAGGAAGGAGATGAGTGGAAAACTGCCTTCCTCACCACTAGGGGGCACTATGAGTATCAGGTCATGCCCTATGGACTTGCCAACTCACCAGCCATGTTTCAGTCCTTCATCAATGAGATTTTCTGAGACCTGCTTAACCAATATGTGATACATTGACGACATCTTGATATACTCCAAGTCTGAGAAGGAACACATCACCCATGTGAGAACTGTCCTCAAACGACTCCTTGAAAACCAGCTATACGTCAAAGCAGAGAAATAACAATGGATAGCGCTTGGTAAGGCAGGTAAACTGGCAATACTTCGCAGTCTGCCATGTGCTCATTATCCGGCTTATAAGGTCATCAAACAGGAAGTGAAAGCAGAGGGAGCGGCATGCAGTCAGTACTCGGTTGAGGGCTCCCTCTGCTGGTTTGGTGTTACAGAAGATTAATTTTCACAGCCTTCTTTGATCATATTTATCAAGGGTGCCGATATTTTTAGCCATGACTGTAAAATTTTGGAACACTTTTCAATAAGTTTTTAGTTTTTAACATTATATTAGTTATCATGAACAGTATTTTTATAGCATTTATGAATCTTAGTTAATGATATGTTTAAAATTGACTAACTAGAAATTTTAATTAATAATGTAGTAATGTACATCAGTTACTATACCATGAACTAAGATAAACAATTGTTTACTAACTAAAATAAATACAGTAAAAAATATGTTGTTCATACTTAGTTTGCTAGTTTTGAATGAACTGTTAAAATCTATATTACTATATTACTAGTCAACATGAACAATGATAATATAACATTTATTAATGTTAATTAATGTCAAGCCCAAAATGTAATACATTATTAAAATTTAAAGTTGTATCTTAACATTAGTTTATATATGTGAATTTACAAAAAAATTATATTTTTAATGTTAGTATTAACTAACATTAAAAAAAGATCTAAAAATAGATTGTTCACGTTAGTTAATGCATTAAATAATTTTAACCAAAGAGACCTTATTGTAAATTGTTGCCAACACTTTTTATGATCTATTACCATTTTTTATTATTATTTTAATGATCTGAAGTGAAGTGAAGTGACATTCAGCCAAGTATGGTGACCCATACTCGGAATTCGTGCTCTGCATTTAACCCATCCAACGTGCACACACACACAGTGAACACACACACACCGTGAACATACACCCGGAGCAGTGGGCAGCCATTTTATGCTGCAGCGCCCGGGGAGCAGTTGGGGGTTCGGTGCCTTGCTCAAGGGCACCTCAGTCGTGGTATTGAGGGTGGAGAGAGCGCTGGACATTCACTCCCACCACCTACAATCCCTGCCGGCCCGAGACTCGAACCCGCAACCTTTGGATCACGAGTCCAACTCTCTAAACCATTAGGCCACGACTTCCCCTATAAGCATTTGTGAAATAGTTTTGCCTGCATTTCATCTTAGTCTTCGTCTGTGAGCTGAACTGTTTTACTGTTACATTTATTTTTATTTATTTAGTCATTATTTATGCTTTTATCCAAAGCGACTTACAAATGAGGACATAAGAAGCAATCAAAACCAACAAAAGAGCAACAACGTGCAAGTGCTATTACAAGTCTCAGTTAGCCTAACGCAGTACAGATAAATATTATTATTATTAATTTTTATTTATTTATTTATTTTAATAAGACATAGATAAAATAAAATTAGAATAGAGAGTGCTAGAGTTAGAGGGTTAAGTAAAGATGGAACAGATGAGTTTTTAGCCGTTTCTTGAAGATGGGTAAGGATTCGGCAACACGGATTGAATTGGGCAGGTCATTCCACCAGATGGGAACAGTTCATGAAAAAGTCCGTGGAAGTGTTTTTCTGTGTCTTTGGAATGGTACAATAATGCGTCGTTCACTTGAAGAACACAAGCTTCTAGAGGGCATATAAGTCTGAAGTAATGAATTTAGGTAAAGGGGTGCAGAGCCAGTGGTGGTTCTGTAGGCAAACATTAATGCCTTGAATTTAATGCGAGCAGCTATTGGTAGCCAGTGCAGACTGATGAACAGAGGTGTGACGTGCGTTCTTTTCGGCTCATTAAAGATTAATCTTGCAGCGGCATTTTGGATTAATTGTAGAGGTTTAATAGAATTGTCTGGAAGAACTGCCAAGAGAGCATTGCAATAGTCAAGTCTGGACAGAACAAGAGCCTGAACAAGGAGTTGTGTTGCATGTTCCGAGAGAAAAGGCCTGATCTTCCATGTTACATCCATGAGATTATGTAAATTCAGATGTCATTCCACAGCTTGTCACAGGTCAATATCAAATTAGTTTCAAATTATTATTTGCAGCACAAAAATGTATGACATGCATTTTGTATGATCTCTCTTATTTTGTTAGTTATTCACATTTTTACAGCTTCTGCAAGGGGCTCCCAAACAACACCATTGGTTGTCACCATTGGTTGTCATTCAAAAGAAATCTGGAGGAATCCGACTTTGTGTTGATTTAAAGGGATCCCAGGTATTAAGACATGTACAGCTTAATATAGCATAAATGATGTCTCTTACTGAAATATGTAGTAGAAAACCCATGAAAGATGTATGTTATTTTTAAAAATTAACATCGTTTTTGGACTGTGGGGGGGGTGCCATTATTTTATGTGCACAGTACATTCTGCATCGATGACATTAAATGGTTGCATTCGGTGAGCTACTAGCGCTTTTTACCACAACACAACTCGGAAACTCAAAATCAGAACTCAGAAAATAAAATACTGATACAATACCACACTGTGTGGTTTTTGGTTGTAATTTTCAGTCGAAGGGCAACAAGAGAAGCGATGTAAGACTTCACTGCTTTCCTAGCAATAAGAAGAGGAGAAAATAAAAGGAAGATGCCTGTGGACGAATAGAACTTCCTAAAGACCCGCTTCTTTGCTCCCTTCACTTTAGCCCTGATGCTTTTGAGGCTTTTAGTAGACCACAACTACTGAAAGAGCTTACAAACGGCTGAGACAAGAAACGCTAGATGCCTTCCTGTTAGGATGTAAACATGCCAATGCTTATCATGATGCCGTGGCCACTGGAGGAGTTTCTCAGCAGTTTTCAAGTGAGATCCAGAGGTGTTTAGACTCCTTGTGGTGAAAAATCGATGGTACAGCATTTCGTTTAAGGCTCCCCACCTGTAAGCTCTTTAAATAGCTGTGGTCATCATATCAGTATTTCTGTCAGGACCACTATAGTCAAAGATGACTGACAATTAACATACAGTTTGGATTGGCGGTATGGTTCTTTTCTGGGCAAGAAAGGAGAGCAGCGATAACCCTGCAGCGATCCCTTTAAGAGAGCCAAACAAAGCTGTCATCATAGACAGTCACATCATAGACAGTCATCCTTTGCCACACATTGAGGAAGTTTTTACAGAATTGTGTGGGGCTTCTATGTTTTCTACAATAGACATTCAGAATGCATACCACCAAGTGACCTAGCATCAGGATAGTAGGGATCTGACGGCATTTGTAACCCATGACAGACTTTATCCTTTATCATTTCACACGGTTCCCTTATGGGCTGGCCTCAGTAGAGCCCTGCATTTTGGCCCAGGCCCGATGGGCCCCGACTTTTTTACACCTCTAGGACCGGGCTTCAGGCCAATTTTAACGTCATAGTTCAGACGTGGGCCGGGCCTCGGGCCTGTTTTAGGCTTCTCCTTATTTGTATATTTTAGACATCCATCAATTAATGATGAAAAAAATTGCCACGCTGGAGAAAACAACACGAGACCGTGCCGCGACTGTCAAGAGCGGCTCGACGGTGTTTAGTGTCCGGCAGCAGTGAGCCGTCAGCACAGCTGAAGAGTTCTGCGTTCAAATACATGCAGTAAAGCTTGCCGTAAAGCCTGGCAAAAGTAATTACCATGAATGTGTCCGGGGGAAATAGTAAGGATATTTGAATTATTTACTAATAAACTAGTGTGTTCTGTGTCAGTGTCGCAAAGATGAAGATGATGTTCCTGACTTGCCATCTCCTCATTAGACGCGCCTTTAGAAAGAAGTGCATCTTCACAGATTATAATGAAAGAGTTTTTGTTTTTGTTTCGATTAGATTTATTTAGTTAAATAGTAATTTAAAGCTTTCTATAGATATATATATTATGTCTGTGAGGCATGTATTCGCTGACTTTGGCTCCTGTTCAAGACGAGATGTCAGAAAGCGCATCATTGTTTTGTTTATTTTATAAAAGCAGATATTTTGTTAATATTGTGAGTGCACACAAATAAAAGTAGACCCTTTACAGTTCCGAATGATGTTTTACTCTTCTTACCTGTCATGATCCCTGTTCCATCTCCTGTGTTATGCTGTGGACTCTTATTTTGAAGTGGTTCTCTGCCCGGTGTCTCTGTCTTCACTTTCTGAGTTTATTTTCTGTTTCTTTAGTCTGCTTGTTTGTTCCCATAGTTACCCTTGTGTGTTCCTATGACAACTGCCCACGCCCCCTTGTTATCTTGTTGAGCTTGTTTGTCTGTGTGTACTTAAACAGCTTGGTTTTCACTTGTGGCGCTGGTCATTGTTGATGCTTCCTATGTTGTTTCCTGGATGTTCTTGGTTCCTGCCTGATGGATAATCTGTATCTTCTCAATTAAAGTTGTGTGTGCAAGTGGATTCTCTCTCTGCCACATCTCTTCGTAACATTACCTTTATGAGCAAAAATTACGGCGTAGGCTATTTTAAGCTGTTTCTATTGAAAAAAATGCAATTGATTGCGCTGGTGCCTCTATGTCCTGCGCTTTAGCTTCCACTCTCTGCACAAACTACTGGATACAGCGCACATTTATCTAAGTTTAACATTTAAACATTGATGTATGCTTGAACTGTTTTAGTATATCTATAGACTTTATTTTAGGCAAGTCGTGATGATTTGAGAAGGCTAAATTGATCAAACATTATGATCAGCGTGCCGGTCTGCCGCTGGCTGCTTAGTCGTTACTTTAAGAAAGTAAAAAAACGTATTTAACGTCAAAAATGCTCCAAACATTTTTATTAATTAACTTAAAAAAAAGATCACTGCCATTGCATGCAAAACTGAACTATTTTAATAGCTGAAACATGAGCCGTTTTGGGAAAAGGGAAAGAAAAAAAAAGACGGGTTCGGGTCAGACTCGGTCCAGTAATTCTGATAAGCTGTCAGACACGGGGCGAGTTAGGGCCTGAGCGACTTGGGCCAGTGTAGGGCTCTAGGCCTCAGCACAGGCCCGGATTGGCTAATCGGGAGCACCGGGAGGATTCCCGGTGGGCCGGTCTGTTATTTTGGCTGCGAGGGCCGCGTTGTTGTCATGCCACTGGGTTGATATGGATGCTGTCCCTAGAGTGCCTGCACTCATAGCAGCCCCACTCTTTTTATCTATTATTTTCATTCAGCCCTTATTATTATTTTCACCAGACCATATAAATAACAAATTCTAAATTGATATTTAATAATTCTTTTTGCTCAAATCATTGTTTTGTGAAGTAGCCGTTTGCGGAAGGCTTTAAGACCAAGCGGAATCCTCTGCCGGCTGCTCCTGCTTCACAGCGTGCGGGACTCACGCTAACAGCAACCTGGTGCAGGTTGTGTTTTGACTCTGTCAAATCAGTTTTGGCCAATGCAAGCAACTTATTGATCATGAGACCAACATTTAGCAAGGCAGGAAAACATTCAATCTACCTGAGGGAAGACATCTTTCATTGTAATACTGTTAAACAGAGAGAGGGAGTGAGAGAGAGAGAGAGAGAGATCGAGAGAAAAAATACATAAAAAAATAAATAAACTTCTAGTAGCCTATTCTTAAACTTGGACCTCATTATTAAAGTACAAATCCAAGCACCAGAAGCACCACACTCTCTAAGTTTTCTTTAATTGAAAAATATGCATTTTTATTCATTCAAAAGATATAGTTGCAATAATATTTTAGTTCAAAACTTTAAGTTCTATTGTTTTAAAAAATAATGCTTTATTGACTGACGTTTCATTGACCTTCAGTTGTTATGCTTTCAAATTTCATGCCATTTGTATGCATGTAATTTCACAGTATTTTCACCTCCTAAATTACTACACTTGTGAATTCACAGTTCTATAATGGTACAATTTACACAGGTCAATGACATTTTTTGTATAACATTAAAATTCTTTTTAGAATAATTGTGATTATTACTTATTTTTAACTTCAGGCAAACAGCCTACATTATGGTACAGTACAAATATTTGGAGCATCCCTTATTCTGCTCCTTATTTTCTTAAAGAATAAACACTTATTTTCTTAAAGAATACAAGAATAAACACTATTTTCTCAAAGAATAAAAGATAAAGAATCACAATTGTCCCTTATTTTCCATTTCTGAAGTTAATTGGCAACCCTAATGATGACATAATTATCTGTTGACTTCCCTGACAGCTGCACCTTGCTCAAAAAAAAAAAAAAAAGTTAGTTGTTGGAGATATGCGAGCAAAAAATAATAGATAAAAAATGGATAATAGAAAGCACAAAGGAGGCACTGAAAAGGCCAGAACAAAAAATAAATAAAAAAAGTGGGCCGGTCTAAGGCTTGAAACTCCAGGGCTAAAAATTAGTCCCACTCCGGCCCTGCCTCAGCACCTACTACCTTTCAAAGGATGATGTCTCAAATTTTAGCCGATCAGGCTGGTGTGCAATGTTATCTAGATGACATCATCATCTATGGTGAGAACCCAGAGGTACATGAGAAACAACTTTAATCCATACTATAGCAATTCCAAAACTGTGGTTTGAAGCTTAATGTAGAAAAGTGCTGCTTTAGAGAAACTGAGCTACCATTCCTTGGCCATGTCATTTCTGCTTCAGGCTTGCATCCAAATCCAGATCACGTTCTAGCAATACAGAAAGCGCCTCCTCATGATGCATAGACCCTGCGTGCTTTTCTCGGACTTGCCGGCTGGTACTCCAAATTTATTCCCAATTATGCAACATTGGTGGAACCTCTCCGTGCACTGCTCCTAAAGTCTATTGGCTTTTGCTGATACTTCAACCATCTGAAACATTTAATCACTACTAGCCCAGCCCTTGCATTGTTTGATCCATGAGACTTGCCTGATGGTCTGCACACCTCTTGTGTTTTAATTACAGCATGAAATACAAGCCTGGCCGAGACAATGAGACAGCTGATTGTTTGTTCAGACTTCCTCTTCCTGCCACAGACAAAAGCAAGAGCCTGCGATGGTGGCAGCACTTTCTCCTGAGTTTGCAGCTGTTACTGTAGAGGAGCTTAACTCTACATGTGATGTCTGTCCTATTCTTCAACAGGTTAAGGCTTGCATTGAAAAGGGGTGGCCTTGTAGCGCGAAAAGCTCAGCTATTGCTCCTTATCACCGTCTTCGGAATGAGCTGTCTGTACACGGTACGTAATTCGAGGCACACGTGGAGTGATCATTCCAGAAGCGTTGCAATCAAAGTTCATCCAGTTGGCACATGCCACCCATCAAGGGATGGTGCGCACAAAGCAATGACTGAGAGACTTGTATTGATGGCCTGGCATGGACTGTCAAGTGAAAAATGCCCTCAAATCATGTTCCACCTAACTCCAGCATTATAAAACTGCTAATACCCATGTGGCTCCACTCTGTCCTGTGCCAACTCCAACAACTGCTTCGGAAAAGCTGGCTATTGATGTAGTTGGGCCCTTGAATAACACTCCTCAAGGATGTCTATTTGCTATGACAGTCATTGGTTACTAGAGTAAATGGCCAGAGATTGCACCTGATGTTACTTCTGCAACTGTTGTGAAGTTCCTGTCTGCTGCATTCAGTCATGAGGGAAATTCCCTTGAACTCATAACTGACAATGGCTCACAATTTGTTTCGGCTGTGTAGGGTCTGGTCGAAACCAGAACACACACACACATAATCTCGGACAACACATTCTAGAGCGGGAATTAAAGCTTCCCTCCTGGTCGATCTCCTCCCCTGAACCTTCTTATCTCAGAAGAACATCTGGATATCTTTAAAGGACGGCGCCGTCAAGCAGTTTACTATAACTAAAGTCGACCAGGGCAAAGACCTTGTCAGTTTGAGAAACTCCGGCACAAACCCACCCGGATTCCCTGAACATTAACGCAGTAATTCAATGATGTTATCCGCAGAGAATACGGTTTTACAGCCGACGTCCGAACTAAGCAAAACACCAGATCTCCACGAAAAAGTGACCTTCCCGCAACCTCGCGTTTCTCTCCAAAAGAGGAATGCGCCTTGTTGCTCCCTAACAGACAGAGACCAATGCTTTGCTCAAGTATTTTAAAAGGGACAAATTATACTAGTTTCTGCTATTAAAGCAATATACTCGAAAAACAATATATACATTATATTTGCAACATATATTAAGGTTGTTTTCATGACATGTATAAGCTTGCTGTGTTATTAGAACTTGTGGTATTGTTGTAATCTTGTGATGTATGATTTTCCTGATCAATATTTTGTTCAGTTTCACATGCGTGGATGTGTTTATTTAGAATTTAGGAT